>NC_081193.1:15145441-15844191 GCF_902713425.1 Acipenser ruthenus
GAACCAGAATCTGAAAGAGTTGTTTTAATATCATGTATGGTCTTGATTTTATACAAAATTGTTTGACAGGTGTGCATTTTTACCTTTTTGAGTCATGATTGGCAGGGTTTTTAGCTTATTATGTAAGTTAATGTATATATCCATTTAAAACATAGTGTAAAACCATTTAAAAGCTGAGTGGCTGTAGAACCTGAAAATACCAAGGATTACACTCTGACATTAACTAAAATTTAAATTTACCAAACTAGAACGCAAAAAAAATAAAAACATGCACATTTTCTTCTTTTTTAAATTGCTTTAAAAAATGTTTTAGTTCATAACAAAAATCACCTGTATACTCATGTACATACCTATGTTAGAATATAGGATATGATTATTATTAGCTTTATGTTGTTATATTGTATACATTAATGTAAATAGGTGCCTTAGATTGCCTGATGTGCGTAATGTAACCGTATTGCTTTATATATTATTGATGCTGTTAGTTTGCCAGCATCAATAATATATAAAGCAATATGGTTACATTACATCAGACTGCCTGGACTGTCTATGAGCTATGATTCAAAGTAGATCTGCGATCACTTGATCCATTTAAGCGTTGATAAACTGAAGGAGTAACTATATACTCTGATTCGTTAAACTTTGAATAACCAAGTCTGTGATTAATCTTGATTAACTGTTGGCTGGGGATGTGAAAATCTGTAAGCCAGTACACGGACAATGGACTATAGGAGTTTATTCAATCTTATTTGCCCTCCTGTTTGCCTTCCCTTATTCTACTAGAAAATGAAAGAAGTGCACAAACGTGACCGGGAACAAGTGGTTACTGGCCTCTCACTGGTGTATAATGCAAACAGTTTAATTTAGGAGAGTACAACAGACAGTTTACTTTAGGGATTTTTATGGACCTATTTTTCTTGCACCTGCTTAACTAGCTCCCCAACCAGCATGTGCATCTGAAAACCAGCATGTGCATCTGAAAACCAGCATAAGCATCTGAAAACCAGCATGATCATCTGAAAACCAGCATGTGCATCTGAAAACCAGCATGAGCATCTGAAAACCAGCATGTGCATCTGAAAACCAGCATGTGCATCTGAAAACCAGCATGAGCATCTGAAAACCAGCATGTGCATCTGAAAACCAGCATGTGCATCTGAAAACCAGCATGTGCATCTGAAAACCAACATGAGCATCTGAAAACCAGCATGTGCATCTGAAAACCAGCATGTGCATCTGAAAACCAGCATGTGCATCTGAAAACCAGCATGTGCATCTGAAAACCAGCATGTGCATCTGAAAACCAGCACGAGCATCTGAAAACCAGCATGTGCATCTGAAAACCAACATGAGCATCTGAAAACCAACATGAGCATCTGAAAACCAGCATGTGCATCTGAAAACCAGCATGAGCATCTGAAAAGCAGCATGTGCATCTAAAAACCAGCATGTGCATCTGAAAACCAGCATGTGCATCTGTAAACCAGCATGAGCATCTGAAAACCAGCATGTGCATCTGAAAACCAGCATGTGCATCTGAAAACCAGCATGTGCATCTGAAAACCAGCATGTGCATCTGAAAACCAGCATGTGCATCTGAAAACCAGCATGTGCATCTGAAAACCAGCATGTGCATCTGAAAACCAGCATGTGCATCTGAAAACCAGCATGTGCATCTGAAAACCAGCATGAGCATCTGAAAACCAGCATGTGCATCTGAAAACCAGCAGATCACAAGCTCTGACCATTCCTGGGACCTCCCAATCCACTGCACCCGGTCTCTGTACAGTAGGGGCCTATTCTCAAAATGTTTTACTCCATGCCTTAATTATTTTTCAAGGCAAAATAATCAAGATAATGCTGCAAAACGTTTAAAAAAGGGGAGTAAATTACAGACGGTGTTAGAATGTTTTCAGAATAGGGCCCACAGAATGTGAAGTTCAGCTAGGATCATTTACCTAAACACTTTGTGGCATACTAAAAAGATCAATAGCAAAGCAATAAAGAGAAATGTTGTTACGCTCACAAGACGTAGATTTAACGTATTGGTATGGGAACAATCCTTTTTCTAACTGTTTTTTTTTCATTCATGAACTTAATATCTAGGCATGTACTAAATAAGGGTGGTGTTATTTTTCTTGGTGGAAATTACTGTGGTAAAGCAATCTCTATGGGCAGTGTCTGCATCTGCTCTTTCCTAATGAGCTGATGGAAGTGTGCTTTCTCCAGGACAACAAGCTCCACCCATATGCACATCATTCCAACTCCCCAGTGATCCTGAAAGATATCATCATTTAACATATAGTATGTACGGGTATTGTAGCATGCCATCTGCGGTTTATGCTCTGGATCTGTAGAGATAATTCCCAACATTAATATTGTAGTTACCTGACTACCATACACATTCATACCTCACCAAACCTTCATACTTTACCAAACACCTACAGTACAATACAGATCGTGTGTAAAAAAAACTGCCCAACCAGTAGGCCAAGTGTGAAACAAGATATAATCTACTTTTTATCAGAGCAAAAAGTTGAACTTGTTACAGACATATGTGAAAAAAAGTAAAATGTTACAGTAGATTAAGAAACCACGACAATTAGCGACACATTCCAGTTAATGTGAGCTCACTTTAAGCAGTACAGCACTGGACAGATCTCAGTTTGTCTGGCTAATAATTATATACTGTACACATCAAAACAATTGCAAAGGATGTCACATGCTGTAATTAACAAAATGCAGGCTGGGAATTATCATCAAGGTACAGGCTTACTTTTACATTACCCCACAGGATTGGTCCCCCTAGGTCTGGACAGAGGCATGTTGGCAAGGTAACATATTAGAAAGCTACTGTAGCAGAAGGCTTTAATCTCTGTAGATTTATTTCCACCAAATCTTACCTACTGCAATCTTACCTTATCTAATACCATCACTTGGTAGGTTTCAAATTTCCCTAAATGAAAAATGAAAATGTTATTCCTTGTTTTATTACACCATACAGTAATATTATTTTATTACATAAAAAAACTATCTGAGAACAGGGCAGTACAGTACAGGTACGGTATCATATGCTTGCCAAAGGCTTTAGAGCTGACAAAAATAGTTCGGACAGTAACTGTGTTCTCTTCCATGACTCGAAATGAGCTTTAGCTATTCCCACAATGCATGGATGGTACTGACAGAATGTAATAAAATATCCATGCATCCACTGCATCTCATTCTGAGCACTCTCAGTTCTAATGATATTGCAGGGCTCCAGATTAGATAATAATAATGTGGCTGAGACAGCACCCAGAGCCCCTGCTGAATTAAACCCTTGAACAGTTATGACAAACTCATCATGCACCCTAAACACAATGTCTTGCAGGGCTCAGGTGCGAAATTAATGGGAAGGAGGAGCTTTTATTCTCTGGTCCAAGAACCACAATGTTTAGTTAACTTTTACACAGAATACATAAAAATAAAACTCTGATTAACTGCAGGGCTATCATTATTATCATTATTATTATTTATTTCTTAGCAGACGCCCTTATCCAGGGCGACTTACAATTGTTACAAGATATCACATTATACATTATTTCACATTATTTTTACATACAATTACCCATTTATACAGTTGGGTTTTTACTGGAGCAATCTAGGTAAAGTACCTTGCTCAAGGTTACAACAGCAGTGTCCCCCACTGGGGATTGAACCCACAACCCTCCGGTCAAGAGTCCAGAGCCCTAACCACTACTCCACACTGCTGCCTTTGGAAATAAAACATGGAAAATAAAAAGAACATTCTGGAGTTATTATTATTTGTTTATTTAGCAGACACCTTTATCCAAGGCGACTTACAGAGACTAGGGTGTGTGAACTATGCATCAGCTGCAGAGTCACTTACAACTCCGTCTCACCTGAAAGACGGAGCACAAGGAGGTTAAGTGACTTGCTCAGGGTCACACAATGAGTCAGTTGCTGAGGTGGGATTTGAACTGGGGACCTCCTGGTTACAAGCCCTTTTCTTTAACCACTGGACCACACAGCCTACTAGTTATGTGTTGACAAGATCCTTTTACAACAAAATAATCAATTAAGAAAATAATAGTGAAACAAGCCTCTGAATGCTAGTTTACATAATACGAGATGTTTGTCTTAAATTATTGTGAAGCACACGCCACTGAAACTGCTCGTCCCTCCATCACTAACTCTCTACTCTCTGCCTGTGCTGCCTCCCTCTCCTCTGTCCTAATTCTCCTCGACCTATCTGCAGCCTTTGACACAGTCGACCATTTTATTCTCCTGTCCTCCCTCGCTGACCTGGGACTGTCCAGCACTGCTCTTGCCTGGTTCTCCTCCTACCTCTCCGATTGCATATACCGGGTGTCCTGGCATGGCTCACCCTCTGCCTCTTGCTCTCTTTCTACAGGTATCCCCCAAGGCTCAGTCCTGGCACCAATGTTCCCTCTCAGCTGCGCGCATGCACGGCCGCACAGCAATCTGGCGGGTGCCGCGCACCAAAAATATCAGGCCGCGCAAAACTGCACACGCTTACTTCATAAAATCTCGCGCACAGCACTCCTCTAGCTTTAGGACCCTAAAAATATAAATTTTTTTCTGGACATAAATGCTGCACCGCCGCAGAGGTATCAATCACCTGCTTTGCATATATCAGTTTGGACATCGAGGAAATCCTATTGGTTAAGAGAAACAAAGAACTACCTAGCAATAGCCAACTGAGTGTGTTTTAAGACATGCAGTGCCCACCACTGATCTCTCAATATAGTGTAAAACTTAACAATATTATTATTATTATTATTATTATTATTATTCATTTGGACTGCATGTTAAGTTACAGCAACAAACACAAGGAAAGAAGAAAAGGTAAGCGGGTATGACACCGTTGCAAAGTTAAGCTGTATTTTTTATAAAAAATAAAAACAATGGGAATTGTATATTTTTTTTAGTACATAGAAACATAAATCCCTACAACACAAGTGACCTCACTATCTCAAAACTGGAAGAGATGGCAACATCTTTACAACACCATTTAAAATAAAATATAATACAAATGCAGAAAACTTATGTTATAGTAGTACGTGGTTTTTCTGATAACTGCATTGGTGTGTGCTTCCTTCGTTTCTCTTTGGTCGTAGCTAATACTGTGTGTGAGTGCTATATGTTATTTCTTTGGTTTGGTAATTAATTGGAAGGGTGGTCGGACGATGTTAAAACCTTAGTTTATTTAAAATCTTGAATCTTCCTCTTCTTTCCCCCCTCTCCTCCCATATCTCTACCTGTCTCTCCATTCCTCTTGAATCCAACACCCTCTCTCCCTCCTCATGAACCAAGCACCTTGGTGTCACCCTTCACCCCTCCGTCTCCTACTCTCAGCACATGTCTACTCTGGCAGGCTCCTGACGCTTTTTCCTCAGCAACATACATAGAATTCGGCCCTTCCTCACTGACTACCACACCCAACTCCGAGTTCAGGTCCTGGTACTGTCCCGCTTTGACTACTGCAACTCCCTCCTGGCCAGGCTCCCTGCTTCCGCTATCCGTCCGCCCCAGCTCATCCAAAACTCTGCTGCTCGCCTTGTCTTTTCCCTTCCTTGTTTCTCCCATGCTACTCCGCTGCTCCACTCCCTCCACTCCCTCCACTGGCTCCCTATCGCCGCTTGCATCCAATTCAAAACTCTTGTACTCGCCTATCGCTGTCTTGACCTTTCTGCCCCCACCTACCTCCAGGCTTTTATTTCTCCCTACACCCTTTCACCCCCTCCCCTCTTCTGCCACCGGCAGATTAGCTGTACCCCCACCTCTGCTCCCCCGCTTACAGAGCCCGCTCCTTCTCCACCCTTGGCCCTCAGTGTTGGAACGACCTACCCACGGATATCAGCACTGCTCAGTCCCTGACCATCTGTAAACCTCACAACTCGACTATACTGGACTATATGTAGTGTTCCGCGTTTTTGGTTATTTATTTTACATATATTAAAATATGGAAAAAATCGTTAAAAAATAGTTTTTCATTGAAACATTGGTAAAAATCGTTGGGAAAAAAATCTCAGTTTACACACTTCACATGTGGAATATGGTGCGTAGTAGTTCTGGTTTCTGCTTAATAATGTCCATGGCATTTATGATGAAGCAGAATCTGTGCAAGTCAAAGCCACATTTTCCCAAGTTAGCTTGTACTTTGTTAACGTTTGGGCAATCGTTGTGCTGACGGAAATAGTATCTACAGAAGGTATGAACATGACATCGGCACAAAACAAGCCAGGTTTATTCACCTTGAAATCATAAAAATAAAAGAAAATTGTCAGAACTGGGTGGTGCAAGCCATTGGGAGAATCACACTGGACATTTCCATCAATGCATTCCATATAGGTTTATCAACTAAAGCATCACCATTTTCTGTCAAATATTTACTATTAAGATTGTTGGTGTTAGGCAGTGTTTTAGCTGATGGACAGACAGTAATGTCACACGAAGTCACCAATACATACCTCTCTGCAATAAACAGTGGCTGTCCAGCAAAGCACAGCGCTCTGACAAACTCATTAGCACAGTCATTCTGTGCTTATTAAAGCATGTGTAAAAACCACATAAATGGATTGCTTGTCTCTCAGTTCACTTTATTGTTTTAGTTTAATGTGTCAGTATGTCAGCGTGAACATGTATTGTACCTCAATGCATCCTCTATCTCATCTGACCCTCTATTCTGCTATTTTTGCTTTTTGCATACATCGAAACATTCGTTTTCTTTTGAATATTCATATTATATTTTCGTGCAAGTATTTCAGTTTAGTTTCTGACCAAGATAGTAGTAACTACACCCAGCAATTGCCACAATAATCAGACTTTGATTGGACAACATAATCAGGTGATAATGTGTTTGTGAAGTGACAGAGCGCCATGTTTGAACGTTGTTTGATCTTCTGACGTCTAAACGTCTGCTGTATCCTAGTATACAGTGCAGGGCTGCTTATTACAATGTCAGAGTAAAAATAAAACAGCATTTTAATCAAAATATTGTGTATTACCTAGAAAACAGTACCGGAAAATCATGTATAAATCAGTAAAAACCGATGTCCAGTTAAAAAAAAAATCCTGTAATGTTTTGGTACAATTCGGAATAAACAGCAAACGAGGAACACTAACTAAATGGCACTGTGGCAAAGTGGCTGCTGATTAAGACTGGATGCAGAGGTGATGCAGTGCAGAAACAATCACATGTGAAAACTGTAATCCAATTTGGAAAATGTTCTTTTTATTTTAACAGAAATCCTGGTCTGGCGACCAAACAATAATCCTCGGGCAATACACCCCTGGTGTAAAGCTCGGCAGGAAAATAATAATGATTTGTAAACAAAACAAATAATAACACGTTATCCGCTCCCACTATACTACTAACACAAATCACCGGCCCGGCTGTGTGCAGTAGTGCTCAAGGTGGGTGATAACAAATAACAGTGACTGTGGTGTTGTTGTTCCGGGTAGTGCTGGCCCAAGGCGACAGCTCCGGAGACGTGTTAGCCGTCTAGTGAATTTACAAACAAAAGACAATTACTAACAGTGCTACAAACAAACAAAACACTCACAAATATTTATTGTTTATTTTTGGGAACTCTCCCAGTCCTTCCAGTTCCGTGCGTCTCTGAACCCAAGTGAAGGAACCGATTACAAGTCTCCGTCCCCTTTTTATGCTTTCACGCATGACCCCTTGGTAAACTAATGCAGCTGCCTTACAATCAGCGGCTGCTACATTGTTTACCTTCCGGGTCAATACGTTCTCGCAACAGAGACTCGCCTTCTTCCAGACTGGCCAACTCTCCGACCCGGGAAAGAACTGTCAGTCCGGCCCATCAAAAGATCTCTGTCCTTGCTGCTTAGCGCCCTAATGGGTCGGGAGGGAGATTTACAACCAGAACTCATTATATTTCTGTCACATATCCCACCGCTCAGAGTGGAGCCAAAGGAACACTCGGCTGAATCTATCTTTCCCATTACTCCCCCCTCCTGGGAAAAATAATCTTCATTTTGATGGTCTTTCCCTGCACAGTGTACCATATGGTACATGAAGGGCTGCAACGCCAGATGCCACCGAGTTATCCGGGCATTGCTGTCCTTCATTGTGCTTAACCACTTGAGTGGGGCGTGGTCTGTGACAAGATCAAATGAGTGTCCCAGCAGGTAGTATCGTAAAGAGTGAGTAGCCCATTTAATGGCCAAACCCTCCTTTTCGACTATGAAGTAGTTGCGTTCCCGAGGTAGCATTTTTTTACTGATGTACAGTATCGGGTGTTCTACTCCATCTACCCTTTGAGACAAGACAGCACCCAAACCCACATCCGAAGCGTCGGTGTGGAGGATGAATCTTTTGGTGAAATCTGGTGTGATAAGAGTGGGGGCCTGGCAAAGTCTACACTTAATAGTATCAAACGCCCCCTGACACTCAGCTGACCAGTTAATTAAATTTGGAGCACTCTTTTTGGTGAGGTCAACTAAAGGGTTAACCACTGTGGCATACTCGGGGATAAAGCGTCGGTAATAACTGTCTAATCCCAGTAGTGACCTCACCTGAGTCTTGGTTTTGGGGATCGCTGCATCAACCAAAGCCTGGATTTTAGTGACTACAGGTCACCCTTCCATTCCCCATTAAAAATCACAAATATTTATTCTCTGTCTTGGCAAACGCACATTTTCTCAAGTTAGCTGTCAGCCGGGCTACCCTTAGAGGCTGAAGGACGGCTGCAATCCTAGCCAAATGCTCTCGCCAGGTGGAGCTGTAAATGACCACGTAATCAATATACGCTGCTGCATATTCATGATGTGGGCGTAAAACCTGGTCCATCAGTCTCTGAAAGGCAACGGGCACACCATATAGCCCAAACGGCATGGTTTTAAAGTGAAACAGTCCCTCTGGTGTTGAAAATGCGTTTTTTTCTTTAGAACTGCGGGTTAAGGGGATCTGCCAGTATCCCTTCGTCAGGTCCAAAGTGGAGATAAACCTCGCCTTACCCAGTCTGTCTAAAAGTTTGTCGACCCGAGTCATAGGGTACGCATCGAACTTGGCAATAGCGTTTACCTTCCTGAAATCCACGCAGAAGCGGTTGGTGCCGTCTTTCTTAGCCACTATGACAATAGGACTGCACCACTCACTCCTGGAAGGTTCAATCACCCCAAGTTCGAGCATGTCCCATACCTCTTTGTGAACGCCACTTCGTCTACTTTCTGGGATCCGGTAAGGTCGCTCCCGCACGATGACACCTGGTGGAGAGATAATGTCATATTCAACCAAATTAGTTCTGACGGGCAAGTCAGAAAAAACATTGCTGAATTCCTCAATAAGCTTACGCAGCTCCCATTGCTGATCTGGAACCAATTGTTCCCCCATCGGAATGATTTCTGTGCTAAAGGTCTCTGGACAGGGGCCTAAATCATCCTCTATGTTGCCTGGGGCTATAAACAAGACCTCCCTTGCCTGCCAGGGCTTTAATAAATTTATATGATAAATTTCACGTTCATTACGGCGATCGGGCTGTCTAATTTCATAATTCATCTTTCCTATAGCCCGAATCACTTCATATGGCCTCTGCCATTTAGCACATAACTTGGATTCTGATGAGGGAAGTAGCAGCATTACCTTTTCTCCTGGTCGAAAGGTTCGAATTAGTGCATTTTTGTTGTAATGCTGCTGTTGTCAGTGCTGAGCCGATCTGAGGTTGTCCTGGGCCAAACGACCGACCAAATCGGTCTCTTAGTAGGAGCACATGCTTCACTACATTTTTGGATGAGCCTTTGTGCTCTTCCCACCCCTCTCTCAACAGATCGAGAATTCCGCGAGGCTGTCGGCCATACAAGAGCTTGAAGGGGGAGAACCCTGTCGAACTCTGCGGCACCTCTCTCACTGCAAAAAGGAGCCAATGTTTTTGCTCTTGCGTTACAAACCATCTCAGCATCGACTTCAAGGTCTGATTAAAACGTTCCACCAAACCGTCCGTCTGTGGATGATAAACAGATGTCCGGATGGGATGTATTTTTAATATTTTATATACCTGCTGTAACGTGTTAGACAGAAAATTGGTTCCATGATCAGTCAAGATCTCTTTGTGGATCCCTACTCTCGCCATAATCTGTACTAACTCGATGGCTATTGCAGCAGCACTAGTGGACCTCAATGAAACTGCCTCTGGATATCGTGTTGCATAATCTACCACTACTAATATATGCATATACCCAGAGTCAGAAGGTAGCAGAGGGCCCACTATGTCCATTGCAATGCGTTCAAAAGGAGTGGAAATAATCGGCAGTGGAACCAAAGGGGCGGGGCACACTTGACCCGGCGCTACTCGCTGGCAGTCTGGGCATGTGGCTACATATTTCGACACATCAGTATGAAGACCTACCCAGTAGAATCAAGCCAATATCCCTTCCTCGTCTTGTCAGCTCCAAGATGCCCTGCAAAAGGGATATCATGCGCCAGCCTTATGACCTCGGTCCGACAAGACGGGGGAACCAATAATTGTGTTACAGACTGTACTGTGCCCGCGGCTAGATTTACCCTATATAGTAATTGCCCCTTGATACTGAAGTGTGGATATACTAGCGCCCCAGTGCCATCAACATCCTTACCTTCAATAGACCGGACCTGCCCCCAAGCGTGCACTAGTGACGGGTTATTATGTTGGCCCCACACTATGTCCGCGCTTGAGTACCACATGTCCGGTATATTGAGAGGGGCCGGAGAAGCATCTGCCCTGGATGGCCCAGTAACCTCGCCCTCTTGGTCACACTGCGTTCCGACTCCCTTTGACTGGCGTTTGTTACCATTCAAGCACTCTCCCACCAGACCCCAGCCTTGTCTCAGTGATGCTCCCTCCCATTTTGCGGTCCTTCTCTCTTTATTTGTTTTTCTAGGACGGAATATAGGAGAAAACATTTCAGCTTGAAAAGGAAACATCACCAATTTGTTCCTTTTTCTTTTTTTTCTGCCACGTTTACGTGTGCGGCTGAGACTGCCATTACTTGCATTAATTCTTTAATTTTGGCCAGTCTCGGCCCAGAATAACTAGATGTGGCAACCTTTCCGCCACCCCTACTACCAGGTGACGTTTTATCGGTCCTACCGATAAATATACTTTTAGTGTGGGGTATGCCGCCGTGTCTCCATTGATACAGGAGATTGCCACCTGACCTCGTGGCCGCCACGACACACCGCCCAAAAAAGCTGTTCTAATTAAGGTTTGCTCACATCCTGTGTCCACTAATGCGTGGGTTTTCACATTGCCTAAAACCACATCAATCACACAAGGCCCCTCCCAACCATTTTCCCCGCGCTTACCTATCTCAGGTGCCCAATTATACGAGACCACGTCTCACTCCATGGCAGTGGGGCATGACCTAGCCAGATGTCCCGGTCATTTTCACCTAAAACAAGTTGGGGGGACAGAGGGAACAATGGTTAAATCTTTGTTCCGTTGCTGGTATGACAACAGGGCAGGGGCAACATTTCTACCCCAGCTGGGGGCCAACCTTGATCCCCATGAAGAGGGGGCAAGGTTGCCCATAGGGGCCGGAGATCTAGGAGGTCTTGGTCCCGATGCTGTAGATGGAGCAGAGAGAGGAAGTGGTGTGCCGCTGCTCCGGTGGACAGGAGCTGTGGCCAGGTTGGGGTGGGCTGAGACCAGGGAGTCGTCAAAATCCGCCGCCAGCTTTATTGCTGCCTCCAGGGTGGCAGGGTTGTGGAGCGTATCCATACTTGGGTTTCAGCGCTGACCAAATGGCAGAATTGCTCCACTGCTATAGCTTCGCCCATTTGCAGACCCGTTTTCTGGGCGGGGCTTAGCCAGTGCACCATGTGGTCATACAACTGCTGCGCAACCACCCTGGGGCGTGTATATGGGGATCTTCGGTACTCCCGGAATCGTACCCTGTGTTTTTCCCCCGTGATGTTGAGCTGGCGTAGGATGGCTCGCTTTACCAGGTCGTAGTCGGCGGCTTCAGCGTCATGGCCTGATACGCTGCCTGAGCCTCTCCGATCAGGCAGGATCCCAGCTGGCTTGCCCAGTACATCCTGGGCCATGACGCGGTGGTAGCTAGCCGCTCGAAAGCGACCAGGTAAGCCTCAGTGTCGTCCTCCGCCATCATTTTCAGTGCCCTCGCCTTAGGGGCAATTATCACGGGTGCCGTTGGTACTGTGGTCTGGATCGCCAGATCGATTTTCTCCACCAACGCTGTGTACCGCTCCTCTCTCTGTCTCTCTGTAGCCTCGCGTCTGCTATCCAGTGCTTCCAGCAGTGCTGTAAGTGCTGCGTGATCCATAATCCCGTGTTCTGACACCATGTGTGGCAAAGTGGCTGCTGATTAAGACCGGACTGTGGTGTTGTTGTTCCAGGTAGTGCTGGCCCAAGGCGACAGCTCCGGAGACGTGTTAGCCGTTTAGTGAATTTACAAACAAAAGACAATTACTAACAGTGCTACAAACAAACAAAACACAAATATTTATTGTTTATTTTTGGGTACTCTCCCAGTCCTTCCAGTTCCGTGCATCTCTGAACGCAAGCGAAGGAACCGATTACAAGTCTCCCTCCCCTTTTTATGCCGTCACGCATGACCCCTTGGTAAACTAATGCAGCTGCCTTACAATCAGCAGCTGCTGCATTGTTTATCTTCCGGGTCAATACGTTCTTGCAACAGATACTCGCCTTCTTCCAGACTGGCCAACTCCCCGACCCAGGAAAGAACTGTCAGTCCAGCCCGTCAAAAGAACTCTGTCCTCGCTGCTTAGCGCCCTCACAGGTCGGGAGGGAGATTTATAACCAGAACTCATCATATTTCTGTCAAAAAATGTGTTGCAGCATGACACAAGGCATACCAGCTCATCAAAAAAAAAAAAAACACCAACCTGCAGGATCATTTAGTAAGACAGCACCCGACAAAATACGACAGTGGGGAACAAAAGTAAAAAACAAAAGGAAGCAACACCTTCAGTGACAGCTTATTTTGGAAAGAAAGTTGATCCAAAAAGCGTTAGAGCAAAAGAAATAACAGGCCTGATAGCGTATGTTGTCACACAAGATATTAGACCTGTTAGTATAGTAGAGGGAGCTGAGTTTAAAAATCTGATTGCGAATCTTGCTCCGGGCTATGAAATGCCTTGTCCAAATTCATTACTCTGGATCACGAACGTGCAAAGGAAAAGGTTTGACAGGATTTAAGTCAGGAGTGTAATTCAATGTCCATCACTACCGATGTATGGACAAGCCTGGCACAAGAAGCGTTTTTAACAGTCACCTCCCATTACATTAAGCAAAACTGGGAACTCAAGAGACACACAGCTGTGAATTTAGCAGAAGCGATCAATCAGATAAACACAGAGTTTGAAGTGGCTACAAAAGTAATAGCTTGTGTTCATGACAACTCTTGACCGGAGGGTTGTTTGTCACATCAATTTAGAATGCTTGCAGTAATTATATTTAATTTGTGTTTATCAGAATTACCAACAGTACATAGTAAAATAGTTTATAGAGTGTGTTCCCTACTGTACTGAACTTTACTGTACCTGTCTTAACTTGCTCTTGCTTTTATTCCATAGAACTCTATGGGCACCAGGGCTTTACTGAGAACAATGGGGCTCTTATCACAGCAGGAATGCACTGTGTTGCTTTGGCCAATATATTTCTTTTCCTTTTGATCTGCTTTTGGAACCTGCATTAAACATGAAAGAGTTCAACATCAAGTGATGTTCATTCGATTTTATACTGAAGGACCTGACCTTGGAAGTTGCGTCTGGTGTATTAAACGGTTAGGGAATTTGTTAAACACTGAGCCGTAAAATATTTATATCAATCAGGAAACTGTAAAAATGTAAAGGCAAGTGTAAGTAGCTTCAAGATGTCATTTAATTTTTTCGTCACCTTTCTCTTACATGTGGTATGATTATCCTGAGTGTTTCTGAGTTGTGTTAAAGGCTCACACGATGCAGTAACTTTTGAACTGTGGTCGCCCCACCATCATCATACTTTTTGATGGTCACTGCATCATGGTTTCTGCCATGTGTAGACCTAGTATTCAAGGGCACCAAACTGGCAGAAGTGCCTCAGACCTATTGGTATCTGGAGAAATACACACATTTCACTCTCCCAGAATACATTTTGTTTGTTCTGCAATTTTCTACAGAGGCTGCAGATACAATCTTACAGTACAACTCTGTCTGGGGAAAGCATTCTGAGAATCCTACTGCAAAATGCAGTTGCAGTACGGTCCAGATTTCACCTCTAAACGTGTGCATTATTCAATATGTACTGTACCCCAAAGTTGTGCTTTAAAATTTTACAAGACAACCATATTTCAGGGCATGAAGTTATGGTCATAAAGGGCAAGGCAATGTTGCCTTCGCTGGGCGTGAAAATTCAGGGGCATCAAGGCAGTTCTAGGAGACAGAAAGGCAAAATATAAATCCAATCTAAGGGCACCAAGGCAATTTCATACTCATTGTGACAGGGTGGCTGAGGGTGGGTATGTCAGGCCAGAGACAGACACTACACACAAGCAGGAACTCAGGTGCAAAGTGCACTGCAGCGCTGTTTTTATTCAACAAGACAAAATAAATCAAATATTTAAACACAGGACAACTGCTCACAGAGCGAAAATAAATATTTAAACAAAAACAAAATCACGAACACCAAAACAAATACCTCGGTCAGGCTGGGCAATCACTTTCACTGAACCGATAGTTTTGTATTTTAGTTTAGTTTCGTTCTCCTCTCTCGCTCCTGTTCTCTCCTCTCGAACACCCACCTCGAAACCTGGTGACCATCTCCCGATTAGCAACAAATTAATCAATTAATTAATTAAATCAGGAGATGATAACCTTCTGCACAAGGTTTTGTGGGATGGGGCTTTTCCATCCCTGCTGCCAAACAATAAACAAGACAGGGCTTTTCGTCGTCATATTTATGAATAATAAACCATAATAATACAAAACAAAACAAACACTTTACAGCAGGGCTTTGCCCTGCCCCCTTTTATAGTGTGCAGGCCTCTCTCCTGCTGCCCTGCCACACTCATTCATAAAACAACAAAAAATAAATACAGAGAGCCTATTATGTTGATGAAATGTTAATTCAAACAAACAAAAATCAATGTTTTCTGGGTGATTCACACACTAATAGTTACAAAAATAAAATATAGGTCAGTTTTCTATTATAAAAATAAAATGGTATAAAAATATCCAATTTAAAATTTTCATAATGAAAAAATACAAAGGGTAATTTTGCAAAAAATAAATATTCAGGGTATTTTTTACTAAAGTCTGTCACCCTGTTAACAAGAGCTAAATATAGCACTTGTCTGTGTCCTGTAATTAAGCTATTTTAAAACCCTCTATGCCATGTGTTTCATAATTTAGGGTAAGCAAGTTCAACTGGATTCCATATAACAAGTTGTCCGCTGGTGAAGCAAACGTTTAAATCAATGCATTTTTAAATGCTAAAAATAGTATTCTTTCAGAAATTTAGATTTTCACTGAGAATTGGATATTATTATTACATGGCACTGGTTCTAATTCATGGAAATCGTGAAATCCATGCTCTCCATGAAAAAAATACAGACTTTGTGATACAACAGCACAAATAAGCGATGTCAGTGAAGGGAAAGTTAAAGATAGATTTTCAGGCAAACTGGCTGAAGATTTACTCATGGCTGGAATGTAATAATGATTTGTTCGGTCTGTAGTGTGTCTGCGCAACTGTAGTTTGCTAACCGCTGTACAACCTGTACAAACAACGTGGCTAAAAATAAAAATAAAAATTGAAATAGAAACTTTGTCAGGCAATGGAGAGTGCTCTGCATCACAATGAACAGTAGTATGTACATAATGTTAATACTTTATACAGTTTCACAGTTCTTGAAATTTACAGTTGCAAACGATTTACAGTTTTGTTATGGTGCATTGCTGGACACTCGATTCAGGAAAAAAGGTATGCTGTTTTAAAACCCTTTCGTAAAAGCACACGTTTTACTGGTTAAAAAGCAGAACTACGAAAGGTAGTGAGAAGGTATTACACAAAAATAAATTAAAACAGAAATCCATCCACTTCTCTATATCGTGTTTCGTTCACTATTATGTTATCTCTCCTACTCGTTTCATAATGCAGGGAGCTGCTACTTGAACCACGTCATACATAGCTACTTGCTTGTTTTTTTGTGTGTGTGTTTTTTAGTTTTTGGTGTAAGGATTTGAACAAAACTAATAATGATCTACCTATTTGTGTGTTCATTTTTAGCATTGATGTTTTGGGGGGAATAATACCAAATTACAAAAAAGCAACAGTCATTGAAATGTCTATATAAATTAGCAATGATATACACTGAAGACATGGAAGGAGTCAGAATGTGTGTTGCATTGTTGCATTTTAAAGTGTTTTTTCTTTTTTCTTTTTACTAAGCTGTAAATTAAAAAAGGAAATTGAAATTTGTCTACATTATTTAAAGGATATACAAATTAAATTGCAGCTGCTAAAGAAATGGCCTGAAAACTCTCTGCTGTTTGATATTTTTTTGTGAAGTGACTAAATGATCCAAACACAGTGGAATGCAAACTGTGCAAATGGCTCTTAACATATGAAGGAACAACTAATTTCCGCAGTACATGATGTAAGTTCACATTAATATTATTATTATTACTGTCGGGGATGAATTGTTGTGCACCCATTTCTTACCTGAACATTAGGTAATCCTAGAACACTTTGCTGCCACTTTAGACAGCTATTCTTCCTTCTTTCTTTTTAAACGTTTTTGAGTTAGCATGGAGCTCACAAACGGAAAAATCACACAGTAACACTGCTAGTAAACACATGTGATTGAAAATTCCTGGAGGCGCGTTCATATTGAGCTCAGTCTAACAGCGTCCCTCTCTCTGTTTGCCTCGTCATTAACCAATGACACAGAACATCTTTCTTTTGGCTTAGTGCTGGGAGGTGCAGTGTAAAAAGAATGGCAACAATAATAGATTATGATAATGAGTCATTTTCTCGCAGGACGAGATTAGACAGAATTCAATTGAATTGTGACAGAACAGGCCAGCTGACGCTGAGCCAGTTTGTGAATGGGTTGTAGATCAGAGGTGCTGGTGCTGAGGGACACCGGCAGCAATGATGGGTGGGCATATAGGCAACTTTTGCCATAAGTTTTTTTTTTTAATTTGAGAGGCATTGAGGCACGTGGCTTGCGCACTGCAGCAATTGCCGCCAGTGCCTTCAGTTATATTTACTAAATTCAGCATCCAAAAGGGTTTGTTTACAAGTCAATATGCTTCACTCAGCTAAACTGGAGGCAAAATTGTTCCTTTTACCACTAGTGGGGATTTTTGTGACTGCAGTAATCTTTGAGCGATACATTTAGTAAAAATCTCAGAGAAACCAGAGAACCTCATCCACATCAGTTGGAGCAGCTTGACACCCTCCTGATTAACTTTATCTTGTTGGCCAGGCTTAAAACTGAGATAGATAGGAGTGATGTAACCTCTGTGTTATGCTGGAAAGCATCAACAGGTATCTTGGGGGTCTGCTTTAAGTTCTACTCTCATGAATTCATTTTAATATATTGAAGTACATTATACTGTTAAAGTAATGTTCTTTAGAAGTACACTACAGCCAAAGCATTGATCCTTAAGTTTCATTAGATCATGGGTTTTCCGGTGTACAGTAAATAGAAAACTAAACATGGGCTACAGTATATTCAAAGTTTGGACTATTTTTGTAGGACAATAGTGTACAGTAAATGTTGAATCTGGTGCATTGCTTCTAAGCCATTTCTAAAAGCAATAAAATCATCATTCACCTACAGTACTGTATCCAATAATAGAATAGCTAAAAATGTAACTGGAAAGTTTGACAGTAAATGGTTTTGGATTCCCTGCGCCCTGTCCTTCATGTTAATGTGCTGAGATCAGCAGTTTTTAAACTGGTGCTGCGCTGCAGTACTTTGTAAAGTTCAATGCTTCATTGGAAAGAGCTTGCTCGTGCTGACTCATTTTTTGTACAGTACCACACTTGATTAAATGTTAAATGTTGTATCTTGACAAGAGCCGAAACACATGGTAACCCTAAAATGTTTAAAACAGTCACATTGTATTGTTGATAAGAATCATGTTCATTGAAGTGTAAGTAGCAGGGTACCGAAAAATACAGTGTTATACACGTCCCCACGTGTTGCCACAACTGTTTAAATAACGTACTGTACCTGTCATTTTTCTTTTCATTATTAACATCCTGACATTTTTTACACTTATGTCTGTTTCAAAGTTCTTTTCAAAATGGCTCCTTTAGTGCACTGGGGTTTGAGTTCTGTCCTCTAAATCACTGCAGGAAGAGAAAAAAAGAAAGACATAAAAAAAGAAAGACATAACAACAAGTGCTCAACTGTTCTGTTGTGTACCACATCATGGATCGTTATTGTTGTGTCACAGGATGTTAACAATGAAAAGAAAAATAACAGATATGTTATTTAAACAGTTGTAGCAACATTTCTCAGAACCCCTTACTTACTCTTTAAATGTAGTAATAAGACTATGTAGCAATAAGACTATGTAGTAATAAGACAATCATAACAGTTACTGCCCTGCGCTGCACCTCAATAAATACTCTCCACTTGTTTACCAACGTCATTTATTCCATCCAGAACCAATTGGTCTCAAAACTACTTCCCCCAATTCAAAACAATATTGTTCAGTTTCTCTCCTGTGTAACATATACACAATATGATCCACAGCTGTTTTTACTTTAGATATAATGGACACTGCAGATTTTATAGTTGTTCAGTGTAACAGGCCCGAGCAGGATGTGGTGTCACTGGCACAGGAAGTATCAGTTTAGCAGGCAGACAGATCAGATAAAGACCAATATATTAATGTTAAGAGTTCTTGCACAATTCAATTTTAAGCCCAGACTGTCAGGAAGAACAGGGGATAATCCTTCTATGCAGCTTGCTTTGCTAGCTTGTATCAGGCTCCTACTGAACTCCAGCCTCTCCCCTCCCCACATGGGCTGAGATAGACCTAACGAGTGTCAATCAGCACCAGGCAAAATTGTCAATAGTACTGACTGACACACTTTGTAGATCTTCCACAGACCTGACTACAGTAGAACCTGCATATCTGATCCTGTAAAATACAATACCCTCTACCAACTGACCTCTGGTATGTGTTATTTACACATGCTGCTACCAAGTGAACAGCCCTGATGGAAATTTATCATTTTATTATGAGTTTAAAACAGTAAATTCAATTCTTAGCGGGACAAAATGGATTCAGTTGCATATTAAAAAAAGATGATGCGTTTGGGAATTCAGTTTTACTTTTTACAAGCTTTCACTTCATGTAACTGCCCAGTTCAACCATGTTAAATAAAAGAAAACAAGAATGCAAGGGATTCATATGTTTACCTGAAACAAGATTTTTCCACCAACATCAGTTTGTGTTTGTATGTGCGCTTTCTTCTTGTTGTTTCTGTCTGCTGCATGGTACAAAAAACCTGCCATATTTCACACAGACTGAAAAAGCACCGTAAGAACTGTTTTTGGAATGCTGTTTTGCAATCACTTTCACAGATTTTCTTTGTATAGTATAGTGTGTACTTTGGTGTTTTAGACACACTGATGTACATTACATTGTTAATTTATAATGTCCTGATATTAATAAAACAATCACAATGTAGTATAACAACTCCCTCTGAGACACGTTTTACATTGACCCCGAATGACCCCTGGACCAATTAAATCAGATATTACAGGTGCTACTCTATAGGAAGCTGGTAATGACTATTATTGTTAATAATATGAATTATTATTTCGGGGGATACAAACCAAAAACACACAAAGTTATATTGTAAAGTACAAAAATAGAAGCAAAAAGTCACATGGAACCAAAGTAAAGGCAGTTTTTATTTGAACAGATGCATGAATTTAAGATCTTCTGGTCCAGTGGGAAGGACCAGAGCTCTCATTCAATTTTCCTAACTCACTGCCAGCATCTGCCACGTACCAAACTATCTATCTTCAAAAAAAAAAATGTAATTGCCCCAACTGGATTGGTACTGTACTCTGTATGGTTTGTTACAGTAATGGTTGTCGTCTTTTTAAATCAAACCAAGTTTCATTTTAATCCCTAATGCCAACAAATGCTGAAAGATAAAAGATATACTGTACTGTAGACCTATTGTACTGTAAATCATTTTAAGATGTGCACAGGTTATGAAATCCGACGAGTTTGTCTTTGAAAATCCCGCTGAGACTGAATGTTAATGAGCTCCCAGATGCAGCGTTACATTGATAAGCCAAATATGACTTTGACATTAGATACTGAACTACAGACATTGGTGAACATTTTCATTGTTATCGTCATCCCCCCCCCCCCCCCCCTCTTCTCCCTTTCATCAAACTGTCCAATATATCAAAGGGTATTGAAAAAAAAAATTATATTTGACCCTTTTTATGATTTATGCTGTTGTTTTTTTATGATGGTTCAGAGCAGACAGTAAAATTTATTGTTTTTTCTCTATAACTATAAAGTAGCTGCAATAATACTATGTAATAGAGAAGAGAGGTCAAGAGAGTTGAATGGTCAGTCAGCATCAGTATTCCAGAATACCACTCAGAATTCACTAACTTTAACTTTGTATTGAAACAACTCAGTTCTGCTGTAATAAGTAAGTTTGACATTAAAAATAATGTTCTACAGTACACTGTTGTTTGTCTCTTTAAAAAAAACTATTCAATAAATGCAGTCACGCATTAATAGGGCCCATATAACAGGCGTCTATACCAGCCCTTGAACCCAACAACCATTTGAATTTAGTATATTAGATAGCATAGGTAAAAACATCTAACACTAGACTTATGAATACCTGCCACACAGATTGGATGTGGTTTTGAGCCCCTAGATTGAACCAGAAGGGAGAAAAAAAAGTATCCTGTTGCCTAACAAGGGGGTGATCTCCCCAGGCCACAGATAAGGAAACTGTGCTGAAGCTGCATGATGAAGCCTGGCGCTCATCCTTCCTGCCCACACTCTACTGCACTGCACCTGCCTGAGGAAAGAAAGAAAGCTCAGCTCCCTGGTACTGCCAAGTCCCCACCTTACACAAGCATCACATTTCTCACAATCAATCACCACCCAGAAAATGAAATAACCAACTTCTTGAAAACACTCCACTGCATGACTAATTCTACCAGCTAACATGCAATGGTTCAAGATAAACCCATGTGCTTTGATAAATTACAGCATGATCTGTATCAATAAAGTCAAACATAATCTACCCTTTAACAAGAGATTTTTAATATTGAAATTCAAAATACTGAATTGTGATCACCAGTATCCCAATATGTTTTACATACCGTACAGAGCAGACTAGTAACTAAAAAGCAAACCTGGTTTACAGTAAAGGACTTGTAGTCTTTTAAATGTCTTTTAAATGTTCAGTTTGAAAACTTACGTTGGGCCTATATATCCTTTACGCCCTGTTGAAAAAAGTACTGGAAATTACCTTTCTTTGCATGCCCCTGTTGGCTGAAATAGAGGTTTCACTGTCCACTGTAAATCCCAAAAGGACTTAGATAACAATGGATTTAAACCAACAGTACAGTGAATAAAGGCTAGAAACTAGCTTATATTTAGCAAAGAAACTGCAACTGTAAATTACAGTTCTGTAGTTCTACCAAAGCAGTGGCAAAATGTTTCCTTGAGTGCCCAGGGCTAAACAAACTTGACCACTTTGTATTTGACATGCCATTAAAGTATTAGCTGGCGCCCCTCCAAGGCGCTTGTTTTATTATATTTGACAAGAAATGAAAAACAAAACCTGAGCGTTATAACCATTTAATCCTCCAGAGGGATTATTAAGGAACATTGAGTCGACTGAAATTCTGTCATCTTTAAACTGAGAATCTTCAGCAATACGAAGCTGCAGGCTTGAGACTCAATTACACTGTGTCAGGCCTTTCCCCCCGGGAAGACTTGTGCACACCAAGGATGTCTTAACCCATACAAAGATTCATTACAGTGAGCCAGGGGATGATTAACACTAGAAGGACCAGAGATATACTCATACCTAGAAGCCCCGCAGCAGTCTTTCTGACACTGTAAATAGTATAATGAAAGGATAAATATGTGTGTGTATATATATATATATATATATATATATATATATATACACACACACACATTTATTTTACAAATCAAAACAAGAAAATGTAAATAAATAAACATTTGAACAGAAATCGGTTTACAACATACATATTTATAAAACTGAAACGATAGCAATACATTTTTTACTTTTCAACAGCAATCGGTTTATTATCAGATGAGCAAAAACAACTGAACAACGTATATAAATAAACTAAGAAAAAACCATTTTACAGAAGCGCACAGCTTATAAAAAAGTCAAATTTATTTTTCTTTTTTTTGACAAAAGGGTATTCCTTTACCTTGAGTCTAAGGCTGTTCACAATCAACACAGATAATGCATTTCTCCACACCACCTTTCTGCACAGGGCACAGTGTCTGAAGTTTTATTTTTATTGCACTTGCCAACCTGGCATTGGCGTCTCTTGTGGCTCTCAGCGGGGTTGCCAGCTTCAGCTGTGGGTACACGCTTGGCAGTCTCCCTCTGTTCAAATGCTTCTTGCGAAGATCCTGTGCTAACTGTAAAATATATTCTCTCCTTGGTAAATTCTTCTCCATGCATTCTTTGTAAAGTACCCAGGAGTTGATGGCTGCTAGGTCCAATACATTGTAAAACACCTGAACAGACCACCATCGGGTGCCAACTTTCACGGAATACTTCCGTGCCATCTGATCCAAAACATCAACTCCATATTTTGTTGCGTTGTAAAACTCCACGGTCTCTGGTATTTATTTTCACTAGTCCCAATGCTAATTGACTGACCAAAGCAGCGCAGCTGGCAAGCAGGCGCCAGCCTTTCAAAAGGCTGATTGAAAAACAATAGAGTCTCAGTCATTCACTCGGGCAGAGAGTAGAAACTAATCTAATTACAGCTAAACACATTGCGGACTGGTAAATAAAAATAATAAAGTAGAATACTGTTCTGTATAATCCAAATACAATTATTTTCTGTGTGGCCGTCAATGTGACTGCTCTTGGTGCTTTTAGGTATAATGCAATATATCTCCTTTATTTCTGCACTCCCGTGTTTCATGCTTTGTGAGAATATTTAATACATACGGACAGAAAGGTACATGAATGCACTACACGACTGGAGAAAATTACATTTTAAAACCAAAAACTGCCAAAATGACTGCCGCGGGGCTTATAGTATTAAAGTGTAGACCCATTCCTCTGAGTTACAGTATGAGGCCATGCAATGAAATCCTGCTGAACTTGCATATCACATTCTCTTGTGTTAGTCATAAAACAGATGCTACAGTTTCAAAAGAAAACTTGGGGCAAATTAACAAGTGGCATCAAGAAGATTTTTTGAGACTGTGAAAAAGCAACAATATGCCCACAAGGGACAAAAATTGAGTACCCTTTTTCTTTATGATGAGTAGTATCACTTGGTTGCAGCTCTTTTTGCATTTCTCCTATTACTCCTTTAAAGAAGTACCAATAAATTACATCTCAGTTCCAACTACGCTATACAACACTGTATTTTTGATTTCCTTTCATTTGTCTTCATGAGTGATATTTTCTTTGCACAATCAATGGTACTCTAACAAGCGACATTTAGCTGAACCCTCCAGGGAAATGAGTCACAGATTCTTATTCACTCTGAGAACTGGGAAGATATGGTAACTGAGATAGCTCAAAATCCTGTCCAACCTTCTGTGAGAACTGCCATTTAACTGTACTATACATTATGCAGATTATGCAGTGTCAACAATATTCACATTGTACATTGGCAGGTACAAAACAGGGAACATGTTACTATAACAGGGTGAAGAAAGATGGAGGGTGGAAAAACTGGCCTCCCGACAGACAGAGGCGCTAGGCTGACTGACGGACGTGACCTCAACAAGATGGCGCTTACAGTACATACAGAGCCCGATTGTGGTGACCATCTTGGGGAGGTCGGCTATACAGGTGTACTGAGTTTGTGTGTGTTGTTAAATTCACCGCTACATGCACCGCTGTAAAGCGGATTCATCAAACCGTTGTTAAATTCACCAGGAGTTGCTCAACGAACTGTTGTTAAATTCACGGTGCGTCATCGCTGAAGCAGCGGATTCACCGGGATTAACAGTTGGTGAACTGCAGCAAAACCAAAATGGCCGCTCCCACTGTGGAACTTTGTCTTGTACGGAGATACTATTGTCAATGTAATTGTAGATTCAGAGATGCCAAATCTTTAGAAAATGGGTATAGAGTTGTGTATTATTAAATATATAGTAGCGCTGATAAACATATTGATAAACAATATCACATATGTTATTTGTCCTTTTATACCAAACAAATATGTTACAAAGTTGCGAAAAGTGTGCGAACTCTATTTGAAAGTGTGTCCATTAATATATTCATATTTATAAATATTTACAGTTGCAGGCTTGCTGCTTTCTACATTTCAATGTAACAACAAGCTAGTTCCTAATTAGTCGGTTAAAGATAACTAAACCTTCGTCCCAATAAGCTTTCAGCTCGCACAGGTCAACCACAGCCTTGCATGCTGCAGCAGCAACCTTTCTATTGAAGCTGACATGCTGGGATCCTTCAAGAAACTGCTTGATGAGATTCTGGGATCAATAAATGCTGATACTGACAGCTCTGGTTAGTATTTTCTAAGCAAATAAACCCTAAATAAACAAATAATGTTTTAACATCGCAAAGCCTTAACTACAAAGTAAAAAAAAAACAAAAAAAAACATGTACACATCAAAGTATATATTGAAATGTTTATATTTATGGTTGTAATTAAAGTTGCTAGTGAAGATATAACTAGATACTATATAGGCCTACACTGGTTTGCAGAAGTATTCACCCCCCTGCAAAGTTTTCACATTTTGTTGGCACCTGAGCGTACTCCACGATGCTTTCAAATTAGACTTTACATGTAGAATCTACACAAACTGCTCCACATTGATGACGTTAAAAAAATGCATATAGAATATAAATAAGTAAGATTTACAGAGAAAAACAGACTAATCTCAGTTGCATAAGTATTCAACCCCTTTGTTACTGCAGCCCTAAATCAGCTCAGGTGCAAATGATTTGTTCGAAAGGTCACAGAATTAGTGAAATGGTTTCAGCCTGTGTGTACTCAAAGTGGTTTAACTTGTAGATAATTTCTCTCAGGTATATAAAGACTTTCAAGCTGCAACTCACATAGTGATCCAACAAAGCAACCATTAAGACCAAGGAGCTTTCGAAACAAGTCAGGGATAAAGTGGTAGAGAGGCACAGAGCAGGAGAAGGGTACAAGAACATTTCAATGGTGCTGATTATCCCTCTCAGCACAGTGAAGTCCATCATTAAGAAGTGGAAGATGTATCATACCACCCAGACACTACCCAGATCAGGTAGCCCTCCCAAACTGAGCAGCCGGGCAAGCAGGAAACTGGTTTGGGATGTCACTCTGAAGCCAACAATGGCCTTGAGAGATCTGCAAAGTTCTGTGTCTGAGATGGGAATCAGTGTTCACACATTAACAATAAGCCGGTCCCTACACAAAGCTGGCCTGTATGGATGGGTGGCAAGAAAGAAGCCATTACTCAAAAAGCCTCATCTTAAAGCACATATGGAGTTTGCGAAAAAGCATGTAGATGATACTGCAGACATGTGGAAAAAGGTTTTGTGAACTTTTCGATCTAAATTCCAAGCGTTACGTCTGGCACAAGCTCAACACTGCACACCACCCAGTCAACAACATCCCAACTGTCAAGCATGGTGGTGGCAGCATCATGTTATGGGGATGCTTCTCTTCAGCAGGGACTGGGAAGCTTGTCAGGATAGAGGGGAGAATGGATGGTGCAAAGTACAGGCGAATCATTGAGGAAAACCTGTTTGAGTGAGCCAATATTCTGAAACTGGGGAAGAAATTCACATTTCAGCAGGACAATGACCTGAAGCACAAAGCCAAAGCCACACTGGAGTGGTTGAACAAGAAGAGAATTCATGTTCTTGAGTGGCCCAGTCAAAGTCCTGACTTGAATCCAATCGAAAAATGTATGGCGAGACTTGAAGATTGCAGTCCATCGACGGTCCCCAACAAACTTATCAGAACTGGAGCAATTTTCCCGTGAAGAATGGGCAACATTTCACCATCCTACTATGCAAAGCTAGTAGAGACCTATCCAAAAAGACTCATAGCAGTAATTGCTGTAAAAGTTGTTTCTACCAAATACTGACTTAAGGGGCTGAATACTTATGCAACCAGTAAATTTCATTTTGTACATTTTCTTTGCAAGTTTTGCTGACATTTAACCTCTTATAACATATCCTCATATAACAGTGTTCAGTTTAACCACTACAGCTTTGAATAAAAAAAGTTTGTTTGAAAAACTGTGCATACATTATTTGTAATTCAACAAAATGTGAAAACTTTGCAGGGGGGTGAATACTTCTGCACACCACAGTACATATTGAACACATTTAGGATAGTATAATGTTTTTAGAATAGTGTGTTTCTTAAAGGTTCATTTAACAACAAAAAAACAGGAGCCTATTACATTTTATTTGTATTTTTATTTTTATTTTTTTATAAGTAACTTTGCCCAAAGTTATATGGTTTAAAAAAAATAAATAAATAAAAAGAGACAAACATCACCCACTGTTCAGTGCTAATGCAAAATGGCTACAGGGAAAGCGAAAGCGAGTTGTGCTTAGAATTGATAAAAAGCTGGAAATACTTACCAGGCATAAAATAGCACAATATTTTGGAATTTTAAAGAGTACTGTCACTGATATTAAAAAGTCTGCCTCAGAGATTTAAAAGTTAAGGCTTAATACAAAAGCTTGTTTTAACGTTGTCTTTGTTATGCCGGCCGGAAACCCGCGCTTACAACTGTTGTCATATTTTCTACATTTTCTTTAAATTCTCAAATTAATAAATCGAAACCCGAGTAGTAAAAAGAGACCCAGGTAGTGTCGGGTCATTTCAAACCCGGGTTTTACCTGGGTTTTCGGGTGCCCGTGCCAACCTCTAGTAAACACTGTGCATTTTGTAAATAAATGTGTGTGTGACCAGTAAAGGATTCTTGTGTTGCAATGTTGGTACTGTACTGGCATGAATATAAATTGCCAGTTTAATGTCAATTCATATCAATCTAACTCAATTTTCCGAACTCACTGCCAGCATCTGCCATGTCCCAAACTATCTATCTTGAAAAAAAAAGTATTTTAAATTGCCCCAACTGGCTTGGTACTGTACTCTGTATGGTTTGTTACAGTAATGGTTGTCGTCTTTTTAAATCAAACCAAATGAAATTTTAATCCCTAATGCCAACAAATGCTGAAAGATAAAAGATATACTGTACTGTAGACCTATTGTACTGTAAATAATATAACAGTTAAGATGTGCGCAGGTTATGAAATCCAACGAGTTTGCCTTTGAAAATCCCCCAGAGTGCAATGAGTCTCCGCTGAGAGTGAATGTTAACAAGCTCCCAGATGAAGCGTTACACTGATAAGCCAAACATGACTTTGACATTAGATACTGAACTACAGACAGTAGCCTCGATGTCTATCATCCACGGCCTGATCGAATCTTTCCGAACCGAGACTCGATCCTCCATCTCTACCCTACAAACCATGGTTGAAAGCTACGGGAACCGGCTGCAAGAAGTGGAAAAATCTCTTGGTGATGTTGATAGCAGGGTTACGGCCTTGGAAAAAATATACTCCAGTCTCACCACTGAAAATACAGCCACAAAATCAAAATTGGATGATTTGGAATGTAGGAGTCATAGACAAAACCTGTGTGTGAAAATCTTGCTGTTTTTTGGGTGAGCGTTTGGGGAGGTGTTAAGAAGATGGGAGGCTCCTCTCTTATAGGAGCTGGAGTGGGACTGACAACGGCACTTGAGTTTTTTTTTTCTTTCCCAGTCACACAAACACCAATGTGTCCTTGTTTTTGTAATGTTCCAATATGCCGAATGGAGGGGGGAGGGGGGGATATATTCTCTTATCCAATATTTTATTTTTATTTTACCAGTGAATGGTAAATAGTAGAGTTTCGGCAGGCGAGTGCCCTATTAACTTTATCACCTGGAATGTCAAAGGGCTTAACCACCCAGTTAAAAGAAATAAAGTGCTAAGCCATCTTTTACATCTAAAAGTAAGAATAGCTTTCCTCCAGGAAACTCACTTCCGCACTACTGATCAGTTTCAAATTCGTAGGGGATGGGTGGGGCAGCTGTTCCACTCTAAATTTCATTCAAAATCCAGAGGGGCAGCAATATTGAGTCATAAAGATATCCCTTTTACAGTTAATAAAGTCATGGCTGACTCTAATGGAAAGTATGTGATAGTGACAGGTAATCTCTTTAATAACCCAGTGATTTTGGCCAATGTGTATGCTCCCAATTGGGAGGGCAGTCAGTTTATTTCCTAATTACTTTAATCTTTGATAGACATTCACACCCACCACTTAATTCTTGGAGACAATTTTAATTGTGTGCTTAATCCTAGTCTAGATCGCTCATCTACAAACCCTGCTTCCCTTTCTAAATCGACCTTAGCCATACACTCCTTCCTTGACCAGTCTAGGGTATCGGATCCATGGAGATTTATGTTTCCTACTGCTAGGGACTATTCTTCCTTTTCTCCTGTCCACCACTCTTTCTCCCGTATAGACTACTTTCTGTTGGATAATAGGCTTCTTTCATTGGTAAAAACTTGCTCCTACCACAGCATTGTGATTTCTGATCATGCCCCTGTATCAGTAGAGCTATCCTTCCCCGACTGTTCTTTTTCTCGTAAGACCTGGCAACTTAATCCCCTTTTGCTTTCTGATGGAGAATTTGTCCAGTTTATCTCTTCTGAAATAGAATTTTTCATTGAAACTAATTCCACCCCAGAGATCTCTAATTCCACTTTATGGGAAGCCCTTAAAGCCTATCTGCGTGGGCAAATAATCTGCTATACCTCTAGAGTAAAAAAGCAAGAATCTGCCAGATTTTCTGAACTTGCTGACCTTATTTTACAACTTGGCAAGCATTATGCTTCATCCCCTATGCCTGACTTTTACAAGGGGCGTCTTCACTTACAGACTGAATTTGATCTGTTGTCCACTACTGTTGTCCCGTCATACTGTGTATGAATTTGGAGACAAAGCCAGTAAATGCTTAGCCCACTAGGCTTGCCGATCTGCCACTCACTTAATCATCCAAATCAATACCTCTGTAGGCCTCAACAGTCAACCCGCGAGAGATAAACAATGAATTTGTAAAGTTCTACTCTACACTTTATACATCTGAATCTGCAGGTGATCCTTCTTTATTTGACTCTTTCTTTCATAACCTTGACAGTCCTACTGTAGACCAACAATCAAAAACTGCTCTGGAGGAACCAATCTCTCTCCCAGAAACAGAACAAGCCATTAGAGCTATGCAATATGGAAAATCCCCTGACTTGGATGGATTCCCTATCGAATTTTACAAAAAAAATTCTGTTTCACTTTCCCCACTGCTTTCTTCTGTTTTCAAGGAATCATTCTCTTCAGGACTCCTCCCTCCTACACTTTCATAAGCTTCTATATTTCTCCTATTAAAGAAAGACAAGGACCCCCTCCATTGTGGATCATATAGACCGTTATCTCTCCTCGAACAGGTTCTTCCCTCTTTAATTTCATTGGCTTTATACGGGGAAGAAACTCTCTTCAATTTATGTAGACTATTTAATATTATTTACACCTCCTCATCCAAATTTCCCCCAGAGGTCCTTGTATCTCTTGATACGGAAAAGGCCTTTGAGGCAAATTATCTTTTTGCCACACTTGACAAATTTGGTTTTGGCCCTCATTTTATTTCATGGATCAAACTGTTGTATGCATCTCCATTGGCTTCTGTCTGTACTAACAATATACAGTCTGAGTACTTCCCACTCCACCGGGGGACAAGACAAGGCTGCCCTCTTTCCCCATTAATATTTGCTCTTGCTATTGAACCTCTGTCTATCTCTTTGCATCACTCACAAGGATTTGAGGGAATCATACAAGGGGATGAAGAGCACAAAGTATCTTTATATGCAGATGACCTCCTCTTATATATCACAAACCCAATCTCCTCCCTTGCACATGTTTTGTCAATTTTTGACCTATTTGGCCATTCTCTGGTTTCAAACTGAACTTACATAAAAGTGAATTATTCCCTATTAATACAACGGCTTCACATCTACCCTCTACACTCATCCCCTTTAAGAAGGTGTCTGGTAGTTTCAAGTACTTAGGCATATCAGTTACTCCTGCTTTTTCCTCCCTTTTTTATTATTTGTTTATTTAGCAGACGCCTTTATCCAAGGCGACTTACAGAGACTAGGGTGTGTGAACTATGCATCAGCTGCAGAGTCACTTACAATTACGTCTCACCCGAAAGACGGAGCACAAGGAGGTTAAGTTACTTGCTCAGGGTCACACAATGAGTCAGTGGCTGAGGTGGGATTTGAACCGGGGACCTCCTGGTTATAAGCCCTTTTCTTTAACCACTGGACCACACAGCCTTTTTAAGGCTGATTTCACACCACTGCTTGAACGCAGCAGACAAGACTGCCCGATGGTCTGCTCCACCCCTGTCACTTGCTGGTCATATTAACCTGATTAAAATGAGTGTGCTTCCCAGATTTCTGTATCTTTTCCATAATATCCCAATTTTTATTTAATTTGTTTATTTAATTTGTTTATTTAATTCGCTTGACAAAATTCTCTCTTCATTTCTGTGGGTAAATAAAGTATTTCGTATTCGGAAAGTTTTTCTTCAAAGACCAAAACATCTGGGTGGTGTGGTTCTACCAAATGTTCTACCAAATGTTCTATTTTATTATTGGTCAGCCAATATTCATAAAATCACGTACTGGACACAACAAAACTCTAATAATAGAAGCACAGTCTGGGTGGATCTGGAAGCCTTCTCCTGTCAATCATCCTCCTTATCTGCCTTGGCTTGCTCTACCATCCCGGTATATATGAGTCAATTTAGCTCCACTCCTATAGTCCAGCACACCCATAAAATCTGGTCTCAATTTAGGTGACATTTTGGCCTACAGAGAGCCTCCATATTTACTCCAACCACTTTGAACCATTAATTAATCCCCTCTCAGATAGATTTAACTTTTCAAATACGGCGTAGAAATGGGGCCACTGCAGTTTGAGACCTATATTTTGATAATGTGTTTGCCTCATTTGCACAGCTCTCCCTGAAATTTAATTTACTACATCATACTTTTTCCGCTATTTACAAATTAGGCATTTTACACAAAATGTGTTTAGTCAATTTTCAGATTTGCCTCCTCCAACACCTATTGATAGCTTGCTAGAGCTGAATCCCAATGGTAGAGGTTTGATATCTAAAATCTACAATAATAACATAATTTTGAATTTGAGTCCTCAGTCATTCGCAACACTGAAGACACTCTGGTGCAGGATCTAAGCATCACTTTTTCAGATGACCAGTGGGAGTCTGTTCTAGGTCGTGTACATTCTTCTTCACCTTGTGCTAAGCATGGGCTTATCCAATTTAAGATTTTACATTGCATTCACCTGACTAAAGAAAAACTAGCTAAAATGTATCCAGATACAGACCCAGGCTGTAATAGATGCAAGCAGACTCCTGCCTCTTTAATCCACATGTTTTGGTCCTGTCCCAGACTGACTACATTTTGGACTTCTATTTTTGAAGCTTTTTCTCAAATTTTCCACTTACTTATTGACCCCAACCCACTTACTGAAATATTCTGAGTTTTACCTGTGCCCTGCAGAAACCTCAATCTAATTCCATAGCGTTTGCATCCCTATTGGCAAGGCATCTTATACTTTTGAACTGGAAACAAGCTGCTCTGCCCTCTCACACACAGTGGATCAGGGAGGTTATGCAACAAAAGGCTGTGTGGTCCAATGGTTAAAGTCCAGGGCTTGTAACCAGAAGGTCACCGGTTCAAATATCACGTCTGCCACTGACTCACTGTGTGACCCTGAGCAAGTCACCTGCTTGTGCTCCATCCTGCGGATGAGATGTTAAAGCAATGTCCTATTGCAAGTAACTGCAGCAGTGTGGCGTAGTGGTTAGGGCTCTGGACTCTTGAACGGAGGGTTGTGGGTTCAATCCCTGGTAGGGGACACTGCTGCTGTACCCTTGAGCAAGGTACTTTACCTAAATTGCTCCAGTAAAAACCCAACTGTATAAATGGGTAATTGTATGTAAAAATAATGTGATATCTTGTAACAATTGTAAGTCGCCCTGGATAAGGGCGTCTGCTAAGAAATAAATAATAATAATAATAACTGTGTATAATTACACCCCGGGGAATTACGCAATTAAGCGCCCGTGTAATTTTACGCATAAAACGTATGATCAAGCATTGCCGCATAATAACCCTTAAGACTGTTAAAAATGGCGGATCACGCTGAAGGCGAAGAGAGTATTGATCGATTTTGCCAGAAAATGCCACGACAAAAGTCACACATTGCAAATAAAACAGCAAAAGAGAGAGAAAAAGATTTTCCTGGACAGGTTTTTGAAGATGGCAGAAAACTCTTTTGCAAAACATGCAACGTTGTTCTGGACCATCAGAGAAAATCTACCATTACAAACCACCTCACCGAATCACAGAAGCATTTAAAAAGAAAAGCTTCATCGCAGGGAAAATCGCACATGCAGCGTACACTTTCAACGTGTTTCAACATAACCACAATAGCACAACGTGAGCGCTTGGATGTTGTCCGTGACTGGGTCTTAACTTGTGCCGCTGCAAACATACCGTTATCTAAAACAGACCATCCTTTCGTACACTAATTTCTAAATACTCGAGTCAAGAATGGTGGTGCAATTCCAGGAGGTTACCAGCTTTAAGATGCCTATCTTACAGATGTCTACAAAACTGAGAGAAATAAACTTAAGGACAAACTAAAGGATAACAATGTGTCAGTTATTTTTGATGAAATGACTGACGATGAAGGCCGCTATGTACTTAACATTTTACTCTCCCCACTAGTGATAGACGGTACTGGCAAGGTGTCCTCCTATCTTGCTGACACGCACTTCATGCAGAAAACAAACCACAGCACCGTGTCTCAAGCAGTCATTTAGACTGTGCAAAGTTCTGAAATTGCTTGCAACAATGTGGTTGTTTTTGACACGGATAATGCCGCATATATGAAAAAAGCTTATAAAACAGTACTGTCTGGACTGTTTCCCGATAGCATCCAGGTAACATGCCTCGCTCATATAATCAACCTAGTGGGGGAAAGTTTTCGGAAGCCATTCGAGGATGTCAATGCAATGGTAAGAGCTTTCTCAAAATGTTCTATATGGCAGGAGGCAGGAAGATGAGGTACTTAAATTACCTGAGGCAAAAAGTTGTCAGTGCAACAATGGCACCAGACCCAGTAGCAACTAGATGGAACAGCTGGTTTGCTGCTGTTCAGTACCATGCAACCCACTTTCAGCACTATCACGGCTTTGTTGAAGAAGAAATGTTTGTGTTTGGCAAATTGGCACCACACTCGCTGCAGGAACTTGAAAGAATGCTGTCAGATGAAACCCAATGTTTATTGCTGAAGATTACATTGCGTTTCATCAATGAAATGTGCAAGCCAATCATTGACCTAATGGATACATTTGAAAGCCAGAGACCGTGCACTCTCTTTGCTTTTGAGAAAATGGAAGAACTGCTGTTTTTCTTTGAGACGCATATTCAGTTTTTGGAGGAAAACACTCAAAGGTTTCTCAGGGCTGAAGATGTCAACAATGTAACAACTGATCAAAGTAGCAAGTTGGTGCACCTGTTTTGTTCAGCTGTAGATAACGCAGCTGAAAAGCTGAAGAAGTACATCAGTGACACTGAGAGTGGGCAGCCCGCAATTAAGTTCTTGAAATGCGTACAGATTTTCAACCCTAGAAGAGTTCCTGTAATGTCTCATGTCAAGGAGGATTACGCTTCAATTCCTGGCTTCAGTGACATTCCAGAAGAGGAGTTTGCTTTGTATACCAGGAAGGTGGCGCTGATCCAGTGATCCAGTGTGCTGAACAGTCAGGGGGAATTGACATCGACATGTTTTGGTCAGCAACATCCAACCGACTCCCGAATATAAAAACATTAGCTTTTAAATACATACATGTTGTAACAAACACAGCTGATGCTGAACGCAGCAACTCGCTGTACAACCTTGTTCTCTCTGATCGAAGGCGTTCTCTTTCGGAGGACAAACTAAAAGAGCTGGTTTTCCTTTACTTCTATCTTGCAATTTAAAAAGACTTCACGTCAACATAAAATCATTTTGATTAGTCTTTGATGCTTTATTTAATTTTTACCTGCTGTGCTATGGTAGTATGAGACGTACCCAATATAACTGCACATATTTTTTAGTTACATTGCACAGTACTTTCGTTTAATAGTTTTTTGGGGTTTTTTTTTGCACTTGTGAGCATCTAATTCACAGCAGGGCAATTTTGCTGAAAAGTCCTTATTTTCCTTATTTAACAACTGCATTTAGTTTTAAAATAAAGCAGTTGATTCTGTGATACAAATGTGCTGTGTGCTATATAAATACAAAATACCTGTACATATTTCTAAAGAAGGTTAAAATAGTGTTATATTTAATTCAATTTGTAAACAAATAATACAATGGATTTAATGGTGCATAATTTTGTATTTTTCCTTGCATAATTTTGTTTTTTCCTGTGCATAATTCCCTGGGGTGTATATAATGCACAGTTCACAGCCTACCTCTGTAAAGCGCTTTGTGATGGTGGTCCACTATGAAAGATGCTATATAAAGATAATAATAATCTGAAATTGGAGAAAATTACATTTACATTAAAGGGCTCCAAAGACAAGTTTCATACAGTGTGGTTGCCCTTCATGGAGTATTCTGAGAACATGAACACCCAAGCTTGGACATAGGTCATCATTTCTCTGTTTTTTTTGTATTTATTGTTATATATAATGTCATGGAGGTTTTACTTTTACGATATATTCAGTATTTTATGTGTATGTGTATGTATATATGTATGTGTATGTATGTACTATTTATAGGGGCAGGCCTCAGCCCTGCCACAGGGTAAATGGAGCAGTAGCCTGTGTATGAATTAGGCTGGATTACTGTTCATTATTCAATTTATTATTATTTTTCAAATTCTTTGTCATAATATATAGCTAAAGTTAGGCAATTTTATTTTTCTGTTAAAAGTGCTCCTTGCTATAATGCTGTATGACCTAGCTATACATGTGATGGTCCTGATATGCTACTTGTATGATCATTAATGATGGACTATTTTGTTAAAAGATCAAAAATATGGAGAGTACAGTACTGTATCAACAATAAAACACACTTGTACTTCATTAAAGAACCATCTGGTGAACTACAATGAGTTACTTTATGTTTTGCTTGTGTTCTTGTATCACAATACAAACAATACATACCTCTATTACTAAAGAAAGTATCAGGATTCATCGAAACACAACCATTTGCAAGTAATTAACCTGTCTTCTTACTAGATGTTCTTGCTCTTTGTAATTAACGCGGAAACATTTGCTGTAATTTCATGTATTCACTGATAAAGAAACAAAAATAGTTTATTGGGCAATGAGATGGAAAAAAATCAACCACATTTACCTTTTTTATTATTCCACTGAAAGAAAAACTAGAAAGCACTAATAGCAATGGCGCTGAATTGGCTCAAAACAATGACAACCGCATTCAAACGGCATGGAATCTAGTCTTACAACTTACTGAATAAAAAAACAACTTTACTCCTCTGTTGTCTATTAGGACCTTATCATAACCTGTTTCCACTGTCGTTCCTCACAAGGAAAATGACAGCATTCAGATTTTCTGCAGTCATATAGCCCTTGAGTATAAGGATCTCAGAAGCTATGCATGCAAGAGCTTGCTTAACACTGGGATTTCATTGTAAAAATGAGTGCTGGTGGCTAAATCAGACTCAATCTCTTCTCTAAGTCAGAACAATACCAATACCCTTGGATTGTGTTAGGAGTCAGTGTTCTACTAGAAGTTCTGTATTCTCCAATTAATATGGTAACTTTGTTCACAGGCAAAAAAAGGTCAACATTATCTTGTTATGAAGTTTGCAAAATACATTGAATCCTAAAAAAATTGTAATATAAGTGTACCACACTACTGCATTGACTTAAGTAGAAAGCTTACATTAAATATGAAATATTACCTTGCTAGGTGGACAATCTGAAGTAAATACCTTAAACAAATGTTATCACTACATCATACTGTAACAACATAGAAATATTCCCAAGAGGTTTATTAGTTGAGTTGTAATGACACTGCATTCTAAGCATGGAAAGTAACATTATCAAACTTTTAGAGGACATTTTTTGTAATAATATTAGAAATAACCAAGGCTTTCTTACCTGTCATTAACATAGCAACCTTCTTAGAGGTTCCACTGTTTTGTTCATAATGTACAGCAAAACAGCCTGGGACAGAATTAATGTATGCTAATGAGAAGTACAGAAAATGTAAAACCTTGGTTTAAGAGAACATCTCTTGATTTTCACACATAAAACTATTACTGCCTCCTGTACGTATTGTTGCACATATGATTTTGAACACAATTCTGATTATTTTGATTTAGTCGTTGCCAATTAGTTTTTATTATTTTCTCCCCAATTTGAAATGCCCAATTATTTTTTTTTTAGGCTCAGCTCACCGCTACCACCCCTGCGCTGACTCGGGAGGGGCAAAGATGAACACATGCTGTCCTCCGAAGCGTGTGCCGTCAGTCGCCCACTTCTTTACACTCTGCAGACTCACCGTGCAGCCTGGGCAGCTTACAGGCAAGCTGGTGCACGGTGAGCCGAGGACACCCTGGCCGACCTAACCCCCCCTCCCCCGGACGACGCTCGGCCAATTGAGCGCCGCCCCCTGGGAGCTCCCATCCACGGTCGGCTGTAGAATAGCCTGGACTCGAACCGGCGAAGTCCAGGCTATAGTGCGCATCCTGCACTCTAGCGAGTGCTTTTACTGGATGCGCCACTCGGGAGCCCCTATTATTTTGATATCTTGCATCCACATGTCCTGGTCCATTATTGTAATGATGTCAGAGAGTGCTATCAAAAAAATGATATGTCTTCGAAAAGAATGCAGAAATAAATCAGAGTACATCACATCAGAGTATATTTTCTAGTTTCCCCACAAACTCTAAATTAGATTTGTCACTGCTCAATGTAATCTCAATCTGATTTTGGCAAAACATTTACATTTCCTCTATGTTTCTCAAAGTAAAACCTTTAAGAAATGGTAAACAGTATCCTCCGTTATGCCATAAAGCTGTGTTTTAACATGATGCAGAAATATACAGCATTTGCTTATTTCCTATGCCCTATGCAGAAATTGTTGTTTTTGGTTTTCAGAATTTGAAAAAGAAAAACCTGCAGAATTGTCCAGAAATGTAAGAACAAGCCTTTCCAAACACAAAGAATGTAGCACAGATTGCATTTATATCTAATCAAGGGAATCTAATGGGAAAATCAAGATTTCTAACAAGATATTAAAACCCAATGGAACTGTTACCAGCAGAACACAATAGCCCTTTTTCAATTTCATACTTGTGTGACAATGGAAATGTTCAAGTGTTCACTCAAGTTGTACTCTACTCCTTTCTGTTAGGTTGTTGCCCTTTCCTTTTATCCTAGATCAGGGTTGCCCATCATCTTTCAAGAAAGTATTACGATTCCTGAACAGTTAAGCACTTTTGTGTGTATTGGGAAAGTTGCTGGTTCTACAAGTTTTCTCATCATTGCACACAGCAGTTTATAATGTGCACATGTGTAGAATTAGTAATGGTAAAAATAAAAGATCTATTGCTGCTATGAGGTATTTCTGTCGGGGGAATTGCAAGATAAGTTGCTGGAACAATCCATGAAGAGTTTAAAAGTGAAGAGACCGAAAAGAGTCTGGGAGGCAAGTCCTGTAATTGCTGTTACTAATCCCTTAATCCCATTACACCCCCTTTAGACCAGTGGTTTTCAACCCCGGTCCTGGGGGCCCACAGTGTCTGCTGGTTTTCATTCCCACTGAGCTCTCAATTACTTAATTAAACCCTTAATTTAACTGATAATTTGCTTAACTGGACCTTTTTACTTGTTTTTAGCTCCTAAACAGTTGCAGATTTCAAGTTAGCTTTAACATTTTATAAGTAACTTGAACTCTGCAACTGTTTAAGAACTGAAAACAATTAAAAAGGTCTAATTAAGCAAATTATCATTTCAATTAAGGGTCTAGTTCAGTAATTGAGAGCTCAGTTGGAATGAAAACCAGCAGACACAGAGGGTCCCCAGGACCGGGGTTTTTGTTTTACTTTTAAAAGCATGCACACAGTACCTTACTGTAAATTAGCTTTGTCCCCTTAACCTGTATGTTTTATGAACATGTTTGAATATACTGTATTCTCTTGTTCACACTGATCATGAAAATAACAACATTTTACAGTTTATGGTTGGGGTATTATCATTCAAGGCCAGACACTCCCTTGAATATTTACCTTGTCTTGGTTCCACTAGAGGGAGCCAGTGGCAGCCCAGAAAAAAAAGTTATTTAAAAAAAGACTAACCTGCTCATTACATCTAAATTAGTGTATTCAAAACTAATGTGATGTTAGTCTGGGTACAAAATAAGCTACACGGTATACTGTAAACCGTCAGTACTCAGCAATGGAACTGATCAGAACTCTTCTGGTAAACATAGTTTGTACTTTTCAAATGCACAAAAAGGTGCCTGATATCAATGTGTTTGGAACCATGTGCTGTTCTGTCTTCCTCCATTAGCTACTGCATCAAGATGTTGGTAAGTGATGCCTCACTTACACTACAAGAGGTACTGTTTATTTTTAACAGACTTATGACCTATGTACTGGCAAGAGCAGAAGTTTATCAAGCTGAAATTTGTGGGATATTGGCTTGATAAACTTTAGTGCTACTCTGGAAATGATGAATTTCAATCAAACATAACAGTTTTTTTTATGACAGAAATCTCCTACTTCATATTTGTGTCAAGTAATGCACTCCTAATTATAAGCTCCCATGATGGGATGTTTATAATACCAATACAAAATAAAAAATACACATTTACTATAACGTTACAGGAAAATGTGAAGTAATGACAATACTTCAGAATACCACCGCTACAATTCTGACTAAAACTAGGAAAAGTTAACATATTACCCGTTTTGGCCTCTTTACACTGGTTCCCTGTGCAGTATAGAATTGATTTTAAGATTTTGCTGTTAACTTAAAAGGCCCTGAATGGATTAGCACCTAGTTATTTGCAGGAGTTACTGACCCCATATCTTCCAAATCGCAGTCTGAGATCACAAGATGCAGGGCTGCTGGTTATTCCTCGAGTCAACAAAAGCAACACGGGAGGTAGGGCTTTTTCTTGTAGAGCTCCTAAATTATGGAATGCGCTGCCTTCGTTTGTCAGGGAAGCTTGGACTGTTACAGTTTTCAAGTCAGGACTAAAAACGCACTTTTATAAAATGGCTTTCTTATCTTAGTGGGTTTTAATGTCTTTAAAATTGCTGCTTTGTATTATTATTATGTATATTTTTATTTAAATCTGTTATTTAAATGGTCTGACTGTGGCAGTTGTATGTGTGACATGCTATACAAATGTATTGTGGGTTTTTTTTTTCTGCTATGTACTGTACAGTGCTTTGCAATAGCTTTGTATAAATAGTGCTACGGTATATAAATGCAATAAATAAATAAAAATAAATAAATATTAAGTTAGTTGGCACTGCTTTAAAAGTAAGGTGGCACCCTGTGTATTTAAATAGTAAACTGCCATATGGAAAATGGTTATCAATTGTGGGAAGTCAATCACCTGGTGCTGTATAGTACAGTTCAGAGAAAAGTACCACAAAAGTTACAATGCATTTATTTATCAGTTAATGCGGTTAATGTATTAAAAGTCCTGATATCTAGGTAGACTATTAGATTTAATTGCTGCACAGTACACTATAATGACTGAGTCATGTAATGGATGGCTATGAAGCCTGGATTACATTTTACTTCGGTTATGCATTGTGTCTTCCTGTCAAAATGTCTTCTGAATTCACAACATCAGCGGCCTCAATCCAACCTATTCAATCAGAAACATTTCATTGGTTCCCGACGCCTCTCCCGAAGTTCAGCATTTTGATTGGTTCATCTGTCCTACCTACTCGCTCTGGTACAGGTGTAGAGGACAGGAACAGGTTTATCCACGTTGATATACTCAGCGATAATGAGTTTGCATGTTATCAAGCTTCTTGTTCTTCATTGGTTCCTGGCGTCTAAATGGTCAATTGTGAACATACTGCAAGAGATAGCTAGAGAATGAATGCATCATAGAAATACCAGGACAGCTAATAGTAGCCTGTCTTGGAATTGCCAGAAACGCATGACCAATAAGTCAGTTTTTCAATGAAAACAAATTAAAATAAATAAATACAAAATAAACTTACGGATGAATCAGCTCACTTTCAATGTGTGTTTGTGACTGGTGAATAACAAATGGAATCTAGATCCTTAGGATTTCTCTGCACTTAGTACCCATCAACCTAAGCTACCAGATTACCTATCTGTTAACAGAATTTTTGGAGGGTAGATCCATATAATAAATATAATATTCTGTGTCTGGAGAGAATCAGTGGGGGACATGTATCAAGTGTTTGCGATGGCATTAAGGCCATAGTGCAGAGTTTACGTCGGCCTTAAAATTGCCCTGTTATGTATCATGACACTTTTAGCTAAGGCTGTGTGGCAAATTGTAGGTGGGGCTCATTTGTAAATGAAGTCTGTGATATTAAAATGAGTTTCATGAAACGTCAGAACAGCAGCACCGGCCTTAAAAGGGTCCACAAATAAGACCGATTTCAAATTGGTCTTATTTGGGCACAAAGAAAAAGTCAGAAAGCAGTTGATAGGAAAGAGCATTATGGCAGCAGCAGTAAGAACATAAGAAAATTTGCAAACGAGAGGAGGCCATTCGGCCCATCTTGCTTGTTTGGTTGTTAGTAGCTTATTGATCCCAGAATCTCATCAAGAATCTCAACATTACTGTGGAGTTGGTTCCAGGCTTCCATAATTCTCTGTGTAAAAAACTGCCTCCTATTTTCTGTTCTGAATGCCCCTTTATCTAATCTCCATTTGTGACCCCTGGTCCTTGTTTCTTTCTTCAGGTTTAAAAAGTCCCTTGAGTCGACATTGTCAATACCGTATAACGGGAAATTTTGGTGGGGAATTTATTTTGGCTTTATTGGCGGTTTTGATTGGATCGCCAATAATTCTTCCACCAATCAGAGTGTGGCATACATTGAGTGAACCCGGCCTCTGACAGACTGGTATGCAGCACAGGTTAAAGAAGCACTGGGAAAGGGAAAGAATGTGTCGGATGTCAAAGTGAATATGAGAATGGCAGTGTGATGAAGACAATTTGCTTGAAAAAATTAAAAGCAGACCGGACATTTACATCAATGGATTTAGAAAATCTGGAATTTATGATGTGTTTTATGTTAAGCAGTTTTTTACAAGGGGTTCATTAAGTACTGTAACAGCCAATTTAGTTTATTCCAGACTTGTTAGAAAGTCTGTAACAAATGCAAATTTGCTTTGGATTGTTATTGTCGATTTGTTGTAGATACTACTATTAAGACACCCACAGTGCAGGTATCGCAACGTCCCTAAGCAATATGTTAAAATAAATTAGTTCTGCACCATATAAAAATGAGTTGATTTTGCCAGTGCTTGCTAGTCTATTAACTTGTTTTAAATTTAAAGCATTTTTGTTTCGGCTTTACTGTTAAAAGTTTTCACACGTGGCAATACAGTCCTACAATTACTAAATGATATTGTGATCATTCCACTGTGTTATGTTAGTGAACAAGAGCTACAATTTAAAACTGAGAGTTAGCAAATGCCTATCATTAAAGTGTACTGCAGTTAGTAATCCTTTCCAATTACTGGTATCTTAAAATTAAGGACTATATAACGATAATGCTGTAACTCATTTTTAGAAGGCCTTCTTTGTTCTTATCCAAGTTGCTGTAGTGACATTATGAGGAAATCTCTACCTGTCTGTCTGCTATTTCCTCCTAGATGCACTCGCATCACCTCAAACTCAACCTCTCTAAATCTGACCTCCTTTTCTTTCCCTCCTCTGATCTCTCTATCTCTGTTCCTCTGGAATCTACTACACTCTCTCCCTCTTCCTCAGCTAAGAACCTTGGAGTCACCCTGGACCCCTGCCTCTCTTATTCCCAGCACATCTCCACTCTGGCACGCACTTGCCGATTCTTCCTGAGCAACATCCGAAGAATCCGACCCTTCCTCACCAACTATGCTACCCAGCTCCTGGTCCAGGCCCTGGTACTCTCCCGCCTAGACTACTGCAACTCCCTCCTGGCTGGCCTCCCTGCGTCCGCCAGTTATATGATACTTTTTAGAATTTTGAATGCTTGAATCAGATCGCCGTGTAGTCTTCTTTGTTCAAGACTCAGTAGATTCAGTTATTTTAACCTGTCTGCATACGACATGCCTTTTAAACCCGGAATAATTCTGGTCGCTCTTCTTTGCACTCTTTCTAGAGCAGCAATATCCTTTTTGTAGCGAGGTGACCAGAACTAAACACAATATTCTAGATGAGGTCTTACTAATGCATTGTAAAGTTTTAACATTACTTCCCTTGATTTAAATTCAACACTTTTCACTATATAGCCAAGCATTTTGTTGGCCTTCTTTTATAAGCTTCCCCACATTGTCTAGATGAAGACATTTCTGAGTCAACATAAACTCCTAGGTGTTTTTCATAGATTCCTTCTTCAATTTCAGTATCTCCCATATGGTATTTATAATGCACATTTGTATTGCCTGTGTTCAGTACCTTACACTTTTCTCTATTAAATGTCATTTGCCATGTGTCTGCCCAGTTCTGAATGCTGTCTGGATCATTTTGAATGACTTTTGTTGCTGCAATGGTGTTTGCCACTCCTCCTATTTTTGTGTTGTCTACAAATTTAACAAGTTTGCTTACTATACCAGAATCTAAGTCATTAACATAGATTAGGAATAGCAGAGAACCTAATACTGATTCCTGTTGTATGCCACTGGTTACCTCGCTCTATTTTGAGGTTTCTCCTCTAATCAGTACTTTCTGTTTACTACATGTTAACTACTCCCAAATCCATGTGCATGCATTTCCTTGAATCCCTACTGCGTTCAGTTTGAGAATTAATCTTGTATGCGGGACTTTGTCAAAAGCTTTCTGGAAATTATTATTATTATTTATTTCTTAGCAGACAATTGTTACAAGATATCACATTATTTTTTACATACAATTACCCATTTATACAGTTGGGTTTTTTACTGGAGCAATCTTGCTCGTTTGGTTGTTAGTAGCTTATTGATCTCAGAATCTCATCAAGCAGCTTCTTGAAGGATCCCTACATACCAGTAAATCTCAAGAATAAACAAGTTTCCTTTGGCTAATAACCAAATTTCTCCCTTTCACACATTGTTAGACTTGTGTAACACCCCAAGTGCCACAAAAGTCTACAATGCTGCAATAAGGACATATTTATTCACTGCCTGCAATTGTGGCGTTTTGCGAAGCGTGATATTCTGTTATAAAAACCAAGGTCCTAAATGCTTTTATTTGCATTTAAAACAGAATGTTATTTTTCATCAAACTACTACGTATTTGGAGTACAAATTACAGTATTCTTCAACACCATTGTGAATGGTTTTATACGCAAACTTACCAGAATGTTTGTTGTTCTACATAAGTAGATCACAATGTTGTTCAGAGCCATGCTGAATTAGTTTAAATAGCTCAATTGTGCATTACTGTAAGCTCATTAATAATTATTTTGTTAATGGAAAATGTGTATGCATAAATAAATATATTGTTTGACATTCATGTTTTTGTTGTCAATTTATATGCAGGAATTAATACATTATTCTATGATATACCTGCATTTACCAGTAAGCTTTGATAAATCATAAGGTTAACCGGTAAATGTACGAAAAGCAATCCATTTTTTTCGGACATGTACCAGTGCCACCTTACTTGGTAACCGGTAAAACTTAAGTTTTACCAGATTCGGACTTTTACCGTAACACAATAGTACATTCGTCCATGGCCTGAGAAACAACAGCGAGTCCTTGTTGTGTACTGAATAATCCATTTGCACCAGAAGGTCATGAACTCATAAACACCATTAGTATTACACAGTTGTAGTCGCAGGGTGAGCACAGGGCTCTGTTTGGCCACTGAATACGTACAGCAAAACAACAGCGAATAGCCGTGCAATTTACCGTTTTGGCAGCCTCTGCCCAGGTCCTCCCTTTCTTCTTCCTCTGTTTCTCCCTCATGCCTGCGGTTGGTTGTAAATACAATCTGGTCGGTGCCTCTTATTGCTGTACTTGTGGAAATGTTGCTGTAGTTACAGTGCAGGAGCGACTGCTGCTGCCATATTGGGTTCTTACTGTAAGGGGCTGGTCATGTGACTGAATGGGAGACGTCATCTTACTGTACAAATGACAGCTGTGCAGAAGCACACTAGGGTGAGCTGCATGGTGTCGGGATGCTGTTTACAGTAACTCCCACAATAACGACTGCAGTTTGGCCTTCATACTGGAAGCACAGTTATCTCTTGCTGAATGTATGTCTCAGTGGAAACATCTGGGTTCTCAGGAATTTGTTTAAAAAACAAAAACAAAAAACAATTCCAGCAGTCAGTGCTATGTATTTTTCAATGTCACTGTGTTGGGATTTCTATTGCGAGGAATATGTAAGAAAATGCGTGTCAGACATTAGGGTTTTCTTTTAGTTAGTTAGTTAGTTAGTTAGTTAGTTAGTTAGTTAGCTATTTTATCTCAATGCGTTTCTGAAGCTGAGTGGCCGATTACTGTAGTAACACCACAATTTATCTGAATAGATAAATCATTTAAAAAAAAAAAAAAAGATTTTAATGAGCAATCCGTCTCACAAATCCAGTGGTACCCTAAATGAGTCATTTACTAACAATGCTGAATGACTGGGTGGAGCCATTGTTCTATATTTTACCCCCAAAAAAGATTTTCCTGACTGATGACTGCTAAGATTGCTACAATATTCAATGCCGTGTCTTTGGCAGTCCTGAGACTGACACCCATTTCTGAGGGTAAAATGATGAGACGATGTCACACCCAGTCATTCCACATTGGTAGTAAGTGGATCATATTTGGTGTAGCACAGCACTTGTGGGAGAGACTTCATTAAAATATCTGGCATATTTTTAAAGAGGAGACCATATTCTATTCAGGCATCCCCAGTTGTACTCCTTTCCTAGAAAAAGGAGAACATTTAATCAGGGGACCATTCTACTTGTGAGAGTCTTGCTCATTAAAATATTTTGCATATGTTTACAAAGGAGACTATTATCTATTCAGAAATATCAGGGTAATTAGTAAGTAAGGGGTCTTAGTGAGGAAAGATGGCCAATATAATCCACACCCTTTGCTGTAAATCATTTGTTGTTTTCATAATTTGTATCAGTACTATAGATAGATTATTATTTATTTCTTAGCAGACTCCCTTATCCAGGGCGACTTACATTTGTTACAAGATATAACATTATTTTTAAATACAATTACACATTTATACAGTTGTTTTTTTACTGGAGCAATCTAGGTAAAGTACCTTGCTCAAGGGTACAGCAGCAGTGTCCTCCATCTGGGATTAAACCCACGACCCTCCAGTCAAGAGTCCAAAGCCCTAACCACTACTCCACACTGCTGCCATGGAAAATACTAGCTCTAATATAGATAGATAGATAGATAGATAGATAGATAGATAGATAGACTGAAGAGGTAGTACAATTATGGTAATACAATATCTGATAATGTACTGTAGCAGAATGACCACCAGAGGGAGCAAAAAACAAACAAACAAAAAAACTGCATTTAAACCTTGCATGGCAGACCATTGTGTTAGACATAGACATTTAAACCCCAAATTCATGTCTCTGTTACAGGAAACTGTAACATTAAAAAAAAAAAAAAAAAGCAGTGCACTTCAACAATTGTTTGCACTTGGTCGAGTTGTTGAATAGATACATTTTAAAGTCAATGTATTGATTAGAGGAAAAACATAATTTATAGTTTGTTTAGCTAGAATATAGTGCATCTTATATGCCATATAACAAAAAATAAACTATGAATGCTAACCTAAAAATGGAGCTCACAGATTAAAATAAATATCACACAAAAAAAAGCAGACATGTAACAACAATATCAACTTTTATCTGACCTAAGAGGGTTATATAAAACTAATAAGGTTTTTTTTTGTTTGTTTTTTTACTTTGATTCGCTCCCTTAGACAAATTGTCTTGCTGTAGATGAATGTACTGAGACTGGCTTTATATGAGCAATACAGATTGTTACCCATAGCAACCGTTTTCTCTCGTTTCCCAGAGAGACTTGTTCAGCTTTGTGCTGTTTTTCACACTCTGTTTGACAATTTTGCACAACGCATGTCACAAAAAATACTCAATTGCATTGAAATAGAGCAGTGTGGCTAAACAAAACAAAAAAATGGCTTGTGAGCATCACCTGTGAAGAGCTGTTAACGTGTCTGAAAAAATGAGAGAACCTGCATACAAAATGTGCCTCTGCTATGCTCTTATCAAGCCTGGATCATGGACAAAGGTAATCTAACACAATATAACACATAACGGGGAAAGAAACTGACTGCTATGCCAGCAGAGGTGGGCTCCATTTGCAGAACAGACAGACGAAACTTGATATCAATCAACTCAGTTAGCTACTGGAGAGAGTTCATTACACAATGCAAAGATCACTAAAGAAATTTGCAAGGCAGCAAGTTTTGTGCAAGGCATGCATTTATTTTTATACTTGCTTCTTTTGCTTTGGACTTGCTATGCCATGTTCAATCATTGGGTTGTTGTTTATAGGAAACAGGACAGTGGGTACACAAGTATTAACCCACCTGCTGCAGCCCAGTTTTCAGTAGTTGCTGCAAATAGTAGAAAGCAATAACACCATGTAACAATTTTTCAAGTCATTATAACAAAATAGTCCCAGGGATACAACCAATACATCAGGCATCAATCAAAAAGATTGCTCTGTGGACTGCTTCTCTGGAAACCTTTCTTTTTCTCAAAATCCTGTATTGATTACACTATGTAACACAATTTTTGGTTCCTGGGTAGTAAGTGTTATTTCCTAATTGCTTATGCCTCAAAAGTATAGAAAATGGCTATTATTCCCCACAAACTTTGTTTTTGTGACCAGGACAGTGATATTTTGAAATTTACCTATTTTCCAGAACATTCCAGATAGATTCAGTGCTGAGTAAACTTGGAGTAACTTCTAGAACTTTCTAGAACTTTCCAGTAATATAAATAGTAGTATAAATACAGGGGCCTTAAGCCCACCAGTTCAGTTTAGTTCCAGCTGCCTAAGTGGATACATATCTGCATTTTTCTGAGATGGCATCAAGGTCATAGGAGACTTCAAAATGGTGGCATTCCTGATGGGTCTCCAAGGCGGTTTTACCAAGTTTCCCTGCTATCTTTGCCTTTGGGACAGCAAGGACACCAAGGCGCACTACCACAGGCAGGACTGGCCACAGCGGACCGAGTTCTCTGTGGGGAGGAACAACGTCAAGTGGGAGCCACTGGTGGACCCCCGGAAGGTGCTGATGCCACCACTGCACATCAAATTGGGCCTTATGAAACAATTTGTCAGAGCTCTAGATAAGGAGTCGGCAGCCTTCAAGTACCTTCAAGACTTCTTCCCTAAGCTGTCTGAGGCAAAGGTCAAAGCCGGTGTCTTCGTCGGACCACAGATAAAGAAGATCCTGGAGTGCAATGAATTCCCCAAGAAGCTCACTAGTAAGGAGAAAGTGGCTTGGAACAGCTTTGTCGCAGTGGTTCGGGGCTTCCTGGGCAATCACAAGGCCGAAAACTATGTGGAGCTGGTTGAGACTCTGGTGAAGAACTACGGCACAATGGGCTGTAGGATGTCCCTCAAAGTCCATATCCTTGATGCTCATCTTGATAAATTCAAGGAGAACATGGGGGCGTACTCAGAGGAGCAAGGCGAGCGCTTCCACCAGGATATACTGGACTCTGAACGCCGCTACCAAGGACAGTATAACGAGAACATGATGGGAGACTACATTTGGGGGCTGATTCGTGAAAGTGATTTACAGTATAATCGTAAATCTCGAAAAACTACTCACTTCTAAATCTTTTGTAGTCATTTTTGTAAATACATGTTAATTTGGATTCATATGTTGTTTTTTTCTGACTTTATGTGAACGAAAAGACACATTCGCCCGTTTTCTCATTGGAAATAGGTAAATTTCAAAATATCACTGTCCTGGCCACAAAAGCAAAGTTTGTGGGGAATAATAGCCATTTTCTATACTTTTGAGGCATAAGCAATTAGGAAATAACACTTACTACCCAGGAACCAAAAATTGTGTTACATAGTGTAATCAATACAGGATTTTGAGAAAAAGAAAGGTTTCCAGAGAAGCAGTCCACAGAGCAATCTTTTTGATTGATGCCTGATGTATTGGTTGTATCCCTGGGACTATTTTGTTATAATGACTTGAAACGTGGATGTTTTAACAACCACCAATGGGCAATTTGTTGAGTGGCTTTCACTTTGACCTCCAACTAGCAGTGTGGACCCCATCAATGATATCTTGATTGGATTGCACTGGAAGGTAAAAGATTATAGAGGCAACTAGAGAGGAAAAAGCTTTACACCTCCTTACCTACAAATACCATTTTACATCTGCAGAGCAGACTTCAGTCCAGATAGACTTCTCAGGGACAGCAATACCATCAGTATATTATTATTATTTATTTCTTAGCAGACACACTTATCCAGGGCGACTTACAATTGTTACAATATATCACATTATACACAATATTTTTACATACAATTCCCCATTTATACAGTTGGGTTTTTACTGGAGCAATCTAGGTAAAGTACCTTGCTCAAGGGTACAGCAGCAGTGTCCCCCACTTGGGATTGAACACCCAACCTGCCGGTCAAGAGGCCAGAGCCCTAACCACTACTCCACACTGCTGCCCTGATACCATTCTGTGGTCTTTGAATGCGGGATAGACCTGAGTTAAACTTGGGCAAAAAGCTAGTTACATTAGGTCACATTTGTAATTGATGTCAGACATAGTGGCAAAGCATCTAATATGTCCATCTTTTTCCCCCACTCTCCCACTGCTTCTGATTCAAGACCAAGCCCACCAAGGCACAAATAACAGCCTGCATTAAAACCACAGAAATTCACAGAAAACATTGCCACCTTCAAATGTACATGTGTGTAACAGTGTATGAGAACACATTTTTTTTATAATGATGAACCTAGAAGACACCTCCTAGAAATTCCTGTCAGTTTGACCAAACACCGCACAGATGAGGTAAGTGCTGTCTATTTTTTAGAAGTGAAAGAACATAACATAAGAAAACGCCATTTGGCCGACAAGAATCGTTCATTGTTAGCAGACTACTAGGGGGATCTAATTTAAAAGGACTGCATCTAGTCATTTTTTAAATGTTCCCAGTGTTTTAGATCCTAGCATGTCATCTGATAGGCTATTCAATGCATTTATTATATATTTTGTGTGTAAAAAAGATCCCTACAATACCTAATGTTTCAAACTTACTTTTACTCAGCTTCAATGTATGCCCTCTTGTTCTACTCTCTGTACTAAAATTCAAGTAGTGTCTTGGGTTAACTTTACCTATACCATTTATAGTTGTATAGACTTCAATCAAGGCCCCTCGTTTCCTTCTTTTTTCTAGGCTGAAGAGATTTACTGTCCGTCGTCTTTCAGGTCCAGTGCCTCAGCCTGCTGTTGGTGAGAGAGGTAATTCCAGACAGCTTCTATTTATTAAATTCACTGAGGGAGTACAGACTGTCTTTATGCTGTGTGGGAGACACACCTATAGAAAAAAAAACATGTATTAGCATAACAGTTAAAGTCGTGAGACCAGTGACTACACATGCATTTAAACCCATTCAAAGTCTGACAGAGTCTCATAGTAAAAAAACTCCCAATAAATTAAAGTTTGTAGCTTTCCTGTTGTAAATTCTTGTTTTTTTGTCAATGTGTAATACAAAAAATACCCTCTTTAATTCCTTCTTTTTTTAATTTGTGTTCTGTAAATTACGTCATGACCTGGAACAGATGGGCAGCACACCAACGTTTTTTTTTTTTTTTTTAATTGTTTGTTTTTGTTGTTGTAAATACATTTTTTTTTTTTTCAAATTTTAATTTATTTTTAAATGTTCCATTATGTATTTAATTCACATGTTTGTGGACTATGACTTATAGGTGTTTTTGTTGCAGTGCAGAAGCCATATTTTTAGTTTTGAAGGGAGGAGTGAAAATAAGGTAAAAATGTTGACCTATTCTCAAAATCCCTTCAAGATGCCTCATCTAAATGTAGACAAATGACCAAAATTAAAGCTATTTTAAGGAGCAGGCTCCAGAGTGTGTGATGTGTGGTTTTACAGATGTCCTCTAGGTGGCATATATGTCACAAAAATGAAAAAAAAAACAACTACAGACGTGCTCAAATTTGTTGGTACCCCTCCACAAAAAACGAAGAATGCACAATTTTCTCTGAAATAACTTGAAACTGACAAAAGTAATTGGCATCCACCATTGTTTATTCCATATTTAATAGAAATCAGACTTTGCTTTTGATTTTTTATTCAACATAATATTGTAATTAATAAAACAAATGAAAATGGCATGGACAAAAATGATGGGACCCCTAACCTAATATTTTGTTGCACAACCTTTAGAAGCAATCACTGCAATCAAACGTTTTCTGTAGCTCTCAATGAGACTTCTGCACCTGTTAACAGGTAGTTTGGCCCACTCTTCCTGAGCAAACTGCTCCAGCTATCTCAGGTTTGATGGGTGCCTTCTCCAGACTGCAAGTTTCAGCTCTTTCCATAGATGTTCGATAGGATTCAGATCAGGACTCATAGAAGGCCACTTCAGAATAGTCTTATCCATTCTTGGGTGCTTTTAGCTGTGTGTTTTGGGTCATTATCCTGTTGGAGGACCCATGACCTGCGACTGAGACAAAGCTTTCTGACACTGGGCAGTACGTTTCGCTCCAGAATGCCTTGATAGTCTTGAGATTTCATTGTGCCCTGCACAGATTCAAGGCACCCTGTGCCAGGCGCAGCAAAGCAGCCCCAAAACATAACCGAGCCTCCTCCATGTTTCACTGTAGGTATGGTGTTCTTTTCTTTGAAAGCTTCATTTTTTCGTCTGTGAACATAGAGCTGATGTGACTTGCCAAAAAGCTCCAGTTTTGACACATCTGTCCAAAGGACATTCTCCCAGAAGGATTGTGGCTTGTCAATATGCATTTTAGCAAATTCCAGTCTGGCTTTTTTATGTTTTTCTTTCAAAAGTGGAGTCCTCCTGGGTCTTCTTCCATGGAGCCCACTTTCGCTCAAAAAGCGACGGATGATGCGATCAGAAACTGTCCATTTCTACCATTCGCACTATCCTTCTGTTCAATCTGGGGTCGATTTTCCTCTTGCGGCCGCGCCCAGGGAGGTTGCCTACAGTTCCATGGACCTTAAACTTCTTAATAATATTTGCTACTGTTGTCACAGGAACATCAAGCTGCTTGGAGATGGTCTTGTACCTTTACCATGCTTGTCTATTATTTTCTTTCTGATCTCCTCAGACAACTCTCTCCTTTGCTTTCTCTGGTCCATGTTCAGTGTGGTGCACACAATGATACCTAACAGCACAGTGGCTACTTTTCTCCATTTAAAGAGGCTGAATGACTGATTACAAGATTGGAGACATGTGTGCTACTAATTAAATAAACTAATTAGTTTGAAATATCACTATAATCCAATTATTTATTATCTTTTCTAAGGGGTACCAACAAATGTGTCCAGGCCATTTTAGAATATCTTTGTAGAATAAGCAATAATTCATCTCTTTTCACAGCTTCTTTGCTTTATTCTATGACATACCAAAGGCATGCAAGTATACATGATAAATAGCTTTTAATTTCATCACTTTTCAGGAGGAATGAAGCATTATTTCAATGAGCTGTAAGGGTACCAACAAATTTGAGCACGTCTGTATGAAACCCCTGTTTTTGAACCACCTGATAAAGTTTTTGTTTTGTTTCTTTGTCTCCACAATAATATATTTATTTTAAACTACCCTATATGGTTTCATGTTTCAGTGTGTCAATGTATTTTCACAATACCACTCGTTGATCTATGTCGTTTCTTACTAGTTTTGTATAATTTTAACATTTTGTAACATTATTGTCCTTTGGGTTCTTTTGTTAAGCTTTCCAAATGTATTACAGAATATTCAATGGTGCTTTCAGTTGGTAAACTACACCATCTAAATAAACAAGATAAACACACTATAGTGAACTTTATTTTTTATTTGGGCTGTGGGGATAAATGGTTCTCAATCGGTTTGTAGGTATTGAGGGTGAAATCCTGCCACTGGCTGCTGGTACCTACCACTTCTAAGATTCTGACTGGGTAGTTAGAGAAATCAAATAACAGTCAAAGTATGTTGTGTACTGTACATACCTCCATCTCTTAGGGCCTGGTATTGTTATTAGCGTGGGATTGTGAAAAACACAGTAACATTACAGTAGTTTATAGCTTGCTCTGCATTTGACCTCTATATTAAAGAGTACATTGCTTCAAAAGCTATTCCAATAAATGCTTTTTGTTTTACATGTTTTTACTTTTTAATGATGTTGCAAGCATTCCTTTTCTGTGTTTTGTTGCTTCAATACAGAGTTAGCATTTTTCTCTATAGCTGTCTCTAACAGGCTGTACCTAGCTGTGAACTAGCTTGAACACCTGGGTTACACATTAAAATTATCAGCACATATTCATATGAATTCTAAAGCATTAGCTACTATTATTGTGGTGTTCCATCTGCATTCATTTTGTGGTCTTTTGTGGTCTAAAATTATCTTCTGGACTAGAAAAAATCCTTACAAAATAACAGCAGCACATTTGTTATTCGGATGTTACTCTACTCCTGTGCAAGCCGATAAATCTCTATTGAAATTGATATACATGTGTGGCCATTATTTTAAATTGCTACCAGGCTTTTTAATCATGTGAGACCTTTGAGGTGGGGTCATCGGAGTAGAAATGTGAAACATTATTGAAATGGCTACTGTTTAGGCATATGTTACGTTTTAATAAAGTACCAGCATGTAATTATAGTAAAACCGCTTCTCTAAGCACATGGCCAAACCAATAAGAACTATTATTTACACCCTTAACCGTAAGAATATACACAGACACCACCTGCTGGAAAGGCATTACATACCAGCTCAATAAAATGAATGAAAAATACCCATGTTTTACCTATGGATTATAGGAGTGTTGGATGAATTGGTTTAAAAAGTAACCAAATGAAACAAAATGAGCTCTATAATGTAATGGCAACAGTGGTAACAAACCTGGCTCCATGAATACAAAAACTGACTGTATTCCAGGCTAGCTGTGAGAAGTGCAGTCCTGCTGTGAGAAATCAGTCGACAGCTTTTATGAGAGGGGAGTCCCAGTGATGGCAATGTTTGCTGTTAAACCTTGCCTTACTTAACAAGCATCGTCATGTCTGTGGAATGTGATATAAGCTAATTACAGTATTAATTCGAAGCCACCATTGGTTAGAATCCCAGCTCAGTCATTAAATTCGGTTGAACCTTCAGGGGAATCATTTGTATTGCAATGCTTTAGTCCGACCCCAGTTGTAAAATGAGGTGGAAGCAAACCTCTATGAAATAAGCCTTCTACCTTGCATTGAACACACAGTACAACACAGATTTATATACAACCTTTCAGAGAGGAACCTTGAGGGTACAAATTACTGTTGTATAATTACAATTCCATTGTTTTTAATGTATAATTGAAATATATAACACAAGATACTATTAATATCCTTATACAAACAAAGACATTATAGTTCTGGATGTGTTACACAAAAAAGCTAGAATCACCCAGGTAATATTGTAATATATTTAAATGCATTGTACCCAACGTATTGGATATGAATTGTAATTGGAGGAGTTCAATTAAAATGGCTTAACCATTGGTATGAAATCACCTTATTTGCTTTAAGTTCTGAAAATTCCAGGAAATGTAATAGCAGTAAGGGAGGTTGTTTGAGGCAAAATCGAAAGCAACTTAGAATATTAGTTTTACAATTTGACACAACAGATCACAAATTATATTTGCTAGAAGCATATTAATTTTGATGTGAACTAGAACAAGGAAGCTCCACTGCTGTTGAACCTCATTTTGGACAAGGAGAGCCAAATCAAGATTTAAAGTTAAAAGATGTAGTGCAGAAACAAAGAAATAAAGCAACTGGTAATATCATAGATAATAATGTAATTGATATGTAATGACCCATTAATGGAAGTTCAGTTACCGGTACAGTACATGTTAATACACAGGCAGTAGTTATACCATAGCAGTGCTTGTGTGTATCCAGTATTAGACTGCTATTGCAGTTTTTAGACATACCTTTAAGGGGAACATTTTAAATGTATTAATTGTTAATAAATATTACTAAAATGTGCATTTTTGTTTATGGTTAGTTAAAATACTGTATAGTAACCCATCTATAACTACTAAACTGTTCAGTAAAATTTAAGCACCCCTTCTTCAGGGTTATCAACTCCGAGTCTATCATATCATTGAAGTGTGATTACATTTGTTTAAAGGCAGTTTTAAAAATGTGGCTGTGCTAATGTTTAACAAATTAGATCAGGTTTTATTTTATTTTGTAATGTATTTCTTGCAAAAACAAACACTCTGTTTCTGAAAAAAACAGACTTTTCTTTTTCTTTTCCCCCTTTGTTTACACTTTTGTTTCGCTTTCCTGAGCTTCAGTGGAGTTTGCTGCAGATGGCATTCATAATCCGCAACACGTCCTGTGGGATGTGATTTGAATAGAGAGAGGTTCTTGAAACCAGCATTACCAACCTCCTCCTCATCAAGCTCTTGAATGTGACAGCAGTGCAGTGTTTAAAAGCTGAATATCTAAACCTGGCAAAGTCAAGACCTTTCGATACACATCCGCGCTGTTACACAGAGCTCAGCACTGCAATGTTTATCCCTCAGGTTAAAGAACATTGCCACATTGCTGAACATGTGACTGCTATTGGAGTAACATGTTTTCTATTAATATCCTGACACTTCTGGGTGATCATTGCCTTTCCTAAATCATGTTTCCATTCCATTGCTTGAATCTGGTGGCCCGACCACTTAGGTCGAGCACAGCAGCAGACAGTCTATGTTGCTGTTTGGTCACCAAACATGACAGTACGATTTTGGTAAGTTTGGAAAAATGTTGTCATTATATCAAATTTCTTTATGTAACATTTTTATTTGCTTTATAACATGTTTATAAATATAACTTGAAACAATCTTTTTTCCAAATGTACAGTTGTTATTCTTTTCCTGATAGTGTAAACATTGGTGTTACCATATGGTCACACTACAGTAGGTTTAGGAGGGGTCAGAACATTATTAGTGCTTTTTTTTATTGTCTACGACCTCACTTATGGCTCTCTAGGAAGTTGGTGGTACAGGAGGCTGCACAAGAGGTCTGTCTAGAACCACCTGATCCAGCTGTCCAGTCGGACGAGGACTTGGCTTGGTTTGGTAGACAACCTAAGTGGAAGGCAGCTGAGATCCACAGCAGTTGCTGTTCTTGCCAGTGGGGAGTGTCTAGGACAGGGATCACCAATCCCGGTCCTGGAGGGTTGTTGTGTCCCTCCTGGTTTTGTTCCAACTGTACCCTAAATTACTTAATCGGACCAATTGATCCAATTAATCAATTTAGGGTACAGTTGAAACAAAAACCAGGAGGGACACCGGCCCTCCAGGACCAGGATTGGAGACCCCTGATGAGGGCCTCAATGAAACGAAAGATGACGTTCCTGAGCCGCAGCCAAAAAGAACAAAGAAAATACCCCCCAAAAAACACCTGGATACAGTGATGCATTCTTTCCTATAGCACTCTGCTTTCTGCAAAATGTCTAGGTAGCAATCTTTGAATCCATCTTTGATGATAAGGTTTTGAACTTTCTGAAGGAGGAATGCACTCAATATGTGCTATTTTTGAACTATCCAGAACCCAAAATCAGCATTTCTGAAATTAAGGTTTTCATTGCAATCCTCATTCTTAGTGGTTATAACTTCCTGGCAAGCATCTGTACTGGGAGAGTGGGGGTGATGTGCGGAATGAGCTGGTTTACACAGCCATGACGAGGGAGCGTTTTGTCCCGATCATGAGGGGTTAATCCACTGGGCAGACAACACCAAAATTGATCCTAAGGACAAGATGTGGAAGCTCAGGCCATTCATGGAACTGTTGAGATTTGTTTCTCACTTCAAGCCTGTGCAACAACTTGACTTTGACGAATGCATGATGGCCTACTATGGTTACCATTGTTGCAAGCAGTTTATTCATTGTAAACCTATCAGGATACCTCAACTTTGATATTTACCAAGGCAAGAACCCACATGGGAACACAGAATATGAAGATAATTTCTGGAAGGCTGTCTCACCATTGGCTGTGATGATTGACAAGTTGCCAGACGAATTCAGACACTCCCGTTCCACTTCTATTTTGACAACCTGTTCAGTCACCTCAAGTCGGGCTATGCTGGAACAGGAACAATCCATGAAAATTGTGTCCCGAGAGACGGTCCTCTTCCCTCCAGTAAGGAGATGAAGAAGAGTATGCGAGGAAACTTTGGTGCAGAGCAAAGAAGGCGGCATCATTATTTCACGCTGGGTTGACGCTGGTTGCATCTACGTGGCATGATATGTCTCCTATCTCTTCAGTGCAGTGGTATTCAGGCTGCAAAGAAGAAAGATCCAAGTGCCACACCCCCTTCTCTTCAGAGAGTACAACAAGTACAGATAGACGTTGTGGTACACATTTGGTACTCAGCAGGATTGGATATACCACACCTTGAATTCAGGTGGGAGATCGTCCAAACCTATCTCATGAAGTACAAGGCATCACCTCGAGGAATTAGGCGACTTGCTACATCACGTGGGAGCACCAACCACTCACGGGTGTCCGACGAGATTCGATTTGACAGGCAGGACCACCTCGAAAACAAGAAGAGAAGGTGATGCATGGGAGAAATATGGACAAGTGCGGAGTTGGACTGTGCCTTGATTGCTTCGCTCCATTCCACACTCAGTAGAGAGCTATGGAAAATGATAAGAACATAAGAACATAAGAACATAAGAAAGTTTACAAACGAGAGGAGGCCATTCAGCCCATCTTGCTCGTTTGGTTGTTAGTAACTTATTGATCCCAGAATCTCATCAAGCAGCTTCTTGAAGGATCCCAGGGTGTCAGCTTCAACAACATTACTGGGGAGTTGGTTCCAGACCCTCACAATTCTCTGTGTAAAAAAGTGCCTCCTATTTTCTGTTCTGAATGCCCCTTTATCTAATCTCCATTTATGACCCCTGGTCCTTTTTTCTTTTTTCAAGTCAAAGAAGTCCCCCGGGTTGACATTGTCTATACCTTTTAGGATTTTGAATGTTTGAATCAGATCGCCGCGTAGTCTTCTTTGTTCAAGACTGAATAGATTCAATTCTTTTAGCCTGTCTGCATACGACATGCCTTTTAAACCCGGGATAATTCTGGTCGCTCTTCTTTGCACTCTTTCTAGAGCAGCAATATCCTTTTTGTAACTAGGTGACCAGAACTGAACACAATATTCTAGGTGAGGTCTTACTAATGCATTGTAGAGTTTTAACATTACTTCCCTTGATTTAAATTCAACACTTCTCACAATATATCCAAGCATCTTGTTAGCCTTTTTTATAGCTTCCCCACATTGTCTAGATGAAGACATTTCTGAGTCAACATAAACTCCTAGGTCTTTTTCATAGTTCCCTTCTTCAATTTCACTATCTCCCATATGATATTTATAATGCACATTTTTATTGCCCGCATGCAATACTTTACACTTTTCTCTATTAAATTTAATTTGCCATGTGTCTGCCCAATTTTGAATGCTGTCTAGATCATTTTGAATGACCTTTGCTGCTTCAACAGTGTCTGCCACTCCTCCTATTTTTGTGTCGTCTGCAAATTTAACGAGTTTGCTTACTATATCAGAGTCTAAATCATTAATGTAGATTAGGAATAGCAGAGGACCTAATACTGATAATCTTTGATTACTTAATTGCCAAGCGTGACCATTTGCTCACACGCTATATTAAGAACTCTAAAATACTTTTTTTTTTCAAATTCACGTGTAAATAAATGCTTTTGATTGTTTCAAAGTACAACAAAGAAAATACATAATTTGGGGTTAAGGGGAAACACTACATATTGCTGCACTTGATAAAACGTGTGTGTCTAAATATTGTGTTTACACATACTGTACAAGAGATATGTGAATAATGTAAATTGATAATCATTGCCAGTAATAAAATGCTGGACAACCTAATTAAGAATCCACCATAACAGACAAAATGCACCTTAGACTTAACCTGTATTTTATCTGATTACCAACACTGCTTATTGCATAGCCTCAGACTTGGATTAGAAAAATTACAGCCTCAGCAGAATTGTGTTAGTCCTGGTGCTTTGCCACTTTCAGTGCTTTACTACATCTTAATAAATGCTCAGCAAAGTGCCACAGAGATAATTCAAGTTGACACCTCTGAACTGAGTCACAAACAGGACAACTGCTATTGGCCAGAGAGCTGGTTGTCAATCACTTGGAAAGAACATGTTTCTCCCATTTACATACGAATGCAGTGCTGGAAGGTTAATGTAAAAGATAACCTTTGAAAGGAATGTCGTTCCCCGTCCCATCCCCTGTCCTTCTCTGGAGATTGTTCAGCTAATTCAGTAATGTAATATAAATTATATCCTAATATTTTTTTCTTCCTTAATTGTTATTTTATGGTGTGTGTGTGTGTTTTCTTCACAATTTAGTTATTTGTGCCATTCCAGTGGTAAAATAGCACCAACATATGTGGTAAATCACACTAAGTTCAAACAGAAAGGTCTTTAAAAGGCCAATGAAAAAAAACTAAACCTTATCAGTTTACTGGTATGTCAGGTCCTGCATCTCACCACATAATCATATTTGAAGAGCAGCTTTATCATACTGCAACACACAGGAAAAAGAGAACATTCAGGATGGAGTTTCATTCTAGACATCATAAGAAAAAACTCATTACATTGCATGCAAATTGGTGATGCTCATGATTTGTCTAGGATATGACTGACAGTAAAAAAAAAAAAATAGTTAAAGCGTGTTTACATTTATAATGCTTGTTGTGCTTTTTTACATTGCACAGGTATGATCTGGACATGTACGTGGCTCTTCTCAAAAGATAGTATGGTGGTAGATAAGACATCACTGACGCAACATCTTGAGCCTGCACTAATTTTCGAGGGATTTTAATTAATTTAGAAAATAACCACATTTAATGTAAATAAATAATTTTTAAGCATATTTCTTTTATTGGTAATTTTCTGTTTTTAATAGTGCTCAATTAATATTTCAATTTCCAGCATCAATTTACAGTACAGCAGAATTCCATAGCACATTAAACAATTGCTAGAAAAAAAAAGAATGAAAAGAGGAAAAGGAAAAGCCACACAATGAAATCAATCCGATTCAGAACACATTGCTACGGAAACAGGAAGAGAAATGTGGTCCTCTTCAAGGCCCTTACCTTTTCCTGCTCAAAATCTAAATTACAGATGATTTTTCTTTTGTTCCCAATACAGTCTTCTCACACAACTGTGTCAAATACAGCAGACTGCCCCAATGGGGCACACATATAAGACAAGGAAATAAAACATACAGTATAATTGCACACAGAAATATTGAAACCCCTTCTAGTATACAAAACGCTTGGGTGGTGGCGTTTATTTTTTCCCCAGGTTAGAAATATATTTCCAAGCATTATATCAGAAGCACCTTCCGTATTTACAAGTGTTTTTGCTTTTTTTTGTTTTTTGCGAGCAAGACATTTAGGAGGCTATTTATATTGAGGTGTGCAGAATTAGAAATGCACATGAGCAATGACCTTTTCTCCCAGCTTGAATAACAAAAGATAACCGTCAATTAATTTAGTTCAGTAATAAACACTTATTAAAAATAAAGGAATGGAAGTATGGAAAGTCAGTAAGTCTTACAAAAATAGCATAATTCATCTGACATGGCACTGCTCAGTTTACACCAAATGAATGTGATAATGATCAGGAATTACAAGTTGTCTAAGGGAAATGACATTTACATCATTTCCCTGCATAGTTGTGCATATGCAACTACAGTACTGTATTTGTTTTATTTACGTTTACATCTTCAGTTAATAATAATAATAATAATAATAATAATAATAATAATAATAATAATAATAATAATAATATGTATGGAATGTTGGACATACACATTGGACATACATACAGTATACAAAAGTAACCTAATCTGCACATACAGTTTGTTGTAATTCATTAGATTCCATCCGCAGCTATATCTTTTGGCATTTTGATGGAAATGCTCAAGCAAACCCCTATATGTTCCTTGGCAGGCACATTTAACAAAGGATGAATGAATGCAAGGCAAGAAACGGCAAACCAGTGGGGAATCAGATTGGATCCCATGTTTGAGTCTTGAACTCCCTCCTGCTTTTGTAATTGATTAATTCATGTTTTTGATTTTTCTTTCAACAGTTACTGGAGTAAATGAATATAGTAATGGATGGTGACTTATGAGGCACAATAGCCATACACCATTGCCCAGTGCAGTCTCTGGTAGAAGATTAGCTGTAATATGAAACAGTGTCAATAAACAACATACATTATTTAGTGAGAGGCTTACTGTGCATGTGTCTGCCCTCACTGACACTCTCTTAACCTCCTCTTTATTAACTAATGTAATCCTAAGCGTATCTGTCCTATCTGCAGCCAAACTCTGAACTGTTGGAGTGTAGGCTTTCTCATTTTACCCCAAATAAAAAGTTTAAGATATCAAATGAAACCGGGTTGCACAGAAGTATAGTTCTTCTTCAGTGAACCTGTATGGTTGCGACTCTTCCTTCCTGTTAAATGCCATTTCACTTGCAAAACCCGTATAAGGGTCGATTTTGAGCAAACTAAACAGTGGCAGATCTTAAGAATGCCACCCTAAATATGATAATCCGTCTCTTTCACAGACTCACTCTATTTTAGTGATGTTAAAAGGGGGAACAATAAATCACCCTTGGGGAGAAAATAAATATACTGTAGCTGCTGCTGTTTCATTAAAATTGATTTCATGGCCGTGTGCCTCTGGAATGCTGTGTTTCAAATAAGGAGCGCTGTAATCACTAGTTACATTTTGAAATGTTGAGGTTCTGCTTTGTCACCACTGCAACAACTGAAAGAAACCAAGGGCCCAGTTAAATAAACTTTTTATCTTGGGGTGGAAACTTTGAGGAAGCTTTAAGTTCATGGAATTAATGTAACAAGCAAAGATTTAATTAATACATAAGAGATATTAATTAATAATTTTTGCATGGACATATAAAGATGGTGAGGTCCTTGAATGTTTTTTTTCAATGTTTGTTTTTTCGTGGAAAGCCAATAAGTCGGTTGGTCTGCAAAACAATGACAACAAATGCTTGTGATTGAGGAAACTATTGTAATACATTTTCCCCCCAAAACCATTCAATCTACTACATCTATTGTACAGTATTTTAGACGCCAGCCAATACTGGTGCTACACTGATTGTACATTGCATGGAGTTTAAATTATTAAGGCTTTAAATTATTATTCATAGCATACAATTCTGTACTGTGGCTATTAGATGATACATTTCCTCACCTACAGTAACTCCTAACTCCAGTCAACAGCAATCTATGCTGAACTCAATTAAAGCATGTATGTTTAGGTGAGCTGTGTCACATTTCTTCATGACAATCCCCATCCTACACTTCATGCTAAATACATAGTCAGCTTATCTTTCAGACATTTCATGTGTTTGCCTGGGATCCAGACAAGAATAAACTTCTACTCTAAGGATTAAATTAAAATGCCATGAAATAACTTGTGTCATAAAAACACATCTGCTTCTTCTCAGTCAAGTAAGAAAAGATTAATTGAGCAATCGTTCCAAATTGATTCTTGGAAATTTAAAAGGTAAAATCAGAAATCACTAGGACAATTCACAGCTTATTATTGAATGATATATTGAGACCATGAATTATCGGCAACTTTTTACATACCAACATCCCAGTAACGGCTTAGAAGGAGCCTGGTTGTTTTTCCACTGCACAGCCCAAGCAGTGCAGCTGACGTTACATGCAATGAATGTGTCTGGTCGCATGTAGATGGTTGTGTTTTTCTTCGTTTTATTTCTTCATTTATTACTGAACACTACTGAAATTGACTTTTCTCTCCTCCAACTTGCTGCACGCCATATTGTTTGTCTTCCTCGAGTGTACTGACTAACTTAATGATGAAAATCATGAAACCTGCCCCTGGCTCTGCTTGGCTCCGAGACAGATTCAGGAGGCCGGAGTTTCACAGTTTATTTCTCGCTCGGCTGGACAAATAGCCATGGGAAAACGGGTATAATGTACTCACTCGCAGCAACATCCACCTTGGTTACCTCCCATTTTACTAGATACTCTACTGTGCATTTAAAGGACACTGTAAACATTCATATCCATGAGCAGTAAGGGGAATATGAGTGCAGTTTCTTGGAGGGACAGTGTATCAACTCAAGTGTTTTAAGACAGAGGAATGACATTAAACATACTATGTACATGTCAAATACAAAAGATTGGAGGAATTCCAGAACTGTTCTCACATTATCTTCATTGTTTTCATCTCACGTAACCAATAGGCCCTACCACAGTACATAGTGCCCAGTGTTTCATAGGTAATTAAATAAATAAACAAAACTTAAGTATCATTTTTGAGGTTATTTCAAAGCTATATCATTGCAATGTGATTATTTTCTATATACAGTTTCTATATACACACTGAAATAAAAATATACAGAACATAGCTTACACAACTAAGTAAACAGATGTGATACCTATCACCTTCCAAAACAGTTTTTAGCCTTTTAACCTGACCAGAGGTATAGGCAAGAAGGAAAAAAAAAAGATGCACATTTAATTACACTGTTATAGTTAGTGGACATGTTTATCACCAAGTGTCAATATGTAGGGAATATGTAGGATTGGAATTTAAAAGGATCTGATTTTCTTATAGTATAATTTCAGACATACTGTTGGTAAACTACATTCTGTGCAGACTAGCTCTCATTTTTAAACTAATCTGCGTTCACAAAGGTAGTCGTGACAGATGATAACATTTACACTTTGCTGTCTTGTTTGATTTTAATAAAAAAGGGAATAAAGTTGTCTTTCTAAAAGAGCTACTCAGTGTGGAAACCAAAACAATATTGATAATAATAATTTGCCGTTGTTTCCTATACGGATATGAATATGAGTTGGAAGAAGGCAATTCCTCTAATTTAGTAAGTGTGGATTTCATCATGATTTGAAGATTACTTCAATGTAATTCTAACAACTTATTGTAAAGGGTTAACAAATAAAAAATATATATAATTTTCCACTCGTGAATGATTTGGGTTTTAGGTTGAAGGTGTACAATCTACATGAGAATAGCTACGTAGCAATGAGCAAAATATCATCCCAGCTGTAAACTGGAACGTCCGACTGTTTTAATCCTCACCGATCAAATCAACTTTATATAAGCATCGTAAGCATGTGGATGTTGCTGCACTGCATCTGTCTGGAAGATGACATGCTGGAGGCAGGCTACAGGCTTATCTTTGAAAGCTTAGGTTTCATCCCTTTCATCAAATGGGTTTTACTTCAAAGAGCTTTGGCCAATTTATATATAATGGATTGCAAAATTCAGCGGTTCCTTCTGCACTAAAGAAATTACATTAATTCAGTACATGTTACCTAAGACGTTGTGCTATTCACGATGCTTGTCTTGTATTGAAAAATAAAATACACACAATGCGTTGATAAGCTTTAAAGTCATTTCAGGTCAGTGATGCTTTTCTCAAGGAAAATGAACAAACAAGCAGAGAGATTCTCCTACAATCAACAGCAGCCCTTGCTGACAGGCTTGCATTGTTAAAACAGGGGGAGCTATGCAGCCAAAGATTTTGCAATGAAAGCTAAAAAAAATAAATAAATAAATAACCTCTGAGCTCCCTTATATAATGTGCAGTGTTTGACACGCTTCTGTACACTATGAAAGCCTTCCCCGAAGCACTACCACATGATTATCAGTAAAGTTAAGGATCTATTGTGCAGGTGCACAGTGGCACTTCAACGGCCTCTGGCTCATGTCAGAAACCTTCCTGAATTTTTTTTTTTCGTTTTCTTGCTTATAGTAGTAGTCCAGTGCTTCTAAAGTTTGCTCTTCTGGACAAAAAAGAAAAAAGAGAGAGCTTATGCAGATGCTGATTCAAAAGGAAGCTGGCGGCCCCTGGGTTAAACTGGGCTCTTCACTTTGCACACCAGGGTGCCTCTCATGGATGTGAGGATGCTGAGGGCCCTTGTGAACGGGGGATATGCTGGGATCCAGAAGCCAGTGAGAAGCTTGAAGACGAGGAAGAAACTAATCTTGGTGGTCGGCACCTAGAAAATAAAAAGGGAATGATAGAGGTCACCCCACTCTAATGTACACATATGTTCAGCATTCTATCCATATACTCACTACAAAATCCATTTAGTAACCACATTTGAATGGTACTTCAACTACAACCCACGTGTATAAAGTGAATAATGACAACCCTAATGAAAGGAGGTCACGAAAACAGAAAGTTTGTTTGTTTGGATAACAATTGCACTATGACCTGTGCAGTTAATACACCTTATTGATAGGATGTAGAACCTTTTGTGGGATTTCCACATATTGTTTGAGATAATCAGCCACTGGCTGACTTTATAAGTGATCCTCATTTTTTGTCAGCTTGTTACAGTACAGATGTGACCTGTTCTGGAAAACTAAGCCAAAGTATGGGGAAGGGATCCTACTTGGTTTGCACCCTGCATTACTGGTTTTTAGAAGTACCTTATTGAAATGTTTTACTAAATTAGAAGTTGCCAGCAACCAGGCCAATGCTAAACCCAATTAAGCATTTGATTAATAAATAATTTTTCTTTTTATTTCTTAGCAGATGCCCTTATCCAGGGCAACTTACAATTGTTACAAGATATCACATTATTTTTACATACAATTACATTATTATTATTTTTTACACATTATTTTTACATACAATTACCCATTTATACAGTTGGGTTTTTACTGGAGCAATCTAGGCAGCAGTGTCCCCAACCTGGGATTGAACCCATGACCCTCCGGTCAACAGTCCAGTGTCCTAACCACTACTCCACACTGCTGCCCAATTTAAGCAATCAACTGAAGACCTGCAGACTCAGGTGAGACTAAATCTCCAATAACATTGAGGTACTTCAGAGAAGACCTAAAAAGAGACGGCATGCTCAACAATGGCTGAGCTTCACTCTACTCACCATGACCTTGATTTCTTGACCCTGGAGGCAGCTGCGTGCTCCCTGTATGCAGAGTTATCCAGCATCAGATCCCTGCCAAAGCGAAGGGCCATGTCATGCTCTGGCTGAGCTCGGGGGAACTCCAGTTCAAATAAAGTGGGAGGAGTCATATCCAACTCCAGGAACATGATGTTCTCCGCCTGAGTTAAGTCAAACAAGGAGAAACTAATGTTATGGGTCAGGATGTGTCTTTTCTCCATTGGCTCTAATAATCTTACAGTCCTCTATTTTGCTCATAAGAAAATTCCAAAAGGATATGTGAAATAATTTGAAAAGTATTTGGTTTCATTTTTTAGAATCATCCAATTGCTTTGCTTGGTTGTTAACTACCAGATTGTCATACCAAATTTGAAAAGTAAAAGAGCCTTCTGTTAGAGTGGTACTGACACCATCATTTTTATGGAAAAATCTTAGAAATTACATAACTATTTAATCATATAACTAAGTACCCGTCAGGACAATATAAAGTATTGCAACCCTGCATTAATTTTCAATTCAAATGTTCTATTTCCATTTTAAGATTATCTGCCTGGGACTCAAACCAAGATAAACAATAAGTAATATCCCACAGTGCCAATTCAGAGCTCTCAAAATGTGCATCCAAAAACAGAATTCTTCTACAAACAATTTCCTCTGTAGATAAGTATTAATCGGATGCAGCCCTAGATGCTGTATTTGTTCCATTTCGTTAGGGGAGTCAGTGCTTCAACCTCCTCATCCCTCAACGTAGTGGCTATAATGACCAACATGTCAACCAAGATGCTCCTTGAATGGCAGTAACTACATTGACCAACACGTCCATCAAGATGCTCCTGGAATGATGCTCACGTCCATCAAGATGCTCCTGGTGGCTAACTGATAATTTTTATTTTATTTATTTATTTCTCAGCCTTATCCAGGGCGACTTACAATTGTTACAGGATATCACATTATTTTTACATACAATTACCCATTTATATAGTTGTGTTTTTACTGGAGCAATCTAGGTAAAGTACCTTGCTCAAGGGTACAGCAGCAGTGTCCCCCACCTGGGATTGAACCCACGACCTTCCGGTCAAGAGTCCAGAGCCCTAACCGCTACTCCACACTGCTGCTGCAGTCTAAAAATAGGTATTTCAAGATATATCACGATTAAACATACTTTGTATTAAATCAACAACAAAAAAAAATGATGCATTTTCTCTAGTTATTATACAGCAAATGGTCCTAAATATTTAAATGCCCACCTAAAACACAGCAAATGCTAAATTGTAGAATATTTAGTTTTTTATGTCCACCTTTTAAAGACATTACATTTTCACAATCAGTGAATTATCAAACAAAACATAAATAAATGTGAAAATAACAACAGACATGTGACATGTTCCTTTCTTGTACTGGACAGAGCGATTTCTGGCAGAAATATTCCAATCTTTGATGCAGCTGTATTTATTTTTAAGTGATAAAAATGTGTGTATTTACACTATTTTTTCAGAAATGGGAGTTTTCACAGGGAACTACATATCACATGGTAATGGGTACATTTAACAGAAATTGTGAAATCTGTGAAATAAAAACAGCCTTAGTAATGATGGATCAAGCAACATATTGTGACATTCTGCTTCTTTCTGTGCTTGATCGTTTGTCAGTGTAAAATCAATTTCAATGCTACCCACAAATAGCCTTGCAGTGAGTAGCAGATTATTCAAACTGTGCAGTGATCCTTATCTTCCCCAAAGAAGATGAACACAGAGGAGGTGCCCTTTATGACAGAAACTAAATAATTCCATAGCACTTGAAAACACTTACCAGACTACTTACAAATTGCTGCTTTCATTAGCCCAGACAGGTGGAAATATGCAATATCATTTATGGATAATTATTTGTATGTGGCCAAAAAAAAAAGGAACACAGTCCAGTTTTATAAACAATGAGTAAGCTGATAGAACCTCAGGTCATTATCTTTTAATTAGCTCCAACTAACGACAAACTGCTTTTAACAAAATGTCAAAAATGTTCTTGTTTTTGTCATTTTTTATGGGTGTGCATAAAAGTATTACTTGGCTTTGCCTTACACCACAAGTATAACATGTAATGATACAATGGCGTGTGTTTTACATAAAATCCCATTCATAGAAAATGTAATGATACAATATTTGGTCACCAGGCTTCAATCTATAAATATTTTTTAAATGAAATTAAATGTTACGGAAACGAAGAACCTCAAAATTGCGCCACTTGGGATACCTGCCCTTTAAAAAGTATAAATGAATGCTACTTAACATCCATGTCAGTACTTTAATTTGCTGTTGAGCACCTCATTTATAATTTTATACATTATCAAAGCAATAATACATAGAATATTAAACCACTTGGATTGGCCCATGCAACGCTAGTTTTAATTTTGTTCTGTAACCTGCTGTTTCCGAAAGGGGTGGTGCTTTGTTTGTTTTACCTAAACCTGTCTCTGTGAATAATATTTTCCAGTCTGGTGTGAATTCTGCTGGAAAGGACGAGCTGGGACGCCATAGCCTATTTCCTCTAAACTGGCGTGGCTGTTTTCCACTCTGGTGACTCCAAAGGACTCCTGCATTATTGAGAGAAGCATGCAATAGAAAGCTCCCTCTAAATCACACGTTACATTCATTTATTCAATACTACCCACTGTATCCAGGGCACCATGTTTGCAGCAAGTGCTTTTAATAATAAAAGATAAAAGCCATACAAATCAATATCGCTAATTGCAGACATCAATACTGTGCTGACATCACCAAGCACACAGAGTGCACGGTGCAGACTAAGATAAATCTAAATATCTACTAACCGATATCCCTTATTGAGCTTTTTGTGTGTTACCATACATTTCTCTTTGTGCACCGTAACCCGTTTCATACAAAAGGAAATCTGAGGCACAGCATATGGGAAAAATAAAAGCAAATGTAGCACAGCCTTCTTGAATATATGGAACAAACTAAATTAAGCCTATGGTGTACTTCTCTTTTATAACCACAGTTTATGCATTCTGACTGTATTCCATTGTTAAAATATGCATTATATCTTGTAATGTAAATTTATAGAAAAAGTTGAGCCATAGGATGATGTTTTATTTATAAAAACAGACCAAGACAATCTGACAACGCGTGTTATGTGTCTCGACCCGCATGTTATCCCCCAATTCTATACTGTGTTGCTAACATGGTTTATAAGTTGTAACAGAAAACCCTCACGATAAGATTCACAAATGATGTGGTGAACTTTTGGAGGTCAGTTCAATGTCTCTGTGTCTTGGTCTGCATAAGAATGCGCACAGTCATTATGCCCAATATGTCGGACCCTTATAACTCTACCTTCCTGCTTCAAGATATTCTTTCCACATCCTCCTAATTAATATTATTCCTAATTAACCTAATTAATATTATTCCTTTCAGTGGCTTTCCCATTGTGTGAAACTGTTATTTTTTAATTACATTGGTTTACATTACATCCCTACATTTTTGTAGTGCATCAATGCTCCAGTCTCTTACAAAATCTGTATACCAATTAAGTACAATGTGAAATTGCACACATACAAAATACCAAATGAGAGTATAAAAACAGAAAGAAAGCAAAGTATTTACTGAAAGCAGGAAAGAAAACTAACAAGACATTGTCAATGAATTGTCTGCAGTAAAAATGACTTAATTCAAGAGCTGGTGAAACCCTCCTCTAATTGCTGTGCTGTCTCTCTGTTTAGACCAAGCAACAACAAGACCTTCAACACAATAATCAAAGAGATGTGGAAATGTGACCTGAGACTTGTTTTCGCAAGGGTCACTGAGAAATAAAACAAAACGCTCTTGCAAAGGTACTACTGACAAAAACACTGTAATTTTCCTCATTACAAAATAAATTAGTAATACTAATAAACAATAACTAAATAAATACAAGAAATGGCAATTCTCTGACACAATACTTCGTTTAAATCATTTTTATATAACAAATATAGAATGTGTTCCCTTTTACATCTACATTTTACTTAGACTGTGGTGCATTAAGTAACAGGTACACCCAATTCTTCTGCCTTCATAACTTTTTTTTGTTTAACACGGAGGCTTAAAAAGGCAATTTTAGTGGGAAGTCCCCTGGGCTGGTTACCATCCCAGCAGTCCCCATTCATCACCTACCCGGTATCTAGGATGAGCTCCCATCTCTATGGCAACCCGTGCAAATTGGCTGATTGGTCTCTTGTAGCCCACTGCAGAGACAGGCCTCTTCTTCATTTGACTGTTCTTGCTGTTAAAAAAGGAACAGAAGTGATTACATTTTACACTGTATTTAAAATTACAAAAGCAGCAACAAAGATTGCCTTCTAAAGGGAACATGTAATAACACTGTCATGTAAAGTATTACAGTGCACAGCATAACTGAAAGTGATGAATACAATGGGTAACAGTCTGTGTCAGATGTTTGCTCAGCTATAAGGAAAGGTGGCAGCAGATGAAACAGAGACATGGGTCAGCTTTTGTCATTTGTCATTCAGCATTTCAATACATACTAATTATTTACTTATTGAGAAACAAATAGTGTAATCATTTAGGGCTCAATTTAAATAGCAAGGAAAATTATTTTAGTTAAATATATATTTTATGTTGATCAATTTTAATTTGGGGTCATTATAGAGGATGTGTTAGCCAATTAAAAATCATATGCTCTAATGCTCCTCATTCAGTTTATCGCAAGAAATGATGTTTTCCTGAAATGCCTTTTCACAACACAAAGTTAATTCCATCGGGTCCTTAATCTATAACAAATTGCCCACTGCAATGTTACTATTAAAACAGTCAAAACTCATAAAGGAAGGTTTTTAAAAAGTTTTCACAAAGTTTTCTGCATAGTCCTGGCTGTGGAAAAACATTCATATATTTCATATGATCAAGTTTAAAGTGCTAGATTTAAAAAGCTTTTTTTTCCTGAGCAAAAGTCTTCCCATTTGTTTAAAATAAAAGAAATACAAATTAGAACACCAAACAGAAATGCCAAATTCGTATTAGTTCTTTAACACCTGACCACATGTGTTTCCTTTTAGAAAATAAATTGTTCCAAATCAGAACCTCTTCTTACTGAGTTACACTGTAACATTCTTCTTGTGCGTGTTCAATGCTGAGAGGTCTCTGCTTTGACCTTGTCAAAGCACGATACTGAGATCGGTGCCACAGCACTGTGTCATCTGGGCTTGCCTGCACTACCCCAAGGCACACTGGATTAGATTTACTGGCCTGGAACTTATCCAGAGAATGCAAATAGCGAATGTGCCTCTGGGAGCTTTCATTAGAAAGAAATAAAAATACAAAAACAGCGTACACTGAATTTCTGTTTGTAAAAATGTGTTAATGCCTGAAAAGTTCCTGTTTTAATGATGTAATCAATGGTAGTATTTATAACTTAGATAGTTGGTAGATTAGATCAAGTAAGATACCACAAAGTCAGTACTGTAAAGTATGTAAAGATACCACAAAGTCAGTACTGTGGAGTCTGTGTGGTCCAGTGGTTAAAGAAAAGGGCTTGTAACCAGGGGGTCCCCAATTCAAATCCCACCTCAGCCACTGACTCATTGTGTGACCCTGAGCAAGTCATTTCACCTCCTTGTGCTCCGTCTTTCGGGTGAGACGTAATTGTAAGTGACTCTGCAGCTGATGCATAGTTCACACACCCTAGACTCTGTAAGTCACCTTGGATAAAGGCATCTGCTAAGTAAACTAACTAATAATAAAAGAAACAACCATCCACACAGCTCCACACATAAGCTTTACTGGATGTATCTCTGAAGAATGTACCGTGACACAAAAACCTAGGCATCTGGCTTGATCATCGTGTTTTATTCAACATATTGATACTTCTAAAAACTTGACTGAAATTGGTATTTTTGTTTAGAAAGTAGTTTGCTGTACTCTTGCTTGGGATGGATACCATTAACACAATAAAGACAAAAAAAACTGATGGGGTTCAGTTTTAAGGCAGCATTCAAGCATTACGATCAAGGCAACATATATTTTGTAAAGTATGTAGCTTTTTGTTAATGATTTTTTAAGCAGATACAAAGTAAATTATTAACAGTAGAAAGTGTTGTCTAGAGTGTAGAACATCCTAGAGTGTAGAGAGCCATTGGCTCACATGGGTGGTGAGAAAAGTGAAGATCAGTTTAGAAACAAACTGGAAAAGGTATAATTTAGGCATAACAAATAAATGAGGACAGTGATGACAATGAACACTTGTCGGCAAGGCAGGAACTAAAACATGCCATGATGATGAAAATAAAACACTTCAGGGCGCATGAAAGAGCTGCAGTTAACATGGAGCCTTGAAAGCCACCATCGCTGGTGTAATAGAAAAGCAAGTGATGTAAAATATTGCCGAGGCTGATGTTTGTCACCATTGCTCACATTTATCACTGGCAATCTTTAAATGAATACAGGCCTGACACTGAGACCCAAAATCTCAGCTTATTTCATGACTCACCGAGTGACCTTGAGCCAGTTACCGTCCCTCCCTGAGCCTCGATCCTATCCAACTGAATCCCAGTATTGAATTTCACTGGGACCAGCCTGGGTAAATCATTTCTCCAATAATTAAAAGGCATGAGTCTAATCACTTTAATCATTGCCTTTGTCCCTTTTGAAACCTGTCCTAAATTAACAATTATAATTCTGAATTAATTCTTAAACCTGAATTACATTTTTTTTTTTCTGGAAGTGAATTATAATCGGGTGGACTGTGTTCATCTCTAGACACCACAGGTAGTCAAGGTTGGGCAAAGCAATTAAACACCAATTGGAATACAGCAGGGCTCACAAGCCAGTTTATTTGTTATTTCTGTTCTATAAATGAAATAATACAAAATAATCTAAACTGAGTGATTTAGGGCAGTGGTTTTTCAACAAGTTAAAGTTACTTATAAAATGTTATAGCTAACTTGAACTATGCAACTGTTTAAGAGCTGAAAACAATTAAAAATGTCTAACTAAGCAAATTATAATTTCAATTAAAGGTCTAGTTAAGTAACTGAGAGCTCAGTTGGACTGAAAACCAGCACACGGTAACCAGGACCGGGGTTGAAAACCACTGATTTAGAGGACACATCTCAAACCCCAGTACTGCGGCCATTTTGAAAAAAACCTTTGAAACAGATTTTAAAGTTCTAAGTGTAAAAAGTTGTCAGGATGTTAACAATGAAAATAAAAATTACAGGTACATTATTTAAACCGCTGTAGCAACACATGGGGACATATAATGCTGTGTTTTTCAGAACCCCGCTACTTACTCTTTAGGGAAACACCCTGGCGACAGACGTACTTTGAGGTTAGACATGATTCTGAGACATCGACTGAGACCACAAGGGTTCTTTTAACTGTTACACAAGTGGATGAGTATATTCTTAGCTAATAAAGTACAAGAGCTTGGGCTGTACTCACTTTCCAGCAGGTACCAAGGGCTGGAACTTCCACTGTTCCTCCTCTCCATCGAAGACCAGCCTGTTCATGATCTTGTTCTTCTCCACCGGGGGAATGAAATTTTCAATGATCAGGTACCTACAAACAACAGAGAATGTGGTACCATGCTCGGTTAAAGAACATTTTCAGCTTACTTGCCTTAATTTCAGGTAGTGTGCTGCTGTTTCACTTTCTAGGTCATTTTACATCAGCAGTGACTTTGCGATCAAAGCATGTCACAGACTGCAAAGTCATTAGGGGAAGCAGCTAGTTTGTTAATGACAAGAAAGAAGGTCTAGGAAGTGCCAGACTATTTTTGTTTTTTTAAACTTATTATGGTTACAGATATACTTTTTAAAAACGAAGATACATCTTTTTTTTTTTTTTTTTTTTTTGTATTTGTAATTTTTAAACCGTATGAGACCTCCATAGCGAAGGGACGTGTGCAACAATTCAAGTATATGGAATTATTTTATTTGCTACAGCCACTAACAAAATGAGAAGCAATAAACCCGTATACACCCCAGAAGTAGTGCGATTTTTCATCGGGCGACAAGATACTTTTGCAGCGACATGACCATACACACCTGAAGCGACACCGAGGCGATGCGACAGATTTTAAAACTGCCAGATCTATAAAACTATAAAAAATTGCTATTGACAAAACTATGGCTGGGTTTACATGCACGTGAAAATCAACTCTACAGTCACGACTGTGTGACGTTGTCACACGAATACATTGTGAAACAGCAAAAGAACGTCCTTTGATCTGCGCGACTTTAAGGGCAGGGTCAAACCGGAGCAGGAATCATGCTTGAGTCTCACGAGATCCCGTTTAACTGGCGGAATGTCACGTTATTCCTCAGCAAAGCCATACCAAACCACACACACACACACACACACACACACAGAGAAAGAACGCAAAAGACTCGTATAGGCTGTTATTAATGTTTGTATAAATGCATGTTGTTAAGCACAACTAAACTTTTAGGCTCATATTATTATTATTATTATTATTATTATTATTATTATTATTATTATTATTAGTAGTAGTAGCAGTAGTTGTCATATTTTCTTTCTATAATTCTTTTAAGATGTCCCAGGAACAACAGAGCTCCACCTCTTCCACCGCACAGAACTGGAATGAATTGTTAGCATCAATTGGCTTATTGTGCAATAAGTAATGGATATTTTTAAAAAACAACATAAATGTACTGTATTGCTTTAAATAAAGACTTTTGTTTGAATGTTTATACTATTATAAGACATCCATGTTTCATTATAATGTGTGTGTGTTAAGCGGATTCTGCACCTGGCACTTCTATCGCAGCTGCAGACCAGCAGTCACTGGCTTCTCGGAGCAGAGGCAGGGTATAGGGAAAGGCAGATGTGTACAGGAACATTAGGATGCTCAGCCTGGTACTCTGCCTACAGAACTGCCAGTGCATGAAGCTGCTCAGGAACCTTGTATGTATTTTTACATATCCCACTGTTCTCAATCTTGTATTCATATAGGCCTAAGGATCATACCGTTTTTTTTATTGTATTGTATTGTAACCCCCCTGTGTTCACACATTTTCCACATACATTTACTACTTTAATTAAATAAAACTTTTAGATATTACGCATTTCTATTTTTTAAGTAGTAAAGCTTGTACTTAGTATAAGTTTTATTTTATATACTTTTATGTGTGTGTGTGTGTGTGTGTGTGTGTGTGTGTGTGTGTTGGAAAGCTGATGAAACACAAAGAAGTAATTCGGAATGTGCGCGACAACAAGTTAATTCTTTTCTCTTGTTAATTTTTTTAAATCTTCATGGCAACGCATGAAGCTCTCCTCAAAATATTAAAAGTCATTCTTTTCCTAATTGCTTGGCAGACACGGACATTTAAATATCCCCTCCCCTAACTGACTGTGAATTGAGTAATCTGCATTGGTACAGCCGACTTTTTTTCCTAAATCAGAACAGCATAGCAACGCATTTCCCGAAAAGTACGGCATACTCGTTGTGAGGAAAACTGTAATGACTTGTGCATGTAAACGCCGTCTATGATCAAGACTGGCACATTATCATCAACATGATGTGGAAATTATGAGTGTTTTCTCTGACAGTATTTCAACATATATGGCAATAAATATACCAGGCTTATCCAGTTCCTTCGAAATAGATTCCCATGTATGACCTTTCAAATCTGTATCTTTATAATTGCAATGATCTTTGTCATAAAGCTCTGGTTATTTTTCTACGGCAATTATTATTGTTTCCTCCATTTTGGATACTGCTTCACCCTGCTGGACCACGTGCATTGAAGCTGTTCTCTGATTGGTCAAGTCCAAGTTGTCACATGACAAATCACCAAAAAAAGGATTAAATCCTATTTATTTCGTATCGCTCCAGTGTCGCCCTAGTGTTGCTCCTGCATCACCTGTCATGTCACCTGTGATGTGAATGATACTTATCAAAAGTATAGGTTCTAGTCATTTTGTCGCATTGCTGCACATTTTCACTTGTCACATCTGGTCCGGTGTGTGGCGGTCCTTAACGTTAATGCTGTCAAGGATAACTATGAAGATGGGTCAGCTCACTTGAATTTGAGCTCCCGAGTCAGCTCTGTCTGGCTCTGCTCCAGGTCCTGCCTGGCTCGCACATGCTCATCGTGGAGGTCCTGAATCTCAGCCTTCACCGACTGCAGCTTGGAGTACAGCTGTAAGAGGAGGACATCCGAGACAGAGTTACAAAACTGCACAAGATCCATCTGCAAGCTCAGCTGCAAGCACAGGCTGGCTGACGAACAGCAAGCTTCTCCAAGCTGCCAATTAACAGTCTTATAATGGATTTCTGTACTATTGAAGCACAAACCCCACAACATGTATACAGTGTACTGTGAAAATGCTTTATTAACACTTTGTAGAAGCTTAGTAGATTATGTAAAATGTACTAAGAACAAAATAAACTATACAAACACATTTACACATTTGTACATCTATGACCAAAAATTTAGCATCACCTATTTTAGGATTGAGACATCATTTTATTTTCAAACTCTATGAAAATATGTTTTATTTAACATCATGTAATCAAATTAACTACAAAATTATATAAAAAAATAAGTCTACCGGAAGCCATAATAGTAGTACAGTATTTCATCAAATATCAAATACCTGTATTTCAATTGTTGTCAGTTTTTCGTGAAGCATATGGAAAACTACAAAGCAGTATGTAATTCAATATGTTAACATAACATTATTCAGCAGGTTTCCTTCGATTTTATGAAGCAAAAAGTGTTACTTCTACAGGGTAATGCAAAACTTTTGGTCATAGCTCTAAATTAGTAAGTCTAGATATCCGTAGATAAACCTTAGTGTAATAATTTGTACTCCCGCAGTCATCCAAACCTGATGCTCATTGTCTCAACTTCACCTCTACTTTGCTTCTTCTAGCTCTGGGCTGAAGGTCCATCTTATTCACTACATTAACATCCAGGTTAAGCAGTTAAGAAGTGTGCAGTGGCAGGTATACAGCCTTTACAGCCTTTGATTGTTCTGAGCTGGGGTAGAGGAATAGAAACTTAACAGCCAACTGCTATATTTATTGATTCATATGAATTATTCTTTATCTAAATAATAATCCCATCGAGGCTTATCAGAATATGCTATATGGCATATATATTCAAGATACAAGTGGGATAGAACTTTTGACTTCCTCTAGTATAGTGCTGTAGTGAATTGGATGGTTACCTCAAATTATTAAGCTTTAAATAAACTCCTCAATAAGGAGCAGTAAATAATCACATGCTGTACTGGTGCATATTCAGAAAACAGAGCACTCTATTAAAAAATAGACCATTACATGGGAATGGCCTGAAAAAAAATAAAATGGTTGTATAAAATTATTCTTTATCCCTGGTAGCCTACATGAGGCCTTATCACCAGCAGCCAGAATGTATATCCCTGCTCACCACAAGGAAACAAAGGGAAATACATAACAACTTAAAGTGCTTTTTTAGCAGACAGAAGATATGATCTTAATTGGAAAAAAGATACCCCAAAACATTAATAACAAATAAACCATATATTCTTTGATACATCATAGCAAGAATACCCACCACATCAGGAAATGGCAGGGGTTTGGAATGAAAAGTCTCTAAGAGCGGTTTTAACCTGGTTAGTTACATTACTTTGGTGGTCACTGATTACAAACTGGCCTCATATAGGTAATGACAGGGACTCGAGCAGTGGGCAGTGCATTCAAGGTGAGAGTGAGGTTTGAAAGGCGAAAGTTCAAATTAGTTCTAAGTCAATCGAGGGAGTGTTAGTGAAAGGAACCCCGCTGATCTCAGCCCCTGTCTGGTATCTTTTCCATCTGAATTTACATTTTGGATATAGTCAGGCAAATAGCCAGAGATGGGTTTCAAATATGAACTGCATTCAAGGCTGAGCCAGTCAAGGTTTGGGTAGAAATGTGACAATGGTGTGTATAGACATCACAAGACAAACCTTTTTATACTATTACATAGTATATCCAATGTGACCGGCAGGAAGGCAGCAGTAGTCCAGTGGTCAACATACAAAATGGGGATAAAGGGATAGTCTGATTAGGTTTATAATACTGAAATCTGGTAGTTTATAATGGTTCAGGGTCCCACAAATAAAAAATAAAAATAAAAAAGTACCAGGCAAACACCGACAATTACTCAATTTTTAGTTGCATTTCAAGAAGTGTCTGATAATGTTCCACAACATCCACTGTCTTTTTCTAGCATATTATTTCTAACATGGGTCTCGGAGGAATATACACTGTAGAAGCTGCGGGTCACGCTTAGTTCTGATGCCTGCTTGGCTGCCAGTTTCACACATAAGAGAACTGTTCAATGTCAATTTTATCTCTCCATTAGTCGATCCAACGATGTTACCTGGAATCACTACTTGTTCTTCAGTAGTTTCAGACAAGTTGTCTCACAATTAAGAGGCACAGGGAAAACAGAGCATAACACGATACAGCATTAGTGAACCTTCCCTTAGGTGCTGCAGCATTCTGTTTGATAGTCAAATGACCTTTCATCTGAGACGGTTTTGGGGGACTGTAAACAAATGCTTTATAACTGTAATGAGTGCAAAGAAGGCTTTTCTTGATTATCAAGTGTATTTTTTTTTATATATTCAGATAAAACTGAGTATGATTGTGGGATAATACTCCTGTAAGGTTTGTTTCCACACATGGGTTATAGTTTTAGCTGTTATCTGCTTAGTTAGCTGCACAGGGTAATATCGACCCTAACAAATCTATACTCAGCTGCACGAATGATGGGATCTACTGCACATCATGCGAACAGACAGTGAGTCTTCAATTACTATAACTAAACTTACTGTACCATCAAGCAAACATCTAAGGTTCACATTTGTTTCAGCAATCCGGCAGTCATTCTTTAAATGTTAGTCCGATATTGCAATATTAATAACTACTATAGTTTATTTTGTAACAAAATAAGTTATGTAGTTCTTCTCCATATGGATTATGAGCTTCTGAGGTAAGATTAGTAAATGTGTCAGACTGCCATTATCTCTCAGCATACCATTAAGAATTGTGCAGCTTTTATCAGCTTTGTTCCTCATATCCCTGTAAGTCTAACTTCACACAACAGTGCCTCTAAACAGGAGATTAAATATTCACCTTCTTCTTTTTTCAAAGTTCAGATTCAGTTCTGTAATTTGGATGTGCTCAGGAGGGATACAGCCAAATCAAAATAACAAAAGCTATATTTTACCTTACTGATCGCACCTTTGGGAATAGAAATATTCAGAAAAGTTTTGAGAATGTGGGCTTCTATATGGGCTAAACTGTACGTAGGGTACAGGTTATTGTTTGTTACGTGGAAAATCCCCACTGCATATGTTGAAACTAGCAGGAAATCGAGATCTGTATTTCTGTATTAGAAATTCTTGTCTAATAGGAGCAAAAATAGATTAACTATTTGCCTAACATCATTACACCACTATGGCCCTCCTCTCCAGTCCAGTATTTACTATATATATTTACTATATATATTGTTTAAAATATAGCTTGCTGTAATCCATAACTTCAAGCATTAACTAGTTTCTTTTAGGCCACAAATGGCCTAAAAAAATAGAAATTTTCTTCTGAAAATAACATTATGCTGAATGGCATAGTGATGTCAAAAAAGCAATCGTGGAGGCCAATATATACTCATGCCTACCTAAATATATTAAAAAAAAAAAAAAAAAAAAAAAAAATGTTGGTGGGGTATTTGTTGCCTGTTGTTCCCCACTCAGACTGCTTGCATATTAAATATTCTGAAGTATTCTGAATTATTTTTGGCAGTCAAAGCGAGATTTACTTGTCGTCAGCGGTTTTGAATCCAAGACCTTTCTATAATGAGCAAAATTAACTCTCTTCATTATATCATAGAAATTAATGAAACCTTGGCAGCCGAAGCGAGCATTTCATTTAAATTAGAAAAGTTGTCTACAGTATCAGTTCTTATCAGGCAGTGTGGCGGAGTGTCCCACCCCTTTGTTTGTTATTTATTTATATTATGATTTATGTTTTATATTACGGCGAAAGCCAATTGTTATTTGTTATTGTTTTGTATTTAAAACCTTGTGAGGATGCGTGACTGATCATTTACTGATTATTTAACTAGCTGACAGTCACGCATCCTTACAAAACTCGTGCAGACTGTGGCCGAGGGGTAATAAGATAATTAATAGCTAGTTAACCCCTCGGCCAGAATATAAAAACCTCCAGCTGTCCGTGCTAAAGGGGGAGAGTGTACAGAGGAGAGTGTATTAAGAGTGAGAGCGGAGAGAGCGAGGAGAGAGAAAATGAAACCTAAAACTAAAAACAACTGCCCTTTTTGTTTCTGTCTTGTTTGTTTAAATCTTTTGATTTTGTTTATTATTTAATAAAAGAAGCTGAACGCCGTAGCGTTTCAGCTCTCACCCGCTACTTCCTGAATCTGTGTTTCTGGTCTGACGTCATCACTGAAGCCATCCTGTTCACAGGCAGGTACCGACTTTAATTGAGATGATGTTTGAGAGCCAAAAATGACTTCATGTGGTGAATTTGGAAAAGTGCTTACAGTGGAGTTTCATATTAATTAAAACACTAGCCTTGGCAAATAAACAGAAGTCTGGCTTAGTCCAAGAATTGCACAGTTAAATAAGGCTATTATATTTAACATGTTCATTATAGATTAAATTTAAATGGAAATAACTGAACTGAACACTGTATTCCTAGTACTTTTATTCAAAGGCTTGTGATAAACCCATACAGACTTTGTCCAATATTTTGTTAACAGACCTGTATATGAAAGTAAACTAATGTGAAAAGTTGATGAGATATGCTGCTCAGAAGGAATATATAGTAGACCCAGGTTAATACAATCACACAGAAAGTTGATGTTATATATAAAACGGTATCTCTTTTAATACACATATAAACAAAGAGTTGACCGGATCCTTCTAGAAAATATCATTAACTCAAAAATAAGAACTGTCAAGGCAGATTGATGATCAGATTTAATTGGGACTCCTGATGTATTCAATTGAGGAAAAATCCTATATAAGCCCAGAGCATACCATTGATCTTGATCTTGCAAGCTAACATGGTCCATGCTCTGAGGGTTTCTGAAAAACCGATTGCTGTTTGGTCCGAAGTTATTAGTCTTTGCCTTTTGAAGACAGTTTTTTATTTTTCATATATCCTACACACTTCCATATACTGGAAGGTAAGCATATATTTGAATGTATATCTCTTTTATACTGGATGCATTGCTATACATTATGTGTTAGTTTTAAGAGAGTGGTGTAATGAATGTTATAAGACATAGCAGTGGGTGTTTTAGCTTTTTGCATGACTAGCCTAAGGGCTAAGCATATAATTAACCATATCTGTATTACTGTATTGAAGTACTAATGCTGTTAAACCTGTAAAATCACTGGATCGCCCAGATTGCTTATTACTTGGGATTTACGGTGGTGTGCGCAACCAACCAATCCAATTTTTAAACCATTTAATAAACTGAAAAGAGCACTACTACTGCTCTGATTTGTTAAAACTTCAAATTAAATGAGTCTGTGTCATTTTCTTGATTATTAAAAAGTTGTCTGGACATATAGCATGCCCAGTGCATGAACAAAACCATTTACAGGAGTTTAAAACATCTCTGTCCTCCTTAAACGTCTCCCCTGAGTTTAAGAGTGTGCTCACAGCATATATATATATATATATATATATATATATATATATATATATATATATATATATATATATATACAGACGTGCTCAAATTTGTTGGTACCCTTACAGCTCATTGAAATAATGCTTCATTCCTCCTGAAAAGTGATGAAATTAAAAGCTATTTTATCATGTATACTTGCATGTCTTTGGTATGTCATAGAATAAAGCAAAGAAGCTGTGAAAAGAGATGAATTATTGCTTATTCTACAAAGATATTCTAAAATGGCCTGGACACATTTGTTGGTACCCCTTAGAAAAGATAATAAATAATTGGATTATAGTGATATTTCAAACGAATTAGTTTCTTTAATTAGTATCACACCTGTCTCCAATCTTGTAATCAGTTATTCAGCCTATTTAAATGGAGAAAAGTAGTCACTGTGCTGTTTGGTATCATTGTGTGCACCACACTGAACATGGACCAGAGAAAGCAAAGGAGAGAGTTCTCTGAGGAGATCAGAAAGAAAATAATAGACAAGCATGGTAAAGGTAAAGGCTACAAGACCATCTAAAAGCAGCTTGATGTTCCTGTGACAACAGTTGCAAATATTATTAAGAAGTTTAAGGTCCATGGAACTGTAGCCAACCTCCCTGGGCGCGGCCGCAAGAGGAAAATCGACCCCAGATTGAACAGAAGGATAGTGCGAATGGTAGAAAAAGAACCAAGGATAACTGCCAAAGAGATACAAGCTGAACTCCAAGGTGAAGGTACGTCAGTTTCTGATCGCACCATCCGTCGCTTTTTGAGCGAAAGTGGGCTCCATGAAAGAAGATCCAGGAGGACTCCACTTTTGACAGAAAAACATAAAAAAGCCAGACTAGAATTTGCTAAAATGCATATTGACAAGCCACAATCCTTCTGGGAGAATGTCCTTTGGACAGATGAGTCAAAACTGGAGCTTTTTGGCAAGTCACATCAGCTCTATGTTCACAGACGAAAAAATTAAGCTTTCAAAGAAAAGAACACCATACCTACAGTGAAACATGGAGGAGGCTCGGTTATGTTTTGAGGCTGCTTTGCTGCGCCTGGCACAGGGTGCCTTGAATCTGTGCAGGGCACAATGAAATCCAGTGTCAGAAAGCTCTGTCTCAGTCGCAGGTCATGGGTCCTCCAACAGGATAATGACCCAAAACACACAGCTAAAAGCACCCAAGAATGGATAAGAACAAAACATTGGACTATTCTGAAGTGGCCTTCTATGAGTCCTGATCTGAATCCTATCGAACATCTATAGAAAGAGCTGAAACTTGCAGTCTGGAGAAGGCACCCATCAAACCTGAGACAGCTGGAGCAGTTTGCTCAGGAAGAGTGGGCCAGACTACCTGTTAACAGGTGCAGAAGTCTTATTGAGAGCTACAGAAAATGTTTGATTGCAGTGATTGCCTTTAAAGGTTGTGCAACAAAATATTAGGTTAGCGGTCCCATCATTTTTGTCCATGCCATTTTCATTTGTTTTATTATTTACAATATTATGTTGAATAAAAAATCAAAAGCAAAGTCTGATTTCTATTAAATATGGAATAAACAATGGTGGATGCCAATTACTTTTGTCAGTTTCAAGTTATTTCAGAGAAAATTGTGCATTCTTCGTTTTTTGTGGAGGGGTACCAACAAATTTGTGCACGTCTGTATATATAAAAAGAGTATGTGGCAATTTTGACAGAACGATATCAATATCATATCAAAATATTGATATTGTGCCCAACCCTAGTAAATACATGTATACTTACACATAATTATAATGTTATTATGCACAGTTACAATGTACTTATTGTGTAAATCTTTTTGCACGATAATATGTGAGAATAGAACTGCATCAGAAAAGGGTTAGGGTTAGGGAAGTTAGGGTTAGGGTTAAGATTAGGGTTATATCTTGCAAAAATATTTTCTACATTGTGTATATGTGTGTTCAACCCCCCATCTATAGCCCAAGACACGGTTGTTGTTTGGCTCACCTTTTTCAGTTTCTTGGTTTTGATCTCGACCTCCTGCTGCAGAGAGGAGTAGGTCTCCCTGAGCTCCACTGTCTCTTCATCCTGCGCCAGCACCTGCTGCTGGATCTCCCTCTCGCGCTGCTTCTGTTCAGAAAAAAGCCCGGAGAGAGGGAGTTGGAGTGGAGCGAGAGAGAGAGAAAAATCTCATTCCTGATACTACCCCACCATAAAATAGAAGCTCGATATCCTACCGGTCTCTTTACACAAAACTTACCCTGCTCGAAAAATGTTAGCATGTGTCGTACATGAGAACAAACCCTCTTTTGAAACATTCAAGACAAGTGTCATTAATACAGCACCAATCAGAATTTCTTTATCTTCAACTGGTACAAAAAATACCATACATGAATACCCCCTGCCCCCCACCCAAGAAAAAAAAAAAGTTTAGGAATAAATATACAAAATTAATATTAAAGCATTTGAAACCATTTTTCACCAAACAAAGTTATGTTTAAAACTGTGCCTACTGAATAATCTTGCTTTCATCTCATATTTGAGAAACTTCATTAGCAGTGTTACACGTCTCCAAATCCATCAATAAAGTGAGACTCAGAGTTTCGTGGAAAGTAGACACAGGGTTGATGGAGTCTGTGTTCCAAGACTTGTAAGAGGGTAGCAGATAAAGCACACACACAAATGGTAATAACGTCAAAAGCCTGCTGAGATTTAATGCTTAAAACATTTTAGCATTTTTTTGCATGAACAGTCTAGGATTACTGTAGAGGAGGAAAGTAATTCAAAGGCAAAGGCTGGCAAAACATATTAGAACTGCCAGTGCTAATCTCGAAATTGTCAATAGCCTCCCCAGATTCTTTGCATACACTGTCTACACAATAAGAGGTCCTTGTGTCTGAAAATATTGTCACAGTAATTAAATGGAAGTTTTAAATCATGCTCAGCTACTACATCAAATGTGAAAGTGATTTGGAATTTTAAAAGTATTATTACAATAAATACACCAACGCAGGCCCAATTTTATTTTTTAAGATAATTTTTTTTTTTTTAAGATAAATCCCTTAAAACTGAAGACTTATTTATTTCAGTTACCTTCCACTTGGCTTGATAACTCGACCCCATTGGCTGTGAACAAACTGAACTACACCACCCACTCGATATATCGCGGGTGTCGGGGCCCAATACAAATCCGTTATATATCAAGGGCCGCGATCTAGAAAGAGACCCATAGAAAAACAAATAGGCTTATAACAAATACTGTACAACCACTCCCTCGTTTTATCAGGGGTGTCTGGGTCCCGTATAAATCCTCTATGCAAACCGGTTTTTCTCATTTTTCGTATAAAAAGCAGCACACTGTTTAATTTCATGAATCTTAGTCTCCTTTCTCAAATGCCCAAACCGCTGCATTGAAAGAATCCATTCCCAACATAGGAGGCTTGTTGCTAGGGAGCCGACATCACTGCCCTGTGACTTTTGCTAGTGCATTGCTTAAAAAACCGCTTAGATATTTAATTTGCTTTGTGTTGTTGTGCAATGCGTGTGTATATGATAACAGTACGATATTAATGCTTTGTTTTTAATTGTTCTGTATATTTTAGTTTGTGATGTGCAGTACAAAATAAAACAAATAGTAATTCTAAGTGAAATTGTCTATGTATAGTGCAGCTAAGGCATGCGCAGTTAGACTGTAAAAATGGGGAGCCAACTTCAGGACCGCAATATATCTGAATCCGCAGTATAGCGAGGGGCGATATAAAGAGGGGTGGGTGTATTACATTTAGGATTGCTTAAAAGTCTGGATGCTTCAATTGCACAACATCATGTTCTTTCAGTTGTCAGCTCAGGGACATGTTATACAAAGGATCATTCAATTCTTTCGGGAAACCAGTGGAACACAATTTGAACTGGCATATATAGTTATGCTTGCTGGCATTCTCTCACAGAATGCATATGTCTCCTGGATGTTGAGACACACATATTCTACCTTCTTATCTTAGAGGGTGCTCCTTAGTTCCAGGTCAGAGTTGGGGCAAAATTTTGTCAAGAAACAGAATATGTCAAACTTCTTTAAGACATTGTGAAAAGGCATATTTTCTTAGAGGATTTTTTAAAAAAACTGTACTGCATAAAACTAGAAACTGGAAAACTAGAAGCTAGAAACAAAGTAGTTACATGACAGAAGTACCATTACTGTTATGGGTAGCTTATTTTACAGTATATACCGATAATATTTTTAAATAATTAAAGCATGAGTCCGGATTCTCTGACCCATTAGCTAAATAAATGACCTCACGTACTGTGGCAATGCCATTGTTTTATCAGCAGACCTTGGGAGTTATGACTCTACTAACACACTACATTTTGTATTTATTGTTATTGCCACAATATTGTTAATTGCTCTCATGTATTTTTACTTAATTTTGCTACCTTGTTACTTGTTCTGTAACACCAGGTGTGTCCAATACTTGCTGGAGGATAGTATATAAGGAATAGGAAGTTATTTGTTATATACATCATACACAACCAATAACATTAATAGTTTTTTTTTTTTTAGTTTTTTTTTTTACGGGTTCCAATAGAGTAATTTCATAACCCCATCTTGACCTGTGACCTGTAGGCCTGGGCAACACTAGCATCACTAGGAGAACTAGGTTGCAGTTTGATGTCCTACATAGTTTCATTGGGGTCAAGATGCTATCATGAAAAAAATGCAGATTTAAAAAATTGGGATTGACTGTCTTTTCAGGCCAATCTCATGAAGTTTAATGGCCATGGCCACCAACAGATACACACACATATGGAAGGAAGTAAATTGTTGCTGCTTGCAGTTCAAATCATATTAAAAACAGGGTGAAGGTCCCATTCATATCAATTGACTGTTAGAGGTGTATCTTTAATCAATGTGGATAAAAACAAGCAAGTCTTAATTACCTGCTGTTCTGGAAGCCTGACAGAAGCTATTACTATCAGTAAACAGTGTATGCTCTGCCAAGTGCCCAAACCTTCTCATTACATTGCAAAGGATGAGAACTGCACAAACTGCTTTAGCGATTAACATAATGAGAAGTAGGAACTTGGAATTTAACAATTCAGCATAAAGGCTTTTAGAACTGTTTTCTTTTATATGAAACAAGAAGCATGGCAGAGTGGTTTTAAATAAACCAGTCTGAATTCATTGCAGCAGTGGTGAGTTGAAGTAATTGCAGCTACATAGGCCTCAAATGTCAGTTTTTTTAAGAAACACATTTTATAGCAAACATGTATTTTCATTTTAAAACAGACATCTGGTACTAGACTGTTCTCAGTTTGCTGGCCTTGCATTCCAGGAAGTGCTTTACTGTACTGTTTTGTATAGAGGAGCTGAAGGAGTTGAAATAGGAGTTGCTAACCTGCTCAGCAATCTCCTGTCTCTTCAGTTCTAACATCTTCTGTTGTTCGTTGGTGTGATCCATGATGTTCTTCCCTCCCACTAGAAGCTTGCTTTCCATAGCCTGGGTTTAGAAAAAACAAAAGTGTAAAAAAACAAAACATCAATAAAGACTAAAGGCAATACTTTATTGGAGCAGGCCACATAATCATTTCATAAACACTATTTCTAAATAGTGGCAGATCATAATATCATCAACATAGTATTTATAAACCTGATTGTTAAAATTGATCTATTAATCACGTCTGAGGAAAACTCCAGCTAGATTATTAGTTAAAGAGCAATGCTATTTACCACCACGTTTTCGATTGTTAATAAAGTAATATTTTTTTCATTAAGGTATACTAGTGATTATATTGTATTTCTGCCAGCTGGATCTCTTTTGGTGCAACCAGTGACCACTGTAAATACAGACAAAATACTGGTATGTTGAATTAGCCTTTTAAAAATGGAAGCTCTTTGTTCAAAGTGAAAGTAATGCACACAAATTGGATGGAAAAAGCTTATTATTATAATTTCTGTATTCTGCTCTGGCAAATGCTTGAGTAATAGTGTCTACATTTCACAGGTGTAACACTGTCCACTGCACCTTTTCATTATCCTTAGGTTACCCTTACAAGCATGTCCTAGGAACCTGCATTGGCTAACATAAAAAAACCAACTGAGATGAGTCATCTCATTTCTGAGGGTGACCTAATATACAGTAGTTAGATGACACCCCCCCAAAGCCTGAATGCAACTGTGGCAGGGTAGATGGATTCCCTGCACTGAAAATATCCCCTCCCACCAGCATTGAGGACAGGGGGGAACTGTCCACCCAGCAGGCGCTGGCAACTACAGGGTTCACATTCTGTAGGAGTCGGCTGCTAGGAGGCTGGTGGAGGGGAACGAGGTACATCTGGTTCCAAGCCCAGGTAATCGGGCGTGGGGCGGGTAACCCGACTTGCTTAAATGCACATTCACTGTAAACAAGTCAACAAAGTAAATCAATTTTACTGACAATTTAATAGTTGAAATTAAACTGTATGTTCTCAAAGAATTAGATTAAATATACTGACTATACAGTCAGCCAATAAGCCCGCTAGGAATGTATTCACTTGTTATTTATTTTTATTAATTCAAATTATTGTAATGGAATGTATTCATTTAGATAGCATTAAGTTGTACTTTTCTGATAACCAGAGAGGTGGACGATTGGATGTTCATATTGATTTGAATGTGTAATATAAACAGTAGACAAAAGTCTTGTTAGCAAGGAATCTGATTTAGGATTGATTCAGTGGAAATAAGAACCAGTCCAGACAACGTAGTGTTAAAAACCTACATAAATAAAAACTATTTTCTCTTCCCATGAATTATTTTCTGCTGGGAGTAATCTGCTTCCACACTGCATCTCCAGACATTTCTTCAAAGAGGACTCCATCGATTTCTGTCTGGTCTTTTTGTGAGCAAGGGGATAATATATGTGCTGCTGTAATGAACATGATCTGAGAAAGCAGCTGGGTTTAATTCAGCCTGTCTGAATAAACAGGTTCTAGGCATTTTTACATCAGCCACAACAAAACACAGTCAGGAGCAAGTCTTCCAAAGTAACCAAAAAAATGAAAATTTTAATGAAAGCATTTATCATTATGCAGAGTATATTATAGGCAACATGAAGTACATGTATAAAGGATGACATCAATCAATGACGTCATCGTTTACTTTTGCCCATAACGACTGTTTCAATTTTTTTGTGTCATTTTATAGTGTCTCCCAATGTATCAAACTGATTTTGCCATATCACATTTACCAAAACTAAAGGATTACAATAGATCTAGGAGCTTGGATGCCCTCTAAAACTGACGAGAGAGTTTTTATAAAATGATATAGCCTATAATCCTTAGAAATAAATTAAACACTTTTAAAAATGTACTTTATTACAGTGATCAGGATTTGATGTTGCAGTTTACAACAAAGGCAAAAGTAATGAAAGACTATTCACAAGCAAATGTTACTTACTTTTTTTAATGAGTGTTTTATTTGAGATAATAACAATATTTTAATAATATTTCAAAAGAACGCTTTTCAATGGGTCTCATGCAAAGTACTACAGTAACCGAGCACAACCCTTCTCAGCACCTGTCATGTGACAAGGTCAGATTACAAGGTGGTCTGGCGTCAGGGATGATTATGAAGGCAACCCAACTAAGAGTCCTTGGCTTGTTCACAGCAGCGTCCTCCTTCAACACAGTTTTCCAGGTGGCTACAGGTGAGTATTATGCCGGATCACACATGGCTCAGCAACACTTCACACCTAACATCTTCAGAATCCCAACCCTTAGCTCTCATTAATAGGCCGTGCTGGTTTTAAATGCTGTATACAGTACATTACAGTACTTAAATTACACACGACAATTTGTTAGTTTTTGAAAGGTGTAATGATGCGTATCACAAGTATGTATCCTTCAGCAATACTCATCTCACCATCTGCTAAGTACCTGAACAAACAGCTGCAAACCATTCAAAAAATGGTTAAACCTCTGAAGACGAATTATTCAGATCAGTAGAATTCCCCACACAAAAAGCAGAACAAGCAAAACTTCAGTATAGAGCACTGTAGCAGTTCTACTAGTTACTAGGATAAGCAGAAAGACACTTTAAAAAAGGGATCATTCAAAAATATATTTCTCCACTAGTTCACCCTTTTAAAAGTTTACCATGGTAAATATGCAGTCATTTTGAAGTTCTCATGATTTTTCTATGCTAAGTGTTTAATGCTTTACCATTCATGGTTGCTATTTGCCACTGTTGCCTGTGCTTTACAATGTTTTCACAATACTTGTACTGTGCTTTAATATGCTTCACTTCATTTATTAAGTTCCACAGTCACATCTCTTCTAAACTGGGAGCTGAGTAACCTTGTCACTGCAGCTGAAATAAAACATATCCTGCATACTTCTGTATTACATACACATTGCTATCAGTCAGCTTACCCAGACAGGCACACCATTCTGGATCAGACTGAAGAAATGCACAGGGGGCAATGAGTTTAGTTTTCTTTAGACTTCCTGACTTAACCATTTGAGCAGAGCACTTCTTATCTTCTGAGGTTCTCATTTTGGGACTCCAGATAGTTATATCTACATTTAAATACTTGACACTGTGTATCAGACGGGCCAGTAAAACATTTCAGCATTGTGATGAAGTTTGTTTATTGGGGTAAAATATACTTGGTTGGTGATCTTTCTTTGTGCTTCGAATTCTGCTTACTTAATTGGCCTTTGTGCCTTTCTGATTGGTAACATGTGTTCCCTGTTGGTGGTGTCTTATCATAGAAATATAAGTGTTTTTGTATTCAAAGACCATGTATAATACTGTGACAGAGATCGAATGATTTTTGGTGTTAGATCTCCCTCCCAACCTGCGAGGCAGCTGCATAAAGGGAACAGAATACCCTGGACTAAATGGCATGACAGTTTATTCCCAGGGTTAGGTGGAAGTCGGCCATTTAGAAAAGAGGCAAAGCTACGGTATACAAACTCAATGACCCGGACGGGAAACGGCGTAGCATCCGCAGACTGGAGGTGCGGATGCACTCGTTGACCTAGGGGTCATGGGTGACATTATAAAAAGGGGATGTAGTGATGTGATCTGTTCCTTTGTGAATGGTTACGTTAAATGACCAGAAGGAGAACCTGTGCTGTGAAACGTGAGTTTTGTTTGTTTTTGTTTGTCATTAATAATACTGTTTGTAATTATTTGGACGGCTAACACAATCCGGAGCTATTGCCAAAGGCCAGCACTAAACCCGGATCAACATCACAGCACTAAAGAACTGTATTCACCACGAGCACTAGAGCACGCACTGTGGACTGGTGTTTGTGTTTGTGTATGTGTTACGGGTGGGTGAACTGAAACGGGACTCTTATTATTTCGGGGCAAACTCGCAGATTATAAATAAGCAATACACACCGCTGTATTGCTTCAATAACATTGTTATTGTTTATTGCTGTTAGCCACCAGGCATTGGATTGTACAATTAAACCTTCATTGCACCTGGATTATCATTGTTTGTCTGATTATCGATCACCTGCACCTGCACACTGTTAACCACTTTGCCACAAATACAAACCACAATCACTAATGCATACTGAACTCACACTGAACCAGTGACTCTTTTAACAGGTGTGTTATTGGATATCTTTAAAGTCTTGTCTACAAGCCTGAGACCACAGTGTCTCCCATACATCAGCTGCAATATCAGCAGACAAATACAACTAAATAGTTCACAATATTGTATAATTTCGGAATTTCTGCAGGACAAAATCAAGTATTACAATCAAGAAATGTAGTGCCCAGTTCAATATTGTATCTGCTCTTGGGGAAACTATGTCTGAGATATACTGTACGTGGCCCATGTTTTGTGTTACTGATGTAAATACTGTATAAAAATCAAGAACAGTTTAACATTAAAGAACCCAACTGTAATTATATTTGTTAAGATTCTGCAAAACTAACACTGATATCATAGACACAGATACCAGAAGATTTAGTGACCTAATTTTATGGTTTTAAATCCAATTAGGCATATATTTATTTCCTTGTTTTCTGTGAATAAAATATGTTATTATTTTTTAAATTGTATGTATATCCCGATAATACATTAATTAGTTCAGAACAAAAATAATTTCTATAATACATTTTACATTTTGCATGTGAGTGTATATAATACAGTGGTGTAAGGCCATATCTCATTGATTAAATCATTTGGTCACTCCCTTATTACTGTTCATAAGTTAAAACAATATGTATGTAAATACATTTTTGTATAACTAAATCATTAATCTAATGGGTAATCTTTGTTATATATATATATATATATATATATATATATATATATATATATATATACTGTATACTCCTTTACATACTCCATTATATACTTCATTATACTGTATGCTCTCTCTGTTGCAGAATGGTGAATTAATCTGATAGAAGTAGTATATAAAAAAATAGGATATGGCAGCAGTGACAAACCTAATCTTTTTACAAAAGGTTGGTCAAAGGCATATATTTATTTCCTGTTGTCTACATATTACATGTAAAGCCCAAGACATCCCTGCCTTGACTGCAGAACAATAGTCAATGTGCTAAATATACAAGAAAGCTTTTATGTAAAGGGCCATTCACCTCAGGGGCCTGAGATCAAATAGAACTCAGATCAGAGGAAGGCTAGGACAATTCTGACAGTTCTGCATCTGACAAGTAGAGGTAAGGGTCCCTCAGCCTGCCAGACTAGCCTCTAGTGTGACTTCAAACATATCGGAAACTGGCACTAGACTTCCAGCAATTCAGCACAGCAGTCTGTCACCTGATGAAAACAGGCTACTGACTGATCTGTAAGCCGGAACTAGCCAGTTATCCCTTGAAAGCCCATGATGACTCAAAGACTCTAAAACTGCCCCCTAGACAACAACAAGGCAAGGATTTACTGTTCCTTTAAACAACCATTTCGGTAGCATTGCGAGTCAGAACACGTTATTGTATGATTATTATTTTTCTTCTATTTTTGGTTTCTAATTTTCTAACTTATTTACCTTTACACAAAGGGTAATATCGGTTATAGCCAATCTAACAGTGGCATTACTTTAGAACTGAGAGTAAAACCACGAAACACACACATTGTTTAATAGGGGACATGCCATTACAGGACTTCCAAAAGCAATGGCTGCAGGCCTTATTTTGAGGACCACTGTCCAAAACAATTCACTGAGAACATATTGTTACAGGTATACTGAATTGTTCATTGTAATGAGTTTCCCTTTTTTAGAAATCTTACGTTATAATTACATTTTCCAATTTGTGTTAGTTTTTGCTAAGATAAGTGTTTCATTTTGACTGTTCATTTTAGTACCAGAGTTGCTTGCTTCCCATTACAATGACTAACATTTTCATATAAAATTATTCTAACATCTAGGACCACCTTAGGCAGTAACAAACACCCACACTATAACTCTCAGTCCAATTGCATTAGGATGCAGTTTTGTTTTAAACCTGTCCGTCAGCTTCTGTAACATTACTTATACATGGCTGTGCAAGGTGATGACTCCTCAGTGCTATTAGTGCATAACAATATGAGATTTACAGCAAGTCTACAATTCCAAGTGGAATAACAAAATGCAGCGGTCTTCTGCTGGGCTCATAGTTAGGATACGATAACATTTTCTACATGCATTGGACTGATTAGAAAGCAACACTCAACAAATGAATCTTGTTTGTTTTCATCAGTGGCAAAAAAACAGCATGGTTTCAATAGGAATTGTGCAAGACTGGACTAAATACACCTGTGGATTGTATTGCACAAATAGAGCATTTAGCAAGCCAAATTAAAGAAGTGCTAACCAAGGATTTACAAAGCCATTTCAACATGATTTGTCAGTGATGGCAACATTATCACTGGTACCCTCATCTTTGTACACCCAAGATAATAGGACCCATGTTCCTAATGTTGATAGGTCAGAAAATACATTTTTCCATGAATATGACTCGGGAGAGAACTTAGTACCCTGGGACAATTGACCATTTAGAAGCTTCCTTAAAGCATATAGGCTGGAATTAAATCATTTTAGTCATTTAGAAGAAAGGGTATTACTGGAAGTGCTATATGTTATCAGATTGTTAATATAAAAGTGTAACAGCTCTTAAGTTAAAGACTTTTTTTCTAAGGTTTCTTATGAAGGCAGCAGACTATTTACTCCTGTCTTATAAGTGAAAACTGCCAATCCAACCCAGCTCAGACTTACTTTAATTCAACACACACTGTGCGACTACAGTATACAATGTTGAAAAAAAATGAAGTGCAGACGGCTCAGTAGTTACAATTGTAACTCTTTTAATTATTATGGTAAAATGAGTAACTGAGTCATTTCCATAAGACCTCAGAAATGTACTGCTGTTTTGAGAGGTGTCCTTATCCAGAAGAAAAAGTGTATATAGATGTGTCAGCAAACATTGTGGCAGGGTGTGGAATGAAAAGCCTTTAAAAAGGATGATTGAAGAGTTTTAGATTACTGATACAGAAATGCTACCAATCACAGTTTAAAGTAGTTAAGATACATGGTTGCATTGTTTTGTAGAGCTGAACCATTCACCATGACCAAAAGCCAGGACAAATCATGTTGAAAAGTGACTGCTTACAATTAGAAAGACAAATGCAATCATGAAATACTGTATGCGTTTTAACTGTTGTAGTTTCTTGGTCAGCTCCTCTTAAAATAAGAAACCTACAAAAGATAACTGCCTCAAACCATTAATATGTGAGGTTTACAAAACATTTCTGTTAAAGAAAATTATTGAAAGTGTGTCGATGACCGTGACAGCACTGTATTTAGGAACACTTATTAGCACTTAAAATTATAAAACCTAATTAGTTTTAACCAGGCTTTCTCAAAGTGCTTTTAATTACACATAATCATGCACTTGGGTATTTTTTCTTCATTTAAAATTGTGTGACTTATACAGTGTTTCTGCACTTCAGTTTTGTTGAATATCTATGGAGTCTACTGTCTGTACAACCCTGAGAAAATGATATACAGTTCAGCTGCCTGTTGCGAATATGTGGGGGAAGATTATTTCCCTTTGTCCCAGCACTGGAGTCTATAAGGGGGAAGATTCTTTCCCTTTGTTCCAGCACTGGAGTCTATGAGGGGGAAGATTCTTTCCCATTGTTCCAGCACTGGAGTCTATAAGGGGGAAGATTCTTTCCCTTTGTTCCAGCACTGGAGTCTATAAGGGGGAAGATTCTTTCCCTTTGTCCCAGCACTGGAGTCTATAAGGGGGAAGATTCTTTCCCTTTGTTCCAGCACTGGAGTCTATAAGGGGGAAGATTCTTTCCCTTTGTTCCAGCACTGGAGTCTATGAGGGGGAAGATTCTTTCCCTTTGTTCCAGCACTGGAGTCTATGAGGGGGAAGATTCTTTCCCTTTGTCCCAGCACTGGAGTCTATAAGGGGGAAGATTCTTTCCCTTTGTTCCAGCACTGGAGTCTATGAGGGGGAAGATTCTTTCCCTTTGTCCCAGCACTGGAGTCTATAAGGGGGAAGATTATTTCCCTTTGTTCCAGCACTGGAGTCTATGAGGGGGAAGATTCTTTCCCTTTGTCCCAGCACTGGAGTCTATAAGGGGTAAGATTATTTCCCTTTGTCCCAGCACTGGAGTCTATAAGGGGGAAGATTATTTCCCTTTGTCCCAGCACTGGAGTCTATAAGGGGGAAGATTATTTCCCTTTGTCCCAGCACTGGAGTCTATAAGGGGGAAGATTATTTTCCTTTGTCCCAGCACTGGAGTCTATAAGGGGGAAGATTATTTCCCTTTGTCCCAGCACTGGAGTCTATAAGGGGGAAGATTCTTTCCCTTTGTCCCAGCACTGGAGTCTATAAGGGGGAAGATTCTTTCCCTTTGTCCCAGCACTGGAGTCTATGAGGGGGAAGATTATTTCCCTTTGTCCCAGCACTGCAGTCTATGAGGGGGAAGAGTCTTTCCCTTTGTCCCAGCACTGGAGTCTATGAGGGGGAAGATTCTTTCCCTTTGTCCCAGCACTGGAGTCTATGAGGGGGAAGATTCTTTCCCTTTGTCCCAGCACTGGAGTCTATGAGGGGGAAGATTCTTTCCCTTTGTCCCAGCACTGGAGTCTATGAGGGGGAAGATTCTTTCCCTTTGTCCCAGCACTGGAGTCTATGAGGGGGAAGATTCTTTCCCTTTGTCCCAGCACTGGAGTCTATGAGGGGGAAGATTCTTTCCCTTTGTCCCAGCACTGGAGTCTATGAGGGGGAAGATTCTTTCCCTTTGTCCCAGCACTGGAGTCTATGAGGGGGAAGATTCTTTCCCTTTGTCCCAGCACTGGAGTCTATGAGGGGGAAGATTCTTTCCCTTTGTCCCAGCACTGGAGTCTATGAGGGGGAAGATTCTTTCCCTTTGTCCCAGCACTGGAGTCTATGAGGGGGAAGATTCTTTCCCGTTGTTCTAGCACTGGAGTCTATGAGGGGGAAGATTCTTTCCCGTTGTTCCAGCACTGGAGTCTATGAGGGGGAAGATTCTTTCCCTTTGTTCCAGCACTGGAGTCTATGAGGGGGAAGATTCTTTCCCGTTGTTCCAGCACTGGAGTCTATGAGGGGGAAGATTCTTTCCCTTTGTTCCAGCACTGGAGTCTATGAGGGGGAAGATTCTTTCCCGTTGTTCCAGCACTGGAGTCTATGAGGGGGAAGATTCTTTCCCGTTGTTCCAGCACTGGAGTCTATAAGGGGGAAGATTCTTTCCCTTTGTTCCAGCACTGGAGTCTATGAGGGGGAAGATTCTTTCCCTTTGTTCCAGCACTGGAGTCTATGAGGGGGAAGATTCTTTCCCGTTGTTCCAGCACTGGAGTCTATAAGGGGGAAGATTCTTTCCCTTTCGAACAAGATCAGGGAGTCCTGATTTATTACAATAAAAATACAGTAATAAATTAGGACCTGACAATCTCCCTTATGTGCAGCTGACAACATGTATCGGAAAGTGATAAATGGCATAATTTACAGGGGAGCTGTTTGTTAAATGGACTATTAGCAGCACTTCCCATGATCCTTGACAGACAAGAAAAGGCAATCCATTAAAGTATCAGCTAGAGGCAAATAATGAAACTCTGCAGGCAGAGATGTGCATGCCTTGTTATGTGTTGTAACTAAAGAAAGTGTTTGACTCACTTGCCGCACGACCTTGCAGGTAAGTCAGTTCTTACTGTACTGTGTGTCACTATCCCCCTTACCTGCATATGAAAGTGTGAACACTGTACAAGAGCCCACTGTGGCTAATGAGATGGGCTATGTGGCTAGAGAGTCTGACAGTCTAGAGAAGCGTGGACAAAACACACTGCAGCTGATACTGTCTTTTCAAACAAATGCAGTTTTAAAAGATAAATAGCTAATGGTAAGGCTTGTTAATATATAGTATCTCTTTAAGAATGGTGTGAACATGTTTTTTTCAGTCACTCATCATTCCGAATACATACTGTATGTGAACATCTTTTTTCAGTGTGATCTTTTTGTTAATTTTTTTCCCACCTTCTTATTTTGCATTTCAAACTTGTTTCTTGTGCAAATTGAATGCAAATAGTAACTACAGGCTGTCCAAGATACAGTACTATACTATGCAACTGTTTATTTACCAACATTATAAACCCCAGTTAATCTGTGAAGTTATAGATGAGCTGTGATGAATAGTCCATCATAAAATGTAAATTATAAATTCACATTATTCACAACTTTGCTGTGTTTGTGGACTTCCTGAAAGACTTTCTTCACTTTACTAAACAGAGTTATTAAAATATATGACACCAGTTAATTTCTAAATATAATCCCAAATGTGTTACTTTGCTATGGTGCTATATGCAAAATTAAATTAAGTTCATGGTACAGTCCATATTCCCAAAGCTTCCCAAATATTATTTAATGTATTCTTAGTATTCAAACAGTTTTTGGTTTCTTATGACAATCTAGAACAGTCTCATGAATAACAATAATTTTTTTCTCATAAGTACAGATAGAAAAAGAATCTTTCCATATGGAAAAAGAACACATGTATGGATTTATTTATTTATTTTTTGCCGGACTGGAAATTGATTCTCTGCTCTGGTTGTAGACCCAGAATCCAGCTGCAAGATAACAGAGCTTGGTAATACAATGCCTGATCTATCACAGCCTATTGAGACTTCCCTGTTTTCTTTCTGTTACCATGATGGATCTGGAAAGGATGTGTTTTCACAGCACATGACGCAATTTACGATGGAAAGATTGAAATCAGAGGGAACACTGTTTAATTTGCAACTGGAAATAGAAACTACATAGATGAATCGCAAAGATGAAATAAAAGCTGATTAATATTCAAATATGATACATGTCTGGAGTAAAATAAACCCTATGCCCCCCAAATTAGAGAACAAAGGAGAGCCACAATCTTCTGTAAATATATTCTACCTGGTGGCAAGAAATGAAGGTTCTCTTCTCCTTTCATATTGTACATCGCTTCTAAGCAAAGGTAATCTAAAATACAGAAAATACTTTGTACCCAAAACCGGGTTCTGTGCTGAAAGCTCAATGGGGGGTGCTGAATAACACATCTTTACACATTTCACTGCAGGCTCCAGGATGACAGAACAGATCTCTTTATGAACCATTACCAGTGATCTCTGGCTGATAGAGGGCTGGGAATCTGTCATGTTGTTGGAGCAGTTGGGTGGGGGTGGAGTAGGCACGCCTGCACTATACAACCTAAACCATGTGGTTTCAACAAGGAGAGGCTGACAATGCTGACACCATTGATCTGTGGAAAGGTTCCCATGGCAATGGCTCTATATTGGTCTAAAAGTAGTCAATCATTTAATTTTACCCATTAAACCTGGAGTGGAAAGGCCTGCCAGGACTGTTATGGGTCATCCCAGCTATAGCAGCAATTTGTTTTGTATGTATTTCTGAAGGAAGGGTTTTAGTGAATTCTATCTTGAAAGATTATTCAAGATGGATAGTCACAGGAGCACCTTTAGATTCAACAAAACGCTCTGCACACTTGCTTTCTTAAATCCAACAATCTCAGTGGCACAATTATCTTTTATTTATTTATTTATTTTTTTAAGTATACTCTTGCTAACATTTTTATTTATTTTTATTTTTTTTATAAATAGTTTTTTTTTTATTATTATTATGGCTGAGATTAAACTGCAGTTTTAAAAAATACCAAAAAACAAAACAAACAACCACTGTGATATAGAAAGTGTATGTTTTTGGTAATTTCATAGGCACCACAATTAAATTGAACCCCAGCCACAAAAACAACAGTACAGGCAGTTCCCAGAACTGAATTAAATAGAATTTTGTGTGGACTATTCCGACTCTGATACAAGGCTCTGCTGAGAGATGCAAATTAGTGCAAACTGGGTTTCTAATGGGGGCATTTTTGAGTTGGTCTGAGATGAGTGCCCCGAACTGCCATCACAGTCACATCATTTTAAACGTCTTTATACACCTGGGATGGAATTGAACAACAGAACTGAATTCATCCCTCAGTTAAAGCACATATGATTTGTTTTAATTATAAAATGTTGATTAGTCTTGTGTTGATCAAATAACAGTAAAATGGGAACCACCAGATTCATAAATCTACATAAAAAGCACTGAGGAGCTCCAGCAATTTAACATGTCAAGAAATCTCATTAGCTGTGAGGGGCTAAGCATAATTTTCATTGTCGGGACATGCACAACTTTGTAGTTTACTACCTGATGAAACAGTGTTCCATGACAATAATTAGAATTGCTGCTTTTCAATTTTTTCACCTAAATAATAAATGAAACAGCTGTCACTTCATCATGGTGGCACTGCAGCCTCTTGAAAGCACTTTTCTGAGAAGCAGGTCCCCCATTAAAAGACATGGGTATGTTGTTTTCAATATTTCTTCTCAATGAAGAGGAGATCTGTGCTACTTTACTAATGCTCCCAAGAAAATCTTTGTAAAATATCTTATAAGTTGAGGCCCTGAAATAGTTCTAAAAATGGTTAGCTTAACCACTGGTTCATGGAAGGAAATCATAGATAGTATCATTGGTACCTTACAATATGATACATGTGGATTGTAATACAGTAGATACTTTTAAATCTGATACGTATTTTAGCAATATGTAAAATTCCCTGTTAACGACCCAACAGCAAAATGAAATCAAAACGTTACCCATACACAGAACTGCATACAACGTAAAAGGTAATGCAATTTAGCAAAAGATTTAAAAACAACAACAACAACAACAACAACAACAACAACGCAGTTTCCAGATTTAAAACAGTATCCAAAGTCAGTATTCAAAACTGCAGAACATAGTGTTAGAAAAGGCCCTAATGTCACAGTTCACAAGCAAATGAAAATGCACAAAAACAACTAAAGATCACAGATTTTAAAAAAAATACATCACAGTATCTAAAACTTTTTAATGATTAACTGTTACATTACCCTAGCTTGTCTCTTCGCTTTCTTTTGGCTGCATTTTCGTCAGGTGAAACTGGAGGAAGTGCTGTGTAACTGCACAGGGTCTCACTATTTACCGCAAAAAAACACAAAAAACCCACAAAAAAACCTACACAAAAAAAATGCAAACAGTAAAATATAAAGCAAAACACAGTAAAATACAACAAAGATATAATTAAAGATAAAGACAAAATATAAAGAAACTGCCACTGTCATTAATATTAATGAGCAATCAAGACTGAGGTGTGGTTTGTTAGTGGGTAGATGTATTGTCTGTATCTATTAATTAATAGCAACTGCTTCAGACTGATTTAGCATGCAGAGAAAAAAAACAAAAACGCGGGCTGTGACGGATATTCAAATAAATTGTAACATTGAAGAGATGGGTTTTGTATCACAAATCGGGTGACGGAGTCGGAAATCGCGTGTGACGAGTAAGTGCATTAATGTGCTATATATATATATATATATATATATATATATATATATATATAATGGGGATTGATTTTATTCTTAATACAAGGGTGGTAAAACGCTGACGTGTATCTGGGTAACGGATATCTGAGTGCTGACTGTATCTAATATATATATATATATATATATATATATATATATATATATATATATATATACAGTGCCTTGCAAAAGTATTCAGACCCCTGACCAATTCTCTCATATTACTGAATTACAAATGGTACATTGAAATTTCGTTCTGTTTGATATTTTATTTTAAAACACTGAAACTCAAAATCAATTATTGTAAGGTGACATTGGTTTTATGTTGGGAAATATTTTTAAGAAAAATAAAAAACTGAAATATCTTGCTTGCATAAGTATTCAACCCCCACACATTAATATTTGGTAGAGCCACCTTTAGCTGCAATAACAGCTTTAAGTCTTTTGGGGTAAGTATGTACCAGCTTTGCACACAGTGTTGGAGTGATTTTGGCCCATTCTTCTTGGCAGATTTGCTCCAGGTTGTTCAGGTTGGTTGGACGACGCTTGTGGACCGCAATTTTCAAATAGTGCCACAGATTCTTTATGGGATTGAGATCAGGACTTTGACTGGGCCACTGTAGGACATTCACCTTTTTGTTCCTGAGCCACTCCAATGTTGCTTTGGCCTTGTGCTTGGGATCATTGTCCTGCTGAAAGGTGAATTTCCTCCCAAGCTTCAGTTTTTTAGCAGACTGAAGCAGGTTCTCTTGCAGTATTTCCCTGTATTTTGCTCCATCCATTCTTCCTTCAATTTTTAACAAGATGCCCAGTCCCTGCTGATGAGAAGCATCCCCACAGCATGATGCTGCCACCACCATACTTCACTGTAGGGGTGGTGTGTCTTGAGGCATGGGCAGTGTTAGGTTTGCGTCACACATAGCGCTACGAGTTTTGGCCAAAAAGCTCTATCTTGGTCTCATCTGACCACAAAACCTTTTCCCACATCGCAGACATGCTTTCAGATGGTACTTTTTGAGTAAAGGCTTCTTTCTTGCCATCCTCCCATACAGGCCAGTGTTATGCAGAGCTCTTGATATGGTTGACTGGTGCACCATTACTCCACTCCCAGCCACTGAACTCTGTAGCTCCTTCAAAGTGATTGTTGGCCTCTCTGTGGCTTCTCTCACAAGTCTCCTTGTTTGAGCGTTGAGTTTTGAGGGACGGCCTTTTCTCGGCAGTGCCTGGATGGTGTGATGCAGCTTCCACTTCCTGATTATTGATCCAACTGTGCTCACTGGGATATCCAAACACTTGGATATTATTTTGTACCCTTTCCCTAATCTATGCATGTGTATTACTTTATCTCTACCTTCTGTAGAATGCTCTTTGGTCTTCATTTTCCTTCAGATTCACAGCCTGACCAATGATCCTTCAACAGTGGGGTTTTTATCCAGAAAATGTGACAGCGACTTTAATGGTTCACAGGTGGAGGCCAATGATAAGGTAATTGTGTCCTCGTTAGGGCAATTTCTTTCATCGGTGTAAACTGGGAGCTTCCACAGCACAGGGGTTGAATACTTATGCAAGCAAGATATTTCAGTTTTTTATTTTTCTTAAAAATATTTCCCAACATAAAACCAATGTCACCTTACAATAATTGATTTTGAGTTTCAGTGTTTTAAAATAAAATATCAAACAGAATGAAATTTCAATGTACCATTTGTAATTCAGTAATATGAGAGAATTGGTCAGGGGTCTGAATACTTTTGCAAGGCACTGTATATTAGGGCTGTCACTCAATTAACAGTTTTGATCGGTTAATTTATGGGCATTAATTGATTAATCGGTAGATTAATCTGTGCACATTTTTTAAAAAGGTAGCGATATTATAGCGGCTGTCCTGCACAGTAATACTAAAAAATCTATAGAATCTATAGAATTTGGTCTTTTTAAAAGCATTTTTATTACTTTTTTTATTTTAGTAAATGTAACACATTTTCACAGAACAACTGTTCTTTCTCGCCACTGTCAGTCACATACCTGAAAACACAAGACAGCTGAGCTGCTTTTCCAACATTGGTTGTTTAATCTACCATTATAGCTACATACTTAGCTTCCTGTACTTCTGCATCGAGCAGAACCGGAGGCACCGAAGAGATTAAGCCGTTCTGAATCTTGTTAGAGATACCCAAGAATACTGTGACTAATGACAAGTGACTTCTTAACATGCTGTCATAGTCAGAAATCAGAGAAAGTAATTTCACATAATTACCTCTGTTTGAGGAATTGGTGCCTTCATCGTGCCCTCTGAATGCCAGTTCTTGCTTGCCAAGGTAAAAAACAGAATCAATCAAGCGTTTAAGAACCTCACAAGTTTTTCTTACTTGCAAATTGTGATGTATTGATCCCTACGCTTCTGCTCATCCAGTTGAACATCAATCCGGATTTGTCCAAAAGTTTTGAGTGTAACAGTGGCTTGCAAGTGATTTTGGGAATGCTCATGTATTTGTGCTGACTTCATTAGACATCCTAGATTGCTGTAGCCAGTGCTGTTCCATATCGCCTTTTCTGTACTCAACAAAATACAGTTCCAGTATACTTTAATTGACAGCTAACGGTAAGCCACGGATACCCTTCATAATATGAATTCTGGAAGTGGCGAGTATATCCCTTCCCTTCCTGTGTCAATTCAGGTATTTGTGGTGTAAACTTCAATATTTTCTGAGAAAGTTCTTGAAAATTGATTCGTAACCAAATCGACTATGATGTCTCTGTTGTCTGATTTTTTTTTTTAATTTGTAAAAAGCAATTTGAAAAATATTACTTCGAAGTTCTCAATATAATTCTCAATAAGAGTCTCTATAATAAGCAATATTGCACGAAATTCAGATATTCTTAGACCCTTACCCTAGCATATTTATGTCCCGCTTCTGCTCACTAATGATTGGACAGCTGCAAAACCAGGGCAGATCTTTGACTTTATCATTGGTTAAACTTCCAATTATGTCCCGCCTCTGCTCATTCATGATTGGACACCTGCATAACGCAAGGGGCAGATCTTTGACTCTCCCATTGGTTAAACCAGCTAGAGACCTTCAACTGCTTATGTCCCGCCTCCGCTCACTTATGATTAGACTGCCGTGGACAAAATTCACATCTTCTATTGGTTGATTTTATTTTATCTAAAAAATAATTCTGCACAATTAAATTGTAAAAAAAATTAATCTGCGATCAACTCTTCATTCGGTCCGATTAACACTAGAACCTCCGTGGTTATACTCATACCTAAAACCACCGCCGGCAGTCATTATGGTGGTTACATTTTAAACATCATCAGTATAAAAATGAAAGACAAACTATCAGATACAACGACAAAGTTTTATTCAAGCACATCTTATCATACATCTGCACAGCCAAAACGCCGTATTTAAATGACCAATTAAACATAAAAGGGGTTATTTTCTAACTTGCTACATAAAAAGCACTACTTCAAAAAATGAACTATAATAAAACAAACATTTAAAAAAACAACTACTGTGTAAACGTGTATATGTATGTATATATATATTGTAACACGTCCGGCACTCACGGTCACCCCTTTAAAAAATTACCTAGCACACAGAAAATGGATTTTAATAAACAAAACTAAACAAAACACCTAGCTCCGTTCTGAGCACTAACGAAACACAACTGGAACCTAACTATAAAACAGGACAGCTAGGCTGTTTACCTGTTATAAAAACAAAACACACAGTTTAATGCAATTACAAAAGGAACACACAGTTACCTTTCAATGACTGCTCGGAAGCAGAGCACCCCTTCTGCCTCCTTCTACTCAACAGTCCAGTACAGACGGACTTCACCTCTTAAATACCCTGCACCTGGTTCTAATTTACAATTACTTCCAGGTGCAGGGGATAATTAATAATAAAATAATTAAACAAAACATGCATACGCATATGTTTTGTTGGCAGGGAGGAACTGATCCCTCTACCTGCTCACAATATATATATATTCTGTAAATTCTGGCCTGTGATTGGTTAAAACCTCATCATAGGAGCAAAAATAGATTGACTGGGCAATAGTCTCCCTCTGACATGTGACACATCACTGTCAGTCCACATCACTGTCAGTCCCACCCCTTATCAAGGGAAAGCCCTTAATTTCCACTCTTCACAAGAGAAAATGGCTGAATGTGAAAAAACCGCTGAACGGTGATTCTGTGACTTAACAGAAAATTAATTACAAAACATACTACAAAAGATTAAAACATAACTGTCACTGTTTTCGGACTTTATGAAATTCAAACAAATTCAACTCGACGATGTAAACAAATATGACGACGGGGATCTAAACTGGATTATGCAGCAGTCAGCAAGCCAGACGGAGAGCTGCACACCAAAAAGACTTCGGTAACTATGCGGTATGAACTTCAAAAACATTTTCTGTTATTTATGTATGTTATTTATTTATTTACTTATGCTGTATCAGCTATATTTAAACAAAATATATAAAGTCATATTTACTATCCAACCTTGCCTCACTTATTTTCTTGGCTGATTCATATATTAAATATGTACTGCAGACTCAGCTCATAGTGGAACACTTAATGCCCCTCGGGAAGACTATTGTTTCCTCCAGGGCACCTGTGGCTTCGGGCATTATAGACCCCTGTCGGTAACAATAGTCTTCCCCCGGGACAATAATTTTCCACTATAGCCCTCCTCTCCAGTCCATATTTACTATATATATATATATATATATATATTGTGGCAGAGTATGGGGAGGAAAAGTGTAGTCATTGAGGTTCAAGACTACATCCCCCAGAATGCCACAGGAGTGAGCCAGGATGAATTACACCTGGCTCTAATTTAATTAAGGACACCTGCTAGTAATTTAGGCAGGTGTATATAAGCAGGGCAGCACATGGTGAGGCTGCCAGTGTTAGGGCTAAGACCTGTGTGGAGACCTGTGTGGTTGAATGAAAAAGGTGCTGTGTGTGTTTTAGTACTGGTAAACGGCTTAGCCATCCTGATTATTAGACACTAATAAATATACAGGCATCACCCTGTTATATATATATATATATATATATATATATATATATATATATATATATATATATATATATATATATATATATATACACACAGACGTGCTCAAATTTGTTGGTACCCTTACAGCTCATTGAAATAATGCTTCATTCCTCCTGAAAAGTGATGACATTAAAAGCTATTTTATCATGTATACTTGCATGCCTTTGGTATGTCATAGAATAAAGCAAAGAAGCTGTGAAAAGAGATGAATTATTGCTTATTCTACAAAGATATTCTAAAATGGCCTGGACACATTTGTTGGTACCCCTTAGAAAAGATAATAAATAATTGGATTATAGTGATATTTCAAACGAATTAGTTTCTTTAATTAGTATCACACATGTCTCCAATCTTGTAATCAGTCATTCAGCCTATTTAAATGGAGAAAAGTAGTCACTGTGCTGTTTGGTATCATTGTGTGCACCACACTAAACATGGACCAGAGAAAGCAAAGGAGAGAGTTCTCTGAGGAGATCAGAAAGAAAATAATAGACAAGCATGGTGAAGGTAAAGGCTACAAGACCATCTCCAAGCAGCTTGATGTTCCTGTGACAACAGTTGCAAATATTATTAAGAAGTTTAAGGTCCATGGAACTGTAGCCAACCTCCCTGGGCGCGGCCGCAAGAGGAAAATCGACCCCAGATTGAACAGAAGGATAGTACAAATGGTAGAAAAAGAACCAAGGATAACTGCCAAAGAGATACAAGCTGAACTCCAGGGTGAAGGTACGTCAGTTTCTGATCGCACCATCCATCGCTTTTTGAGCGAAAGTGGGCTCCATGGAAGAAGACCCAATAGGACTCTACTTTTGAAAGAAAAACATAAAAAAGCCAGACTGGAATTTGCTAAAATGCATATTGACAAGCCACAATCCTTCTGGGAGAATGTCCTTTGGACAGATGAGTCAAAACTGGAGCTTTTTGGCAAGTCACATCAGCTCTATGTTCACAGACGAAAAAATTAAGCTTTCAAAGAAATGAACACCATACCTACAGTGAAACATGGAGGAGGCTCGGTTATGTTTTGGGGCTGCTTTGGGCGCCTGGCACAGGGTGCCTTGAATCTGTGCAGGGCACAATGAAATCTCAAGACTATCAAGGCATTCTGGAGCGAAACGTACTGCCCAGTGTCAGAAAGCTCTGTCTCAGTCGCAGGTCATGGGTCCTCTAACAGGATAATGACCCAAAATACACAGCTAAAAGCACCCAAGAATGGATAAGAACAAAACATTGGACTATTCTAAAGTGGCCTTCTATGAGTCCTGATCTGAATCCTATCAAACATCTATGGAAAGAGCTGAAACTTGCAGTCTGGAGAAGGCTCCCATCAAACCTGAGACAGCTGGAGCAGTTTGCTCAGGAAGAGTGGGCCAAACTACCTGTTAACAGGTGCAGAAGTCTCATTGAGAGCTACAGAAAACGTTTGATTGCAGTGATTGCCTCTAAAGGTTGTGCAACAAAATATTAGGTTAGCGGTCCCATCATTTTTGTCCATGCCATTTTCATTTGTTTTATTAATTACAATATTATGTTGAATAAAAAATCAAAAGCAAAGTCTGATTTCTGTTAAATATGGAATAAACAATGGTGGATGCCAATTACTTTTGTCAGTTTCAAGTTATTTCAGAGAAAATTGTGCATTCTTTGTTTTTTGTGGAGGGGTACCAACAAATTTGAGCACATCTATATATATATATATATATATATATATATATATATATATATATACTGCAATCAAGAACATCTGAAATTAGATCTTTTTTTAGGTAAATCAATTCTTTAAACAAAAAGTCATGCAAGTGCTTTTTTTTTTTTTTTGCTGTGTTATGTGATGCACTGCCATTGCAGATAATATTGAATACGGTGTATATGATCTTGAAAAAAAAAAAACAGTTTGAAGTGGCTGGTTCAGCCAGCCTCCCCTTGCTGTAGATCAAACATTTTTGATGAACCTATTAAGGCCCACTGTCCTCTTCATATATCAGTCACAGTATGTGGCGGACCTTAATGATGTAGGTTTTAAAATCCATTGCAACACTAGAGAGTTGCTCTCTCCTAGATGCAGGTCCTGATGTATTAAAGTCCCTGTCTATTTAGAACACCCACTAATCATGCTTTGTTATTGCTGTGCAAATAAAAATACACTGACAAACAGCCTTTTCCATTAAATAAACGAGTACTACTATCAGATCATGCAGCAGCCACTACCAGCTAGAAAATATGAAAATATATGATCCCATTGTTTTGGGTTTTTTTTGTATATGAATCTGATGAATGCAAGCCAGCTGTTTACTGTGCTACAGTAATAGTGCAGTAAAGCATATGCTTAAAATGCACACGTGTGTCTAAACAGTGTCTAAGATTGGAGACACTGTATTGTGAGGGTCAGGAGGTTAATCTGCTGATTCAATGCAGATCAAATTTGACTCCCACACATCCTGTCCTTGTGCAGAATCCAGTTCACTTAGTAAAAAACAAGCAACCACTATTGTATTGATTGGTGCTTCAATTTGTCAGAAAAGTACAGCGCAAGCCCTTGTTATATGACATCAAGAATGACAGTAAACGGGGATATCCTTTTATTTGTATTTATTTATATATTTATTTTTATATATCCCCTGAATACAAATAACTGTCTTTTGTATGTCCAGGCTCCTCCACGCTCTGCATCCTCCTAGTAATAATAATGTATGTAAATCAATGGATTTATGTACAGACAAGTGATACATGAGCGATGTTTACCAAATGGTTTTCGCTTCAGTTATTTCAAGTAAAAATAGTACATTCAAGAGAAGATGATTTAAATGGTGATACAGAACAAATGACAGATGCTCTAAGGAGCCTTTTTATCATAGCATTATAAAATGAAACATTAACAGCTTACTATACTTTATCAGGGATCCACTAACCCATTGATTTACTGTTAGACAATGAGCAATGCATCCACCGCTTCCTGTGCTATTTTTAATTAAAAAAATTCCCATAAGTTTCAATCACAAGCAGCCAAGTTGCTAAATGTAATTTTACGGAAAGCTGATTTGGCTGCTAATTGTCTCTTGGATATTGATTTCAGATGTATTGAGGACAACAAGCACATAGATTAAGGGCAGCATTGTAGAGGAGTGGTTAGGGCTCTGGACTCCTGACCGGAGGGTCGTGGGTTCAATCCCGGGGGGGGGGGGGGCACTGCTGTTGTACCCTTGAGCAAGGTACTTTACCTAGATTGCTCCAGTAAAAACCCAGCTGTATAAATGGGTAATTGTATGTAAAAATAATGTGATATCTTGTAACAATTGGAAGTCGCCCTGGATAAGGGCGTCTGCTAAGAAATGTAATAATAATAATAATTAAGACAGTAATTGTAATTGTAATTCACAAACTGAATCAAGAATAGATTCTGTTATTCAAAGGTTTACCACATCACGTAAACATCTGACATACAACACAATGGCTTAGGTAGCAGACAGGCAAACCAATCAAAATAATAAACTATGTGATAGGAGTCAGGAGCCATCGATGTGTCTGATTGGGGGCAAACAGTAGATGCGTCAAGCCATTTTCAGGGAAAGGCCGTGACATAAATCAAAAGAGACTCGTCAAAACTGAAAAAGCAAATGTGAAACGAATAGGTCAGTAACATGAAGAGGCTGTACGGACAGACCGAGACCCCACAATATCTCCAGAATCTGATATTCTCAATAACTTCAGCTAAATAATGTAAATACCAAGTTTAACCTTTTTTTGAGCAGGCAATAAATCCAGTTTATTCCTCAAGAACCAACATACTGGTAGCCTAGACTGAATGCACGTTGACAAATTCAATATCTTTTCCTATCATTTCTGTAACCTTACACGACAAAAGCAAAGTAGCAGGTAACTCACTCGTTCATACAAAGGAATGAACATTGATCCTGAAAGTGAAGTGCTACTGAGAGCTATGCAGACTGAATGATGGCAGGTGAACTTAAAACACCTGTCCCGTAATTAGTAAAGAGTGAATCAACAAGAAAACCTGCTGCTGATGGGATTAGCATGCTGTGAAGCGATTGCCAGAGAACCCATTTGACAAGTAACCATTTAAAAGTTATTTGAGAGCACATACATAATTTACGAGGTAATAAACTAACGCAACTCATGCTGCATACAAATAGATTCCTCACTGGCAATCTGAAACAGTAGTACTATTGAATACTGTAGGGAAATGGCATCTGCTATTTTGCCACAAGGCCCATTATAGGCATATGCAGGGTAGTTATAAAATTGCTTGGCCACTTCAATCTTCTACTGTGCAAAAAACTTTCCTAACTGACTTGAATGACACCATCTGTCAAGTACAGTGTGTCGCTGTGTCAATGCTGGTATAAATGTAGGATTTCTTGGCAAGGCCAGACTAGCTCATAACAAATGATGGCCATAGAAGTAAAAGCTGTAGGTGTTGGCTCATAACAATCCATGTGAGTACTCCTAGACTCTTACTGCACATCATCTGGTGCCTCCATATTCAAAGCTTAATCACTCTGCAGCGACAGGTTTCCACAACAGCAACTAGGTGTCTTTAAGCCCAACCTGCAGATAGCACTATTTGTACCAAAATATACTATATATAGAATGAAATGTTGTACTGGCAATTAAATACTGAACAACAAGGCTGTGTAACTGGTTAATGCAAGATGTCTGTATTGCAAATCAATGACAGAGAGACATGCTTTAGATGGGGGAGACACAGACACAAAGGGTGAGAGACAGATGGGCAAAGACACTACAGTATAGTATCAAAATCTGATGAGAAGTATCATAATTTGTTTTATTACTTTTGTGATTAGGAACCTGGACTTTAAACTACATAAAATCGAGTTCAAATCAACTTGTGTTAGAAAAATGGAAATTGAACAATAAGGAGTTCAATGAAATACTCCAATAATATATTAAAAAACTATTTGTTCTTTAATTCACATTTCACTGAAAATGACAAAGAGAAAGCCATCTGGGCAAACACAACACTCGCTTTCCTAGGCCTTGACATATGTGGCAAGAAGACAGAATGACGGAGCATCTAAATTAATAAAAACAACCACCTGGTCTGCCTCTTCTATGAAATGATTTTGAGAAACAGTTTTTTAAATAAACCTCCACTCATCTGAATGTTTTCAAAATTTACGATGACCTGTGGCAAATAATAAGTGATCTACAGGAGGAAATGAGAAAGCAGTTCTCCACCAGACAAGCAGGACGTGCTGTCTCGAGAACGTGGTGTCATGACAGCTACTCCAGGACATCTGAGCTACATTACAGAACTAAAACAGCACAGCATTAATAAAAGGGTCAGGTGTTCTGTAGCTCCTCCAGTTACTGATAGCACAGGGAGAGGCACATGGACAGGAGAACTTCACTGTAAAATACACTGAAATTGTCCCCATCTGATCCAGTGTACATGTATCCTAAAATGCATTAATCAAACTGATAGCAATCAGTGATAAGCATTCCGGAAAGTGTACCAGTCCATTAATCATATGCTGCAAGTTACATCACTACTCTCATAACTAGACCCAAAACAAAGCATCCCTGGGAGCAAAAGCTATCTGGAATGGCATCTCGGATCCATTTGTAAACAAGAAGGAATATGAATATGTGGAAAAGCATGTAGTCTGAATCATTGTCATGGGGGGGGGGGGGGGGGGGGGTGACACAATACGGCAGTGAAACTTCATTTTTATTGTACTGTAAAACACTGGGAATAGAACTTGACTGGGAGAATCGTATAAAACAAAGCTTCTGTGCCCCTGTATATTATTGGTATGGCCAGAGGGTAAAACTAAATTGCAGTGAAGCAGTTATTTCTTTTTTTTTTTTTTTTTTATTTCACTAAATAAGAACGAAGGACTAACTCAACAACACATGCTGGTTTTTAAGGCAACATTGTATTTGCAATCATAGCTCACTGCACACACTTAGAGAGAACCTTCGATAGAACGTCTTTGATAGAACTCTAAGGCTACATACACCCTGTTTGAAACAATGTATCAATTTGCTTGCTATTCATACTTATCTGCGAGCAAAGGGACCGAGTTCGTCTGGATGCGAGATAAAGTTAGGTTTTTTGGGTCTTTTTCCATTTTTTTCAGGACCGAGTTTGTTTGTGTTCAGATCTTTACAATATTGAAAGATTACAGCTATTGATGTATTGCTCCAGTTTTTAATATAGCATGTTTTAGTTTCATGTTTTTTAATATAGCACTTCACTAATTTAATTAATACATTTCTTGAATGCCTACAGTAGGAGAATAATGCAGTTTACACAATTCTGCATGGTTCTCCTAATGTTGGCATTAAACAAAGTAATTTGAGAAAAGACTGAATATATTTTATATACTATTATATACTATTTTTGACCACATTTCTATCAGAACTTCAGTTTCTCGCACTATCCATGCAGTTTATGATTACCAGATTTCCACAGTGAAAAACTGGGACTTATCTTTATTTAATATTCAATTGACTGATGCCTTAGCAACTCTGAAGCCGTTAAAATAACAGTATATAACAAGACAATAATAGTTTAAAAAATTAACATCAGGTGAATTTATTGCAGATCATAACAACTCAAAAACATTTAAATGTACAAAAAGACACTTAAAAAAGAGATTAGCTATTGCCATTTAATGGTTATGTATGTCGCAAATGGGCATTATGCGCGAATGGGGAAAAATGTATCATATTTGACAACAAGCAGTGGAAGGGTTGAAGAGCATAGACAGCAGCGCTTTACCAGGCAAACTAAAACTCTGGTGTTTTCAGTTTGGTCTACTGCCAAAATAACGGTTTTAAAAAGCAAGTCTTAACTCTGCGCACATCACTCCAGCACTCACTCACCCAATCACTGAAGTGAAATGCAGGCGCTTTCTGAGATACTACAACAATGGAAAACACCCAGCGACAAGGTTCCGTCCGCATCTATATAATGATTATATTCAAAAGAACGATTGTGATAGCAGCATCACTAGTTTTAATACATATTTAAAAAATAAACAGGGAACCTACAATCATGATCCTTCTTTTGGACTGAAACAAAACTAATCACTTTCCCAAGCACGCTTTCTTGGTGCTGAAAGAATAACTCCCAAAACAGAATCAAGAGTACAGAATACAGCACGGTATCATTATTATTATTATTTGTTTATTTAGCAGACGCCCTTAGCCAGGGCAACTTACAGAGACCAGGGTGTGTGAACCTTGCATCAGCTGCAGAGTCACTTACAATTACATCCCACCCAAAAGACGGAGCATAAGGAGGTTAAGTGACTTGCTCAGGGTCACACAATAAATCAGTGGCTGAGGTGGGATTTGAACCGGGGACCTCCTGGTTACAAGCCTGTTTCTTTAACCACTGGACCACACAGCCTCCTTGTATCATGGTACATACCGTCGGTGTGTAACATAGACCGAGCCGGCAGATACTAAACAACTACCTGTATAATGCAGGAACGCTTTACTTTAATAGACACATACAGCAGTATATCAATCCTAGATCGATCAAGCAACAGTTTGCACCTCCTTACCTTCCATTCACATAGATTTCAATATCAAAGACACTGCTTATACAGTAGTAGGCTAGGCTACTGATTACTGTATTGGTAAATTATGTCTGCGTTTTGAATGTAAAATGTATGAATGGTGCTGCTTTTTATTCCACTGCCCGTTCAGTCCATTTTATTTAAGTTGAATTAATTGATCCCCAGGTTTGTATATATATATATATATATATATATATATATATATATATATAGAGAGAGAGAGAGAGAGAGAGAGAGAGAGAGAGAGAGAGAGAGAGAGAGACTATTCAAAAACAGGTGATTCCAGCTGGATTATTAATATTATTAATTGTTGTTTTTGTTTTTGTTGTTGTTGTTGTTGTTAATGGGCGACTTACAGTTCTTACAAAAAAAAACACATTACAAAAATCAGATCAGACCAGACACAAAGCAATAGCAGTTTGGTAAGCGGGATCACGGCTAATACTGAGAAAGAAAAAGAAAATGGATGGTACTGTAACAGAAAACAAGAAAGCCAAAAAATGTAAATTAATTAGAATAGGTAACATGTACTCATATTTGTGTGACACCTGTCAAAATTATGATAAACATTATATACAAATGTATGCATGTGCGCAAATTTCATATGCTTAAGCACAAAATGATTTGAATTGCTCCGAAGGCCAAATTTGAAAGAAAATGGCTAAGTTTTGTGATAAGCATGACAGGCTTGCAATGTGCAGAATGTTTCCATTACATGCGTTTAGCTCAATCCGTAAAATATCCCTGTATTTGCATTCTCAAGTCTTCCTTTCCTTTTCATGCCACTCACCCAGTAATTCCACACTCAGGTATAAGGACACAGCTGACTCTTTTTTTTTTTTAAGTATTGTTATTTATTTCTCATTGATATCAAAAGCATACTTTGACAGCCACGATCTGCATTCCATGCTATTGACTATGCCATACAGGTGTGGTAGGAGCAGGGGGAGTGGTGAGTGGGAAGCAGTTGGAAGGGGCTTTCAGCAGGAGTATGAGTAAGGGATACACATGTGCAGACTGCATCCACAGGCAGCGTTCTTGGCCGGCTCCATGCTGAGATTCCTGTCTTCAGGGCTTCCTAATAGATTAGTGTTTTCAGCATTGTGGGTTTGGTTTACAGTCTACACTTCTGTAAATATGTTTATGTATAGTGTAAGGAGCATAGGACAGAGCTACTCAGAACACTGTCTGACAGGCGCATTTCTGTGAAATAAAGAGTGGAGTTTGATGCTACAGAGATATTTTGTCCGTCTCCATCATGATGACACTTATACAGTTAGCAAGTCGCTACAATATATTTTTATTTAAGTTATATGTTGAATAGCCTACACTATCCTGTGGTCCATTGTTTCATTTCTCCATTTAGTAACTTATTTATATATTTGTGGGGGTGGGCATGCAATTTCGGGGGTGCCAGTGCTACCGATGTGTGTTGAGCTTTGATTCTGCATTCCATTTGCAGGTTACATTTGAGTGTAGACTCATCTGAGGAATATTGGTATGTACTGTACACCTATGATAGCTGCTTGGCAGGGTATTGCTAACAGTCCATTGTCGTGTAGTATTCCAATTCTGCGCATTCATGTGTAGCTCTTGTGCATTTCTGCTATATTGGTAATTAATGCACAGGTGGTTTTGCGAGGCACAAACACATTTGCGAATTGAGCAAAAAACTGCTATTTTCCAACTTCACGCAACTGTTTTGTGCCATGTTGGAAAATATCAATTTTTGTGCAAAAGCACTAATTTTTGTGAGGCACAAATTTTGCGAGGGGATTGAGCATCGCTTCAAATATCTGGGCCATGGTATACGCATAATCAGAATGATTAAACAAATAGTCCATAAGATTGTTTATTTTATTTTTGAATGGTGCTAACACAACCTAATACCATTACTCTACTATTAACTTGCTGAACACACTGACACAACAGCAAAACCGAGACGATTAACAATGGCTTGTTTTACATGCACGTGTAAATCGACTCTACAGTCATGACTGTGTGACGTTGTCATGCAAATACATCGTGAAACAGCAAAAGAACGTCCTTTTGGCAGTGCGACTTTAAGGGCAGGGTCAATCGCTTTCTCACAATAAAAATGGCTGTAAAAACCCATGTAAACTTGAGCAGGAATCGTGCTTGTGGCTCACGAGAGTTCAGCAGTCAAGATCCAGTTCTTCTGACTTAATCTCACTACATTTATGGACGACTTCAACACTAGAACTGCCACAGTTATACTCATACCTACAACCACCAACGGCAGGCGTTATCACGGTACATTTTAAACATCATCAGTATTAAAATGAAAAAGACAAACTATCGGCTACAACTCAAAAGTTTTATTCAAGCACATCATATCAAACATCTGCACAGCTGAAACACTGTATTTAAATGAACAATTAAACATAAAAGCGGTTATTTTCTCACATACCACATATAAAGCACTACTTGAAAAAATGAAAAACTACAATAAAATAAACATTTAAAAAAACTAGTGTGTAAACAGGTTTATGTACAAAACTGTAAAAACAAAAGTAGTTTTTAATCTAAAACGAGAGTAACATATGATTTCTCTTGCGTGTGTGTCACTTGCAGCACAGAATCCAGGTTGAGCTGCTGCAACCTGCAGCTTTGCAGTTTACTGATTGAAATGTTTCTGCTGGAGCACTGTGGCTATAGCTTCAAGATGAAATCTTTCCTACTGATATTTTCCCTGGTGCATTCCTTGTACAAAACGAAGGAATTGATGGCTGCCAGGTCCAGTAGAGATAACAACAGGCTTGTATATAAAAATAAAATTGAATATTGTAGGTTATATTCAAAATAAAAACATGTAGCTTATTGTAAAAGGAGGTTCTTGTGTTAATGAAATGTAACTTTTAGAAGTTCCACAAACACACACACACACACACACAAATATAAATTCTAAGATGTAAAACTTGTACTTATTAAAAATTATATTTGATATAATTTTTTGTGTGTGTGTGTGCGTGTGCGTGTGCAGGGCCGGATTAACCCATAGGCACCTGCCTAGGGCCCAGAGTCATGGGGGGGCCCATAACGAATTTTTTTTTTTTTTTTTTTAAACAGATACAGAATTGCGCGCAAACTGGAAGAACTTCACTCACTGATGTTTCAACCAAGGCAGTGTATCTCACTTGTGTTCACACAAAATCAAACTGGTTGACCCGGAACTTACTGTCTTGCTGACTTTCGCGCGGCGACACAAGTAAATTCCACAAGTTCGATTTAGCTTGAATACAGCAAACGATGTCTCTTTCATGGCCAGCAAAACAGAAACACAAGAAACTCGAAGAAGAAGAATGTACATGGCAAATGGGGGCATTAGAAATATTTTTACAAATCTGTGCTGAAAACATTAACCCCGACCCTGGAGAAAGAGTATTTTCTTTAACGAAGTGTGTCAAAAAACAACTTCGATCAACAGTAAAGCAAGGAAAGCTCACTGCCTTTGCTGTATTGGTGATTGAGAAAGAAGTAAGCCACGTTAAACTGCATTTGGCTTAAGGTTGCCAACTGCCCATTAAGGCCAGTCTGTAAAAAAAAAGTCACATTTTAACACTAAAATGTAAATAAATAAAAAATGTCTATACCTTATGTGATGGCACTAAAAAGTATCAAAAGATGACTATCAATACAATAAGTTACTGTGCTGTCGCATTCTTCAACCAAGTAAGTAAAAAGAGCACCCAGTGTGCATACCGAACCGTACCGAGTGAGGACCCAGTGTGAATACAGAACCGTACCAAGTGCGGACTCAGTGTGAATACAGAACCGTACCGAGTGCAGACCCAGTGTGAATACAGAACCGTACCGAGTGCAGACCCAGTGTGAATACCGAACCGTACCGAGTGCGGACCCAGTGTGAATACAGAACCGTACCGAGTGCAGACCCAGTGTGAATACCGAACAGTACCGAGTGCGGACCCAGTGTGAATACAGAACCGTACCGAGGGCGGACCCAGTGTGAATACAGAACCGTACCGAGTGCGGACTCAGTGTGAATACAGAACCGTACCGAGTGAGGACCCAGTGTGAATACCGAACAGTACCGAGTGCGGACCCAGTGTGAATACAGAACCGTACCGAGTGCGGACCCAGTGTGAATACAGAACCGTACCGAGTGCGGACCCAGTGTGAATACAGAACCGTACCGAGTGAGGACCCAGTGTGAATACAGAACCGTACCGAGTGCGGACCCAGTGTGAATACAGAACCGTACCGAGTGAGGACCCAGTGTGAATACCGAACAGTACCGAGTGCGGACCCAGTGTGAATACAGAACCGTACCGAGTGCGGACCCAGTGCGAATACAGAACCGTACCGAGTGCGGACCCAGTGTGAATACAGAACCGTACCGAGTGAGGACCCAGTGTGAATACAGAACCGTACCGAGTGCGGACCCAGTGTGAATACAGAACCGTACCAAGTGCGGACTCAGTGTGAATACAGAACCGTACCGAGTGTGGACCCAGTGTGAATACAGAACCATACAGAGTGCGGACCCAGTGTGAATACAGAACCGTACCGAGTGCAGACCCAGTGTGAATACCGAACCGTACCGAGTGCAGACCCAGTGTGAATACTGAACCGTACCGAGTGCGGACCCAGTGTGAATACAGAACCGTACCGAGTGCGGACCCAGTGTGAATACCGAACCGTACCGAGTGCAGACCCAGTGTGAATACCGAACCGTACCGAGTGCGGACCCAGTGTGAATACAGAACCGTACCGAGTGCAGACCCAGTGTGAATACCGAACCGTACCGAGTGTGGACCCAGTGTGAATACAGAACCGTACCGAGTGCGGACCCAGTGTGAATACAGAACCGTACCGAGTGCGGACCCAGTGTGCATACCGAACCGTACCGAGTGCGGACCCAGTGTGAATACAGAACTGTACCGAGTGCGGACCCAGTGTGAACAGAGCCTAAAATAGCAGGACTTTCTTGAAACACTGAATTTTCTTCTTTTTCTGAACAGTCCAGCTGCTTCATTAAAATAATCTGCAGTGGGCTGAAAACACAGCAAACAGGTGAAGGCACAAATGTCACTTAAATCTGACAACAACAGAAGAGCCTCTCAAATGCTTCATTACAGTTACTGCATCGAGCAGTGGGCTATTTTATTCAGTTAAAGGTGTCACAGCTCATCACATTGGATCTATCGCTGTAAGCAATTCTGTCCATCTAATCTGTATCGACTGATTTCCAAAATATGCACAATCCAATTACCTTTTTCATGCCTAGCAGTAAGGAACAAGAATGACCTAACAGGGTTATTGAGACCATGATCAACCACATGTACCGCTTACATAGCTAATTGTCACACTGGTCTTACAAACTATAAAGAAAGTTCTATTTGTTCCAGTTCTAACAATAGAAGACTCTTCAAAGTCAAACAATGGGCTCCTATGTTGTCCCTGCTTTCCCTGAGGTATACCAGAGATCAGCTGACCTGTAGGCTGCCTGCGCTGCAGCAATAACATTTTACACTAAAGTATGATTCCTTGATGTCTATTTGTTTAATAAAGGGCATACCAGACACATGATGTGTCTGTACCATTATTCTACTATTTGGGACTTGCATTAACTTGTAATCAATCGATTTGATGGGGCTGATTCACAATGACATAATTGCATTCCAAAACAACAGGATTGCAAGGACTGCAATTACAGCACACAAAAGTGAAGAATCCGAATGTTCTTGTAAACACGAACCAGATGAACGAATGACTGACTGACATGGTCCCCTAATTAGAAATAGATTGTTCCGGTAACAGCGGTACAGACTACATCAGTCAGCAGTGACTCAGTCATGATTCATTTCCAGCAGAATGGACAATGGAGCCAAGATTATAAAATAATACAGGATGCAATCAGGAATGTTATTTAACACCAACCACCCTATCTTTGTTTAACGTGTAGGAAAGAGAGAGCAGATTAATTCTGAAATGAATTAAGGAATTTACATTACCTGCTAGTAAACTGCAACCTATTACTGTACAAAATGACAAAAAAAAATATGAATCATGAATAAGGAGAAACAACCCTGAGACAGACATTTGTCATCCAAAACAACAACTCATCATTTAAATTGATCTGGTTATTGGCCAGAGCTTAATTTGATCTCAAGGAAAATAAATGGTTCATGGGCCAAGAGAGATGTGACTTGGATGTTTAAAAAAATCTGGGTTTAACAAAACAATAATTTCACCTTCAGCCCAATCAGCAACTTGGTATGGGTCTGAAGTATCACATTCATCCCTTTGTCTTCTTGTTTTTTAGACTGGCATCAAAGATCAACCCAAATCCCTTTTCATTCTATGCACTATATTTAAGGTCACAAGCTGAGCCAGACAGATAAGCAGCAGACTTCTTTTGAATGTCCTTTTAGTGGATATACACAGCAAGATAATCTGATGCTGTGAATCCCATTAACTGAAGTATATGTTCTACTAAGTGCATCTCTTAATAAAGCAAGATACTCTCCAGTATGAGAGATTACAATCAATTAGCAGCCTCTGTCACGTTCAGAGCTCTGTGCAGGTTGTGGTTCTGGGTTTGTATTAACTGCCTGATCGCCTTGTCCTAGACCAGGCCTATTTCCCTCGACTGAGGTCAAAGTAGATGATACAGTAACTGTCTGTAAGGCAAGCGTATGGGTTGTTTACAAAGGAGGGCGAAATTAATCTACTGACTATTTACGTTTTTTCTAATTTTGTTTTTTTTGGCAAATAACATTAGAACAGAGAGCTTTATTACACTTTGCTATGCTTTTATTATGCTAAACTTATATAATGGTATTTCCAGGGTTTTTTAAGGATTTTTTTGAGGGTACTTTTATTTGTGGAAATGTCATTTAGAATTTTTCACACCAATAATTATCCCTGACAAGATTAAGGTGGAATGGGAGTTATCTGGAGCCTTTTTTTGTGATTATGAGTTCAAATAAATCAATTTTAATCAATGTATTCATTGGAACAGCATGAAACATAAAGAATGATTGAAACTAGTGTTCCTAGTTTTTATTCCCTTTGGTTATAGAGATGGCATTTCCATTTTTGAGAACAAGAGACAAATATTACTCTCCCTGCTATCTTCCCATGCAATGCCCTCTGACCCTAGACAGTTTCTTTTGTGCTGTACATAATGTGTGAGGCTCAGCTGGGGTCCTATTACCTGTAACACAATCTGTAACATATAGATTTACAATAGAGGGCTTGTGGGAATGTTGTTATACCAATGAAAGTCAATTCATCCAAAACTGTAAAACACAAACACCTGGTTTCACAGACCCCGAATAGCACTAATCTTTAAAGGTAAAGTAAGGTAGTTTAAGATTAGTGCTTATCAGGGTCTGTGAAATCAGCTGTCAGCGATAGACTGGTATGAAACTATTAACAAAATGTTGGTGAATGTTATAGAAGTCTTTAGTATAAGTACACTGAAAGAAAATGCTTTGAAAGTGTTGGTTATTTCCAGGGATCCTAGGAATCCATTTGCTGTGCAATAACGTGGAAAAACACAGATTTTCTATGTTGTCTGAGAATTTTTAGTTTTACACTTGAGGCTTTTTTTGTTTGTTTGATATCCTTTAGCAAAGGATCAATGTGGATCAATATTTAATTAATCGATTTATGGTATGTGTTTATTCCATACAAAAGCTCCAGTAAAAGTAACAATTTTATAGTTGTTTACAGACAAAGAGTTAAGTGTAAGTGATGACAGTCCCAAGCTAAAGTCTTTAAATCTGATCACATACTGTCTGCAGCAATACAGCTGTTTAATACTGTATTCTGTCCTGCCTTGCCCTATTTACTTGCAGCTGTTTTGAAGACACACAGATGTTAAAACACTACCCAAACAGAGAACCACAGAACATGCGGACAAGGGAAGGAAGCTTAACCCTGTAATGCCCAGTTGGTGTATCACGTGATGCAGTTCAATGTCCTTCTCATTATTTTGTTTTCAATCCAGCCACAAAAGCCAGCATTGCCATACAAAACAATTTCCATACAATATTCTCTAACTATTTCTAAATTTACATGAATTATGTTTGTATAGTGTATGTTTTTACATATTTCAGGAAAGTAAATAAGTCTATTTCTACATATTTCAGGAAAGTAAGTAATTCTATTCACCTGACTTATGATTTTAAACATAATAACAAAGTATAAAACTCTTGAATTGTTTAAGCTAATGGAACAATATCATCATATTCACAAATTTCCTGAACATTTGTACAATCTGCAAGTTGTTTGTGAGGCAAACAGTCATACAAATAATGTGTTGACATTTTTATGCACATCAGTCTTTCATTTGTAGCTATACTGGAGGATTGCAGGAATACGGCCGGCCTTTTAATAAGTTAAAAAGTTAATAATTGTGAATAAACCTGTCTGTCCTTTCACCTGAGACTGTGTTCCTCCAGTTTTATGCAGGTCAGGGCTCCTAGTTTTCGTAGTATAAAACAGGAAATGGCTATATATAGACAAAATATATTTTAAAGACAGGATATTGGCTTTCTGGACAGAAGCTAGACATATTTTTCTTTTTTTTTTGTAAATATATTTTGTATGTGCTGAAGTGCTGAAAGGTGAACCTTAAATCTTTATAAAACTTGGCAAGACAGGAAATGACCTCATTAAGAAAAACAAACCGTATGGTGGGTTTGTATCATCTCTCACTTTACCCTCGCCTTCAGATAGCTGGTAACTTCAGAAGAGTACAAAGATGAAGAGAACGGACTTAATATATAAGAGATCCCAGATATTGTTTGATAGGAACCAGGTGAGTCATCCAGTTTTAAAGGTTTGTTTCATTTGGGCCACCGTAGCACATTTGTTGCTAGTCACAATGCGCTGAATATATTTTCAGGCTCCCGCTACTGTATGATCAGTGGTAGTAGTCGGCTCAAAGGTGTTAACTGCTGAGCAAATAATGACTCTGTATTTAAGTATATGTCTGTGTGTTTTTGTGGTTTCATTTTATTGTATCAGCTGACAGGAAGCACCCCATTCCTAAGAGTATTAGTTATTAGTATTCCAGCTGTGAAGAGGTATGAGTCAGATTGTGACCGATATGTGGAAACAGCAGGACTCACTTCACGCCAGGACACCTGAAGGATGTCAGGCTGAATTTATTGTTTTATTTATAACTCGTTTAACCTGGCACAGAAACAACAGAGGAGCCCACAGAAAATCAGTTAACTCTTTCCCTTACAGAAGCCTTCTGGCACCACTTGGAAGTAGCCGCAATGACGCTGATATCTTGTGTATGGCTTGACTTTACAGAACATGTGGTTTTATTATTTCAGCTAATAACAGATGTCATGTAAAATCTGAAAATTAACAACAGACTTTACCTTATATTCTAAGTCAATACATTGTGTGTAGGGTGTCTCTTATGGTATACAAGATGTCATCTCTTGCAGTTTGGCCGAGAGGACCAGAAAAATTATACAGAGCCACCCTACAAATAGCTTTGAAACAAATAACATTTTTGAACATTTTTTTTTTAAATGTTTTAGAATCAACTGTCACAGTCATTAAATAATGCATGTAGGCCTACAAGTACTGTGTCGTGATGAGACAATTTTTTATTTATTAAACAAAAGTGCAGTCAGAGACACTTGTGCCAGTAGCATTAAAGGATTAATCGTCTTTTACCTGGTTCAGATTGTAGCAATTTCATTTCTTGCTTTTTTGTTTCTGTAATTTCATCAATATTTTCTTTAAGGTACCAGGTATGTGTGTTTTTTTGTTTTGTTTTGATTTTTGAACACTGGAATTAGGCGTGGTGTTCTATGCACAGGATGCCATCTGTACACAGGATAACACGTACTGAGTTTTGGCAAATACTGCACTGTGATTGGTTGATTTCTGATAATTCAAATCCTACAAAAAGGATGACAAAGTGAAGACTAGGGCATTGGTTTTATCAACCTGTACCCCACCTGGGTAGGTCACCCCACCTCGGTAAGTTAGAAAATCACCTTGGGTTGTATCTACAGTATCCACCACTTACACCGTCCAGGGTTATTGTGGGCAGTCGTTTATATCGGACAAATAGTGTTTGCCATTTGCCACTCTCATTGATTTCAATAGCAAAGGCATCGTTGATACTTAAGGCCCTGTGAAAATCCCGATTTCACAGGCTGCGCAGAAATCGTGAAATTAGCCCAATACTGTGATTTTTACATTATTCTTAAGAAATAAAATGTCATCATTATTTGTATTTCACACAAAAAATAAAAAATCACATTAATGAAATTGTACAGCTCTGCTATGTGCCTGCGTGTAATATTCACCATGCACACAGTGCTGTGCAGTGATTATGTCATGTCACTATATGCAATCTAAGCTGGAAATTAAAATACTTCACACTGTAAACAAGAAAATGGAAGTCTCTAAAAAGGCTAAAAATGTGTCTGCAGCAGATCACGTAAAGCAGTATCCAGCAGGAGTTTTACACAGCGATGGAGGTAAGCTCTTGTTCTGTATGTCCTCCAACGTTACTGTAGATCACTACCGAAACTCATCTGTTGACAGGCATTTAAAAGAGAAAGGTGGAAATCCAGAGCAGTACTACAACTGCTTTATTTGCAAAGAAACAAAAAATGGTGACTTCCTTATTCCAAAAGTCCACTTATTAAATTTTGACCTGACAGAAGCATTTGTTTTCGCAAATATCCCTTTTGAAAAATTGGACAACCAAAAGTAACAGAAATTCTTCAGCCAGAGTATAGAAAATGGTGGAGTGATTCCTTCATCAGCCCAGCTGAGACGTGAATACTTACCTAAAGTTGCCGAGTATCACAAGCAGGAGATTATGGAATTGGTAAAACAGTCTGGTTGCTTGTTAGTGGTCACTGACGAGTCGACTGATGCCCTAGGTCAGTATGGGTTACACATTGTATTTGTTCTGCAAGACCTAAATGATGAACATGCATCTGACGTACTAGAACTGAAAGCTGTCCTTGCAGATACACTTTAGGCTGCTAATTACAACACCATTTCACAAGCTATTGCAAAGTGCTTGAGTAACTTTGATGTTAATTTTGATGTCAGTGCATTTATCTGTATATTTGCTGTTTTAAAAAAAACAATACTAATCTGTACATGTAATTTATTTTATATTTCCGTGCACATTTCGCGAAATATGATACTTTAACCGTGATAATGCCATGAATTTTAAAGAAAATTTCCACTGTTACTAATCACTGTTACTAATCCATCAATCACCTCTTTACCTAAGATTTCAATAAAAAAGGCAGAACTTTACTGTATTAAAAGCTTAAGAGATCGATCTTCAGCTGTTCGCACCTCGTTACGGAGCGTTTACCCCTGTACTGTACTATGGCTGTTTAATCCCTGTATGCAGTGTCTGGTTTACAGTTTGAAAAAACAGCACTGACTGCAACAGCAAGCATGGCAGGAAAGAGAAAAGTGATGCGTATCAGCACAAAAATTCAGTGTGTAAATAAAATGCCTGTTAGATGCTGTGCGCTTGCTAAAGCATGCTTGGAACTCTGTCAGTCAGCAAACAATGCAACGTTGCTTCAACGTTGTTTTTTTCTGTAGTTAATGAGGAGAGTGCCGACAAAAATACAAACGAAACTGAAACTCTGACAACACCAGAGGTGATGTCAGAGGAAGAATTCTCAGCTGTGTCACCTTGGACGCTCTGCCTGAAACAGACACCGATGACGTAAGCATGCGTGCTGCGCTTTTAACACTGTGGCGTGCTATGGAGCAGCATTCAGATATAAAGCCGAATTGGGATTTTTTAGAAAACGTTTACAAAGTTTGCCGTCCATACTTGCCAAAACAGACCATCCAGATGCATATCACAGAGTTCTTCGCTGGAAACAATTTGCAGTAATGTAGCCTACCTGTTCTGTACTTGTTTGCATTTATGTTTTAATACTTTTCTTTATGAGTGTAATGAGTGTCTTAAAGATTTTAACCGCATACACGCTTGTTTGTTTTGATTACTGTACTGGTGATTGGGGGGCATTTCAAATGTCAGGTTATTGTGTGGGAGTTTATACCGTCCATCGCTTACTGCGGGTGAATCACGTTAACACAAACACGCCCGTTCTAAGCGGTGGCAACTGTACTACCAATGCGTGGTTATAAGTAAGAAGGTGATGCAATCCAGATGGATACCCTGGTAAAAATGCTGTAAAAAAACACTGCAGCTACAGTTTCATCCCTAAGCCTTTCTCAAAATGTTAAAGATTCTTTAAATTAAAAAAAAAAGATTAAAAACAAGCCTTCACATGAGCCACCCCATAATCTCACAAAACTATGGCTTTTGGCAACATATCAAAAACTCAGCTATCATTCTAGAAGTAAATGGTTATGCAATCCACATATTGAATACAAGCTCTGACAAAAAATAAGGATGTGCTTAACCTTTCACTCTCAGCTTATAAAGAAACCACCTACAGTGGTGTATGAGACACTACATCTTTAAAGCTCCCTTCTGATTAATTAACTGTATTTTTGGATACAATGGGCTTGAGCATGTTTACTGTAAATGGGACAAAGCTGCCAATAATGGCGAAAAAGCACAAAGGCAGTTTGGAGAGTACAGGGCTGCGCAGAAACAGGGTCACTGTCAGCCTGCTGGGAGGAGAATAGATGGGGATTTTCACTGCAGCTGCTACAGGACCTCATTATTTCATTATGCAGCACAAAGCTTCCAGTGTTGAGCGCTCGTTTCATGATACATCGTGATCGTTACTCTACACAGAGAACTATGGGAAAATGTAATTATTGAAACCATCAATGCTGTTCCTTTGTGCTTCCGGCAGCACAGGCTACAGCTCAACTACATAATGACCTAAATCTGTGCAGTAACGCATTACAATTAGAATCCCTATTTCAGCTCCTTAAGGAGAACACAATTTATGATCACACTTGGTTTTCGATTTAGATTGTCCTTCCCAGCATGCCGGCAGTGTGCGACCTGTTCCTGTGACACAATCAAAGCCCAGTTTGAACTGTAATACCTCATGGTACCCAGTACTCCAAGCATATCAAGGTGTCTTGTCATTCGTACATTTGTACAAAAGATTAAATACAGCGGCTTCTTGATCAAACAGTTGGTGTTGTTGTTGTGTTATGTGGTTAAGCTCAGTTGTATTGTGATGTTGCCATGCTGTGCCTGCTTTATTTCCCAATCATACCTAATTAAGTGTCCAGTCTGGGTACTATTGTCTTTATTATAATGTCATTTTTGCAACCACTAGATCTGCTTCTCCAAAAATAACTGAATAGTTTGAAAAAGTACTACAATAGGTGTCTCCTATAACTCTATCCCATTTGTAACTCACAGTTGTCATAGTTTTAGAACAGGCAGAAATCACATTTGCACATCCCTAGCAGTCATTGTTCAATCAATTTAAGGAGTAAGCCCAAGAAGCAGCCCAAGTTGTTAAAAAAACAGTAAGCATGATGAATATAGAGCGAAGGAAAATCAGCAGTTGAGAATAATACAAAACATACATAACAGGGCACTGAACAGGTAAGAAATGACTTTAAGAGATATGAGCGAATAAATTAGAAGTGACTGGAATGTATGGGTGCGTCTACACCGACTGAGCGACACCACTGTGCTCTTACTTCACCCATGTTCTGACAAGGCTTTCCAGCACACACTGCTTAACTGGTACAGTAGGTGGGTTCACTTCAAACAACAAAGGTAGTCACCACCACTGGGCGGGTCAGTGGGTTGCTGAGGATTCAAAAGTCCTCTGAAACAGCCTAATATGCCTTAGATCAGGGGTTCTCAATCCTGGTCCTGGGGACCCCCCTGTGTCTGTTGTTCCTTTTTTTTCCAACTCAATTTCTTTATTGAACACTCAATTAAACTAACAATTGGCCTAATCAAAGCTGTTGAATGATTTGAAAGAGATGGAGATTTCAAGTTATTTATGAAATTGAATAGAACTTGAAATCTCTAACGTTTTATAAGCTGGAGAATAGTTTTAAAATGTGATTAACGAAATTGTTAGTTCAAGTGAGTGTTAATTTAAGTAACTGAGAGTTCAGTTGGAACAAAAACCAACAGACACAAGGGGTCCCCATGATCAGGGTTGTTAACCACTGCAAGTTAAGAAAGATCACTGTTCTCTGTGACTAAAACCATTGACATGTAAATTGTAAAAGATAATCAGAACAATTACAATATGAACACATATGAAGTGAGACAATGTATTTTTTTTGTACTTTTCTTTTTCAAGTATACAAACTTTTCTAACAGTAACCTTTGTTTTCAACCCTTTCAGCTGTGTTTAATATGCTGGAAAATAAATTATTAATGAGATCATTGAAAGGACATAAAATAGTGACAATCATCAGGTTTGATTTCTTGATTTTTAACTGAAGAGATTAATGTTTACAGTAGTTTTTTTGTTGGTTTAGCAGAAATGGACACACCTTGAACGTGTATGTAGGTTGCCAGATAATGGTCATCTTTGTATTGGAAATTACACATAGTTGTGTAATGTTGTTCATAATGAACAGTACACAATTTCACTAGAATACTTACAAAAATTAAGAGATTAAACAAATGTCACACAGTCAACAGTCATTACTACAGTTTTGGTTTTAATCATAAAGGACAGTGACTCTTCAAAACCTCTAAAGGATATCTACTGTATTGGGCTGTTTCAGAGAAATTTTGAATCCTCAGCAACCCAGTGACCTGCCCAGTGGTGGTGACTACCTATGTTGTCAGAAGTGAACCCACCTATTGTAGCAGTTAAGCAGTGTGTGCTGGAAAGCCTTGTCAGAACATGGGTGAAGTAAGAGCGCAGTGGCGGTCTTACCCGACAATTTCGACTTTGTCATCTCTTACTGTCACTTAAAACTTAGTTTTTTGTTTTTATATAATACAATCTGAGTCATCCTGCGTACCCCCTATGACCCGTTGAAGTATTCCCGGTTGAAAACCCATGTGGTAAAGTTTATCAAAAAGCACACATAAGTAAGGAGAGACATCCTGCACCTACCCACACACGCTGTTCATATGTACACATGCACATTCACACACAAACAGTAAGTATTTTATAGAACTAGGTACAGAAAACTGACAACTCAATAGCCCCAAAATGTTGATTTCATTTTTTGTTTGTCTTTTTCAATGTTCAGCAATGTCCTATGGTGGTACTGTTATTTTAAACCTTAAACTGCCAATACATTTGGCCTGTGTCGCACTATGGAATAGGTCTCTGCTCTAGGATCAGAAGTCATGTCCCACTGTGGTTATGTATTTATTATACTTATGTTTTTTATTTTTTTTATTTTGATATGACAATTATCTTTTATGGGAAAATAACAATCTGCTGCAATGCTTCTAGTTGCCAGCAAATTCTAAGTTGCATACCTTTACATAAGCCTGCAATTGCTCTGCTTTGTTTTTTTGCCAGAACTTCTTGTGCTTCTTCTGAAAAGAGCTGACTGCCGGTCTTTGTTGTGTTCATTTAAACGTTCCACACATTAGATGCATTGAGTGACAGATTAGTACCGGCTGGTTATCCCTAACTCATCTGAACTGCTGCCATCTCTCTCTGCTTTCTCTTCATTCCGTCACACAGACTGCCCTACTTGTAAACTGTGGTCACTACTGGATTAAAGCACACAACTGAAGCCACACCAGGACACTGTGCTTTGTAATAGTGTGGATAAGATTGGTTTAACTGTGTAAGATATAAAGTTCCATATGCACAATTATATCGGACACTGCATCCTTTACAAAGGAAATGAATATGCAGGACATGTGTTAGTGACTCTGACACAGAAGTAAGATAAATATCAATTCCAAATAGTTAAGACAACACAACATCCTAGACTTCCAGCAAAGTTTGGCATATTAGTTTCTCAATTTTCAATTTTATTGCGCACTATACATTTTATTCTGTCGTATCTTCACATATATCAAATAATACATTAATGGTTACAAATACAAAAAATACAGGTTGAGCACAATGTCTAATTAATTATTAAAGTAGCTTAATAGATCCCATTCTTGGTTTTAAAGGGTATGTGAATGACAGGTAATTATATCCACGAAACAGTCTTTCTAATTATGAAGCCCACAGACTACGGCATGCGTTCCCAATGCATAATGGAATATCCAAAGACACAAATAAGCCTATGCAGCTTTTACACTTGTTATTTCACAAATTCCAAATGTGGGTGTTTAGATACCCTTCAGTGGAATGTGTTGAGCATATCAATATATAAAACCAAACCATAGCAAACTAATAGTCAAACATTCAGAAAAAAATGTGCAAGACAAATACAAGAAGGCAGACGTTTGCGACTGTGATGGTAGAAACTGGAAGATGAGAGTGTTTGATTCGCAAGAAGAATTTGACATACTTTTAGAACTGGTAACGTAATATTATCTTCCTTTTGTGCAGACAAATAGGGAGACTCAATGCATGTATGTCTCCACCTGCTACTCTCTTAACAATACACTCAAACCTGCATTTGGCAATCAGTAATAAATAGCTAATTGTTACCTCCTGGCTGGTGCTATCCATTGTCTGTCAAGTGGATTGATTTCCTGTTAAGGGTTTCTGTAACTACAGTACAGTACAGTACAGTATCCCCTAAGTAAACTTACAAAGAGTACATAGTTACTTATACGCACAAACATCTGAGAGCTTCTGAAGTACACCAGGCTGTGTTTTACAGATACAGCTTGATAACCCTGAATCGTTTAAGGGAGGCCAAAAAATAAATATATATATGGACAAGAGATACAATTCATTATCATATGAAAACTGGTATCTCTTATCCATTCATTTTCATTTGGATAACAGAGTTGGAATAAACAAACATCACAAACGCTCTGCGTGATTCACAGCACAGCACCGCACAGGCTGCTTGTTATTTAGGATCGTCACTAAATGATGCTGTGAAAGGGGAGAAACCTGTGCTGACTCTCACCTGCATTCGAAAAGAGATGGGCGCACTGTCTGAAACAAGCTGCGAGAGAATACAAGAAATTCAAGAGGGTGCGGCTCAGCAGAGATGCCTGGCTGTTAAAAAGGAACCTCTAACAAAGGGAATGGTGTTCATTGGAAGGACGGATATGCTTGTAGAAGCGCAGCAGCTTTTAACCTCCTTTCCTGCACTGCAATGGTAACAGATTCAAGGTTGTCAAGCCAAACTAAAGTCAATGATTTAGTCAGTGTACTGTAGGGCTCTGGGTGAAGAATACAAGGTGGATGGTACACAACCCTTTATGTAATCTTTGTTTTGTTAGGATTATGCTGTGCCAACCATTTGTGGTATTGCAGACTCTTTCTTGTGTGAATCTATACCATGCTAGGGCTATTTCATCCCTAGTGGCGGTCTAGTGTAAATAAATCTTGGGTGCCACCGGGATTTCAATTGCAACCCGTGTCTTTCTGTGTTCTGTCAGCAGATCAACTCATTTTACAGATATGGCAATCAAATCAAAATAAACTGAACCACATTTGCAACGTTTATTCCATGGATTTGTATTTTTCTTAAATGAATGTTAAGTAAGACCCTAATTGCATTCATTGAAGCATTGTGTCAGGCATGATTAATGGTGTGACATCAACAGTATGTCTTTACATAGCTTTATATATGTGCTGTGTCGTGTAATAATGGAATGACTGATGTGTATGGAGAGTAAAGGAGAGCAGTGCCTGGTTTACGTATGATTTATGACATTAACATCCCAACTTTTACTGTGTATTGGAATTGCAGCAATTTGTTCAGGGGCAAAGTCATTATTATTATTATTATTATTTATTTCTTAGCAGACGCCCTTATGCAGGTATGGTTCAGAGATTATGTCCTGCTGAAATTACAAAGGAATATTTAGCACTTGAGTGTGCTGTGTCTGCAAATTATTAGAAATGCGATAGGGAAGAAATTGAAACTAGGTAGAATAGCTACTGTTCTCCTAAACAATCAAACATTTCAGAGATACATTAAGAGTTTAATTAAGAATTGACATTGTGTTAAATAATTGATTGCCATAATAATTTGATAGCAGAAGTGGCTGCATTACAGTACATTTTGCAACTTTAGTTTTTGAGAATTGAGTCTAATTTACCTAGCAAATTAATCATACTGTATCCTATTTTAAAGAACGTGCAAAAGGCAAAGGACCTCAATCACTTAAACAGTATAAAACTATCAAGAAACTACTTATGACACAAATTTAACTGCTTCTTCCTGCAAGTTGTTTGTTGCTAGTTTTATAGTGTTAAAATTATTGTATTCCTCCTAGGAAGTATGCTTTTGCCTTAGCACTTATTTTAAAATCCCCATGAAACTTTAGAAGCTGCCATTATAGGAAAAACGGTCTCAGTCTACAGTATAACATAAGAACATTACAAACGAGAGGAGGCCATTTGGCCCATCTTGCTCGTTTGGTTGTTAGTAGCTTATTGATCCCAGAATCTGGAACCAACTCCCCACTAATGTTGTTGAAGCTGACACCCTGGGATCCTTCAAGAAGCTGCTTGATGAGATTCTGGGATCAATAAGCTAATAACAACCAAACGAGCAAGATGGACTGAATGGCCTCCTCTCATTTGTAACTCCAAAATTGCGTTTAATGTCACTGAATACACAGAGGGGTGTACGTACAATGCATTTTCGAAACTGATTCGCTGGTAAGATGGGACCAGCAAATCAGATGCTAGTTATGCTTGGACTGGAAATCCATTTACAGAGGATGGTTTCAGACAGGAAAATGGTAATGAATAGGGAAGAAATGGGCCATAAATATAAAAAGGATAACAGCAATCTCATTGTGACAAATAGTCTTTAAAAACAGATTTAGTGGCACAGAGATTTTTTTTTTTTTTTAATGACCACAAACCTGTAAATATAAATAATATAATACGGGCAATAATTTAAATAACCCAAGCATGGCTTATTAAATTTCTCTTTTGCTCCGAAGACCTACACATCAGAGTTTGACAACATTAATTTACAACCTCCTACATTTAAAGTAGTAGCAGCAGCATACAATGGAGCATACATACACTGTAGAGTGGCAATTAGGGTTATATAAATTGTCAAGCAGGTTTCCCCTTATAAATGTTTACCACAACATTCACTTGATTATACTTAGTAAAAAAAACAGAAAATCAACAGAAGACTGTTGTTATTTAGTATTGATCAGACATGCTTGATCAATCACACTGTTATTTTATGCTTTGGTCACCCTATGGTCTTATCAGGCTTTAAGTTCAATACATAAACTCTTCCTAAATACTGTAACACTTAGGCCTCATCTTTGAGTGTTGGTAGCTTACGTAAATATGTGTGTGTTACAGATGGAGAATGGCTATCCATCACCTGGGCCTGCCAATAATGCTTTAATGTATTACTAAATATGCCCACATAACTATAGTTCCCATATCCAAAGGTATTTGTTTCTTTTTTTAGAGTTCCCCATTCTACACAATTTAGCTTTTATGGACATTTCCATAAGATATGCTGGATATACACAATAAGGTTAGAATGACATTTGAATAAAACATAAAACTGTAACTGTTAAACAAACTAACAAAATAACATTTAAGAAATAGTATTAAACTATAAACTGATGATCTGGGTCACATGGTCTACACAACAAACCAGCTCATGTTGGAAAACAAAGCTTTGCGCATCCCTGTTGTGGTTGGTAAGTGCGTCTGTATTTTGGTTTTAGTAAGTAACTACAGTATGTAAAAGTCCAGGAGATAGATGACACTTACCTTAAATTTTGCGGTGAGCATCTCTGTGGCCTCCTGTTCTCTTCTCAGGTCATCCATCATTCTCTCCTTCTCATCCAGCAGTTTATGCTTCTCATCAGCCACCAGGCTGTGGTCATCCAGGATGGCTGCTTTCTCCAGCTCCAGATTCTCCTGCTCTTTCAGGTAGTCCTCCATGTCCTTCTCCACGCTGTGCTCTGTCTCATCCTCCCCCTCAAGGTCTGTGACCTCCTCCCCATCCAGCATCTTCTTAATCCTCCGGCTGTTCCGTCTCCTCTTCTTGGTCAGCACCCCCCGTTTCTCCAGCTGGGTTTTCAGCCTTGCGATTTCCTCCTGGAACTCTCTCAGCAGGGCGTCTTTGGGGTCCTCATTCACACGCGGCTTATTTTTGATGTTCTTGGCCCTGTTGGCATACCTGAGGGTGGTCAAACTCTCTTCATAATTGTAGGAGGCAGGGCCCAGGGTGGCCACCATGATGGTCTTGGCATTGCCTCCAAGGGAGTCTTGCAGCAGGCGGGTCAGTTTAGAGTCTCTGTAGGGTATATGGGTGCTTTTGCCATCCACCAGAGCAGATACAACATTGCCTAAGGCAGATAGGGACAGATTTATCTTAGTGGCTTCCTTGAGGCGTTCCCCCCGAACACCGGTTTTGCTCTGCCGCTCACTGCCAGCCAAGTCTACCAAGTTCAGTTTGCCCACCCTAATGTGGTTCTCACTATCTATGCCAGTCTCGCTGCACTCAACCGTGATGACAAAAATGGCATGGGACCTGGAACTGTGCTCATTCATGTTGGTGAACCCAATGGACCTTGCTTGGTTGCCCACATTCATAACATGCTCTATCTCCTTGACGTTTTTGGTCACAAAAGAAGACAGATCTTTGATGTAAACTCCAGAATCTGGGTTTTCTTTGAGCTCTGGTTTCCTGGACTGGTCTTTGCATAGAAGATCTCTGATTTCCTCTTGGTATATTTCTAGATATGATGCCCTTACCAGGTACTGTTGGTTTTGGGATCTGGATATATGGGTGAAGATGTGCTCAAAGGAATTTGGTATAATACCTCTCTTTTCTGGATCCATCCATGCACCTTGCATGGTGTACGTTTTGCCAGTACCGGTTTGTCCATAAGCAAATATGGTCCCATTGAACCCCTGCAACACAGAGTCTATAAGGGGTCTAACGGTTTCATCATACAGGTCGCTTTGCTTTGAGCTGGCATCATAGACAGCATCAAAGGTGAACGTTTTCAGCAGCTCCCCGGGTGCAGCTTTCGGGTTCCGAACAGTCACCTGGCCTAATTTCACATCCATATTCACAATCTGTTCGTGACCTGCTGCTTCTTCTTTCCGATTCAAAGGACGACATCTCACCACCACTTTCACGGTCTCGCAATTTTTCACTTTAGACATTGCTGCTGCTTATTAAAATAATTGCAACTTTAATCGGTAACGTCAATCATAACAATGGATTCATATGCGATCGCGTAATAAGCGAATAATACCAGTAACAGCAATGCTCCCGTTCTGCATGATCACTCCACAGTCTGAATGCAATACAAGTCAATTCAAGACGAATAACAGACTGCTTACCATACCTTCAGTTCAAATCAATGATGCACAGCAAAAAAATGACAAGCCCCGGTTCTTAAAAATATATATATATATATTTATAATTCCCTTTTTCTAATTTGGAAGATAGTCCGTAGATGCTGGCAACGCCTATATTTGCGTTAGAGTCGTGCCTCTTCTGTACGCTAGTCGGTGTAAACAGCTGGTATTATCATGCAGAAGGATGCTGCTGCTGCTGCTGTTGCTTCTGCTAGCAGCTACTGGAGGAAAATTCAACCAGCTAGGTTCTCCTGTTCAGCCCACCAACACGGGTGCGTTCACGGAGATCATTCTGCGCAGATTCTGTGCAGAATCGTACCAATTTAGCCAATGATCTTCTAAGAATGATCTCTGTGAACGCACCCATTGGTTAAATTGGTCGGCTTCTGCACAGAATCTGCGCAGAATGATCTCCGTGAACGCACACATTACCTAATTTCAGCCCCCCACCCAATTACTGAGGACGCCGCGACCAGTCTAGGATTGTGGGATTTGTAGTTGTTGCACTTACTGAGAAAAACCCATTCAGTACGAGTCAGTACAATTGAACACGTAGATAGAATATAGTAGAGCCGTGTTATCCACCCCCAGCAGGAGAAATCTTCTGTTTAGCTTGCTGTAGTTAATTGACAAGTCATGTGGAAATTACTGTGTAGCGGGTTACAATTTAAATTAAAGGTCGCATACTCATATTATCGTGGCAGCACACTTTTTTATTGGAAAAAAATGTTTAAAAACATTCAGTGTTATTTGTTTTATTTTACAATACCTACAAAAATATTACATTTTATCATATATTAAACCGTCTCTCTACCCAAAAGAAAAATCGTTTTCCATAAGCAGTATCCTACTCTTGGATAACATATAGTCATAATTACATGCAAAATTGTTGAACTATATGTTAATTTACGTATTGTTTAATATTATAAAATACAGGCAAATACAAGACTTTATGGCAATAAAAAAATACAAATAAAGAACAGCTATCGTAAATATTTAAGAAATAAACTTTGCCGTCAGATATTCGACTTGTTACATACTTTTATTTATGTACCATTGTAGTCGTGGTAAATGTGAATATACTTCTTAATTAAACAGATCAACAATACTAATGTGAAGTAAATACATAACTATATGTTTAATATATTGTTTTCACATAAGTGTAAAAGTAACTCCCTCTGCAGGCATTGAACTGTGCACTGCAGGATCCAAAAAAAAAAAAATTGGCATAACTTCCATGCAACCCGTTATTGACTTTGGGGAAATTACTTTATTGGATATTTACAAACTATTTACTTAAATATGTACTTAATAGAACACATTGGTATATATGTATGCTAACCCCCCCGTATTAGCCAATATTACCTTGTGTCATGTATCAAGATTTAATTAAACATTGAATTAATTAATAACATTGAATATACTCATTATTACAGCTACATTTCATTATTCTTACAGTGAACACAGACCATTTAATGTGTCTGTCAATCACCAGTTCATTATGAACTAGATTATAGTTTGTGCACGGATCACCCTTTTTGAGAAATGAATTTAACACCACGAGAAACTGAAACACTCCCCCTGGTGGTGAAACCCAAATGAAAACGACAGTATATTTTTATCGGAAAATATTTGCAAAAATGATGTTACTTACAAAAACAAATATGTATGTAGCTTTATTATCAAATTGGAACACATTATAGGCACTCGTATCAGAATAGGAATATATTTTAGTGAGTACTTATTGGGTTGCTAACAGCCTACAGTTGAACAGGTTGGCCAAGTTTGGGGTATCTGGTGTATCTGGTATGTCACAAGGAACCAAACGTATCAAGATTTAATTAAACATTGAATTAATGTATAACATTTCATATGCTCTTACAGTGAACACTGGTCATTTAATGTTAGTCGTTCAAGGGGATGGCATTAATCAGAGTTTATATATTTTGAATCTCTGAGGATATACCCGAGCAAGTCAAAGTCTAGGGGAGTTTTGTGATCTTTGCAGGAACCCGTCCTTAACTCTTGGGTGGATGGCTGTCCTCATGATCTGATAGTAATAGTTTCTTTTGTAGGTACATCCATGACAGGGGATGTATGTTGTGTCAAACCAGGCTGTCTAATGTATCAAGCTTCAGTAACGGTCTATAATGTCTTATCCAAACTGTTTTGTAAAGAGCTTTGTGTCCATCTAGGCTGTTTCATTATAAGCCACAACGTGATGATCCTTCAAAATACAATGGATGACCTAGGGCAAGTATTTCTAGACGGATATCAAACACAAATTTAATTTTAACACACTCACTGTAGGCTATTACACTACAAAATGCTATAACACATTTGACAGATAGGGGGCAGTAATACCCTTAACATCTATTTACCTTCTATGGACCTAATGGAAAGCCAATTTAGTTTATGTCATGTATTACAGTAAGTGTTGAAATTGCAGGAAAGATTGTAGTTTAGATCATGTAGAGTACTCGTGTTTTTTTTTTGTTTGTTTGTTTTAACAATTCTGATTTAGTTATGTCACATTAGGGATCTGTCAAACATGTGTAGACAACAAAATCAAAACATAACTAACCTACAAAATAACAGCAATGTAAACTAGTCCTCATAATTCTGACTGGAGGCCCACGGTTCTACCATGTCTAATTTTCAAATCCTCCCAGTTTGAAAAATGAATAGTCACTTTAAGGCAATACTATGTTTTAAGCAAAAGTTGTAATTTTTACTTTTTGGGGAATAGGGGAGTGCCCCCCAGGGTTATTTTATATAGAAAATTACTGAGAAACACACTTATTCCCTTGAATAAAAAGGCTTTCTCCAGTAAACAAAAGTCAAATAAACTAAATAGTTGTTTTCCAGATTTGTGCATAAATGTAAGTGTGACATACTGTACAGAAGGACAAATACACAGACAGGCTGAGCCAATAATCTGACACTGTCAATAACTGATACTAAACAATGTCAAGTTTTATCACAACTGGATAAGTCAAAAGGAGGACACACTGAGAAAAAAGGTTTTACTACCAATAACAGCAGTCTACTATAGTTAGAACTTATGATCTCCTTGTTTTAGGATTAACTCATCAGTATAAGTTCATGCCATAAACATATACTATACCCGACCATACCATTACATTTATTTTTATACCATATCCCTGAGTATACAGTATAAAAGCAACACTGTCTTGATGCTGTTTGTGTGAACTTCTCCATCCTAATATTGTGACAGGCTGTTCCAGGGCTTCACTCACTTTACTGCTTTAGCTGTCAGGGCAGCTGGAAGAGAACTGACAGCACAATACAAAGAGAAGTTGAGTGCCGGTCACCCTTGACGGCTCTGGATTAGATAACAGAGTTCAGATCCCTGTGAGTCTGAAAGAGCAACAATCCCTGAAGCAGAGCAACTGAGCATCTACTGGAGACAGAACATCCTGCATAGTAATATTATGAATAAGAATAATGAATTAGACTATCTATCTATCTATCTATCTATCAGCTGCTCATATAAGATGTTATATAAGTGGTGTCTGGTAACATTTGCTTTTTTCAATCGCAAAATATAATTGAAAGATTCCCATAACAGATTGGATGGATAGTCTAGACAACACTTAATCTATGTAGGCATACACCCATCCCTTGTGGAATAAAACATAATGCTGCGAATGTGCATGAAATGGGAAAAAAAAACATTTCAGTTACTTACTTATTATTATTATTTGTTTATTTAACAGACACCTTTATCCAAGGCGACTTACAGAGACTAGGGTGTGTGAACTATGCATTAGCTGCACAGTCACTTACAATTCCGTCTCACCCGAAAGACGGAGCACAAGGAGGTTAAGTGACTTGCGTAAGGTCACACAATGAGTCAGTGGCTGAGGTGGGATTTGAACCGGGGACCTCCTGGTTACAAGCCCGTTTCTTTAACCATTGGACCACACAGCCTCCTTGTGATACATGTGATACATATACAGACTTTCTCCTACAACCCACGACTGGAAGTTTTAAAATCCATTATTGTATGCTATTAATACTAGCTAATGTTGACAATCTTTTTATTTTAATTTGAAATATACAGATATGATGATAGATGTTGCCGTTGCTTCCTGGTTCCTACTTAATTCCTTTGCTACAATTCAGACTTCAGTGTTGAAGCTGCAATCAGACTAGCTACGGGTGTGTTCAGGATCACAATGGCTGAGTTCAGTTTTGAGTTAATCAGTTGGTCCAGGTTGATTCACTGACATTACAGAGTCTGTCATCTGACGGTGAGATGAGGTTAAAAACTACATATACATTTTCTTTTATCTTCAGAGAAGCTTCATCACACTGGTAGAATTAAACCACAATACAGAGCATTAAGAACAATAAATTAAATATCAAGTAGTGTATGAAACATGCTTTTGCATGTATAGCCCCAGTGGGGTTGAAAATTGCATCAGATTTCCTTAAACATCTGCCAGAATTGCATACACATTTAAAGTGTTTAGATGAAATTATATTCATTAAAAAAAAAAGGTTTAACATGTACAGCATGCAATTATTGTGTTATTGTTGTTGTATTACATGCTGTACTACTGATGCTATTTTAGATAAAAAAGGGTGAATACATATCTATAAAAAGGGTGATACTTCTATTATTATGTGTTCTCTGCAATAAGTAATCTCTTCTCCAAACTCTGATATGGTGGCCATTAGTTTTCCTACCAACCCCCACACTACCTGATACATCTCTCTGCCACACCTATTCTTTGTAAGCATGCATATACTTGTCTTTGTTCTAATAGGTGGGGTTTGAACAAACATGTTAAGTCAAGCTGCAATTTCAGCAGGCAGCCCAAACACTGCTTAGCTGTTCCACAGAGATGAAAGCAACAAGTACACAGGCCTGATATGATGAGCAAGACCTGGGCACAGCCCAGCTATTTATGTGGCAGACTTGGCATCATAAAACATTGGGAGACCGGAACAGCTGAGAAAATTCAGAGTAAACTGGATGGGTTATTTATTTGTTGAAGCTGGTTCTGTTTTCTGGCTGCTGTTTTTAATGGCATTGATTCAGCAGCTCCAAACTACAATGCAAGTTCTCATAATCTACCTATTGATTGCAACGTCTAGAACCCCTGTGAAGCAGCCTAACTGAATAATGGCTTTGGTTCTGGCACTCCTTCATTTTTTTTGAATGACTGAAGATGCCTTGCTATGGAATCAATCATGGTAGACACTGAATGGACAACCCCAACTGCTTTGTCCTAGCCTCAACGGTTTCATCAACTTAAAAACATGTTTTGATCTTTTGTGTTGACAGGCAACTGCATTCTAGTAAATCTGCAGGAACTAAAAGGTGTTCTCCAGGACAAATGACAAAACCTGGACAAAGGTGTGGCACAACCAAACCTCATACCCAGGTTAATCCAGACACTAATGAGGGTTCAAATGATTGACCTCTGTAATACCGAGGTAATGTGACTCTGCTGAATATACGGTTATGTTTAGCACAAAGTTGCTTTTTTTATTTCTTAGCAGCTTTGATGGTCTTACTCATTAAGTTCCATTACCTGTGTTTTCCATTGAAAAAGAACCAATTATTGTTACATTGTTAACCTCTGTCCATATGAAAGTGCTCATGTGCGATGTCTCCTACCACTAGTATACATTTTGTGGTCACTGTAAACTAAACAGCCTTATAATTAGCCCACACTAGGGATGAGGTCAATGTATATGACATGGTTTATTTAGATTTCCATAAAGCTTTTGACAAAGTCCAGTATAAAAGATTAATTCTCAAACTGAATGCAGTAGAGATTCAAGGAAATGCGTGCACATGTCATATGCAGACAGGCTAAAAGAATTGAATCTATTTAGTATTGAACAAAGAAGACTACGCAGCGATCTGATTCAAGCATTCAAAATTCTAAAAGGTATTGACAATGTCGACCCAGGGGACTTTTTCAACCTGAAAAAAAGAAACAAGGACCAGGGGTCACAAGTGCAGATTAGATAAAGGGGCATTCAGAACAGAAAATAGGAGGCACTTTTTTACACAGAGAATCGTGGGAATTTGGAACCACCTCCCCAGTAATGTTGTTGAAGCTGACACCCTGGGATCCTTCAAGAAGCTGCTTGATGAGATTCTGGGATCAATAAGCTACTAACAACCAAACGAGCAAGATGGGCCAAATGGGCTCCTATCGTTTGTAAACTTTCTTATATTCTTATGTATATGCTCTTCAATTATAAATGTGCCCAAATGTTGAAATTTACATTTAATTTAACGATTGCCTTTTATTTGTAGATGAGAAGTAGCAAGCACATACGTGACTTTCTAAAAAGGAAACTCCTTCTGACACAGACTAACTAAACCAACAGGTTTAAACACCACTTACACCGCATACAAACGAACCCACCCCATTTTGTCGGCTGATCTTCACTACGCCTGCGCTCTGCTATCTGCATGACATAATCCATTTGATTCGCTGACAGATCATCACCACGTCAAAAACCCAAACCTCAATCCAGCACACCCTGGTGTTTTTTAAATAAGTGGAGGTTATGAAACTAACGCCATTTTGGATCTATCATAGACGGCAGTGTGTACACAGTAGCAGGATAGATAAAGCCAAAATGGCAAACGGACGTGTGCAGTTTCAAAACATTCTCCGCTCTTCAAACCCTAAATTTGGCGATTTTGTAGCCAATCATAAACCAGCTTCAGTCAGATAGACACACATTGGCACCAATGAGTGGAGAAAGGCAACGGCGAAAGGCGGAGACAAGGCGTGTCACTAAAATCCAGGGTGTCGCCTAGGGGCTCCATTCGAAGGCGACGGCGGTCGTCTGTGTTTGAGTATGAAATAAAGAGAAAAGGAGAAACATATCTGCGAGAGAGTAAACTAAACAAAGTTCCAACTTTTGACAAAAATAACATTCTTAATTACCGGACTAGAAGTGGTTGGCATGTGGGGGGAAAACGAGACTAAATTAGCGAGTAGTTTGAAGAAATTGTAGCAAGTCTGGTTAAGAGGGGAGCCATTTTGTCCCGACTGAGGGAAAGAAAGAGTGAAAAAAAAAAGAAATAGGATTGGAAATAAATCAATAACATATAAAGAACACCAGCTCAAATCTAGAAAAACACATTGCAACTCCCATTATTTGTAATACTAAATCGAGGATTTGAGAAGGAAATTTATATTACGAAGCTGTTAATATAAAGGGTTTTCTTTTTCTATCGGATCTCATTGGTTTGTTTTTTGCTTTTTTTTGAACGAGTCATTATTATCTTTTAAAATTATATTCTATTAAATGGCGAAGAAGACGTACGACCTGCTGTTCAAGCTGCTCCTAATCGGGGACTCGGGGGTAGGTAAAACCTGCGTCCTGTTCCGCTTCTCCGACGACGCCTTCAATACCACCTTCATTTCCACTATAGGTAAGATTTGCTTTTATTGTGTGTTATATTTTATATTGTTACATAGAAATACGTGACGTGACTCATCGACCAGTTATCCACCTACTCTTTCTACAGCGACAGTGTAAGAACGTCGACCGGTGTCTACTGTGTGACAGTATTATTTATTTTTTGTAATTTGGGATATGTTATTAAAATATCGTACATCGTTGGCAAAATCAGTAACCGGGCCTTCTGTTTTGTCACCCCAGGGAAATTAAACCATTGTTTTATTTGTATTATTTAACACATGACCTTGTTGTATTTTACAGAATTGTAGTAGTACATCTAGGCCTTTAAATAGTTAGTAAGGCCGCATTGTCATTTGCCCCCAAAGAATGCTATATTCATATCCATTCGTCCATCTGACGAATTCAAGAGGGGGCGTTGGTTAAATACTGTGTGTACCTTGCATATACATTGACCATACCTAATGTATAGACCGACAAACGCAGACCTTTTTCTAAAGATGGGGTTAGTCATATTTGACTCATTCAACATCTCAAAATAGCTGTCACTTTCACTGGCTGCCATCTTGGCTCAATATTAAATATTTACATATATGTAAAGATTTGGGGCCCTAACATGTACTGTAATACTGCATAATAACTTTGTTGCTGGCAGTCTAATTAATATGAAACACTAACCAAACGCAGTTAGTTTTGCTTTAATTTTACCAGCCCACTACTCATGTTTGACAAACAAGAGATTATACCTTTGTTACAGTCCACATTATAAATGCCAAACAGGATAATAGTAAATCCCCTACATATGACAAGTATAGTAGTTTAATATTAGATTGCAGCTTCATGTAAATCCTAGAAATTGCTTTAATTGTAATGTAATATAACTTACAAATGGCAATTTAGTTGAAATAGCGCTTTTAATTATACACTTAAGATATAAAATCATATTGCCATAGTTGTAAGGTTACAAACAGATGCTTGAACTACTTAGGGGTAAATCAATAAAGAACTTGAAACTTCTGTGGCTGAAACTTTGATGGTTTATAATTAAAGTTGTGATGCAACAATTTAGTGAATTACTCATATTGTGCCTTTATTAATGATACATAATTTTAGAATCTTATAGTATATTTTTAAAAGGCAGAATATTAGTTATACAGTTTGTCAGGTGGGGGGTATTCACAGAATATGAGGCAGTATTTTAGCAATATTTATAAATCCAGCTATAGTAATACCATTTATTTTACATGCATTTACATAATAAATGGCAAGCTGTTGTAAATTTGACACGGAGAATGACAAACTGATCTCCCTTATTCCCAGTTTTTACTTTTAAAGTAATTGTTTGGTTCTGTTTATATAAAGAGTATTAACATATTTAACCATTTAAACTTTTTATAGTTAGGAATCACTGCGTCCAATGACAAAGAACATCACAAGAAGTTATCCAATAGAGTGTTGTTACTACTTCACCAGTAACTTGACTAGAGAGTGCATTGAGTGTACAAGGAGACGAATTTCCAGTGGAGAAATTGATACTTTCAGGACTTTATACTAGCAAAGGAGACTGTTTCCAAGTACACTAGAAACACCATGTACTCTAGTTCTGGCTATTTTATTTCCTGTAATTATGGACCTTTTGTGATGTTTCTTTATCTGTAGTGTACTGTTTTATAAGGTGAATCTTGTGTGTGGAGAAATATTAGCATGAGCAGAAGTGCATGGACTGAGACTGAAAGCGAGTACTGATGTAACCCATTTACACTGACGGTAGTAAATCCATTATAAACTGCTTTATAGTTAACAAATTTAAAATCCAGCTATAATTATTTTCTAATCATTACCAACCTTTTAGTCCATTGTTAATTTCAGTGAAAAGATATACTTGGCTGAGGAAGAGAATACCGTTAAATGGCTGACTGTGATGTCACTGTTTTGAATAGACTTTCGAGGGGTGTGATTTATTGATGTCAACAGTGCAGAGTAATTGGGATGATTCTCCCATTAGCTTGTCTGAATAAGCTGCTCCTTTAGCTCCCCTGATAGCCCTAGTTTTTGAGCCAGAAAGTGCAGTAGTTGATCCTATCTGCTATTTTACTTGTCAGAGTTTAAATCAAATGCAACATATCTAGCTAAATGTTTTTGTCAACCATTTTATGAACTGTTTGTCCACCCTGTAAAACTGTTCTTATTAAACATTATAAAAGCTGGCCTATAGGTCATGCGATCTGGCAGTTTCAAATGACTGTCATCTGATATCCTTTGATTGTGTTCTGCTGTTCCAAGTCTGCCATACTCTATAGTTTGGAACATTCTGGCAATACACAGAATATTTATCAAATGTAAAATGAGTAGGCCTAGTTAGTATTTGGTACTCAGTGTAATATAAGGAACTTTATATATTTAAAATAAAAATAAAAATACATAGTAGGAGTAATTCATATTTTTCAATGGCGTGTGTAAGAATTAACACATCTGCATTTGAGATATTGGCTTTGTGCTCTGTACACAGCTGTGTTCTGTGATTCTCCCTGTCAAGTTCGGTTGTGGGTGTCGCAGTTCTCCACAGTGGGAACTGAAATGCAGAGTATGAGGCCATCGACATTCTATAGCTTGCACCTCACAAACCTGAGCTGTATTCCCTGCGGTGGGGCTGCCCATGTAAGACGAACAGACCTGAGACTCCCGATAAGCCATGCGTGTGCAAAGGACACCGGTACCCGCATCCCCGGGAGTTGGTCATCTGCGTTTCTTGGACCTTCATGTTGGTACTGATATTTCAGTGGTTTTAACTGTGACATTCTGGCAGTGTGTAAACCTTGACTTTATACTGTATTTGTAATTTATGTTTATAAGAAAATCTACAATATAAACACATGTTTTTAGATTAATTGGAGAATTGTTCTTCTGACAATCGTGGGGAAGCACGTTGGCAAATCGTATTATCGTATTCCTTCAAATTTAAGATGCGCTTTTTTTGCTTCTCAAAAATAGCCTGCGTCTTAAATTAAAGTACAGTATAGTGATGCGTGTATTAATATTGCCAACAAAAGACGTGACTACCCGAGTACACAAACAGCAACGTGACTGACTGCCTAGAAAAGACAACAAAGGCGTCTGCCCGAATACACAAACAGCAACGTGACACTGCTGAGAAAAAAACAAACCAAGCTTCCTGAGGAATACCAAGAGAAACTCTTACAATTTGAGCATTTCTAACAAACAGTACCAGCTTGGACAGATCAAAAATGCTGATCAGACCTCCATATTTTTCGACATGCCAAGCAGTGTTCAATGCTGTTGTGCTGTGGAGTGGTGTGGTGTGTCATGCTTGCTGTTGCCAGGGTGTGTGATGTCGTAAGTGAGTGGTGGTGTGTGTACGACAGAGACGCCATCTTAAGTATTATACAGTGCACAGCACAATAAACAAGCTCTGTGGTTAATCTACAACAACGCTGTTTCGTGTCAGTTTTGAACGATACAGCAGCGTAAGTGAGGTTGTATCTTTGTAAATGCATATTTATTTGATATTTTGTTTTTTCCTCAAATTGAGGGTGGTAAATTTGGGCTGCGTCTTAAATTCAAGGGCGTCTTAAATTTGAAGGAATAAGGTATTTGTATTTCTGCATTTAGATCCATGGGACGATGTCAGTTGTACGTAACTGACAATGGCCTACTCTCTCCAGGAGTTCCACACTTGGAACGCACATTTTCAAAATTTAGAAAAGTGTAGTTGGATGACGGTGTGACATACAAATTCTAGAAAAAAGTTCCATTCTGGTTACCAGCAGTTGTCGTAAATAATAATAATATATAATATCTTTATTTTTATATAGCGCCTTTCATCACAAAGCGCTTTACAGAGGTAGGCAAATATTACCTAGTAACATTCTGGAATATTTAACAGAACTACAGTATGTCAACTGTATGTGTGCATTATATTTACTAGAGAGATTTGCAAACTAGACAATAATAGCAAGTGTACTGTACCTGGAGATAATAGATTATGCTTTTTTGGGGCATTTAACTTTAACATCTCTAACTCCATGACAGCCTGTGTAAAAGTTCATTGCAGACAGAATAGCGGTAGTCTCTGTTCTATTCGTAAGGCAGCATGACACTTAGCAGTTAGACTCGTATGCTATATTTTCCGTTGTCCTTGCTAATAAATCTTTAAAACCAGTCAAACCCTTTACTTTAATTCCTGTGCTTGTTTTCTGTCATGTTCACAGTGAATTTCTTGGATGTTCCTGCTGTGATGCTTCTGCTTTAAACACAGCAGTTCAAAAGAAGGTCAGTTATCATGCCTATAAATATTCTAGTTGTGCACATATTAACTGACTGGGAACATTCCCGCATCACTTAGTCTGGGGCATTTCCCTGAAATGAAGGTTTCCTTGGATGGTAGAAGAATTAAGCCCACTTAAAATAAGCTGTTAATCAGAGCTGCATTGGGTATTTCATTCTAGTACACAGTCATATGTGAGCCATTTAAATTCAGTTTGTCAGATTATTGCAGTATTGATTGTATTGGTGGCTCAAACCTTCTTTTGTACATCCTTTTTATGTTTGTTTCTGTTCTTAACCGTAGCAGTATTTTTTTGGACTAGATTTTGCCCACAATGCAGTTGTATTCATTATTGTTCTCTTTGGAAGAGATATGAATGGGGAGCTTGAATAAAGTATTTGTCGTCAAATGATTGCTTGTGCTATGCGCAATGGTAAGTCAGAATACTTTTGGATGGGATAGTTTAAAAGGCAAAGGCTTCCGCTGTTTAAATAGCTCCTGTGTTATTTACTGACACATTACTTCTGCTGTAGATGTTGGAAGTCATAAAAAGGACTCTTGCAACATACAGTGCCGTGAAAAAGTATTTGCCCCCTGTCTGGTTTTCTGCATTTTTGCAAATTTTTCACATCGTATTTGGTCAGATTTTTTTTGTGTGTTGTAGTAGTATATAGAGGGAGTCTGAGAGAAAAAATGACACCAAAGTTTGGTGTGCAAGGTAATCAAACATGCAATCTTCAGGTGTGAAAAAGTTATTGCACCCCCTAGTTAACTCAACCCAATTAAAGGGATAATTAGGGTCAGCTGTTTGATAACAACCAGGCCTGATTTGGGCCAGCCCTGCCCAATATAAATCTGACTAACTTTGGCCCTTACCATCAGAGTGAAGTTGTCAGCACACAGCTTCTTGAGGCACTTCATGCCACGAACAAAAGAAATTCCTGAAGACCTCCGGAAAAAAGTTGTTGTTGATGCCTATCAGTCTGGAAAGGGTTACAAAGACATTTCTAAGGCTCTGGGGCTCCACCGAACCACAGTCAGAGCCATATTGTCCAAATGGAGAAAGTTTGGGACAGTAGTGAATCTTCCCAGGAGTGGCCGTCCTGCCAAAATCTCTCCAAGAGCAAGGCGTAAAATCGTCCAGGAAGTCACAAAGAACCCTAGAACAACATCCAGGGATCTGCAGTCCTCTCTCTCTCCTCGGCTAAGGTCAGTGTTCATGACTCCACCATCAGAAAGACAAAATGGGCAAAAATGGGATTCATGGCAGAGTAGCAAGGCGGAAACCATTGCTCACTAAGAAGAACATGAATGCTCGTCTCAAGTTTGCCAAAAAGCACCTGGATGACCCTCAAGAGTTCTCGAACAATGTTCTATGGACAGATGAGTCAAAAGTGGAACTTTTTGGCCGACATGGGCCCCGTTATGTCTGGTGAAAACCAAACACTGCGTTCCACAGTAAGAACGTCATACCAACAGTCACCATTACCAACGTTTGGGGACGCTTTGCCATCATTTAAGGAACCATGAATTCTGCTCTGTATCGGAGAATTCTACAGGAGAATGTCAGGCCATCTGTCCAATGAGCTGAAGCTGAAGCGCAGCTGGGTCATGCAGCAAGACAATGACCCGAAACACACAAGCAAGTCTACATCAGAATGGTTGAAGAACAAGAAATATAAAGTTTTGGAATGGCCTAGTCAAAGTCAAGACCTAAGCCCCTAGATGTTGTGGCAGGACCTGAAACGAGCAGTTCATGCTCGAAAACCCACAAATGCCACTGAGTTGAAGCAGTTCTGCATGGAGGAGTGGGCCAAAATTCCTCCACAGCACTGTGAGAGACTAATCAATAACTACAGGAAGCGTTTGGTTGCCGTTATTGCTGCTAAAGGTGGCGTAACCAGTTACTGAGTCTAAGGGGGCGATTACTTTTTCACACAGGGGCATTGGGTGCTGCATAACTTTCTTTAATAAATAAATGAAATATGTATGAAATTTGTTATTTGTTCACTCAGTCTCCCTTTTATCTAATATTAGGTTTTGGTTGAAGATCTGATAACATTCAGTGTCAAATTTGCAAAAATGCAGAAAATCAGACAGGGGGCTAATACTTTTTCACAGCACTGTACATTCTGCAGTGTTTGCGCTAGGCCGCGCCAATGGCCCCCTGAAATAAAATGTCCCGCTGAATTTCTCTTAAAGCGCCCGTGTGTCCCCCTCCCCAGATGCAATAACAATAAAGAGTATTATAAATCACACACTTAAGGATTAGACACACAAATATCTCTACAAAATATATTATCATATTAGCGGCGCTGCGTATATTTTAAATTGTTAAACGACTGAGGCACTTAATTGAGGGTGGCGATTATTCAAGGGCGGCGTTTATCAGAAATACTATCGCTTTTGAACGGTGCAGTATTTTATTACATGATTTAAGGCATTTTAGGAGCGGCACCCTATTATGTGAGAGGTGGGAGTTGGGAGGTCAGGGGAGTACTGTACCAGCGAATCAGGAGTGTGTATTGGTTGCAAAGGAGTGGGACAAGGAGAGGATAGAGAACGGTAGTTGAGTGATGCAGTTGTTTTTCTTAACAAAAAATATTACCTATGAACAGGGTTTCCCCTGGGTTCTAGATTTTTGTAGTCACTAGTGACCTAATCCTTTCTAAAAACATTAGTCACTCCAGATATTCAGTAGTCACTACTGGCGCACAGCTCAAGTCTTCAAGGGTGTTATAAATCCTGTTTTTATTTTATACATTAAATCACTGTATTGACCAAAACAATTATGTAATTAAACAATTTTAATAATGCTCTACAGTTTAAATAAATTGGTCTTTTACAGCTTTAAAACTCAAGAAAGAGATTTATTTGTCCTGAAAAGCTACATATAGACACAGAATGCATTATGAAGTACTTATACTAGGATTTATTAAGAAAAAAAACATTGTTTGAATATTATATACTACAAATCATCTTCATTTTAACAAAACTATATGTGTGGTTTGGTACAATATCCTTGCTTCACTTTTCCAACAAGATTTTCAGCTCCTCTCTGCTATAGATTCAAACTACAACCCTGCGTTTTTTGTCCATACACCAATATCTGAAAGCCTTTTCAAAATCAAATTCAGATATTTTGTCAAGATCAGGCGTGTTTGAGTTGACAGACATTTGCATTAGTAGGTTTACACGGCTCACTTTAAGTTGGTTTCGTAGGTCTGACTTGATTACATTGTAGCGGCTAAAACCACGCTCACAGTCAACTGTTGACATCGGTATTACACTTACAATAGAAGCGATTTTTGTTATGCACGGAAAGCTAGTTTTAAAATGATTATTGACCAACAGTTTTGACCATGTGCCTACAAAGGTGTTTCTTCTGAAATTATCACTTAGCATTGGTTTCACTAGTTTCCACTCACACAGTGCATCATTTTCAGTCACAGGATCAAACAGTTGCTTTGAAAATGCTTTACAGATGTTTACAAGTTCAGTTTCCCCATAGGAGGAAAATTCACTAGATGTTGGTGCTGGTAAATGTCCTGGATCTAACACCGAAAACGCAGAGAAGATTTCACGACATTCGAAACGTTTATGTATGTTTTCACACAGATTGTCTAAAAACTGTGTTTTGAGTTTTGAAAATGTAGCCCTCTGTTCTTGACTGTCTTTAATTACATGACCAGACCATTCAAAGGTACCATTTGGTTCAGCTGGTACAGTGGATTCGAAGTTCTTTAGGTTTTTCCCTGATGCCATCTTTAATTCCTCTAAAGCTGATAATGTAGAAGACAAAGCCATGCTAACATAGCTAAAGTCTATGTTTTGTTTTTGGAATGTGCGACACAAAATTCCAATCACACCCATAACATCAGCCATGAAATGAACAACAGCTATAAATTCATAAGTTCCAATTAACTTTAGAAGGCCACTTGCAAGAGCATTTCCAGGTTGCTGCTTATCTTCCATTAACGCTGCCATCAGGGAGTCTTAAGTTTTCTAGTACAGACTGCACTGAGCCCTCAAGGCTTAACCATCGGGTTTCACACACCTCTTTGAATTTAATCTGGGCTTTGGCTAAAACAAGTTGCATGTTTTTCAGGGTTTGCATTCTCTTCGGACTGTGGCTGTAGTATTTATATATTGATCCCAACACCTCTTGAAATGTGTTGAGATAATTTACATTATGACTAGCTTGACATACAGCCAAAGACAAACGGTGTGCAATGCAAATTCCAAATAAAAATATTGTCATTTAGAGCATTTATTTGCAGAAAATGACAACTGGTCAAAATAACAAAAAACATGCAGTGTTGTCAGACCTCGAATAATGCAAAGAAAATAAGTTCATATTCATTTTTAAACAACACAATACTAATGTTTTAACTTGGGAAGAGTTCAGAAATCAATATTTGGTGGAATAACCCTGATTTTCAAGCACAGCTTTCATGCGTCTTGGCATGCTCTCCACCAGTCTTTCACATTGATGTTGGGTGACTTTATGCCACTCCTGGCGCAAAAATTCAAGCAGCTCGGCTTTGTTTGATGGCTTCTGACCATCCATCTTCCTCTTGATCACATTCCAGAGGTTTTCAATGGGGTTCAGGTCTGGAGATTGAGCTGGCCATGACAGGGTCTGGATCTGGTGGTCCTCCATCCACACCTTGATTGACCTGGCTGTGTGGCATGGAGCATTGTCCTGCTGGAAAAACCAATCCTCAGAGTTGGGGAACATTGTCAGAGCAGAAGGAAGCAAGTTTTCTTCCAGGACAACCTTGTACTTGGCTTGCTTCATGCGTCCTTCACAAAGACAAATCTGTCTGATTCCAGCCTTGCTGAAGCACCTCCAGATGAGTCCAATTTTCAGCTTTGCCCAACACCTGGTCGTTTAATGGTTAGACGGAGACCTGGAGAGGCCTACAAGCCACTGTGAAATGTGGTGGAGGATCGGTGATGATCTGGGGGTGCTTCAGCAAGGCTGGAATCGGGCAGCTTTGGCATGAATCAAGCCAAGTACAAGGTTGTCCTGGATGAAAACTTGCTTCCTTCTGCTCTACAACAATCTTTAAGGAAGTGGGTGTCGGTGATGAAAGCACTATGAGCCGCATTGAGTAGTTCTGGTTAAAATAAATAAATAAATAAATAAATAAATAAATAAATAAATAAATAAAAGTAGTGCTGGATATTTTAAGTACCGCGCAACTTTCGTACATGATTCTCGGCCGCCATCTTTAAGGATTATAGAAACTCAGTACACTGCAGTAAGTAAACAGTTTTGAAAAAAAAGAAATACGATATTACGTCTATCTAGGTGTTGTTTTGCAAGCGGTGACTTTCGCTTTAACTCTTAAAACTCAGCTCCATTCATTTTGGGGCGCCAGCGCACCGAAGGTTACGCACATATTACTCTCACCGTTGACCTACCTGGTTCATGGTGCAGTGTTTTTTTGTTTGTTTTGTTTTATTTGAGCCATCTATGATTATAATATATATATATATATATATATATATATATATATATATATATATATATATATATATATCATATATATAGCAGTGACCAAACATGATTATTTTGGAAAAAATAATGAAAGGAAATTTTGTGGCCTTTCATTTTTTTTTTTTATTTAGTCGTTGCCTATTATTTTCTCCCAATTTGGAATGGCCAATTATTTTATTATGCTCAGCTCACCGCTTCCACCCCTGCGCTGACTCGGGAGGGCGAAGACTAACACACACTGTCCTCCGAAGCGTGTGCCGTCAGCTGACCGCTTTTTTTCACACTGCGGACCCACCATGCAGTCACCCAAGAGCTACAGCGTTGGAGGACAATGCAGCTGTCGGGCAGCTTACAGGCAAGCCCGGCCAGACTACAGGGGTCGCTGGTGCGCGGTGAGCCGAGAACCCCTTGGCCGACCTAACCCTCCCTCACCCCGGGCGACGCTTGGCCAATTGAGCGCCGCCCCCTGGGAGCTCCCGTCCACGGTCGGCAAAGGAATAGCCTGGACTCGAACTCGCGACGCCCAGACTATAGGGCGCATCCGGCACTCTACGCAAGTGCTTTTACTGGATGTGCCACTCGGGAGCCCCTGGCCTTTCATTTGATATGTTACATGCATGCAATACAAACTATCCAGTAGTTAAACATACATAAATTAAAACAGTGAAGAACAGGCGGAAATAGGGCTGAGTGTAGAGTTGTAAAAAAAATGGAGTGCTGGTTAAAAAGAAAAGCACCTTTTTCTTCTGCTGCATGCAAAAACTTCACGTCAGGCAATGGCAAAAGCAGTGGAGAGTGCTCTGTCTCATCACAGTGATGAACAGCTGTAGGTCTCCTGAAAGCAGCTTATTTTAAAGCAACACCAGTGTGAATGATGATGCAGTAATATATATATATATATATATATATATATATATAGTTTTTTATATGCAAAAGTGCCTTTTCTTGCCATTCCCCCCTAAAATTGGCTGCAGCACAGGGGGGAAATCCCCCCTGCACACAAAAATGAAATTCAAGCCCTGCATGTGTGAACTAACTTCAGAATTTAAAATCTGTAAACAAAATGCTGTTATTTAAACCAGAGTGTCCTTGCTGATGTACTTTAATTCAGTTCTGGTTAACTGTGTACATTATTACGGCAAGTAATTCTAACAATGTCAATTAAGAAATGAGTGCAAATATTATTAATTTGCACTATGGTTGGGTGAAAAATGCATTAAAAGTATTCTATTCAGCCAAAACTGCTGCTCATTGCATTCTTCCATTAGGCTTTTTGGTAATTCATCGTGTGGTTGTTTGTGTGGGTGGGAGAGTTTCTTGGGGTCACTCCTGCTGTAAAGTCTCTACCATGCAGCACAAGCATGTCATTCTCCATTACTGTAACTGAAATGTAAATGTAATGTCTACTTCGCAGACATATAAAGTAGAAGGCTTTCTCAATAGGACACTCTTATAAACCAACACTGCAGTAATCAAATAGATTTTACCAGAAAACAGAATTTGATATAAGATGGCCTGTGTGTGTTCTAACAATAGGTTTTATTCATGGGTCATAACTTTTTGAAGTCTTTAGTGAAATGTGTCAATGGACAGAGTGGCTACATTCATAATGCAGAATTGAATACAGATTTAAGCCTGGGACAGACAGGCGTGGTGCGGCACGCAAGGCATTTTGTCGCTTGTATCGCTGTCATTGCTTTAATATGGTGTTGGACAGATCAGCGGTGCTGCTCAAATTGAATCCAGAGCGATTTTTTTCTGGCTGTTGAGCGGTGCCGTCGGTGGATTAACCAATCGCAACCAAGTGGTGACAGCACGTGCTTGGCAGGAAAAATCATGAATTAAACTGTTGTCTACGGAGGTGTCCACGCACCCTTCTGTTTGAGCCCTCCCATATTTCATACAAGGAAAGGCAGGTCAGTATTTTATAAGCACCCTTCCTGTAGCCAATGTGATACTGTTATCACTATATTTTCTAACACTTTAGTAGTAGGCTGCTTGAAGTCAGCAATGTATTGTGAGTTTCTTTGCTAAGTTGATTACACATTTCATACACCTCCATATAGATGACAGAAAAACAAGTTTGATAAACCAATATTTTATTTTAGTAGATTATATGGGGGGATATTACAGCTATGGCCAAAACCTTTGCATCACACCCTATAGAATTAATGTTATGTTAACATATCAAATTACATATTGCTTTGTAGTTTTCCAAAAATTGAAAAATGTGACATTTCGAAATCTCACATGAAATACTGTACTACTATTGTAGTTTCCGGTAGTCTTTTGCAATATCATTTTTTTGGTTTCTTTGATTGCATGATGATAAATAAAATGTCAATTATGTTCATAAACAGACAGTTTGCTTGAAAGAGTTTGGTCTGTTTTGTAATCCTGGCTAAAACAGAATTTCTGGCTGCTCAGAAGTTCTGTTTACTCAGAATATTGTCAGGTGTGCAGAGATGCCAACTGCTAGGTTTTGGCTGTAACAACTACGGTTTTCATGCAGTTGCTACGGGCTAAGCCCATACAACTACGGATTTCATGCAGTTGCTGTGGGCCAAACCCAGTTAACCCTTTGTGGTCCATTTATTAAATGCGCGTCAGGCACGCCAGGTCTAATTTATTTTCACACGTTTGTGTGTGTATATATATATATATATATATATATATATATATATATATATATATATATATATATAGTCTGTAAAGACTGAATATCTTATGCTGAATCTACTTCCTATTTAATTTGAAACACAGTGGTGCAAGGATTAACCCCCCCCCCCCCCCCCCCCCCAAAACCAAAAGGCTTAATTTATCTACGATGTATCCAGAGGCTGTAACACACAAATGATCTTCATAAGTAGGCCTAAATAATATATTTTTGGTGCAAATTTATAATTGAAATAATGCATTGCTCTGGCTTGGTTCATGTCCAATTAGTGTTAACTGTTATGGGTTAAAATACAGTTTCAGCAATTTAAAGACCTATTTATTTCACAAGGCTTTGTCTTACAGAAAAACTGTACTCAACTTCTACATAACTTTTAAAATGTAATATTTGATCACTGGCCTCGTGCATATTCTCAAGCAAATGTATTTTCTCACTTGCATATTTTAGGAATTGACTTTAAGATCAAAACAGTTGAACTACAGGGAAAGAAGATCAAGTTGCAGATATGGTGAGTAGAGTGGTTTTCTGTTTTATGCAAATGTTCTTGTATTGGCTAACCGTTGACAAACTTTTTATAATTTGTACTTGATAGCTTATGACTTCAAAGATGATCCTGTGAATTTAAAAAAATCCAGTAAAAATCTTCTTTTTGGGCTGAATACTAATTTAAGCACCACTGTATAACGTTTTGAAATGTAGACGTAGTATGTTGAAGGTTATTGAAACTCCTTGGGCAAAATGTAACGCCAACAATTACATTTGTCTGTGAGCTATTATGGTTGCAATTTTGTGGTCATGTGATTTGTTTTGTTTTGTTTTCAGATTGACCAAATGTTTTGAGGTATTTGTCATGTTTGATACACATCTTTATTCTATGATGTCTAGGACAAGATGGATCACGTGTATTGTACAAGCCAAAGCTAGACATTTTTATTAGTGTGTTGCTGTGTACATCACTTTCCCTGAATTGCAGCACATTTTCTAGTTTAGTACTCAACTTCAGTATAAAGCGTGAAGCTGGCTGGATTTCTTTTTGGCCAGGGACCAGCAGAACAAAAAGCTGTTCTGCAAAGATGGTTGACTTGAGTATATAGCAGCTGATTAGATACAGTTTATTTTTTCACTGATCAACAATGATTTCTGAAACAAATTCTGAAAATAGGGATTGTGCTTTTTTGTAACAATAATAAGCTGCATTTACTGTATAGAAAAACTGCACTTTGGCTTTTATTGCCACACCCAAAACATGAGCTATTTCCTGTGAAACCTTTGTTTAATGATGTTAAAGGCTTGTTAGTAATATGTGTTCAGATATAGAAAGCAATCTGGGAACATCAGTCACTCAGAGAAAACTACTCCTGCATACATGTGAAGGAGGGGAGGAGGAAAAGTAGTTTAATAGCTGGGCAGTATTTTGTCTACTCCTGATCCGATGAGAACGTATGTCATGATGGACTAGTGTGCATATAAAACGACCATGATGGACTCTTGTTGAGATTTAAATGAGGTGGGGGGAGGGGAATCATGAATTAATTCCAACTATAGTGCAAGTCATTTATCACTCAAGAACCATTTGATGGACTACATTAAGCTACCATAATACAATGTTTTTTTTTAGTTTTTTTTTTGGCGATGTGCCCGATGCTCAAAATAAGTTTGCTGTGGGAAAAATATTTGTTACAGAATTTGTTTTTAAAAACTAACCGTGCAATTTTTTTAAAACCAAAACTATTCATCCAGTTTTGAAACATTTTTTTTTAATATAATGACAATTCCATTTGGAAGACTTTGTTTGACTTTGTACTCCTATCCTAGAATTCACATATATAGATTACATTATTATTTTTCATTTTGTTAACAGGGATACAGCAGGACAGGAGCGGTTTCACACAATCACAACTTCCTACTACAGAGGTGCCATGGGAATCATGCTAGTGTACGACATCACAAATGCCAAAAGCTTTGAAAACATAAGCAAGTGGCTGCGGAACATTGATGAGGTAATTCGGTCAGTAAATGCATTAAAGAGCATGAAGGGTGTGTGTTCTGAATCCAATTAAAAGAATAATAATTGAAACATTCAGCTTGTTGAGGAGTGGTAGAAAGGCTGGGATATCTGAGCTACTGTAGACTTGTGACCTTGAAGTTCTTTTGTTTGTGTACACTTATTTTGTATTGATGTACACTTCAGTAACTAATTTGATTTAATTAGTGCCAGATATCGCTTGTTACTACTAGTTTTTGTATGTGTACAAAATATGTATGTTTATTTTGAAGCTTGCAGAGCTGTTAATTTACTGTCCAAGTAAACACACACACACTTAACTCTGCACAAGCTACCTTTGCAAGGAGACAACACTACTGCTGTCTTAGTGACTTGTATGTAGATAAGGGTAAAACATGCTGGGCCACATACTAGTACACTTAAGGTATTTCTTTTGGTGATGCCTTTAATTAGGATCAACTGTAGATCAGTGTTAAATGCACAAGTTTCAAGACCACAAAGGTCATGTGAGAAGTGAAACTGAATGTTACCTATGTTATGAGTTGTTTGTGTTTTGTTTGTTTTTCCCCTAAGGCTCTGCTGCCCAGTAAGAGGAACTTTACTTACCTTCAGTTGACACTTCTCACCTGAAGCAGACTCGCTTGTGGTCTCGAAATCAAGTGTATTTTATATAAATATTCTGCTGTTACTATCCATACTATTTTGAATTATTTGACATTTGTAATTTGGCTGACATCTTCCTGATATTAAACACAAAGTACTACATATTTTATTTTGAGAATTATGAATTAAAGAATGACATCCTACAGTTCTACTTTTATGCGTGTATTTCCTAATCGGTGTGGAAAATAGCTACGTTGTCAGGCCTAACAGTATGGTTGCAGTCATGTGCAGTCAGGCATTAAGAATAATTAGCACAGCTAGCAATCAGGAGAACAGGCATTCAAAGGGGAAAAGCATCAAAATTAAATCGAGTTAACTACTGTGAAATGTTACAATCCATTTAATGATTGATTTCATTGTTTACTTTCTGGTCATTTACCACACTCTTCAGCATTGTATGTCTGCACAGTATTGCTTGTTACTGGTTGCATTTTTATTTCTACAACAATAGGAATGGAGCAGTAGGAATGTTGCCATGATGAAATAGGATTAACATACCCTCCAGATTATGAACAGCCTAGTTAATCAGAATCCTCATGCTTTTTAAATCAAATATTGTAATATCTCCTAAACCATTTAAGATGGCATCTGTTCATTTCAGCAATAAACCTAATTGTTCTGAAACCCAGGACTGGGTCCAAGACTAATGTGATTTTCTAACTTCTGGGTATTTATCTCTTCCCAAGTACTGTACTGATGACTGCTTCAAAAATACTTTTTTATATGTTATTTTAAACAAACTTCTCAGCCAATCACTGTATGTACTGTTTTGTGTGTAGGAATTCATTCCAGTGCTGTTCTAGGTCAATTAGTGTTTACTTGTACGATAGTTGTCTTACCCACAATCCATTTCTTTTTTTTTTCAGCATGCAAATGAAGATGTTGAGAGGATGCTGCTAGGCAACAAGTGTGACATGGAGGACAAACGTGTGGTACCAAAGGCAAAGGGAGAACAGGTATGTGAGCGGCCTTGAGTGGTTTCAAGCCTTGTGTGTTTATTTTTATCAACAGTCTTTATAAATAAAACTGTAGCTAAACATTCAAGATAATTATATGACCAGTGAATTATCTACTGGCACTTGCTTATTAACCCTTTGCAGTCCATTTATTAAGTGCGCGTCAAGTCCAATTTATTTTCACACGCGCAGTTAATTTTAGACACGCTGTTTAAAAGTATTTTTTTCCACAGTCAAATGGGTTTTATTTAATTAATGTAGGTTTAGAAAAAATATATAATTACTGGTATTGCATGTTGGTACAGTAATCTGTCGCGTATCCAACTGCGGTGGGACGAGTAAGGGCGGATATGTAAAAAGGTGGATAAATGAATCCTGTTTTAAATACCATTATACACAGCTGTTTACTATATTCACACAATTTATTGTTTTGAGATTCAGCTTTTATTAGGGAGCTCCCCTAAATCCCTTGTAGAGTATTAATGCTTGTGACATCGCCATGTGGGTACGTGCAATCGCTGTTCACTGACAGGCATGAGATTGAAACAGAGGTTGAAGCTGTTACGCCCTGCAGGCAAACAGGATTTATTTACATAACACACTGAACAGCTCAGACACTACCAGCAATGGTTGAGCATGGAGCACATACAACACAGTGTACAAACACTTTGGTAGGATCGACAGTCTCTGAACTAGTCTTTGTTCAATAATAAACTAACATTGCTAAAGAGATTGATCATGACGAATAAACGGTTAGGGCGGAAATATAGCAACCAGTGCTCTCACAAGGAGATGTTGAAATGCTTGTCCATGCATTCATCATGTCAAGAGCAGGTTACTGCAATTCTCTCTCTTCCAGTGTTAGCGATTGCACCTTGAAAAAACTTAAACTGCTTCAAAACTCTGTAGCTAGAATTCTTACAAGGACAAAATCAACTGAGCACATCACCCTTGTCCTGAAGTCTCTGCACTGGCTCTCTGTGAAGTTCTGCATGGACTATATAGTTCTCTTAGTGGTGTATAAATCTGACCAATTGTTTGATCCAATTGTCCCTCATGCTCCAAAGAGCACTTTGCGCTCGTCTAGCGCAGGAATGCTACAGATCCCTAGAGCTAATCTAAAAACATTTGGCTCGAGAGCTTTCTGTTGTTATGCCCCAAAAGCCTGGAATGTTCTCCCAGACGAAATGTGACATTTGGTCAGCTGCTGAAAACCCATCTGTTCTGATCTGCCTAAGTGTTAGAACTGTCACCTGTTCTTTTTATGTGAAGCGCTCTGTGATCTGAACACATGAAGAGCACTACATAAATGCGATGGATGGATGGATGTGACAGGCAGTGTTCCCTCTAAGCTTTTTAGATACTGAGAAATTTTATTTTGACTGACAAAGGGTACATTATCAGTGAGAAACCTTAGGCCACGCATTAAAATGTATTTTTGTTGCATGATACAATTTTGAAACAATATTCCAACAAGTATCTCAGCAATTGTACAATTTCCTTTTAAATTTAAACAAGACAATTATTGTGGCTCTGCCTCTGATTCTGAATCATCCTGATTTATATATGTTAAGGGTGAAACCCAGTGGTCTGGCAAGTCTAGTTTTGCCTGGGCCAATCTAGTTTCGCCAAGGGCTTTTGGGCAAATCCTGAAGTTACCACTTTTTTCGGCACTTGCCCGTTTATTTTATTTAAGCTTTTCTTGTTGTTTTGTACTGCTCCTTTTGAAATATATTTTATGTTCTGTTATCCATTTATGGTGTTTCTGCTATGCAAATGTTTGATTTGATGTTCATAAGTCAAACTTGAGTTTTTTATACGATCGTTTGTCTTTCATTATCATATTACAGCTGTTTTAAAAAGCTACTGGTTAAAATGATTGGTTTGGCGCTTCTAGGTAGTTTTGAAATTCTGGCGCTTCTATGTAAGGGATAAACCACGTTAAGTGTTGAATTGGTAAAATAATCCACCGTTTCGAGTGCCGTTAGACACGAGACACTGGATTATTTTACCGATTCAACACTTACCGTGGTTTATCCCATTTAAAACATTTCTTCCTAATTGACAATTGTTCAATAATGAGAGTAATTGAACTCTAATTTGGTAATTGACATTTATATTAATAGGCTACATTGTGTATGAGTTTGCTGGTGTGCCATCATGAGTTCCAAGTCAGAACCTGAAATCCCTTTGACACAGACAACAGTGTTATAAGTGAAGATAGCAACGAGGACTTTGTTTTAAATTTAGACCATGAAGGTGGCATTAAAAATAAAAAGAATGAAAAAAACAAAGGAGAAAACAGAAAGTAAGCGTTTTGCTGCACCTAAAACGAATGAAGAAGTTAATATCTTTGCAAGCGATCGATTTTCTGGAAGTACTCGCTCAAAATGTAAATGGGCTGTGAATCTGTTTGAAGTTTGGTTAAATGAAAGTAATTCAAAAGCTGACTTTAAATCTGAGATGCATGTAATTAGTGGAGATTTAGTCAATATGGATAATGCTACTTTGTCGTACAGCCTTAGCTGTTTTGTGACAGAATTAAGAAAATGTAACGGAGAGGAGTACTGTGGTAATTCACTATACGAACTTGTAATATGTAGACAGCATTTTCTAAGACTGCAGGGACGCACTTTAAGTTTGTTAAATGACCCAGTGTTTGAAAGTTTTCGCAGTGTTCTTGATGGGGAAAATGAAACTTTTGGCCAAATCAGGAGTTGGTTTGCATAAAAAAGCTAAAGTTATTTCCGAAGCACAAGAAAATATATTGTACTGTACTGTGTGCTGAAATTGGAAATAAATTATGTTTAAACGGTATAAAAGTATAGCTAATTGTTATTATAATTGCTGCTTATTTTTTGTGAATTGTTTGTGACTGTGGTTTGTTAACGAATCCACAGTTTTCTGTGGATTCGTAGCTCAAAGTGTGGATTCATTTATCAACAATACATCTGCCCCGCACTCCCCTTCTCTACAAAGCCACACTGCCACTTTAGTTAGATGATTCGTAGATATAATCCACTGAAAGATCAAAGGGTGACGTCACAGAAATGTTTTAATGTTAATTACTATACACTTAAATGTGTATTTTCGACTAATATTCTGATTACATTTTTACCAGTTTCCAAGCGCTTGAGGTGATATTTCTGAAATGGGTGTTTTTTAAAAGGGAAATAAAACAAAAACTGTCAAAGTATGAGTATTGTGATTTTTATTTATGTTTACCAGAGTATTTATACTTCTAAGTAATGCAGAAAGATTATTCTTCACTGATTAGCAATCAATTATACGACAAGTTCAAAACTGCAAAGTTCATGAGCAGCACTCTCCATAGAGGCAGAATTGCCAGACACCTGCTTCACCCACCTTGTACCAGTAAGAGCGAGCTGTGCACTAATGTGACGTGCATTTTTACAGAGGGAAATCAGAGAATCAGCTGCAAGACAGATGCAAATATGCTTATGCTAATGCTTTGCAAGAATGCTCTCAAAAGGTTTACCTTGATGTTGGAGTCTCAATTTGAGGTTGATATTTATGATAATAACTTGTGAAAGTTACTAAACTGAGTGCGAAGGTTGTTGCCAGTTATTGCGAAAAATGTATGCATTTTAACCTTCGAGGGAATGCTGGTGATGCCCGGATATGCGACTGATTACTGTATCTGTGTTCATTTTGTTGAGCACAACAGACCTATTCAGAAACATTTGTGCTGGTGCTCACTTAGGTGTGCGAAATTAATGATTAATTGTATTGACATTGCACACCTACCATGAGTGAGCACTAGCACTTGAGTTACGGCCGCAAATGTCTGCATGCCTGCCTAGCATTGATAATGTTGGTAATGATTGCATATAAATCTAAAAGCAACCAGATTATCACCAGTGCTGAAGGTAACAATCTTCTTGTAAAAGTAGTCCCTGGAGATGGTGCATGGAATCATTTCTAAAATGAAGTCATTTCTAAAAAAGTTTGTAATGAGTTTATGTATTTCACAAACCAAAACCAACCAGGGATTAAACTAAAACTGGTTGTCACTGTACGCTGCTGTGATTAATCCTACTCCTTTATTTATTTTATTTATTTATTTATTTTTAAACATGTCAGTATAATTCGACAGTAACTTTGCACAATTAGACTTGACTTATTTTTACTTGCATTCTTTCCGCAATTATTTGTTTTTATTTGCGCCACCTAGGTTCTAAAATTAATGTTCTATCTTTCAGATTGCAAGAGAACATGGCATTAGGTTTTTTGAGACGAGTGCAAAAGCAAATATCAACATTGAGAAGGCATTCCTCACATTAGCAGAAGACATACTTCGAAAGGTAAACATTTGCTTCGGCAGGTATTGCACATGGATGCTGCTCAGTCTTTTAAGGTTGTGCAATTAGTCGGAGAAATACTGTAGAAAGTGAGTAATTCAGATTGGCTACCTTGCTGGAAAGAGTAATAAACCAGGGAAGGGGGTGGTAAAATTTAAGAACCAGTGTTCTGCATGGTTAGTAAGCTGTGGGGTGCCACTGTATTATCTCTTCAGGAATACTAAGATTTTTGGTCTGAGCGCTGTAAAACAGACCACAAATGCCTACCACAAACCAAATAATTTTGCTATGTGGAGTATCCACCAAGGCTATATAATACAGTATAATCTAAAATGAATACACTTCAAGATAAATTTAACGATTTAAAGTTTAGTTTATAACTAAAGTTTAGTAAGTTTATATAGATATAGATAGAGATTTTGATTTTGTGCAAGAGCTAACCTAATCTTGTACTAAATGTTTTCTTGCAGACCCCTGTAAAAGAGCCCAACAGTGAAAATGTAGATATCGGCAGTGGAGGTGGAGTAACGGGTTGGAAGAGCAAGTGCTGCAGCTGAACAAGTTTTTCTCTCTTCCTCATCTCTATCTCCTCTCTCTCTCTGTCTGTTTCTCTACGCTGGAAATAAACCACTTTACCCATCTTAATCTTAACGCCCCATACCTCCTTGCCCTATCTTAACCCTCCTTTTGTTCTTCCATTCATGACTGCTTGCTGACAATATCATTATTTCAAAACAAATGTATAGATAATTAAATCATGTCATTTCTTTATGTACCTTCTCAGACTTGCCACTACATCCTTTTTATTATTATATTTCTTTGGTTGTATTATAGTCAACTCCTGATCAACCTCAGCATATATAACAATGGTTTCAAATCTGCAAAAATTGTATCAGAATAAACAGGTTAGAATTAACAGTTTTTGTACAATAGTGGGATTTCATTGTCATTGCAATCTGTATACAAGTGCAAAACTGACAAGAACACTTGTGTAGAACTTAGTTGAACTTCTCTAGGTGGGATTTAATTTGTCCTGTGCCTTACATGGAATTGAAGGAGCATTAACTCAGCCATTTGAAGCGGTACAACTGCTCAAACATGACAGTTTTAATATTAAATTCTTACTGCTTCACCATGGGTGTCGATCTTTGAATTGAACTTAAACAGAAGTGCAAAAAGTTTGAATTTGTTGTTCTGGATAGGAAAAAGCTATTCCCATTTTATCACATAAGCAGTTATTTTACATCATTCGTATGTTTTTTTTTTTTTTTTCTTCATAACTCTTTTGCATGCTGATTTCTTCCATTTGGAAACCTTTGTAAAGATTGCAAAGCTACTCTTTAAAGAAATAGCACTAATTTACACAATGTGATGGGAGTGGGGGGGGGGATAAAGTTTGAATGGCACTCCTTGGAAATTCAAACAGTTTTGCAGATAAATTAAAATTAAGCTTGTTTAAGTTAAGTATTTGTGGCTTATCTTTTTTTTTTATAAACCTTTTTGGAGGCCTATTGCATGTACTAGTGCTGTGTCTTAAATGGTGTAATGTTGCTGTTCTTAATCAATAGTAATTAAACAAATCGTACAAATCTCCAGATCCTGGACCCTTGTGGACAAATCATACAGAATAGATAGTTGTGTCCCCACCCCCACACAAAACACCTAAACCATACTGACAACTGCAGAATTATTATTATTATTATTATTATTCATGTTATTGTAACAATTTTTCTTTGCATGGGCGCTTTCAGATTTACTTTTATATAAGAATGACAAATTCATTACAATGGCAGCCAAGGTTTGTGTGAAATTGAAGTGTGGTTTTAAAGCAAAAACATTAGCTGGAAAAATTAAGTCTGTGCTTATTAATATAAGCTTTTGCAAGTTACTCGTAGTACAATTGCTGTCATTGTGTTCAAGGCATTTGTGTGACTTCATCTAAAAACCAAAGATGGACCCAAAACTGAGTGGGGTTGAGTTTCGGAAATACAAAGCATGCTACTCGGTGTTTGTAAATATGCACAGCAGTGCTTTTCTGTTAAACCTGTACTTTATGCAATGTAAACTGAATCTTTTTTTTTTATAGGCTCCTTTTAAAATAATAAGCTTGTATGTTTTGTTTTTGTTTATTATTGGCAGCAGAGCTTCTCTGTATGTACTTAAGAGATCCTGCATTTGAAACGGTGTAAAGAACAAGTAATCGCATTCATAAAACCATGTTCCACTCTGGTACTGGGTAATAAGGGGTTTAGTTTTATTCTTCACAACTAAAACTACTAAAAATGTCAAATAAACTGAAATATTTCTAGATGTTTTATTGCATGAAATGCACTTGAAATGGCTTCTGGTTTCAAATAACCATTTTACATATTTTTTTTACAAAGTGCAATTAATTTGTTTCTCATTCATTTGTGCGACATGCTACATTGCACAGTATATGATGATTGATGAATAACCATAGGGGAAGGCAAGGTTATGAATCAATAACATGGCCAAATCTTAATGGGTGACTCGTTTCTGAGTATTTGCCAGACCCTTATGGCCACCTGTTCTTACCAGTACACCAAAAAATCACAAATACTGAAAAGCATAGGAACAGTTCAAAAAGTGAAATATAGTCAGGGGTTCACATAACTGGTACGTATGCGAACCAATAAAGAAAAATACGAACAATGTAAAATACAGAAAGTGACAAGTGTTTGGGTTTTTGCTTTTGAATCCACAGGACGGCAATGTGGTGGTAGGATATTGAAATAAATAGAGAATGTGTGCTGCTCTGTTAAAAATTGTAGTAACCAGAAATCCTACTTAAACATTTGGAACTTCTGGTATCTGACACTGCCATCCCAATTGTTTGAACTGTCGGAGGAGGGGGTGGAGCTAGACAGCGACTTAGAGGATGAACCCCAATTTTGCTGCATACCAAACCATTTCTGCTGGTACTCACATGAGACCCTAATGTTAAGTTATGGGAACCCCTGTATATAGTACTTAATAGCAATTTTGTAAACATCATGCATTGTACAGCTTATCATATAGCTTGAGGGTAGTCTAATAATATACATTTTCATGTCAATAATTTAAATACTGCACTGGGTAGTTCATATATAAAGCTATTTTCACAGTTATCACACAATTCACAATTTCCGTGAAACGTACCCATTGCTGTGTAATGTGTTTCCCATTGTCATGTTCGTGCATTTTTTTATTCTTTAGTAGAATCGGGAGGCAAACAGGAGAACAAATAGATTGTATAAACTTCTACAGTGTGTTGTTAGTGTACTGGCTTACAGGTTTTCACATACCCAGACAACCTTTGATCAAGTGTAATCACACAGACTTGAGTTTATTCAAAGTTTAATGAATTTGAGTATATATTTACTCCTTCGGTTTAGTAACAGTTAAATGGATCGAATGATTGCAGCTCTATGTCGAAATCCTAGCTTATAGACAGTCCGGTGTCTTTGCAAACAAACGACCTTAGGCAGTCTAAATAGCATCATGCTTCAATGTAGGTGAGATATAAATTCAAGGTTATGCTTACTTTCTGGCAGAGAGGTATGTCAAAATGTAAAACAACAAAGAAAAGACAGTTGTCTAAACTTGAGGCTCTGAATACAACACCAGCAGTCAGCTTTGCAGAGAGGTCTTCAGGAGATGGATCAGGCAGGTTTGTGTTACTAAGACTGGCTGATGACTAAACTACAATTTTTTGTCCTTTGTAAACCTAAACATCTGGCTTTTTAGACAGCCTTTATCTCTAAATGTAATAATATACCACGTTTTGGTGCCAGGCTATTCCTTAAATGTATAATATGCAGTACCAGGCTTTTCCCTATTTTTCTAAGACAAGGATATAGGTGGTTATGTATAAAACTAATAACATATTTAGCTGGTACCTTGAAGTACTATCACTTGTTAAGATAAAAGATTATAAAGGTGAGGGGCCCTGGATTTAGAACACCTGTTATGTCAGCGAGTTCTTCCTTGGTTGTTAAATTATATTTTTTTGGTACTAAAAGAATCTTGGTACCCCAGCAAGATACGAGTAAGAAGCGAGGGGCCCTATTTGGCTTGGGTTGCTTCTGCTGATAAGAAACACAGCTTCAGGCACATTCTAAGAGGCCCTATCAAGCTTAAATTAGTCATAGTTTTGCTGAATCTTCTCATTTTAAACACAGATTTCTGCAATAATATTTCTGCTTGTTTAACATTTCTTAAACCAGTACACAGTTTTACATTATTTTAATAATATTGCCCTCAGCAGTTACTTTTAACAATGGTCTTTTAATCGGTGTCAGTGTGCATCCAGGATATCAGAGTGCTCCCTTTTTCTGGTTTCTTTCAAAGATTCTTCACAGGTTCTGGAATCCGGCACTGAACATCGCAGGTGTGGGTGACAGTTTTAAACACCTGATATCTGCAAAAAACCTGAACCCTGCTAGCAGGTCTCCCATCTTTGCATACTGTTTTTCCCAGATGAGCCCACTTTACTTAGTGATCTGCATTACACCTCATACATTCAATTATCTTTACATTGTCTGGTTCAACATTCAAATGAGAAAATGATAGTCCTTATATTATTTTGTACAGTGTTACCATACGAGTACATGCAGGACACAATTTTGGTTCTGCTTGTGGCAACCCAGTTCCACACCTCTGACACCCACACATTAATCTGGGTATATGCAGGTTTCTCCCCCTTTACAGAGAGTTTCCCATAGGGAGTAATGGTTCTGGACTGATAACTATTATGTTCGTGCTTTTCAATTTGATCAGAGAGGGCTATTTTATTAGGTATTCCTTCCATTCAAAATAACTGAGTTGGCCAGAATTCACTATTTCTCATGTCAAAGGGTTCCCATAGTGTTTGGAAGACCTCTGGATAGTGACCCGGTGCAAGCTGGGCTTGAGTTTACCATACAGCTACAAAAGCGGCACTATGACACTCGGGCAAGGGGGTGGCCGTTTGACGCAAGAGATTTGGTCTGGGACGAACAGCATATGGGCGACAGGCATGGACCGCAGGAAGCTGCTTGTGACTGGTCGTGGAGTGGGACAAGGTGGTACTAACTGGTGCTAAATACCAGTCGCTGGGGAGTGGCTGGCGTGGTTGAGAGAAGCAGACAGAGACGAACAGATTAAGTCGGAGCAATTCCACCTCGAGACTTAATTAGTTTAGCGGCATAGGTCATGGCTCACAGCAACCTGTTTAATTGTTAGTATAACAATTGTTATACTGTCTTTGATAATTTATTAACAAGCTTAATAAATATCGAGTTTGGCCCTGAATCCGGCTGAAGGCTCATTCTTATAGCGGTTAAGGATTTCGCTATAGTATTTTGAAGATGTCGGCCTAGTGCACTCAGGGTTTGAGAACAGGGGCATGTCCCTGATCACTACAGGAAGAGCGATTAGTGTTCTGGCTTTGTGTTCCGTGTGACATCATGGGTTCTTATGCTGGGTTGCCTCTTTGGCAATGTGGGCAATAATCCTTGCACTATCAGCTATACTAATAATGATGATGAGAATAATAATAATCAGTTAAACATTTTTATTTTGCATGGTTGGTTCACTAATTGGTTTCTGTGAGAAGGCATTTCAAATAAAATCCTTAGGGAAAAAAGTTGTGCAGTTATGACTGGTGCTGCAGTCACTGTAAATGGAAATTAACTTTACAATTACTCCTGTGCTTCTTAGTAAGCTTGCATTACAATTTATTGACTGCACAATTACTGCCATAACGGGTGAATCAGTTCTTGTCCAGCTGATTATGGTAAGCCTCTTTTGACACTTCTAACCTTTTCTCTCTTAAAACTATACAGCACATCATAATAAAGATATAAACCAGAACAGCTGGAACAGATTTTCTGTTGGTCCCTGCATACAACTCCCAGCCATCCATCTCACGCTTGAAATGCTGTTTTGGTTAACAGCATGATGACTTTGCTGGTCGATGATTAAATAAGGGAGTACAATTGAAAAGCAGGGCTGCTCATTGATCAATTGGATTCATATCTGAGTAATCTTGGAATACCTAATGCTACCTTAGGTAAGGTAAGAGGAGTGCTAATCAGGGATTGCAAAACCAGCCTTTAATGTACAACACAGTTGACTTGGATTGCAACCTCCCACAACTTCATTAGTATCATTTTGACTTGATACGATATGTTTGGGTTATAATATGTGATGCTAGAAAAGCAAATGAATGGTTAAGAGAGAAAATGTAAGTCAATCTGTTGATCTGTGCCAGGGCTTCTCTTACCAAATGATATGCACAGAACATACAGTGGGTATGTAAAAGTCCTGTGCGTAGTGCAGCAACAATTAGCCAGTCCTAAAATGGAATAGTAACATTTTCATTTTTGAACACGCCAGTGATACCACACATGCTGTACTATCATACTAGATCACTACTTGTGTGGAACTGTATCACGCCCACTGCAATATTCATGTTGCCATTGCCATTGCTAAGGTTTCTGGCATAATGCTTGGAAGCTGACATTTTCCTCTTTTAATCACTAGAGGTCACTTGCCCCTTTTAAAGCAGCCTATCAAGTAAATGCTACATTTGTAGCCCCTTAAATTACATCTATTCAGCACCAGTGGCAAGTGGGGATATTAATTTGCAGCTCTCAGCAGCTTTCAGCCTTTCCTTTGTAAAACAAAAATTAAATTGCTAATGTTAAAAGAATGAGCAACAACTAATACATGCACACAGAAGCTCTTAATTAAACCAGTTATTGACTGTAAAAATCTGTCTGTAAATCGCACCGGTCTACACGTAGCTTTTTGAAATTGTAATGTATACACACACACACACTATATATATATATATATATATATATATATATATATATATATATATATATATATATATATATATAATATATCAGTCACTATATAATATATCAGTCTCCGTTTAAGTAGAGCCATATTCCCCATGTTATAAAAAGGTAACTAAACAGCCTGCAGTACCAACGGGATGACCACTAGAGGCCGCTGGTCTACAACAATCTAGACTTTCAGCTAGATTCAACACCTGTAGGTAATAACATGGTTAACTGGGATAATTTGTAATGAAATTAAAGTCCATATGTCACCTATTTCACATTATAATCTGATTATATTTTATTAAACTACACTATAAAAGTGTTCTAGTATATATATATATATATATATATATATATATATATATATCATTTATACTTTTGCGCTGTAACTGTATGAAATTTACAATCCATAAACTTGTTTTGAGTGCTTCCGCCAAAATGCCCTGATTTCGAATCTTGACATCTGTGACGTCACTAGGGGAAAACACAAAAAATAAACCACATGCATGCATAGTCTATGGCTTAAACAAAACTATCATACACACAGGCCTATTTCACGATGGTTAAACGGTGTCAAAAATACATTTCAACTCAGATAGGCTCAAGCGAATACATTGCATGAAAAAAGTACTGTATTCCGTGAAAGTAAAATCAACGACGAGTTCGTCAGTGTACAATGCAATGATACTTCATACAACAGGGAATACGGAGACTAAAGCTTTTCTTTGTTGGTTTCTGGCAGGTACAAATTTTATTTGTTCTCTTTTGTAAGACACTGGTACACAAGTTCACAAACACACGCAGACCTTTAAAAAGACAGCTGTTCACGAAGACAATCATCAAGTAAGTGACCATTGATTCATTTTCCCCTGACAACAGCGGAACCATTTAGAAACCGCAATACTATTATTAAAAAAAAAATAAGCATCTATAAGACACTTCATACAAATATAAAAATGATTACCATAGTTTTATTTTTCTTACCCTGTGCACTAGTGCTCAATACTACTAGTTCTCTGCAAGTGTTGCATTTGTTTTTTCAGACGTCAGATATTATTATCATAAATATTATTATACAATATACCGTTATCAAATAAACTCCGGGGCCCAAAACTACCCAAACAAAATAAACATGAGCATGGCTTTCATATTGCTGACTTAATAAAAACAATAACGTCAGAGTGCTATAAACCAGTACAAACACATTGCCTGCTCAGGATTTCTGATGCAGAAATCAAAAGAATGAATCCACACATTTTTTAGGTAAGTTTTCGATTTTCAATTTGATCTTTAGGTAATGATCATATGCACATTACTGGGTAAGGACGGCTGCCAAGAAATAATAATAATTACGTGCAGTTCACAAGGAGGTTAGGCCTATTTAATTCCACTAAATCGAGGAAAGCATAAGTGTATTTCATGAATGAAGTTGAAGAGCTGTACGTGACCATGCAAGTCATCTCGGCCCTGTAATATAAACAGTGCTTTATTGAAGTGGATGGGAAACTGTAAACACTATTTGAAAGATGTAAATGGTAAAACAAACCAAATATAGAAATACCGTTTTTTTGTATTGAACTGTGCTAGCCGGGGTTAACAACATTCATGAATTGCCGACCTGCTGCAGACACGGGCTTGTCGCTCGCGTTCCTCATGCCAGCGTGGTTATTTTCTCTTGCTAGAGGTTCAACACATTTCAGAATTGGGCCTCAAACCACTTATTCTTCCTCCCCACAAGTTCTTTCATTACACACCACACTCCCGCTGTCCTTATTGTAATACAGACTACTCAAAACGTCGGAGAAATTCGTAATGATCGCTTTCACAGTCTGAAGCCATGTAGGACATATCTCTCAGCTGTTCTTATGTGTTCCCCTAGTGACGTCACGCCAACTTCGTGCACATCGGGTAAGTTGTCGGTATTGTCCGGAATTATTGATCGTTTTACATCTCAGTGCTCTAAAATTGAACATGGAGATTTAATTTCTTGCTCATTGTGAAAGTAAACCAAGTACGACCCCGAAGCCAACAAAATGATTTTCTATGTGAGATATGGACTTTTTTTATACCCACTGGGTAACAGTGGTTATAAAAACGCCACTCTGAGGACAATGGATGACAGAGAAATAGAGGAGAATCGGTGTGCTAATAGTGAATAAGATAAAGAAAAAGACCTGTGTAAGTAAATCATTAAAGATTTCTACAGGTAAACAGATTAGCTGACCTGGTTAGCAAGGGTAACTATTAATAAGACGTTTAATTAGATCCTCCAAGGGGAGATTGGATTTAGAAAACTGTGTAAATAAACTTTGGAAAACTTGAATCAGATCTTTAACCACTCTGACAAGGTCAACCCACCACTATATATATATATATATATATATATATATATATATATATATATATATATATATATATATATATATATATATATATATATATATATATTGTAACGACCCTGGCGATGGCAGCATCCTGGACATTGTGTTTGTCTTGTTTGTTACGTCGTGTTTAAGGTTCCATGTATTGTGAGGGTACGGGGCACGCCGTTGGTGTGTGTCTGCGTGAGTGCATGTGTGTGTGTGCAGTGGGCGGTTCCCCCGGAGGCTATAAGTATATCTCCAATAACACGGTGTATACTCATACTGTAATGTACAAATAAGATGAAGCTGGGTGCCTTCAACCACACGTCTGTTTATGACAGAAAGAACATAGAACCTGGAGTGTGTAGTTGCGCTTATAAAATGTCAAGAAGTTGTAAAATATAATAAACACATTAAACATCAGTCACCAGACTGTGGTGTATCAGATTGCAGCCATTTCCAAGCCATGTTTTACAGTTATTAAAACCGTTTTTTTTCACAGAAATGGTTTCTATAACTGATAAACACAGTGACTTTTGGTTGACAGAGACACACACACTCACACACACACACACACAGAGTCACAATTCCAATGGAACTTTTAATGGGCTGGCACACATAGAGTGCTTTTCTTCCAAATTAATGATCACCGTTCAAACCACTAGTTGTGCGCATTTTACATGTCAATTTGTAAATCAAAGCTGCTGCATATTTTGGAAATTATTATGAGAATTAAACCAAAAAGACTGATGTTACACATTTATAGTTGCAGTGTCAATTACTGGGTACCATTATTACCAAATTATTAAACCATTAAGAAAGACTGCTGTTCATTACAAAACAGTTCACTTATTCCACTGGGGACTAGAGAAAACGTTCAGAGTAGTGCATTTCAATCAATGATCCTAGAGCTGTATACAATGTTTAATAGAATTGCTTTAACACATGTGAGAGATATGAAGTCATTTTCAGTGAAAGCATTTAGGAAAGAACAAGAAAGTATGATAAAGGATATAGTATTGTCGTCCCATATTTGTCAGACATTTCTAAAGCATAGTTTGGTAATAAGATTCAGTCCTTGAAGAGCATCATCAGCTGTATGTTTTGAATGGCTAATCGAAAGACCGTCTATGGTTGTTCTGAATTAGATAATACTATGTAGTCTGAGGATGCATTGATTGTCTGTAGCAGCCTAATTAACGAACACCAAATAGTCTTGTTGTAGTTTTTATGATTCTTATGGATCCTGCTACCAGTAATAAAAACCTCAGCTGCCTTGTTTTACAATCTGAAGCACAGGGTGGCGCTCCATAAAGATATTAAGGCAGTGAAATTCAATCAATAATTTTTGCATTTTATATGTTTATTTACACTATTCTTTCAGAAATTCAAATTTTCACACGGAACCACTCATTACACGGCAATGGGTAAATTATACGAAAATCGTGTAATCAGTGATAACCGTGGAAAAAAAAGAGTGTTGGAGGCACTAAGAGCATTCTCTTCTTTATCTAAATGTTATTTCAATGCCCCTACATCCACATTCAGGGATTCCTGTGTTGTTGGAAACATTAATCAAGTTTGCTTCCTCTATGGAATTAAAAGATCCCGTGCCTTTTTTTTTTCAAAGAAGTGCAGGGATTGTAACCCGAGTGTCCTGGCTACATCACAGCCCTTCCACTTTCCAAAATTCATCACTGATATCTGTGACAAGAATAACCACTAATGTTATTTGTTGGCATAAAATGTGCTCAGGATGTGGCTCCCTGTCAGTGGTTTCTGAGTGATTGTAAAGCGCTGTGAGCGCATGTCAATGGTGCTATATTTATGAGTCTTTTCTTTCTATAACTCCTACAGTCCCAATATTTACCCTATGGATAGAAACCATTTTTCACAATTATACACAAGAGTCATTTTTATTAAACATATAATTTCCTGAGCACATTTGTGGACTCAGGGCCGAATAGGTGATATGAGTTAATTTGTTTTGTGCTCTTCCTTCAGTTTTGCTGTCTCCTGTATGTTAAGTGGCTCAGTCTTGTGAATTGACCCAGAGTGATTCGCTCAATACAACAATTAGTCAGTTTAATGCTAATACTTTAGACTTACAGAAGAGCAGTCAATACGAAAAAGGCATACGAAAAAGAGACAGAGTGTGGTGGTCTTCTCCTCTTCCTCTGGTCTAACTAAAGAGTTCTATATGAACCTTTTATACCTAACCTGTGGTTACGTCATTCTTCAACAATTCTTTCTTTTTGTAACTGTTCTCTTGGTGTCCTCCAGTACCTTTTCTCTCTTGGTCCTTCTAATTTTCTTAAATAAACACACTCACAATCCGTGCATTCAATACACACACCCTACTAATAAGAAATATTGCCTCAATAGATTACAAGACACAGACATTGATACAGAAGATTACAAGACACAAAAAATATATCATACCTGAATAAGGAATGTGTCCTTATCAATAACTTTCCACAGTTTACCTTTACATTGAGTTAAAGGAAATACACAGACCAAGCAAACAGGGAAAACAACACATCTTGCAACATGTAGAATCTAAAGTTAAAACTTTCAGATCAGAAGAACATATTTCTAAACTAGCATTCTCTACTGCAGGAAACAGCAGTTTCTAAAGTTATACCATTATGTCAGTCTTAATGCACCCTATGCATGATGCACATTTCCTCTGATTCATCTAATGCAGCCTTCCAATCAATAACTTTTACCAATCTGAATACTTATTAAAAGAAAAAGAGATCCTGTTCAGGACCAGGGTGATGCAATCATATGGCCATCTTAGGAGCCAACCAAGACTGGTGACTTCCATTCAAAAGTGAAGACACATGTAATCCAATCTAATTTGACACAACTACATTCCATTCCAATGCTGTGGCTGAACAGTTGAAGGGGGATTACAAGAGTACATATTGAAGCCATCATTAAACATGTATATTGTATGCTATACTTTTATATATTCAACTCCATTAAACTTTCTTTGGAGATTTTTAATATTAATATACATAGCAGTATTTTTTTTTATCACTTAATAAATAACTACAGCAAACGTCTATCTTATTGACTACCTGTTACACTGCATTTAGGAACCTGACAGCCAGTTTAGCTTGTTTCTGGTATGATTGAACACACTACTTAGAGCTGCACGATTTCTTTAAAATTTCTTCAATGAAAAAGACACCAGCTGCATCAAAGATCAAAAATATTTCTGCTCTGCCCACTACAAGAAGGGGACATGTCAACTATATGTTTTTATTTTTTACTTTTATTTAAGTTTTCATGGTGAAAGTTTAATGTCTTTAAAAGGTGGACATAAAAAAATGAAATCTTCTACCATTTAGCATTTACTGTTATTCAGGTTAGCATTCAAATATTAGGAACATTTGTTGTGTAATAGCTTTTTTGAGAAAATTATCAATTTGGAATGTGACAACGCTATTTATATCTGCTTTAATACATATAATGCTCAGTTTTGAAATATCTTGAAATACTTATTTTACTGTGAAAATAAAACACAGTCCAGCTTATAAACATCTGCAGGTTCTGACTGTTGTTCTGCAGGTCCCCAGCACACTATGCCATTGAGCTCTCTGGTGATAGTGCCCGTCAATGGAGGATCTACCGTGTGGTAGTTGACCGTGACTAGAGTTATGTGCCCTGAGCCACAGGAGCGTGCCAAGATAGAACAATGTGAACAAAGGGGAGAAAAATCCAGTGCTGAAGTACAGTAACAGCACATAGCGAAATCAGCTCAAATTAATAGGTTTTCGTGGGGAGGTCTTTTAGCCAGTTGGTTTCACTGCATTCCATGTGCAGGCGAGACAGCATAGCCAGTTATTTTGCTGGGAGCTCCCTTTTTAACCTCCTTCCGATATAACTTGTGAAGGCAGAGTTCCATATCTTTATCTTGTTTCTCAAGTTAAAACAACTGAAAGAAATGAGAATACAGTGCAACAAGATATGTATGCCAAGGTTTGCAAAGGAAGAGACAAATATCTTATTTGAGTTTTTGAAATGTGTCTGCTCCATCCTGTTTAAAAATTCCTGACCCAGGTGAATTAGGTATGAACAGCTACAGCTACCTCAGAAACCAGCATAAGCAGTTTTGCGGACGGGAGTACAAATAAAAGAAGTGGCTTATGGTTTTCCACTTAGATCAGCAGAGTGCACTATCCAGTTGGGTTATTTCTACAGTATGCATGCTTTGAGTCTCTAAGCAGATGTGGTCACAGGCACTATAAATAATCCCACTGTGTGTCAGAAATAAGAACATAAGAACATAAGAAAGTTTACAAATGAGAGGAGGCTATTCAGCCCATCTTGCTCATTTTGTTGTTAGTAGCTTATTGATCCCAGAATCTCATCAAGCAGCTTCTTGAAGGATCCCAGGGTGTCAGCTTCAACAACATTACTGGGGAGTTGGTTCCAGACCCTCACAATTCTCTTTGTACAAAAGTGCCTCCTATTTTCTGTTCTGAATGCCCCTTTATCTTATCTCCATTTGTGACTTCTGGTCCTTGCTTCTTTTTTCAGGTTGAAAAAGTCCCCAGGGTTGAAATTGTCAATACCTTTTAGAATTTTGATTGCTTGAATCAGATTGCCACGTAGTCTTCTTTGTTCAAGACTGAATAGATTCAATTCTTTAAGCCTGTCTGCATACGACATGCCTTTTAAACCCAGAATAATTCTGGTTGCTCTTCTTTGCACTCTTTCTAGTGCAGCAATATCCTTTTGTAACGAGGTGACCAGAACTGAACACAATATTCTCGGTGAGGTCTTACTAGTGCATTGTACTGTTTTAACATTACTTCCCTTGATTTAAATTCAACACTTCTCACAATATATCTGAGCATCTTGTTGGCCTTTTTATAGCTTCCCCACATTGTCTAGATGAAGACATTTCTGAGTCAACAGAAACTCCTAGGTCTTTTTCATAGATTCCTTCTTCAATTTCAGTATCCCCCATGTGATATTTATAATGCACATTTTTATTGCCTGCGTGCAGTACCTTACACTTTTCTCTATTAAATGTCATTTGCCACGTGTCTGCCCAGTTCTGAATGCTGTCTAGATCATTTTGAATGACCTTTGCTGCTGCAACAGTGTTTGCCTTTCCTCCTATTTTTGTGTCGTCTGCAAATTTAACGAGTTTGCTTACTATACCAGAATCTAAATCATTAATGTAGATTAGGAATAGCAGAGGACCTAATACTGATCCCGGTGGTACTCCACTGGTTACCTCGCTCCATTTTGAGGTTTCTCCTCTAATCAGTACTTTCTGTTTTCTACATGTTAACCACTCCCTAATCCATGTGCATGCATTTCCTTGAATCCCTACTGCGTTCAGTTTGAGAATTAATCTTTTATGCAGGACTTTGTCAAAAGCTTTCTGGAAATCTAAATAAACCATGTCGTATACTTTGCAGCTATCCATTGTCGATGTTGCATCCTCAAAAAAATCAAGCAGGTTAGTTAGACATGATCTCCCTTTCCTAAAACCAAGCTGACTGTCTCCCAGGATATTGCTACCATATAGGTAATTTTCCATTTTGGATCTTATTATAGTTTCCATAAGTCTACATATAATAGAAGTCAGACTTATTGGTCTGTAGTTTCCTGTTTTGGTTTTGTCTCCCTTTTTGTGGATCGATATTACATTTGCAATTTTCCAGTCTGTCGGTACAACCCCTGTGTCAAGAGACTGTTGCATGATCTTGGTTAGCGGTTTGTAAATAATTTCTTTCATTTCTTTGAGTACTATTGGGAGGATCTCATCCGGCCCTGGGGATTTGTTTATTTTAAGAGCTTCTAGTCCCTTTAACACTTCTGCCTTTGTTATGCTAAAGTTATTTAAAACTGGATAGGAACAGGTCGACATGTGGGGCATGTTGTCTATGTCCTCCTTTGTAAAAACATGTGAAAAGTAATCATTTAATATATTTTCTATTTTTTTTTCTTCATCTATGATTTTGCCATATCCCATAACTAATGTTGTTGGTGGTCGTCTTCTCTTTCAGGCAACCAGGGCTACAGTAAGTAACCTAACTGAATGCTGTCTAGATGATTTTGAATGACGTTTGCCACTCCTCCTATTTTTGTGTCGTCTGCAAATTTAACAAATTTGCTTACTATACCAGAATCTAAGTGAAATAAAACATTTAAATGATTTTGGACCTTATTTACATTTCTGTTTATTTGAAAACTGAACTTTGGGGGGCAAATATATGAAAACCATGTGATTTGGTTGAATAAAACAAAAACAACACTTTGCTTATTTGACAAAAATCTGTACAAGTGGTCGTATATAATTAGGAAGAAAGATTTGTTGTATAAAATCTTCTTTTAGAGGTCACTTTAACTTTGTAATTCAACATCCTTGTTTTGAGTTTCAAATGACATGCACACTGCTGAGAGTCATTCACTGATAGCAGCACCAAGGTCACCTTGATGAGTCACATTGTTAATTATGTCGATAATGACCACTGACCTAATGAATGAATGGCCTGAAAAAGAAGTGTACTGTTTAGCTCTCCAGGACTTGTCCTGGTCTGAGAGGATACATGTACCCCTTAGCCATTTTTGAGCCGGCTTAGCTTTTTTCTTTTGTAGTGTAAACGCAGCTGGCCCAGGTTCAGCCCAGGTTCAGCCGTCCTAAAAGTGGTCTGCTCCAGAGGGGGCTCTGCAACGACTTTGGTCTGTTTTTTGCTCTACTGTGAACGCATTGGTCCCTGAGACGGCTCCAGTTTGCCAATTACACTCATGGGCAACACCCCCATTGTTAGCGTCAAATAGGAATAGACAACAGAAACAGTAGGTTTGGATTGTTACTCGGACAATAAACAAAAAATATTTTTGACAGAACGCTGACAGGCAGAGGATTCCAAAATAAACAGTGTGGCAATGTGCCCCGCCCCTGTGTGCTTATTATGTGTTGTATGGTGCGTGCGTGTGTTAATGTTGGTGTATAGTCATTGGTACACGGGATATAAACGGGTCTGTGTTTCACGTGTATTTAAAAAGTGTAGATTTGTATTTAGGCACGAGGAGAGCACAAATCACTTCACGTGCTGGTTAAATGTAATATGTGAGCACGGGGTTGCACAGAATTAATTCACGTGCTGGGATTCAAGTCAATAATTAATTAGTAATTGAATCCCAGCACAACAGTATATATAGATGCACATCCCTGTCACTCAGGGTTGGGTGTTCGGTGAGTGGAGAACGGGAGAGAGAGAAGGAGTAAAGTAAATATAAAAGAACGTAAATATTGTTATCTGCTCACCGTGTTTGTTTGTCTGTCTAGTCCGTTTTGTTCGTCTATTTATTTTGGCCTCAAGTGCCGTGTGCTGTGTTTTGTTGTTTCAAACCTTTTATTTTCTGTTTATTTCCTGCTTCTGGTCTGACGCCACCCACTCCGGCCGTCTTTGTGACACGTGGTGTCATCGTGGGATAAACAGCGCCTCCAAGCGTCAGACCAGGAGAGGGGGTTTTGGATTACAAAAAAAAATAAAAAAAATAATAATATAGTAAAGCGAGGATGGGAAGAAAGAGCTGCAGGAAGCAGCGGAAGCAGCAGCAGCAACAACAGCTGCAGCCCTCATCCTGCATGCCGGGCTGGGAGGAGGACAGCCACAACGGGGCAGTAGCCACCCCACTGCCACCGGGTTCCCCACCGTCCCGGGAAATATGGGACTGGCTGGTGCACCCCGAGGGGAACTTCGCCAGTGACCTCCCCTGGGTTATTCACGCGCTGCAGATGCGAGATGGGAAACGATGGGAGGACTGGGAGCAACAGCACAACCCAGCATCCGTTCGTGACCTCACCATGGTGGTGCTGGGGTACCTAGCTGCAGACATGGGAGGGATGCCTTCCAGTGAGCAAGAGGGAGAGGAGCAGTCGCTGCCCTCTCCAGTACCTGAGCGGGAGGAGCCTGAGCGTCCACAGCCCAAGCGGGAGGAGCCTGAGCGTCCACAGCCCAAGCGGGAGGAGCCTGAGCGTCCACAGCCCAAGCGGGAGGAGCCTGAGCGTCCACAGCCCAAGCGGGAGGAGCCTGAGCGTCCACAGCCCAAGCGGGAGGAGCCTGAGCATCCACAGCCCAAGCGGGAGGAGCCCGAACTTCCTACGCCTGATCGGGAGGAGCCCGAACGTCCACAGCCCAAAAGGGAGGAGTCGGGGCGTCCACAGCCCAAAAGGGAGGAGGTCGGGGATGATGGCTGGGAGGTTTTTTTAAAGAACCTCGCGGCAGAGTTATGCCCTGGCTGTGGGGCTTATGGGCACACGTTAGCCATATGCCCCACCCAGTATGAAGAGGAGGAACTAGCGCCCAGACGGGGGGACCGCGAGCGTCCAGCGCCCAGACGGGGGGACCGCGAGCGTCCAGCGCCCAGACGGGGGGACCACGAGCGTCCAGCGCCCAGACGGGGGGACCGCGGGAATCCGAAGCCTGAGAGGCAGCTGTTCCCACCTTCACCAGCAGAGCAAGAATGCCTGCTGGTTTCCCCAGCACAACCAGCAGAGGAAGAATGCCTGCTGGTTTCCCCAGCACAACCAGCAGAGGAAGAATGCCTGCTGGTTTCCCCAGCCCAACCAGCAGAGGAAGAATGCCTGCTGGTTTCCCCAGCACAACCAGCAGAGGAAGAATGCCTGCTGGTTTTCCCTTCAGAGGCAGTGCCGCACCAGTCCCCTGCAAGAGAGACAGAGCAGCACCAGTCCCCTGGAAAAAGGGGAGACTACACGCTGCTCCCACCTCCATCGGCAGGAGACTACACGCTGCTCCCACCTTCACCGGCAGGAGCAGAGCAGCCGGAGCTGCCTCTGCCACTTCCAGGAGCAGAGGAGCAGGAGCTGCCTCTGCCACTTCCAGGAGCAGAGGAGCAGGAGCTGCCTCTGCCACATCCAGGAGCAGAGGAGCAGGAGCTGCCTCTGCCTCTGCCACTGCCAGAAGCAGAACAGCAGGAGCTGTCTCTGCTTCCCGTACCTCCACCACGGGGAGTACGGTGGCCGGAGCCCCAGAAAGGGGAGCTGTCGGCCACGAAGAAGGGGGAGGAGGTCTGGAGACCACCAACCCCAGCAGCAGTTTCGCTGCCGGAGATCGTGGGGGAGGTCAGGAGACCTGCTCCCACTGCAGCAGTTTCGCTGCCGGAGATCGTGGGGGAGGTCTGGAGACCTGCTCCCACTGCAGCAGTTTCGCTGCCGGAGATCGTGGGGGAGGTCCGGAGACCTGCTCCCACTGCAGCAGTTTCGCTGCCGGAGATCGTGGGGGAGGTCCGGAGACCTGCTCCCACTGCAGCACTTGTGCTGCAGAAGAGACTGTGGCCGGAGCCCCGGAAGAGGTAGCTGCCGGCTACGAAGAAGAGGTGAGGTCAGGAGACCATCCCCCAAGCAGCCTTTCCGCTGCCAGGACTGCCCCGGCTGAAGGAGTCAGTCTGGGAGCTGTCAGCACGTCTGCTGACAGCATGGCCAGTAGCAGCCTGGCTACTGGCAACATTGCCACCTGTGGGCCCCTGGAAGCCTCCCTTCCCAGCCCGAGACTTTGCCCTGGACTGCTGGATTTTTAAGGGGGGAGGTGGCCGTTGAGGCCATGTGTGCTTTGCACAGGGGGGGGGTATATGTGGCAATGTGCCCCGCCCCTGTGTGCTTATTATGTGTTGTATGGTGCGTGCGTGTGTTAATGTTGGTGTATAGTCATTGGTACACAGGATATAAACGGGTCTGTGTTTCACGTGTATTCAAAAAAGGTAGATGTGTATTTAGACACGAGGAGGGCACAAATCACTTCACGTGCTGGTTAAATGTAATATGTGAGCACGGGGTTGCACAGAATTAATTCACGTGCTGGGATTCAAGTCAATAATTAATTAGTAATTGAATCCCAGCACAACAGTATATATATAGATGCACATTTCTGTGTCTCAGGGTTGGGTGTTCGGTGAGTGGAGAACGGGAGAGAGAGAAGGAGTAAAGTAAATATAAAAGAACGTAAATATTGTTATCTGCTCACCGTGTTTGTTTGTCTGTCTAGTCTGTTTTGTTCGTCTATTTATTTTGGCCTCAAGTGCCGTGTGCTGTGTTTTGTTGTTTCAAACCTTTTATTTTCTGTTCTGTTATTAAATGCTGAGCGAAAGCATTCGCTCAGCTTCACCAAACCCCAAATCTCTGTCTGTTTATTTCCTGCTTCTGGTCTGACGCCAGCCACTCCGGCCGTCTTTGTGACAACAGACTATTATATTTGTACTATAATGTGAAAAAACATTTAATGTGGTATCATTTAGTAGGATAAACATAGTTACCACAAAAAGGTATTGGCAGAAATATTATTTTTCACATATATCTACAAATGTAAAGTGTGATGGTATTTTGATACGTATCATTGTGAGGAAATGTTCAGTTTTGTGGGTACCTCTATCTAGAATTAAACAAATCATTACAGTAAATTCGGTAAGATAATAAAAGGTTTCCTTCCTGGGGTGAATACAGTCCTTTTGTTTAAAAGTAATGTGCTTTTAGACCTCAGCATAGTGCTTGTTTACATGTATCACAGCACTAACTATTATACAATGAGTTTCACTTTTGTTGAATAGCAAAAATTTAATCGGTAAGAAAATAAAGAGTTATTGTTTATTGTGTTTTGGGTAGGGGAAATATCTTCATGCAAGGGGTGGACATCATTGGCCACGCACTACAGTTCAGGGGCTATGCACACGCATACAGGGCCAAAGTCAGCTTAGATCTGTGCTCAAGTGTAAATGGGGGAGGCTCAAATGATAAGAATCTTTTAATCTGATCAACCCTAAAACAGCTCAGGTCCGAGTTGTAAACACACCTGTGGTGACAAAGTCTCTTTCACCAGGGCCTGAGGTTGGTCACAATACAAGGCTTTCAAATATATATTTCTGTATTACTGCAGCTTTGAATAAGATTTTAAACTGCAATAAAACTGAAAAACACTTCTGTGACGGGGTACTGCCCCGTCTTTATGATCATGGTTGGGACTGGCAGGGAGGGGGTTAAAATTCCTCCCTGCCAGGAAAACATGTGAGAATGTGGCTGGAGCCCTAATTGACTAATCAGCAATTATTGAATAATTGGGCTCCAGCCACAGGGGATAAAAGCCAGGGGAGAGGCCCTGGTTGGGGAGAGAGTTGAAGGAGAGTTTTAGAAGCAAGAGTGTGTTTGTATGTGCTGTTTTTCTGTTCCAGTGAAGGCAATGCCCAGCCTGGAAACCTTTATTTTTGTAAGTTTTGTTTTTTTGCTTTGTGTTTGTTTTATGTTTAAACCTTTTTGTTTGGCCCTTGTGCTGGTTTATTTTGTATTTTTGTTTATTAAAAACTTTATTTTTGAACTTTATACTGTCTCTGAGTCTCAAACCTCGGTCCATCCTGTCACAACTTCCTATTTAATACATTTTTTATTTGTCAAATGTCTTCTTAGATAGGTACTGCATTTAAGATTTACAAAAGTCACAGAAACATAAGCAGTGTAAAATACATTGTTATTGGACAATGGGCAAAGCTTTAACGTGAGTTATTTAAAGCATGTTTTGTATGGCCTGTTGAATTCAAATAGGACTGTAATGGCTAAGGTTAAACTAAGGTAACATTATTCAGTCCAAGATTAGCTCTAATCACCAGGGTTTGTAAAACCAGTCATAAAAGACGTCCATAAATTAAGGTTTGTGAAAAAGGCCCAATATTATGACTGCCTCCTGTATGCAATGGTCTCTGAGAAAGTAGCGTGCCATCTGGAAATGCAAGACCCCATTATAGTTGTGCTCATGCTGGATGCACTGTGTCAACTGCAAGCCATCCTTGTATTGCTTCTTTATGTACAACAACAATGACAGAGGCAGAACCCCCTACTGAGGTGAAAGGTGACAGATTCCATGCTCATTCAGCCTAGGATTTGTTTTGTGCAACAGTATTGTGTGATGGCCGAGTAATGGAGCAGCTGTTCACTAGGGACTAGTCTGTAATCATTCAGGTTCTAATCTTCTGATCACCACATATCATACTTTTTATTTAAAATAGGTCAAACTTACTTCTTAGCAGCCTTTATTTAACAAACTACTGGAAAAAGAAGGTAGGTTGCTCCTGTTTTATGACCCTGTCTGTTGCATACTGGGCTTGTTGCAAAGTTGAAGAACTCCCACTTTTCTGCTACAGAGGAACCACTTTGCTTTAGGCAGATGCTTCTAAGTAAGCCATTAAATAACAGATCCACAAACCTTTAACTAATAATTCCAGGTATGTAAGTGTGTACTTTAGTCTATGCTTACTCCTGTTGTTTTATAAAATGGAATTTGCACCTTCTGAGGTTCTTGTTATGTGTTGTAACCTTAGCAAAACCTTCTTTCACAAAAACAGCACAAATTGTGATTTGGTGGGAAGATCTTAATTTTTTTAACTTTAACATGGATTTTTCTCCTTCAGCAAAATATTAGTAAATTTCAGTTTCAAGAAAGAAAGAAAGAAGTGTAGGGGACAGTTCAGTGCAAAACTATGGGTTTCATTTGCAATGGACGGTGTTGTATTCAGAAAGTAAAGAAAGTAATAGTCTGGGGTGATTAGGAAGGAGAACTCAGTCCCACAGGAGTTTAGTTTTGAATCTCAGCTCAGGCTTCCAATTGACATTATGACCCCAGGGCAATCACCTCCTTAACCCTAGAACAAAAATAAAAAAATCAGGGAACAATCAAAACCAACTGGAAGTGTGACTTGGCATTTCAACAGGCTTATCCTTTTTTAATAATGTACTTTTAATGAGTTGCCTCATTCCCCAAACACCTCCAGGGGCCCAGGCATGAGGATAATGATGCATATCCTCATTTGAAAAACAAATGTTTCATAAAATCCTTAAGACACCCAGGTCTCAGTCTTACCTCAGGCATACAATCCTTAAGACACCCAGGTCTCAGTCTTACCTCAGGCACACCTCTACAGCTTTTATGTTTCTGGATTTTTTTATTTTTATTTTTTCAAATTGGATTACATATTAGTTGAATTCCAATGAAGCTGTTGTCAAATCCTGATAACATCCTCACTTGTTCATAAGAACAGCCTATTGCCACATAACTGTAAACTACTACAGCGTCCACCCAATTCATAATTCTAACAATTAATCCAGCAATGCAGCTGATGTTGTATTATATATTTACACATACATAATTATTATGTAATGTAGCAGTGGCATTTTCTATTAGACTTGTACATGTAGTAGTTACATTCATTATTTATATATGGTTAAAGTAACATGTGCATTTTTCATGAATGATCTCACCCCAGTAGTAATGTCTGAGATATGATTATGCTATGAAAACCACTTTTCTACATTATCTCAGACTAATAATGGCTAAAGGCGTCAGATCTGCATTAGCTGAGGAAGTGCAACGCGCTAGCAGGGAAATGTTGATTGGATTGGTTGGACTGTTTTATGAATGAAAGCGGGGGGCGGGGGTGATGGCGCTTCAATGAAAAGCTCTGATGTTTCCCTAGATCCATATTATAATAACCTGACAAATGCAAGGCATCAGTTTACAGTGTTAGAGTTTAAAAGTTCAGGCAGATGAAAGGATTTCGCAGTATACATGTATATCATATATCAAGGTTAACAAAAATAAAGACCATCTTAGACTTCCCCACCTAAGTGAACCACACCTACTTTAACCCGATGTGAATGGGCTTGTAACACAGTTCCATGGGTCAAGAGTCCCCTGGTTATTGTACTGAAAGCATCCATCACTAAGGCAGCGACAGTTTTTAATTCTTTTCTATGGCTTACACTACACAGATTGCTATGTCAGTAGATGGAATAATTTTCAGATCTGATAATATAACAGCGGATTATTAAATAGCCTGTTGTTTATGTTTAGTAGATGGCATCGTTTGAATATTAAAGAGGATGCAAGAAAAAGCGAAGCAATATAACAAAAGAAATTATGTTGCATTTCTGTGTTCCTTTGAGAAGATCCTAAAGCCATGTCAGAAGAGATTACATTGGTAACTCGTCAGTGTGCTCTGTTTTCGTCTATAGCATCGTCAAGCCTGACCTAATAGATTAAAAGATTAGCATGGGCTCCAAAGACAAATAGAGAAAATAATTAAATTAGGCCAGTCTGCAATAAAGCACCAACACTTTGACATTTTCAGGATATTCAAACTGAAGATAGAACTAAAAGGCCAGTCTAAAAAAGTGTTTGTTGTTGCCAAACTGGCAATATTATATATAATAAAATAGTACATTGAAAGTTTTCAGCTTCATGTGATTTCTTTGGAATCAGGAATAAAATGACATGTCTGATTAGCTGGTAAATGTCTGATTCCTGTCTTGATTCTTTGCTGGTGTCGTATATATATATATGTTATATCGTATGTATATGTGTTGAGAAATTTAAATAAAAAGAAAAACGAACGTAGTTCATTACTAAGTGTTAAAACATATATGCCGTCACATAGCCTACAAAAAAAAAAAAAAAAAAGGAACCCATCATATCAGCATATACTTGCGGCAGACAGCTTCTATGTAAACATAATGCTTACAAATTAAACATAAGCGCCCACATAGCGAGAATCGCGGTGCTGCTGATTTGTGGTCTGCAGCAGAGGGTGGTACTCTGTGTTGTGAATACCGTTGACAGTTTCAGGGAGGAGGTGCATTAAAATCCCATGGGAAACAATGCTCTCTCCAATGAAGCCCCATTCACTTTTCTTAACATGGCGATGAATGTAGTAGGAAATCCTCAGAAGGGAATCAGAGCCGCTCTGACGATGCTGATGACTCTCTACGAATATTTGAACTCCCGCATCCCGTGCCGGTTATGATGTTGGAAAAATGGACAAGTTTTCGACCAGCATTTCCGAGATCAAATGGAGCGCGGTGTCCTTGCCTTTGGATGTAATAGTCAGTAAATTCAGATTGCCAACTCTGGTACGGCTCAGCCAAGGTAAGAAAAGCGCACAAAACAAAGTTTACTTCTCTTAAAAGTACATGTTCCACTAGTTTTGGATAACATTTCTCCCGGTGTGCGTTTCATTAGATGCTGCTGGTGTCTGCACTATCAATCATGTTTCTTCTTTCTAGCATGCCATTGTACAAGCTACCAGAGGTAGTCTATAGCCTATGTTGACAAGGTGGAACATGAAAGAAACATTATTAAACATTTACGTTAGCACCACAAATCAGTTCATTTCAAAGAATCTTGTGGCTTAAGTTTTTTTTTTTTTTTGTTTTTTTTTAATATATTTAATTTTTTTATTTATTTATTTATTTTTTATATATTGCATTTTAGCGAAATGTGTTTTTGGTATTTTCAAACGAGTTGGCAAAGAAAGGTGACGAAGTGTCTTGTTATTTTATTTGAGAAAAGATCCACTGCTATTCACATGTAAATTCTGTAATCAGCAAATGAGTGTCCTGCATACTAATAGAGCAGGCAGAGCTACATCCAAGTTTCAAATAAGTGTAATATTAGACTAAACAAAGGATACACATTCCGATTATACAGTGTGTGTGTATGTGTGTGTGTGTGTGTGTGTGTGTGTGTGTGTATAGTCAGGGTTATCAAGCGATTAAAAGAATGAATCGCGATTACAATTTTTAATTTTAGTTAATCTTGGTTTTAATCGCATATTTAATTGATACAATTAGTGCACCCATCTCATTCAAGTTTGCTTTATTATTATTATTATTATTATTATTATTATTATTATTATTATTATTATTATTATTATTATTATTATTATTATTATTATTTTAAAGTTCTACTAATTATTACAGATAAGGCCTTATATGTTCTTGGACCTTTTGTTCAGGATCTGCTGACCCCACATCTTCCTGGTAGTTCCCTGAGATCGGAAAATGCTAATCTGACAGTCCTTAAAATGACTTTGAACTCTGTCAGGGCATTTAGTTATAAGGCCCCTGGAATGCTTGCACTAAGAGCGCTAATTATTATTATTATTATTATTATTATTATTATTATTATTATTATTATTATTATTATTATTATATTTTATTGTCCATAAAACAACACAGCATAGAAATAAGACACAGCATGTCTTATTTCTCAATTATATTGTTGCCCTTTATTTGTAGTTTTATATTTATTTACACATAATTATACAGAAAAACTCCATGATTTGTTGTTTGAGTCAACTGCTAAATCACAATGGAATCAGTTTATTATTCACCTTAATGCATTTCATATTATACTGTATATTTTCTTATCAGTTTCCTTTAAAGGGTATCCTTTACTGATGTTTTTCATTGTTGTTTAAAATTGTCTAAATAAAACAAACCATTCATTGAGTAATGGTTATATTCTCCTTAATCATAAATACTATTATATATACAGTATACTACCGGTCAAAAGTTTTAGAACACCTCCATTTTTCCAGTTTTTATTGAAATTTACGCAGTTTAATGTCTCAATGTACTCTGAAATTAAAGCATAAAACAAATAAACAATTTGAGATAAAAAAAAAATCATGGAATCATTTTGTTTAACAAAATTTAATCTAAATTTTTGACTCATCAAAGTAGCCACCTTTTGCAGACAACAGCCGAACACACTCGTGGCATTCATTCTACAATGGAAATCAAATACTGTTCGGAAAGTTCTTCCCAACACTGTTGCAGAAGTTGTAGGTTGCTTTGCTTTCAACCTTCTGTCCAGTTCATCCCAAGCCAGCTCAATGGGGTTTAAGTCTGGAGACTGTGCTGGCCATTCCATGATTTGAAGCCTACCGTCTTGTTCTTTTCTTCTAAGGTAGTTCTGACATAGCCTGGAGGTATGTTTTGGGTCATTATCTTGCTGTAGGATGAACCCCTGACCAACTAGGCGTATACCAGAGGGTATTGCATGGCGCTGCAAAATGCTGTGGTAGCAGTTTTGGTTCAGGGTGCCACTCACTCTGTGCAAGTCGCCGACTCTGGATCCAGCAAAAGAGCCCCAGACCATCACGCTTCCTTCTCCATGTTTGTTGGTGTCACACACCGAGGAACCATCCTTTCGCCTACTCGACGGCGTACAAAAACCCTGCGTGATGAACCGAAGATTTCAAAGTTTGATTCATCGGTCCATAAGACCTTCTTCCAGTCTTCAGTAGTCCACTGGCGGTGCTTCATGGCCCAGACAAGCCTCTTTTTCTTATTTTGCCATCTTAGCAATGGCTTTCTTATTGCCACTCAACCTGTCAAACCTGCAGCTCGAAGTCTTCTCTTCACAGTTGAAACTGAGACTTGCTTACTTCGACCAGTGTTAAACTGTGCTTGAAGCTGTTGTCCTGTGAGCCGCCTATCACGCAAGCTGTTGACTCTCAGAAACTTGTCTTCTGATTCTGTTGTGGCTTTGGGTCTGCCAGACCTCTTCCTGTCAGAGTTTCCTCCAGTTTCCAAGTGCCTTTTGATGGTGTAGGAAACTGAACTCACTGACACCTTGGCTTTCTTTGCAATTTCTCTAAAGGAAAGACCTACACTTTTAAGGGTTATAATGGTCTGTCTGTCTTCCTTTGTTAATTGCCTTTTTCTCGCCATTATGAGAGCAATATACTACTTCCTGCAGTACAATACTGTCCAAATAATGCTTAAGAGGGTGTAGTAACACAGTCTGTTCCAACACTGCTTTTATACAGATAGAGGGTTTGTAAGTAATCAACAAAAGTTGGGACACCTGTAGGAATTGTTAGCATCAACTTTCAAGGCTTTACTTCCATTGCTGCAGAACAGCTGTAAGTTGTTAACCCATTACTTGTTCCCTGAAAAAGGCCTTTTTGTATAACTCTGAAATGTACATTATTTTTCAGTTTTTGGTAACCTAACTTTTTTTTTTAACCTCTGGCAGTTTACCGCTTACCTTTGTACCATTTCAGGTTATTCAATGGACTTGAACTGCTTAAATTTTAATAAAAACTGGAAAAATGGGCGTGTTCTAAAACTTTTGACCGGTAGTGTGTGTATATATATATATATATATATATATATATATATATATATATATATATATATATACGTTATATTATCATACTTAGCCTGACTCATGGGCTTGCAGCATTCCTGAATTTCTAAAAGTGTACTCTGTCGAAACTGACAGGTTTCATTTATTATTGTGTTGTTGCTAGAAAGTGTATTTTGAGACGTGAAAGCATGTTTAGCACGCAGGTGGTGCTTCAGATTAGATGCAGCCTATGTTTGTGATACTGAAAGTTTCAGTTTGACAGTAAATAAACTTCCCATTCACAAGTCCTTCACTTTTAGTACTTTGCTCCACAATGAAGTTATATGACTAACTTTCTATGTAAACACAGACTGCACTCATTGCGTTGCATGCGCTCAAATGTATTAAAATGGTGCCACAAGGAATGAGTTACGGTATGATGAGAAGGTCAAGACAGTGGAGTGTGATTAACGTGCATTAAAAAAATCAAAAATCTCCTAAGAAATGAATACGTTAATCACAGAAGTTAACTGTGATTAATTGACAGCCCTAACATACTGTGTATATATATATATATATATATATATATATATATATATATATATATATATATATATATATATATATATATATACACACACACACACATAACACATAACACATAACACAAAAAATAAAAAAAGTTAGCTGAGAGTATTGTATTTCTATTTCTATGGAGCCAACACGTTTGCTACGTATTTACCCGCTGAATTCGGCTGCGGTCCTTTGTTATTGTGCACTGAGAGGAAGGACCCCTGCAACCTAAATGAATGAAACTATAATTCAAAGTAGGATAATAGTCCTTTCTGAGGGAAATACTAACTAACTCATAACAACCCCCAGCGTGGATTTATTGGGTACCAGTATGTGCTGATTGGTGGATGATTATTTCGATTGTGTGTGAGTGTGAACACAGCACTTTACTTCGCAGAACAACATCTCTAGATACATGTTGCAATACAATGTCCTATCTGGCAGGACTGATTCGATGACAATGTATTAATTTGCTTTATTGATCTGCAAGTATAAATGCTAGTACACATCCTTATAATGTACCATCTTTATAAGTGTTGTGTAATGAAATGAAACTATTTAGCACTAATATGGTTGGACAATTCATATTTAATGCAGTTAAACTCATATTATTATGCATGTGCAATAAGCATTTAGCAGGTTTTTTATGCAGAAGAAATTCAAACAGTGGGCTATAAAGTGGCACCCCAAACATGTTCTTACAAAACAAAATATTCTGTGAGATTAGTTTCTTTCAGATTCAGTTTTAATAATTTAATTAGCTGTCAGGAATCGCATATTCATGCAACTGATGATAATCCATAACTATTAAACACTCAATATGCTACATTTAGGAATAGTAAAATAATACTTTAACACTTAACACTGATACTAGTCCTATGAAGTGCTCCAGAAGAACATTGCCACAGCTCCACTGTGGTTGTGTTAACCCCCTTTGAGGTGGTGAGCACCTCCCCACTTTTCTGTGAAAGACTCAGTGTTTGGACTGGTGTAAACTTGGTAGGGGCAACTAATAGACAAAAAACCCGGATTATGTGGTTTTAACCTTTGGTTCAATGATGCAGCCTGCACTTTGAGATACCGGGCTGTATTCACAAGCACTTATCACCTTGCAAATTTCACCTTTGCGAATTTCAAACTGCCAAGGTTATGGAACTAACAAGAAACAACCAGCATGTCGGAGCTCAGGAATTAACCTGATTTATTTATTTGAAGCTTTTACATTTCCCATACACTAAATTAAACAGAGTACACGGAGGCCTGATAACTGGTGCTGGGTTAGTTAATTAAGGGTGAAATAGCTAGGGCCCAATTTGCCAAGTATAGTACATGCATATTTAAAATGCGTGCAAACAGTTGTTTTTACAGTTTTATTATGTAATGCTTGTTCTCAGATCTTTCTGAAGCATTGTGGGAATGAATTAAGCAGGTTTTAAAATTGGTGCTACAGGAAAACAAATAACTTAACACAGTTCTTTTTTAACAACTTTCCAAGAGCTGTTCAGCTAACACCGTAGTGAAATAACTTGTCTTGGTCTGTTATGTTTTATATTTGACGATTTAAACATAATATATAATGTGCATGTGATTTAACTACATTTAACATGTCATTATATGTAGAAATTACATATACTATAGAAGCATCATGGGTTATTTCTTACACATGTAACTTAGTATTAAATGCAATTTGTTAAAATCTGACCCATGGAGCCACTGTATGCAATAAACTGTTTATCAATCCCATTTAATTTGTGAAATGTGGTTTATAATGGTTTTAGCTGGCATGCTGTAATGATTTACACATTTATTGCTTACCATCATTTGGCATAGTTGTTGTTACTGAGGTCTCATAAATGGGCTTCTAGTAGAGACTGGCACTCTCTTGGAGGAAGCAGAGTATACAGTATAAACCTACTGTATTTTACAGACTGAGGTGCCTTGTGCTGTCTTCTTTTGCCCATTATGTTTTGCTTTAATTTAGGGTCCGAGCTATTTTTCGGCTGTTTTTAAAACAAACATTTTTTTTAATCTTTTTGACCTGTGTTAGATTTGTGGCAATAACTCTTTAACTATAAAGGTTACAGGTACAGGCCATACATGAAATGAATGTGCACACACTCGGCTCCTATAAAAAGTTAAATAGTCAGAAACTCACCTTGTTCAATACAGATAACAAAAACCACAGAAAAAACCACAGAAAAAGAAAAAACATTATTTATTTGTAAAATTTATTTTAGCATGGCCAGCTCAAGTCTGACAATGTACAATGAAACTTCAGCACGTAGGGAACATGGAAAAAATGAACAAATTGGATAAAAAAAATATATATAGGAATTCTGGCCATATATACAAAAGGGACCAAAAACAACAACAACAACAACAACAAAAAAATAAAAATAAACAATTGAAAAATGTGCAAAAGAAAAAAAAAACGCATTCAAATTATTTGTCCCAGGGACCCTGATCATATGGAGCAATTCAGTGTGGCTACCATGGCAACCTAACTCTAACAACTCTTGTCTCGTGCACCTGATCCACAAACACGAAAAACAAATATACATATTTATCGGGAAATTGGTCCTTGTGACTTTGATGTCGCCATTTCTCTTATTTTATAAAGATTTTGCTTGAAAATGTTTGTTAACTGCACCCAGGTAGGTCTGTGTTACAGCACAGCAGTAACATTGCAAAACACTTGCATTCACGGCTTTCCAATGGTGTATCGCACAAGTAGGGCTGTGTCCCACAGTGCCTGAGTAAAAAGATTTAAAGGGCCAGGTCGCCGGCAGGATATTTAACATTAGGCGGACCCAATAGAGTTAAATACTTTTCTTGTTTAAAGACTTTGTAGACTACAGAAAACATTAATTGCCTACTGTTTTAGGCTGTTGAGACTGCTGAGCTGTGGTTGTGATACAAAGATAAATTGGGATGTAAATCGGGTGTGATTGCACATTTTCAATAGCAAATTTATTTAGGAAACTTCCCATTTTTTATGATACTTTTTGCTGACAATGGGACTCAGTTTGGTCCAGTAGAAGGTTTTGCCGGTGAGGAAAAGAAGATTGTTGATTAATGTAATTATTTATTTTAAGCTCGCACCAAAGCTCAACATCTTATCACATCACCAGTCTTTGTTATGCAGTCACAGACAAAAGTATTTTGGCAGTTTAAAATTGAGAAAAAACCACAAAGAAAGTGATTTCTAATGGTTCTATTGAAATATATAAATTAAAGTAGTGATTCTACTTTATAATAAAACAACACATTATTACATAACATTCATAAAATGAAAAATAACATACACAAACTCATTTCATACTTTGACAAAAGTATTTGGGCACCCTACATTTGTATTTTGTGTGCCCACCCTTTGCTTCTTCTACAGCTTGCAGGGTTTTTTTGTATTTTGAAACCAGTTCCTGGCATCTTTCTGGAGATTTTTGCCCATTCTCCAGTATATACAGCTTTGAGTTCTGCAATGGACTGTGGTTTCCTTTTTGTAACAGCAGCCTTCAAGTCAATCCACAACATCTTGATGGGATGCAAGTCTGGGGACTGAGATGGCCAATCCATAACTGTAATCTTCCTTTTTTTCAGAAATTTCTTTGTAGACTTCGCAGAATGCTTAGGGTCATTATCCTGCTGGAATACAAACTTCAGTCCAATAAGCCTTCTAACACTGGGTAACAAATGAGAGTGCAACATGTCCTGATATTTTGCAGCATTCATCAATAGGGTATTACTGCAGCCTGGAGCTGCTGTCTCATAGCGTCTATCTCATAGCGGAAGTTGAAGTTGTCACATGGTATGTAGTATGTAGTGGCCGGTATGGCAGTTGTATAAACAAGGAAGTAAAGATTAAAACTGTGTTTTCATTAATAACCAACAGACTGGAAAATTGCAAACGTAATACCGATCCACAAAAAGGGAGACGAAACCGAACCAGGTAACTACAGACCAATAAGCCTGACTTTTATTATATGTAAACTTATGGAAACTATAATAAGATCCAAAATGGAAAATTACCTATATGGTAACAATATCCTGGGAGACAGTCAGCATGATTTTAGGAAAGGGAGATCGTGTCTAACTAACCTGCTTGATTTTTTTGAGGATGCAACATCGACAATGGATAAATGTAAAGCATACGACATGGTTTATTTAGATTTCCAGAAAGCTTTTGACAAAGTCCCGCATAAAAGATTAATTCTCAAACTGAACGCAGTAGGGATTCAAAGATGCACATGGATTAGGGAGTGGTTAACATGTAGAAAACAGGAAGTACTGATTAGAGGAGAAACCTCAAAATGGAGCGAGGTAACCAGTGGAGTACCACCAGGATCAGTATTAGGTCCTCTGCTATTCCTTATCTACATTAATGATTTAGATTGTGGTATAGTAAGCAAACTTGTTAAATTTGCAGACGACACAAAAATAAGAGGAGTGGCAAACACTGTTGCAACAGCAAAGGTCATTCAAAATGATCTAGACAGCATTCAGAACTGGGCAGACACAATGACATTTAATAGGGAAAAGTGTAAAGTACTGCACGCAGGCAATACAAATGTGCATTATAAATATCATATGGGAGATACTGAAATTGAAGAAGGAATCTATGAAAAAGACCTAGGAGTTTATGTTGACTCGGAAATGTCTTCTTCTAGACAATGTGGAGAAGCTATAAAAAAGGCCAACTAGATGCTCAGATATATTGTGAGAAGTGTTGAATTTAAATCAAGGGAAGTAATGTTAAAACTTTACAATGCATTAGTAAGACCTCACCTAGAATATTGTGTTCAGTTTTGGTCACCTCGTTACAAAATGGATATTGCTGCTCTAGAAAGAGTGCAAAGAAGAGCGACCAGAATTATCCCGGGTTTAAAAGGCATGTTGTATGCAGACAGGCTAAAATCTGAATCTATTCAGTCTTGAACAAAGAAGACTACGCGGTGATCTGATTCAAGCATACAAAATTCTAAAAGGTATTGACAATGTCGACCCAGGGGACTTTTTCAACCTGAAAAAAGAAACAAGGACCAGGGGTCACAAGTGCAGATTAGATAAAGGAGCATTCAGAACTGAAAATAGGAGGCACTTTTTTACACAGAGAATTGTGAGGGTCTGGAATCAACTCCCCAGTAATGTTGTTGAAGTTGACACCCTGGGATCCTTCAAGAAGCTGCTTGATGAGTTTCTGGGATCAATAAGCTACTAATAACCAAATGAGCAAGATGGGCCGAATGGCCTCCTCTCGTTTGTAAACTTAAAACTGTTTTCATTAATATCCAACAGAAATGCATTCATCATCACGCTAATTTGAAAATAATATGTGTAATGTTAAAATTCTATTGCACTTTAGCGTCCATCTGAATGGGGTATTTAACGGGGTAATGATATGTGATATGTCAAGTTTCAAATGCCTGCGCTGGTATTTCATGTAATTGCTTTTAATGGATGCTTGTTTTTATCTAAATACATTTGTACCATATATTGTTTGTTTTGGTTTACTTTCTCTGGTGGATGCTCCTTTGCTCCCTTACCATACTACAGTACTTTATAGTAATACTATAGTACACCATACTTTATGGTACTACTATAGTCCATCATATTTGTACTATAGTAATACTATATTACTCTATAGTATACTATAGTACATCATAGTAGTACTATAATATATGGTAATACTATAGTAATTTATAGTAATGCTATAGGACATCATAGTATTACGATAGTATAGTTTAGTGCTTTATATTAATACTGTATGTCGTAGCATTTTGTAGTAGCACTTTATTATTATTATTATTAATTTCTTAGCAGACGCCCTTATCCAGGGTGACTTACAATTGTTACAAGATATCACATTATTTTTACATACAAATACCCATTTATACAGTAGGGTTTTTACTGGAGCATTGTAGGTAAAGTACCTTGCTCAAGGGTACAGCAGCAGTGTCCTCCACCGGGGATTGAACCAACGACCCTCTGGTCAAGAGTCCAGAGCCCTAACCACTAAAGAATAAGGTTTTGATGAGCTAGACGGATCAAAGCAAAGATTAACTAACTGCCGTACAACCCCTAGCAAAACACAGTGCATGTAATCAAGAATTATATAAAATTTGAATGAACATCAAACCACTAGGCCCCTTAATTCCAAAAAAAAGACAATGCCTGAAAGCATTTAGGTAACTCAGGGAGGTAGATTAACATTATTATTATTATTATTTATTTCTTAGCAGACGCCCTTATCCAGGGCGACTTACAATTGTTACAACATATCGCATTATACATTATTTCACATTATACAGATATCACATTATTTTTACATACAATTACCCATTTATACAGTTGGGTTTTTACTGGAGCAATCTAGGTAAAGTACCTTGCTCAAGGGTACAACAGCAGTGTCCCTCACTGGGGATTGAACCCACAACCCTCCGGTCAAGAGTCCAGAGCCCTAACCACTACTCCACACTGCTGCCCGTAACATGTGTTAGCCACATTTAGTCACTCTGTTAGAATGTGAATCCAATTGTGAATCAAAACAAATCTATTGGCAAGATTTGTTTTTCTTTAACAGACACCTGAGCACACAGTAATAATTGTTGTCAGTTGTACTTTTATGCTTTGTTCTGCATGCAAGGCAAAGGAAGTAAATGGAGCTATCAGGACCAAACTTATTAATGAAGAGAAACTGCTTGCAAGGAATGTCACATTATTAATAAATTAATAAACAAAGTTCTGAACACAATTTTTCATGAAAAATCTCTTTTTGAGAGTTTTTGTTTTCTTTTATTTGTAATAAACCGTTAGGGCAAGCAATACTGTGCTGGGTATTGCACAGTACAATAGTAATTCAGTTGTAACCCAGTAATAGCAATTGTAGTATAGTACAATAGTACAGTATTATAGTACTTTATTACTATAGTATTCTCATTTTACTTTAGTACCATAGTATGTTTTTTATAGTAATACTATAGTACTTTTCTTGTAAGGGCTATAACGTGTACCCGATTTAACACTTTGCAGTCCATTTATTAAGTGCGTGTCAGGCGCGTCAGGTCCAATTTATTTTCACACGCACAGTTAATTTTAGATGCGCTGTTTAAAAGTATTTTTTTTTCCATATTCAAACGGGTTTAAAAGGCCCTGCATATCAACAAAGCACTCACTAGGCATCTCCAGCCCCTCCCCACCCTTTCGTTCGCTATCGCTTTCACATATGCTAAGAAATAAATAATAATAATAATAATAGTCGTACATACTGATCAATCATCTCCTGATCACTCGTTTTTATCACCAAACTCCTCAATAATGCGATCCAAGTCATTATTGTATTACTATAACATCTCAAAAAAGCTCTGCAAATGTCTGTGATATTCTCTGTGCGCTGATTCAGTAACAGCCAGCTTGTTTCCTTATGGACGCCCCTATCTGTACCTATACTCGGCCATTGAATGGGTTTCTTGGCTTCTTCCAGAGAAAAAACGACTAGAAACCCGTTTTTTGCGTTTTTTTTGATGATGTCGGACAGGGTCCGACATTGGACCTGATAGGAATAATTGCAATGTCAGACCAGGTCCGACATAGGACTGCAAAGGGTTAAATGAACTGTTACAACACCACCCACCTCCATCCACCAGAAAGCAGGATGGGATTTGTTGCAGTAGCCCTTCAAGTAACAACTTCATCTACTAGGAGACAGCCGCTATAGGCTGCAGTAATGCCCTTTACGCATTCATTGATCCTTCTACAATACAAAGGTCGCCAGTGCCTAAGGAAGAAAAACAAGCCCATACCATCACACAACCTCCACCATGTTTAACACTGTGCATGATTAACTTTTCTTTAAGTTCTTCTCCTCTCTTCCTTCAAACATATTGCTGCTTTCTTGGTGAAAAAAGTTATATTTTGTATTCATCTGACCATGAAATTTGGTTGAAGAAATCATCAGGCTTCTTCAAGTATTCAATGGAAAACACCAATCGCTTTCTTTTGTGTATTGTTTTTAACAAAGGTTTCTTGGTTTTCGCCTGTGGACATTCATCTTGTTAAGGTATCATTGAATTTTTCGCTCGTGAATTTCTTGACCATCTCTCAATTCTTGTGTCTTCCACACCTGGAGCTAGTTGCAGTAGTTCATGTTCTCCTGTGTTTGTCAGTGCTAATTTTCTGGTAATTTCTCCTTTTTCATTTAGTTGTATCACTGCCATTTTGAGATCGTTGCTGTACTCTTTACTTTTAACCATTTTGTTGCTTTTTTAAATCACAGTATTGTGCCACACTATGGTAATCAGAATGAATATGTGATTTGTATGGTAATGCATGATAATGTATTTAAATGAGCATCCAGCTCAGAATAATGAGATGAACTGTATTCACATGGTATTTACTAAAGGACGTTAATTTTAGTGTGTGCATTAATGTGATTTATTAGTGCGTTTGGGAACCAGGCTTTAACCACTGATAGGTGTGCTATTTTTCTAACTAGTGATGTGCAGTTCGATTATTTTTACTGACTCTATTCATTTGATTCATTCAGTTTGGTGAATCAATTCAACAGATTTGTTTGTTTCATTCACTGATTCACTAACGCAAAAAAAATACATCTTGCTGAATTACTTGGCTTTGAAAATTTGTTTGAATGATAAAATGTGGCAGCAAAGGCCATTTAAGTTAAGACTGTAAAACTGCAACCAGGCAACGGGCGTGAGGCGCAATCTATGCTGGATAGTTCTTTCAAGAGAAAGGACATGTAATTACTGTATTCAGCATGTAAGTGTACATTCTTTCCTTTTTCATTTCTTTACTGTTTTCTTTTAAATATAACTGTAGCAGAGTGATTGCCCTGCACTGGGGGAAATTAAGTGTTGGTGTAATTTATATGTGGAAACAGGTTTGTTTTGTGTACTTTTTGGAGTTGTTATGTTTGATCAAATGATTGTTTACAGACTGCAACAAAGTACTTGTGAAGGCAATGCTCAGCCAAGGCCGTATGAAGAAGCAGTCATCGTAAGAATACCGGCTCATAAGTAATTTAATTTAGGGGATATTGATCCCAAGTAATGTATAGCGAGGGTTACATAGTGTAGCAGGTTCCTGGAGCGAGACACCTCGTTCAGTAAGGCTAGCGCTCGCCCTGTGTGGCACCTTTTATTTGTAGTTTTTGTACTGTGTTTTATTTGGCTTTTTGTACAGTATTCTGTATGTGTCCTTTGTGTGTTACCATCGCTGATAACGTCACATGACCTGTTTGTTTACTTTCTGTTTTGTGGTTAATAAATCCTGCACGCCTGTGCCGGCGTTTCAACTCCAACTCCCATGTCTCTCTGTCTTGCAATGCGGTTACCCACACATGTTGTCACGAGTACCTTGTCACAATACTGTTTTAAATGTTGATCAATGTGAAGGAATCTTCATAAAAGTATTATATATTGATATTCAATTCAAATTTGCCGTTTTGTCATTATTCTGATACAAAAAAATGCCAAACCCTATTATAATGAACACCCTGATATAATGAACATTTCTCCAGGTCCCATGAGGGTTCGTTATAGTGAAGTTAGCCTGTATAAGGGAGGAAATAGAAGAGTATTTAATTTCAATGGAAATCTCAAACCAAAAAAGATGTCAGAGTATATAATGCTAAGTCTCAATATTTAACTTACATTCCAAAATGTAACTTTTTTAACAGCACTGAAAAAAAGATACTGACAAGCTGTGAAAATGCAAATTATTAAACAGTACCACTATGAAATGTATTTTCATGACTTCTGTCCGGACACTTGGCACTTCTTTTCTGGCACACTTGATAACAATGCTCATGACATGTTCTCATTCTGCACCTTTTCCACATAATGCCTGCTGATGCAGAATCCAGTGTAAGAACATGGGTACTTCTGCATTTCTTTCTTTAATTTTTTCCAGTTAGCCAGTCCACTCTTTTGTCCAGTCATATGGTGCACCCTCTGTTGTAATCCCAGTTACTTTCTTCCAAGGTAATTCTGTTCTTTCCATGGCTTCTTGAAATTAAGTTGTGTTGTTCATGGCATCCACAGCATTTTCAGAAAAACCTTTGACTCAATAGCTTCTTTAATTTCCAGCTCAAAATACGTTGCATTGTGCAGCGTGTCATAGTGACGCTGTATGTTATAATCTTTCATAACTACAACCGTTGCACTGCAAATCAGACATATTATTATTATTATTTTATTATTATTTATTTCTTAGCAGACGCCCTTATCCAGGGCGACTTACAATTGTTACAAGATATCACATTATTTTTACATACAATTACCCATTTATACAGTTGGGTTTTTTTTACTGGAGCAATCTAGGTAAAGTACCTTGCTCAAGGGTACAACAGCAGTGTCCCCCACTGGGGATTGAACCCACAACCCTCCGGTCAAGAGTCCAGAGCCCTAACCACTACTCCACATTGCCTTGCCATCAAAATTATTACTTGAACAAATAATTTCTTAGCAATCATCTGGCTATGGAATTTGTGTTCCGCCTCCACCTTTCGCTTCCATGACATCTCCGACTACTTTTTTGCTACTGATTTTAAATTTTACATAAAGTAAAGTAAATAGTTTAAACAAGCCTTTGCTTTGCTATCCTAATCAAAATTATGTGTGCTGTGTGCGTGAAGAAACGGATCCTGCGTGCTATTTGATTAGCTATTTTACTATGAGCTGTGATTGTCTTAATGGGAATGTCACTTATACAGTACAGACTGCACATGTTGTTGTTATTAAAGAAGCAGGTTGTTTTAAATAAGAATTCCAAAACAATACACTACAATGCAATTTTAGAAACTAATGGGCAGGCCGTATGCATTAAAGGAGAAGGGGAAAAGTGTTTTTTTTTTTTTTTACATCAGACAAGGAATACATGTTAAAATTAAAAGGTAAGCAGTGCAGTTTCACTTTACATTGCCTCTGCCTGTCCCCTGCTGAGTGCTGTGTCTGTTGATCGCTAATTTTCGGTCAATGTAAGCCACCTCCACCTTCACAATAAGCTACGGATCAAAAGATACGCCAGGACTGTTGGGGCTTTTGATATAACGGTGGTCATGGGTAAGTGCACGGTATGGTATGTAAATTAGCTAAATACTGTGCACGGAAATTAATGCGTTCTCTATTAGTAAATGGGGCAATACATTTTTATTTATCGCGCATGTTAGCTCACTACTTTACGTGCGCGCAAACTCCAAATTTAGTGTCCTTTCATAAATGCTTGTCACCCAGTCTTCTGCCACTTCTTTACTTCAATTGATTTAAAGAAGTACTACACTTTTTTAGAAAGACCATTTTTTATTAACCTATTTTTTTAAAACAGGTTGTATTTTAGTCTAGATCGCTTTAGCTGCATTGAATTTGAGTTGCTGTTTAAAGTGTCTCAAGATTCCAAAGTCTGTTTGCTTTTAGGCATCTGCTGTGGGCTAATGACAGCTCTACTCAGAATCTGATTGGATGAGGTGATCCATGAGGTCTGTATTATCTTTTAATTACAAAACAAGATGGGAAAACAGGTGTACTTCATGTTATGTCTCCAATATTTGGATTGACCTAAATCACTGAAACATTTGCAGGAGGAGATAGAAAAAGATTGTATGTCTTATGTTATATAATGCCTGTAGACAGTTAATAACTTGTAATTAGCAACAACTAGCTATCTTCTCTGGCTGCTTTGCACAGCCACCCAAAGTAGTAATTGAAGGTTGTCAGGAGTTAGTATTATGGGTTATCACCTAAGCATAAGAAAACATGTTGCTGAAAAAGTCTGCAATGATGCATGCCGCCCAGGTGTGTAATCAAGAGACTGTGAGTTGAGAAAGCACAGTCTGGAGTTGTTTATCCCTTACTTAATCATCATGTATTACTTTTTCAGAACTGGTGGATATTTGGTATGTTTAACAGCCACTCAACCATTTGGCTGTCTCTGAGCAAGCCTGAACAGGGTGTGATTTCTATATTGAGGTCACTATAAAAATAACATTAAGGGTGCACTCTGTCAGCATCTCCCTGGTGCTTGACAGTTAGTGCTGGATTTTAATGCAACTTTAACAGTGTAGGCAAATACTGGGTCTCGCCAGATATCTGATGCTGATGTGAAAGTGTCTGTATGTTTTTTCTATGATCTGCTTTCAAGAACAAAACTGCCTTTGACATATCTGCCTAAAACTACCCCTCAGACAGCATTTAACAGATATTCGTTAGGGATCTGAATTCTGTCTACAGAATATATTGAGGCTGAAGGTCAAACTTGATGTGATCAAACAGTGCATTAAATATTAATTTGTGATGTATAATGGACCCCATTTTATTTGTATTGAAGTGTATAATTTGTATGGCTATGCTTTACAGCTTGCTCTTTGTCTGTTTCTAGACTAAACTGAAACACTTAATTTAATCATATATCACAGAAACATCCAAACTATTATTATCCTATTTCTTAATAAGTGGGAGCAGATCTGAGTAGGCACTCTTGAGTTGTTTTTATAATATTAATATGGATTTTTTCTCTTAACAACACAGAAGTACAGGGCAGGATTGATATAAATATAGTTTAACTTAAAATGGCGTTTACATGCATGTGTGTCAAAGGAACTGTCTGAACAACAACAAAAGTGCAATAGAGAACATATTAAACCTCTAACATCTGTTTACAACGACTTTTGGCCCCCAGAATAGAACGTTCCTTTTCTAGAATTTTGATGTCATCATACCATCATCGCTCTCTACTTTTCTAGATTTTGGTGATGCGCATTCCAGGTCTGGAACACTGGGGGTAAAAAAAAAAAAAAAAAAAAAAAAAAAATCCAACCAGGGAAAGGTCACAGAGATAAATTTCTATTCTCAGGAATTTCACAATAGACTTCCCTGTGTAATCGCAAAACAATGAATCTGTTTATTAATAATAATAATAATAATAATAATAATAATAATAATAATAATAATACAGTGGAGCTACTGATACTGATGGTCGCATTGCTGAGTAAGGAGTGGTAACCAGAAAACAAATCATATATTAATAGTACATTGTTAAGAAAAACTTCAATGGCCTATCGGCACAACTTTAGCATGTGCATTACAAATCTCTTGTGTTAATAGGGAATCTTAAGGGAGACATTTAACTATCATTGGAAAAGAAATGCAAGGATGACAAGTAGAACACCCGAGTCACATTTGCTGTAAACCTGGATGGCCACGATCAGGTAGAGAACAATTAGAATGTTTGTGTAATTTCTTTCCAACATCTTAAAGTCATTTGAAACACCATGTTTTAACGTAATGTGAGTTTAATTCACAGTACAGTTCTTATTATGCGTGACATCCAGAATATTAGCAATTACCAAAAAATGACACCCACTGCCGCGGTAAACCCATGTCAGAATAAATAAGGACAGGGTCTAGTAGATTTTTTTCAGGAATAATAGCACAGCTATCACAGCAGGCTACTGTACCTCTATTTTTGTTGCACAGATAGCCAATGTTACCAATGCGGTAGCATTTTACTAATGACTAATCTGACACAATAATTTTGCATTGCCGTTGTAGTAACAAAATATTTATTTATTTATTTATATTGTTTATTTACTTACAGTACTTATTTATTAAATATTCTCCTCTATTGCAATATTTTAAAATACTTATGTCTTTTTCTCTTGTATAGTGCTTTAAGGAGTAATTTAACTTCTTTTAATCATTTAGTAAACACATACAGAGACCAGTCATAAATAAATAGTCATTTATCTTAAGAAAATGCAATGGATGGAGATAATAGCATGTTATTGTGTGCTCTCCAATCAATAAACCCTGTCGCCCTGCCAATACTGTATACAATGTGTAGTGTGTGTTAGCTTTTGTGTCGATTGTTGTGATTTAGAGGGGTACAATTAATGTCTTAGTAACAAATAGTGACCTTATGTTTTGGTAATAGAGCCTATTAAATTCCTTGTGTTGGTCGCCCTCCATAACAATAAACTAAAAAGCAAGAAACATTTTTTGGTTGGGGGGCTGGTCGTTAGAAGAGAGAAGAAGAAAGTCAGCATTCAGCTGTAAATTAAGCTTAGAAATGGTTACACATAACCTGTTTAACAGGTGAAATGCATTACCATTTGTGGAATTGTATTTCATTTGTGTTGACTGTTGAGTAATGCTAAAAAAGAAAAAAGTTCCATATAAATGCAGCAGTGTAGATGTTGGATGTTTTTTGAGTTTATAGTATTATTTTTTATTTATTTTTACCATTAAGATGTTTACATTCATACAGCCGTAGAACTGGAATTGGATTAAATAATCTAAGTTAAGTAAACATTTGTCAAATTTTGAAATATTCTGAAAACTTGAACTGTGTGGTATATAGAATTCCTCAATGAAAATATAATCATACAAATTTGTTTCTAAGTTACTGTATGAGAGATGACATATAGCCTGATGTGTTTGTTGTTCAGAAGCCAACACTTTCTCTATCTTCGGGCCAATTTGAATTGGCCAGTGTCCAGTGGTTCAGTGTTACAATAATTCTGTATGAATAGGGCTGCACTTGACAGCTGGTGCGATCTTGTGAAAACTCTAATAAACTGCATTTAGCCAGTAGACATTCAAACAATTGCTCTTGCTTTTGTTAAACTCTTCTATATATTGAAGCCAAAGACACTATGCCAACAACCTTGGGTTATTACAGTCTTTGGATAGAAATACGTTTCTGGAGTATTGATAGCAGCATGCACCAAGATTTCCCACTTTGACCTCATTTGGCTTGTGGGTGTAACTGACACCGATTGGTGTGGCAACTAAACTAAATGGCAGTTTCATTTTGACACAGTAGACTCTTGCCTAGGTGACGGCTCATCTCTACATTCAGGTATAGCTGAGTGATAACCCCCTCCTGAAGACTACAGAATAACGTAGAATGTAGGGCATATTATAATATGGGTAAAACAAAATAACCTTTCCAGCTTAACATACGTGTTGTTCTGTTTTTAAATTGTGCTTTACACTAGTTTTAAGACTGTCCAACTTGTATATGAATGAATAACTATGTGCCCTAAAATTCTACAATTTGTAATATAGTGCCTGACTTCCTGGCTTAGATTTGATGCAGACATATTTTACTCCTTGACTGCTTCTCAGGCTCAGTAACTGGAATTTTTCATACAACTCCATGTTTTGTTCTCTGATTATAAAGTACATCACTGGTGGCACGTACCCCATTCAAGGTTGAGCAAGTTTACTCAATGGAAGATAATTCCACTGGATCATGCTTGTTTCAAGTGTTTAAATGACAGGCTCACAATATATATGTTCAAAGATATATGTGTTCAAAATCTCCCCACCAACCTAAAAGAGCATATTATATTGACGTTTTTAATGGTTTTGCATTAGGTAACTTTTGCTGCCATGTGTCTTCTCAAATAACTTTTATCTTGGTAAGAAAAATGTATTGTAGGGTTACTGCTGTTGAGGAGATACAGCAGATAACTAAAGGTGGTTTACTGGATATACACCCCAGTTCCTGCACGTTTCCTGCTGTTAGGCATTGATTGATTCATCTCCTTCCATTGAATACCAATTACAAGATCTTTTGTCACCGTCACACATCATCATCTCTACTCTTGTCTGACATCCTGCACTCCCTTATTGTTATAGTGGTATGAATGAAAGTGTTAAAATGAAGAAAAGATGAAAGTAAACTGATCTGATGAATGTTCGTATTGGAGTCCTCAACAGTATACCAGAATAGTTAATAGGATGGTAAGGTTAACTGATTAGTTTGCCAGTAATTGTGAGGGTTAGTGGCTAGCTCTTCGTTAATGTATTTTAATAATAGGTAGCCTTTGTGTATAATGTAGTATTTTAATAGGCTTTTTATACTGCTGGACATAACAGTGTATTTTCCCCTATTTCAACTGCCCTATTTTCAACTGTCTTTGTGAGACATGAATACTGTGGAAGTGCACTGTCTTTGGTACAGAGAGAACTGTGATTCATCTGTCAATATGACAGGCTGATTGATACTGTCCTAGTCTCTTGCTCCTGAACCCATGTCATGTGGACAAGGGTGAAAAATTGGACAGACCTCTATCACAGCAAATGTCTTCTTTCAGTTTCTAGTCTCTGTTTAATGTTTTTGATACTCATGCATTTGACATTTCACTGATGACCCGCTCTGTGCTACACATGTCCACCTCACTGTTTGCAGTAATATTTAAATCCACCTTTAAATGAACTTTATACAGCTGCTGTTAGCATCTATTGTATTATGATTGCATGGTTCGGATTATAGGTCAGTTTGGATTAGCAAGCCATTACTGTAGTTTTATCATTCATGTGCCCTGAATCTTGTGCATACGATAACAAACACATGAAATGACACTGTGTCCATACACTCACCATATGTACCGTATTCCTTCGAATTTAAGACGTCCTTTTATTTAAGACGAAGCCCAAATATCCCACCCTCAATTTAAGGAAAAAATAAAACATCAAATAAAAATGCATTTACAAAGATACAACCTCAATTCCGCATATGGAGGCAGTTTGCAGCCGTCTGCTATCACACAGAGCATTACAGTTATGCGCTGCTTCTCATTTCCAGTCGTGATTACTCACACCTCTTTTTCTCCCAATTTGTGAACTGTGGTATTGCTTGGCATGTCGAAAAATACACATTTCTGATCTGTCCAAGCTGGTGCTGTTTGTTAGAAATGCTGAAATTGTAAAATCTTCTCTTGGAATTCCTCAGGAAGCTAATGACGCTTCTTTGAAAATGGGTATCTGTATATCATGGATGATTCAAGATCGGGCAGTAACGTTTTGGTTAGTTTTTTCTCGGCAGGAAGTCACGTTGCTGTTTGTGTACTCCGGTAGTCACGTCTTTTGTTGCCAATTTTAATACACGCATCACTATACTGTACTCGAATTTAAGACGCAGGCTATTTTTGAGAAGCAAAAAATGGTTAATAAAATAAGTCTTAAATTCGAAGGACTACAGTTCTTCCTATACAGCATAAGTGGTGCGTGAGTCTTTCGTTTGGGGAGGCTATTACACACGTTTCCCCCTGCATTTATTGAACCCAACGATGTACAAGTAAGATGCACACACATTTTATATATATATATATATATATATATATATATATATATATATATATATATATATATATATAAATATAATTAAGACTTGAATTATTTTTTACTTTAGAATTGCTTTTTTTTCTATTACTCTGTTACTACTGAGTCTGAATACTAAGTTTCATTCATTGTGTTGAGTTTGAAAAGTAGTCAGACTGGCGGACACAAATAAAAGCTGTAAAGCGGATTCATTCTCCTGTGTCTTTTTGAGAACTTGTACTGTATAATAGTTTATAGCACAAAACAGACCTAGGAAACCACTCAGGGATGCTACATATATATATGACATTGTTTATTTTTTCCAACATAAGGCAGCCAAATAAATGAAGTTTAACTTTGCAATAGCTTGCACTTTAAAATATGTTATGCCTATTTAAGCAAATTAGAAAAACAGTAAGGATAACCTTTAAATCCATTAACCTGTTCTGAAGTCTTACAGTACCTACACCAGTTTCAAACACCATTTCCATCACCTCACAATTATTAATACTGTCTATTAAGCTTCTAAACATGCACTTACTAGCATACTTATAATAAAGGGGCATTCAACGTAATTCATAAGGTATATTTGCAAAAAAAATAACTGCACTCTTACCATAAACTTTCGACTGTCCATATGGGGCTCAGATCAGCGGGAAGAATGGACGTTAAACTTGCCAAGCTTTGTCTCCTCGAATGACATTGAAATGCCAACTAAATCTTGTATTTTGGACCTTGGTGATACTGCAACAGGACCGTCACAGCCTTGTTTACCTCTGTATCTGAAAACTGTCTTTGGTAAGCAAAACCATTCATTTTCATCAGAATATTAAAATATGTTTTCATATTTAGAATACAGTAAGCAGGCAGATGTGGTTTTCTGCTTTCCTTGCAGACACTTTTTCAGAAGTTCAAAATGGAGTGAAGGACTGGAAAAATCTAAAGAAAAAACTTCAGAAACATTCGTAATCTGGCACCACAAACAGTGTTCTGAAAGGTGGCATTTGTTCAGACAGTCAAAGGAAGTAGGTTCTGACTGTAGAGTCACAGATATCGTTAGACCTGCTTTGCGCGCTTGCGGGAAAAAAAAAATCGATCTTTTTTTGTGTTGGTCAGAACAATTTCTTGTGAGGATTTGGGCAATTTATTTCGGGAAGGCTTAGTCTTCCCAAGCCTCTTATACACGCCGCCTATGCAATACAATATATTAGTAAGACGTACTGTTTTGTTTCAACTGTAGTCTATTGGGAGCTTTAGTTTACTCACATTTGTGTTTAATATCAACAAAAGCTTTTCAGTTGATAACGATGTGATAGAGTGTTTTCCTTTCCTTCCTGAAGACAGTTCTGCTTTGAAAGAGGATATCACAGTCAGTATCAATAGGCTCATTTGTAGTTAAACGCAACCACTTTGTACAAGGATGCACCCTCATGAATGGGACAAATAAAGAGAGGAAGGCTGAAAAAACACGTGCTTACTAATGTTTTCTTATATATTGTGTGTGTGTGTTCATGTATGTGTGTCGCATTCAAGAGAGTGTAAAACATGAGAACAAGTCACATGATTGTGTCCTGTACTAATTTAGGACTGCTGTGCTGTATTGAGCTGTGTTCATTTGCTAATCAATAGGGTACAGTTAGAGGGTGAGGAGGACATGTGTGGTGATGAAAGCAGCACTGAAATCTGACAAACCATAACAAAATTCTGGATAAAAAAATGTTGTACCTATTGTGAAACAAAGTATGTTCACGAGCATGGTACCTTTTAACTGAAAGAGTTAACATAATGAACACTTGCTCTTGGGCTTCTATGATCAACCTAATGAAATCCCTAGTAAAACCAGTGTGCTGAGTATCTCACAGAATCTCAACGTGCATGAATTATACCAAGGAACCCAAGAGGCTTTCTGATTAGTGAGTGAACAATTAGTACTGTTTTAAAAGTGTTTCAGAATATAAGTAAAATATGTCTTTATATTTAACTGAACTGTTTGGTTTATAACTGAATGTTTACGTCTGTATAAACTACAATGAGGCAGCCTTATTATTTACACTTGTCTTGCAGCAAAGAAGTAAAGCTGAGGGAACATGAAGCCACTTTGTGGCTTGGAACTTGGTTTCAGGGGACTATGTTTCAGGCCACTGCCTGGCACACCAGGGGAGACTTGGAGTTTGATACAGCAAAGTTGCCTCAAACTAGGTCGCTCAGTCTCCTGGAACCAGGTTTCAAACCACTTTTCCTGAAAAAGTGATCTTGTGTTCTCTCAGCTTATTACTGCACATGCTTTCTGTTGTTAGTAATCACATCTTCAATTTCAGCTAGAAACCAACCTACAGCAAAATCAGTATCTGACAAAAAAAGGAATATAAAAATAAACTGTGAATGTTCTTGTGCGAAAACCAATGAAATGTGTCAAATAGTTTATAACAAATAGTGTTCCCTCCTGTACTACATACAGTACAAGGCTGTATTTTTATGTCGGGGTTCTGGTGACATGAATAAACAGGTTACAGTGTCACCAGAATGCCTTGATTAAATAATGTTATAATAATGTAATAATGCACTTTATTCCTCATACATACTGTAGGGTAGTTATTCACGTAAAATGTAACTACATCAGAAGTGTATGTTTGACATACTGCAATGTTAACCTTTTAACTCAGTAAAATTGCTCACAGGACTTAAAGCTTGCCTGCTAAAGAGGATAATGACATTGTGTGTTTCTGGAAATGAAAGTGCCTGTGCTGGGGAGCTCGAAGGCTCTTGAGCATACTTTGCAAATCTGTAGGCTTTCCCTGGTCAAAAGTAAAAATACATTCTTTAATCAAGCTAAGACATCCCTTTGAAACTCAGGGCTATTAAAATTACATCAGCATCTGTTGTATATCACAATAACTTTTGATATATTCTGTGCTGCAATTTATGTCTTGCGTACTAAAGTCAGTAGTTTGGCATTTGGATATCTTGTACAGTCCCCTAACTTTGTTAGCAATTCCTAGCTTTATTGGTAGAGTGTAGGCTTTGTAAAATGTGCAAGAATTATTGTTTTTGTAGTGAGGGGAGTTAAACACAGTATTCTATTTGATGTATTATTTCACAACTTGTCTTCTGTTGCTAAAATATTTTAGCAAGTCCCCTGCAATTGCAAATTACTATAACACAGATTAAAATTACATATGTAAAAAACTGGGACAGATTGTACAGTACACAACAGACGAGAAAGTCATAATGTTGTATCTTATCAATAAATATACATTATATTTATTTAAAAAAATTAATCTGGAAAAATGTATTTGTCTTTGAGTACCAATTAAAAAATCAAACTATGCAATACTTTTTTTGTTAACTGCTATAATTTCCATGTCATAATTTGTGAGCCTTAGAGCAGATGTTAGCGAGCTACCAGCCTCTGGAGGACAAAGACCAGCCTTGCGGATGCCTGCTCTCAGCTCACTGGGCGCCTGGCTAACAGGGTTCGCTGTAGCGCGATGAGGAGAAACATGCCCTGACGGTTTTGCCTCCCTAACCCACGGGAGGGCCAGAGCCAATGCGACACTCCTTTCGGAATCCCCAGCGAAGACCGGCGACTCTGCACAGCCAGGGCACAAACCTGAGCTTTTTGACTGTATGACTCACGCTGTACGACTCACGCTGTACGACTCACGCTGTATGACTCACGCTGTACGACTCACGCTGTACGACTCACGCTGTACGACTCACGCTGTATGACTCACGCTGTATGACTCACGCTGTATGACTCACGCTGTACGACTCACGCTGTACGACTCACGCTGTATGACTCACGCTGTACGACTCACGCTGTACGACTCACGCTGTATGACTAACCCTGCACACCATGCAATTGTGATTTACCAGGTCATGGATCCCTTGCCACAGTACCCCATGATGGATGCATTTAATATAAAAGAAAAAAAGGTAATGGTTAATGTGTACAACAGGGGAGGAGAGCAGGAGGCTGAAGGAAATGCAAATGTGGATGTCTGCAGCCGGCAAGAAGGGTTTATGTCCATAGTGTTTTTTTTTCTCTCTCATACTCCCTTTTCTTATAGCTACCTGAAAGTTTAAAACAAAAAAGAAATAAAGGACAGTCAGAAAAGTTATTCACTTTTTTGTTGAACTAGATTGTTTTGCATGCTTTGGATTACAACTCTATTGAATGCAATGCTACTACTGGTCTGGAGAAGGGATCTATGAACAGGTTTGGAAAATAAAAACCATTGTTATTGAAGAGTGAGTGTATGGCCCCCACGTCCTTTGATCCGGCCCTGCCCAAGGTCTTTTCTGAGAACAAAAATGTGCATGTGAGAGAGTCTTTGAAAGGCAGCCATGCACAGCTGCTCCCTGGGCTGTTTCTATGGGAGATGGAATAAATTTGTCTGTAGAACCACCCCAAGCAGCGTAAACTTAATAAAGAAAATGAACTTTTAATATTCATCTTTCTCTGCCCTGCCACCAAATGCTGGCAAAGACTCAAAAGAGGATCTCACGGAAACTTCTTGTTTACCATCTTGTTTACAGTATCCAATTAACTTTTGAGAATGTGCCTCTTTAATTTTATTCTAGTAACTGTGACTCAGAAAGCAAAATCACAAGAATGATATCCAAGCCCTTCAATGCAGTGGTTCTGCCTCACAAGCCACCATTCTAGCAGGAGTACTTCTGAAAGCTCTTCGGTATATGAAGCTCTTCATGACCGATTTATATAAAAAAAAAAAGTTGGCAGTAGTTAAGGAGAAGATATTTTTAAATGAGTTACATTTGCAGACAGGCAGAGAGATCACCAGGTGATTGAAATTGCAGATGTGCTTAGTACTGTTATTTTTAGAATTAAACAGGAGGATAAGGTAAACTGATACAGGTTTATTTACTGCATTTTTAACAAATAAACATTTGCAGTACTGTTCCTAGACAGCTCCCATTAACAACCACTTTGCACTTCCTGTGGTCTGAGCAAATCGCTTCTGTATTCTGACTCTTCTTGTAGGCAGGGTTCGCTATATACTTTGGCTTTAAAGAGAAAGTAGCGGGGTTCGGAAAAATATAGCGTTATATGTCCCCACATGTTGCTACAACTGTTTAAATAATGTACCTTTAATTTTTCTTTTCACTGTTAACATGCTGACAAGTTTTTACATTTATAAAGTCTGTTTCAAAGCACTTTTCAAAATGGCCACTCTAGTGCACTGATAGTGTAAGGATTATTGCCCACATTGTCAAACAGGTAACACAGCAATAACGATCCATGATGTGGTACGGAACTGAAAAGCCAGAGCACTTGTTATGTTTTTTTTTTTTTTTTTTAATCGATCTTCCTGCAGTGATTTAGAGGACAGATCTCAAACCCCAGTGCCCTAGATTGGCCATTTTGAAAAGAGCTTTGAAACAGACTTTAAAGTCATAAGATGGATTGAATCCTTTTCCAAAGAGCCACACAGGAGACAGGTATAAAATAATAAAGTCCACTGTATTGCTGGACCTGCATTTACACAGCCACAATATAACCTAATTCACTGGGAATATCAGAAAATACTATTAATATTCCCCAACACTTCTACAAAAGTCCCCAAAGAGGATACAATAGCAGGAGTAAATATAAATGTGCTGTCTCTCTGATCGACAACAACCACATGTGCTGAGTGTGTGGAGCAAAAGGTCAGCATCTCCCTAACCTGTCCCTTAAAGATATAGGGAATGTTACACCTGCAAGAATTGCACTTGGATAAATATTTTATTTATTTCTTAGCAGACAAGATATCACAATATTTTTACATACAATTACATTATTATTAGTATTTATTTATTTATTACACATTATTTTTTATATACAATTACCCACTTATACAGTTGGGTTTTTACTGGAGCAATCTAGGTACCTAGCTCAAGGGTACAGCAGCAGTGTCCCCCACCCTGGGACTGAACCCACAACCCTCTGGTCAGGAGTCCAGAGCCCCAACCACTACGCCACACTGCTGCCCCTATTTAATAGTTACAGACATGTTATTCTTCTGATACCGACATTGAAAATATTTGAATTGAGGCAAATTAATTTTCTCAGCATGAGTTTGTAATACGTATACAGTTTTACTGTCTTTTATGCAGGACAAATGAGTTCACCCTGCCACGCTGTAGAAAAAGCAACAACAACAAAAGGAGCTTTAAATGCTAACAAAGCATTCAATAAACATGAAGGTCATTTACCACAGGCCACATTACACCAATCCTGTTTCACTGTTACTCTGTTGAATTGAACTACATTTTCTATGGCAGTATCTCTGGTCAATAGTGACCAGTTTTCCAACCACAACTCATTTTTGCCATGGGAAACCTTTGCTGCATGCTGCGGAAACTTTGTGTAGCTTCTCTTTTTATAAGAAAAAAAACATCCACTTTGAGGCTAAAATGATGCGCCTTTTAAGGTGTTTTTGTTTAAAACTGATTACATTTAATTACGCTATTATTTTTGACTAGGTTTTCGGTAAAGGAAAAATCAAAGACACATTTTCTGTTTAAAATCAGTAAACTATATAACAGTCATACTAGAGGAGGTATGACTATTCCCAATCCCTACTGGTATTATTTATCTTATCAATTTAGGCCTTTTACAGATTGGTTTGTAAAATCAAGAAATCCCCCAGCTTAGGTTAAAAATATTGCCTCCACCAATAGTTTTAAAAGACTTATTGTTACATGGCCTACCACCCGCTCTAAAGAATAAATTTATCTTTACATTTGCACTCAAAATTTTTAAGAGATCAGCCCGACTTTTAAAATAATTTATTTCAGTTTGGGACTCTGGAATAACCCAAACATTTTGTATAAAAATAAATCTTTATTTAACCTCACTTGGATTAATGCACAAGTCAATATAAGGTGGGCGATTTGTTTGAAGAAAATGCGTCCTCTTCTTTGAGATCTCTAAAGGATAGATGCCATATTCCAATTGGAGAAACTACAATTTACAACGATATCAAAAAATCTTTAGCCAACCTAATCCCTCCACTTCGCTGTCCTAGTCTGGCTAAAATGTTTTTTATTAAATCTGTTGAATTTCCATGGTTTGTATCCAAGTTATATAAATTATTTAAAGAGAATTTGTCATACAGTAATACTAGTTTAAAGTCAGAGAGATAGGAACAACAATAATTGCATCATCTTGGAACAATATCAATAACAATATTGCATTTTCTTCACCCAATGCCAAATTAAGATCCATTCAGTATAAAATTGTAAATCGAATTCAGGATACTCCTCTAGATTATAATAATTATTAAAATGCAGTTTGAAACAGGATGACAGATGCTGGAGATGTGACTCTGGTAAAAGACATATTTTACATATGTTATGGAGTTGTAGTAAGCTACATCATTACTGGACCACAATATTTAGGCATATTTCTAATAGTTTACAAATACAATATCCCCTGCAACCCTTTAGTTGCAATCTTAGAAGACATATCTACTCTCCAAGTTAGTAAACTACAGTCTAAATTACTACTTACTCTACTCCTCATAAAAAAAAAAAGATTATACTAACTTCCTGGAAAGATACTGAACCCCCAGTTTTAGCACTTTGGAAGAACTCTGTACTGGATGTTATTCACTTGGAAGGAGTGAGCTGTGCTTTTTTAGATAAGGAATAAAGCGTCCTCTTATTTTATGGATATGGTTTTTAACTAAATTATATCAATATACTGTACCTATATGTATGCAGTAAGGCCCGACAGGCTGTCCGTATACGTCGAATATACGGACGCCTCGGGACGTTGTGAGGCACAAAATGAAGTTGAGTGCCTCCAGCCCCTCAGAAGTCTGTAGATTCAATGTAAACGGACGCCCTGAAGGGCCTTATTGCATTTACAACCCAGGTCAAACAGTGGATTTGATGACTAATTCAAGATCTGCAGTTGGCAAAGACATGGAACTCCAGGTTTGTCTCTGTGGCTGGAGCAAGGCGACATCGGTCAGGGGTTTGAAGATTCATCAAGGGAAAATGAAATGTTTGAGGGAGAAGGGACAAGGGCCTCGCATTGGTCAGAACTTCTTACGAAGTCAGTCAAGTCAGTCGAATGAAATCCAGCGACAGGAAGCAAACCACAGTTCGCAGGATATCAGCACCCCTGTCATAGACGTGAGGAGGACTTGCATGGATACAGTTAGTGATGAACCTAATGATCCTTGTGAACCCGGTCAGACAAACCAGCATAAGAGAGAAAAGAATCTCAACGGACACAAGCCTGGAGTTAAATGGCCAAGAGCTTGTGAGAAAACTGTGTGGGACACAGTAAACACAGATCTCTGCTTTGCGTTGGAAAGGTTAAGTGCAACAGTTGAACGGAAGCTGGATAAATTTGGGGACATCATCTACGCAAATGGAAGCAAGAGGTTTGGAGTTGAAAAAAGGAAGGAAAAAGTAGAGGCTGTGTGGTCCAGTGATTAAAGAAAAGGGCTTGTAACCAGGAGCTCCCCAGTTCAAATCCCACCTCAGCCACTGATTCATTGTGTGATCCTAAGCAAGTCACTTAACCTCCTTGTGCTCCGTCTTTCATAATTGTAAGTGACTCTGCAGCTGATGCATAGTTCACACACCCTAGTCTCTGTAAGTCGCCTTGGATAAAGGCGTCTGCTAAATAAACAAATAATAATAATACAAACTATTCTCGGAAAGTCTAGGCAGCAGGAGATTGAATGCTTAGTTAGAGAAAGGAGGAAGCAATGGAGAAGAGCAGAACAAAGTCAGAAGGGACTCAAATTCTTACAAAGGGTCATAAAAGATAAGCTTGCAACATTGCACAGAGCTGAATGCCTACGTAAACGCTACAAAAATGTGTGTGTGAGAACTAACTTTTATAAAGACCCATTCAAAGTTGTAAAGAAGTTATTCACCAGTGAGAAGAATGGCACGAAGTTTGAGCGAGAGATATTTGGAGGAAACACATACAGATTCAAAAAGGCAGGAGCCTATGTCAATTCCTTCAGACATCCCACCTATCAATCCACCAGAATACCAAATGGAGGACTGTGCACCTAAGTGGAAAGAAGTAGAGTGAGCTGTGAAAAAAGCAAGGGCTTCATCATCACCAGGGCCTAATGGAGTTCCATACAGAGTGTACAAGAGTGCTTCAGGAGCTCTACGAATCCTGTGGAAAATGATGAAAGTGGCATGGGAAAAACAGGTTGTACCAAGAGCATGGCGCCGAGCAGGTGGAGTCTTTATACCTAAAGAAAAAGATTCTACAAGCATCAGGCAGTTTCGCCCTATGTCCCTATTAAACATAGAAGGCAAGATTTTCTTCAGCATTATTGCTCAGAGATTGACAACTTACCTATTAAAGAACTGCTTCATTGACACTTCAGTACAAAAAGCAGCTATTCCAGGTTTCCCAGGATGCTTAGAACACATCAATGTGATCTGGCAACAAATTCAATCAGCTACAAAGGAGAGGAAAGAGCTCCATGTGACATTCCTAGATTTGGCTAATGCATATGGTTCAGTCCCACATAAACTTCTTTGGGCAGCATTTGATTTTTTCAGTGTACTGATGACAATAACAAATTTAGTGAAAGCCTACTTTGGAGATTTGCAATTTAGTTTTTCAACTTCAGAATTCAGCACTACATGGCAATGCCTAGAAGTTGGAATAATGGCAGGATGCACCATTTCTCCACTGGCTTGGCTTCTGGAATGCGACTACCATCAATTCGAGCATACATGGATGACATGACAACCATGACTACAACAGTAGCCTGCACTAATCCGTTATTGGGCAAATTAACCAATAACATTGAATGGGCAGGAATGCAATTCAAGCCTACTAAATCAAGGAGCATCTTTAAAAGTCTTGGGAGATGGTACGATGGGGATCTAAATGACACAGTTCGTGTGGGAGAAGTTAGACAACAAGCAGTGGAAGGGTTGAAGAGCATAGACAGCAGCGCTTTACCAGGCAAACTAAAACTCTGGTGCTTTCAGTTTGGTCTACTGCCGAGGTTGCTGTGGCCACTTTACAGGTGTCTTTGACAACAGTAGAGAAGCTGGAAGCTTTAATCAGTTCATACATCAGGAAATGGTTGGGAGTTCCACGCTGCCTCAGCAGTGGGAATTTATGGTAAAGGAATACTGCAGCTACCAGTCTCTGCCTGGAAATGACATTAGTAGTCACGCGACAAATGCGTAAGGGAGGCAGCACCTGTGTTGAAAACTTGAAGAAAGTGGGCGGCAAAGAAAGCTGTGGAGGATGCAAAGGCTGCCCTTCGAGGGCAAGTTCAGCATGGAAGAGGGGGTCTTGGTCTCAGTTCAGCTCCTCCTACATGGCACAAGGCAGCCCCAGCTCAACGGAGGAAGCTGGTAGTCAACGAGGTGCAAAAGCAGGAGGAGAGGATGAGGTGCGTAAAGGCCGTTTCCCAGGCCAAGCAGGGAGAATGGATGGGATGGGAGAGTGTGGAACAATGCAAGATTGGCTGGCAAGACCTATGGTCAATGGAACAGAGCAGGATCAGTTTCCTCATCAGGTCAATATATGATGTTCTCCCATCACCACAGAACCTAAACCTCTGGGTAGTAGAGGATCCCTTTGTGTTCATCACCTGCAACATTAAGGCACATTTTGACAGGATGTAAGGTGGCTCTTAGCCAAAGACGGTTTACTTGGCACCATGACCAGGTGCTGCGATGTTTGGCCTTAGCATTGGAAGACAAGCGTAACATGACCAATAAGTTGCCACCAGTTCCATCAAAACATTACACACAAAAGACAACATTCCTCCGCCCAGGAGAGCAACCACCAAGAAAAGGTCTTAAAACCAATCCTCGTCCAGGACAAGTAGAAGCTGCTAGAGACTGGAAAATGCTGGCAGATGTTGGTCAACGGCTTATTTTTCCCCCTGAGATTGCCACCACTAACCTTCGACCAGATATTGTCTTGTGGTCTGGATCAGCACGCCGTGTTCACATGGTAGAGTTAACAGTGCCATAGGAGGATGCTGTAGATGAGGCGTATGAGAAGAAGAAACTGCGGTATACTCAACTAGCCTCTGAAGCAGAACAGCGAGGATGGAGAGTCCGGGTTTACCCAGAGGAGGTGGGTTGTCGAGGATTTGTGGCACACTCTACAACCTGGTTTCTCAGAGATGTCGGATTCAGTGGCCAAGAGTTGCGTTGCACAGTGAAGAACTTATCTGAAGCAGCAGAGAGGAGCAGCAACTGGCTGTGGTTGAGACGGAAAGATTCTGGCTGGGGATCTCAAGCACAGTAGAAAGAAAGAAATGCTGATGTACGGGTAAGTAAGCTGGGCTGAGTTGAGTGGGGGACGGAGGGGGGTGATGCTGGGACGCCAGAATCACCGTCGAGCCCTCTTGAGGTGTCGTGGGCTAGTCGACGAAACACCGAGGATGGAAGGTGCCCACTTGAAGACCCCAGAGATGTAATCTAGTTAGCTCAATCCAGACGGTTGTCATGCTAATGCGCTGGGGAGACCTCACTGTGGTTGATCCCCGGAGCCAGCATCGCAGCCGTTGTGTGTGCTGATGCACCAGGGAGGCAAGTAAGCTGATCCCTGGAGCCAGCATTACACTTCAGCCATCAACACCAGACAGAAGGATATCTACATCATCATATGGAAGGAAACGCAAATGGATAGAGACACAGATGGATCACAGTAATTAACTGTAAAGCTACGACTTAGTTGGTGCTTATCTTGGCGAGAGCAGAGTTCAAATCAGCATGAAGTTTTAACATCTTCTCGTGTAATGGAAATCCCTTGTTGCAACTTATTTAATACCAGGAGCATATCAGAGTTAAAAATGTGTCTATTGACTGTGACATTTGTGAAACATTGTGATATACTTTACGCATGCAGGCAGATTAACTGAAAAATGTATTGTTATTAGATCATATATTAAAAAACAATAAAATATTAATTATAAAAAATAAAAAAATAAAAAAAGACACATTTTCTGTGCAACTCAACTCCTTTCCCAAATTTTCACAAGGTTATTATTTTTTTATTTATTTATTTTTTCCAATTTCAACAGGGTAGAGTTAAAGTTTATGACAATGCCAATTTTTTTTTTTGCATTTGGTGCTTAATACCTGCAGTCTTGCATGCCCAGTCCTGTGCTGTCGTTGACTAAAATCCACTGTTTTCTTGTTCTTCTAGGGGATCATGTGGAGGGCTTGACAGAACAGGATGTGATTCTGATTCACTCCTGCAGACAATGGACCACCGTGACTGCACACAGCTTGGAAGAGGGGCATTATGTCATCGGGCCTAAAATTGACATCCCTTTGCAATATCCAGGTAAGGTGGAGACAGCTTTTTTCCCTGCAAATGTAAAGTATGTGGTTTATATTTCATTCTCATTTCAATTGTCCATTATTAAATAAAAGTATGGATGGTCAAGCTGCTGTATATAATACAGAATTATTGGGTACTGTACTAGATTCTTTGTAGTATATGGGTCTATCTTCCTTGAAATAAACCTCTGGAGCTCTACCTTCATATCATTGAACACAAGTGTGATCATTAATTAATGTAGCGAATCTCACTTTCAACTTTTTTTGTAGAAATAGCATTGGTTTATGGCTGCTTTGAGTGGTCCATGCAGTGCACTTTGCACAGGCCTTGTGGGAGAGATTATTAGAAACTTGCTAAGAAAATACTGGTGCTATGCGTATTGGAAACATGGTAGTGGAAGCCGGAAAAGTAATTGTATGATTTAAATTAATTTACATTTTACCGAAGTCTGCCACAGGGAAAGATGCAAGTCATTAGCTACTGTATATGGTGGTTCAAACGCTTCAACTGAGGCTTTCTTACCCAGAACGTTTACAGATTTACCACACTGAGCTCCATATAGTAAGTTCACTGGCTGGTGTGGTAGGATCCCACACTGTTACTGTAAGTGCTCTGGTTCACAAAGCACACTGTTTAAGGTTATGAAAGGTCAGTGTTTGGAGAATGTTGGGATTTGCCATTTCAGTTTGAGCCTTGTTATTGACTAAAGTCATTTGCAACTAATTGACAGTTGATCAGAGTTACAAACGTGACTGCATGCAAAGTAATTGAGATGTATTGCAGTTGCAGCCTCCGTTATTCACAGCCTGATAATAACTCATTAACACACATCAGATGTTAGCAGTATGTTTTTCAGCTTTTTAATATATATCCTACAGACAGCACTGTCAGATATGAATAATGGGGGCTTATGCAATAATCCAGTCATGTTAATAAGAAGATAGATGGACAGAAGAGCACTCAAAATGCAGTTAGTTATTACTTTTTAAAACCCTGCGGAAGTCCCTGCTTGGCTGATTTAGGGGTTCACAGGGGTAATGGCATCAATCCAAAATGAGTCTATGGCCTTAAGTGGTCCTTGAGTGGTTCTCTTGGTAAAGCAACAGCCATGTGGTACGCAGGACAAGTCACAGTATAGTCAGGAGCACAAGTACACTTCCACCAGATAAGATCCTTATTTCCAAAGAAGACGATGGGTTAGAGGGTTAAGCCTTTTATTTGGACTTGGCGTTTCATGTCTAATCCAGCTTAAATATCTTCTAATACTATTATTAATAATTTCAGTTTGGAGAAATATAACAAATCAATAAAAAATGAATCTTGGAAAACCCCTCTGGCAACTGCATCTACAGAAAAGATGAGATAGGAATTGAAATTGGATGGGGCTGGTGGGCTTACTAGGTTTGGTACCTTGGCGCCAGTTTGCCCAGTAGGGGGGTAGGGGGATGGGGTAGAACTAATTATTGACAGATGGTGAAAGGATGATACGACTTTTATTTGGAGGAGTTGAGATCACTTAAGCTGCAATAGCAGGCGGGTTAATGGCCACCCTAAGTGCTGCCCAAGCTGACAGTGATGCGTCCAAATAAATAAATAATGTGAAATGGAGATCCCAGGTACTTAATCACTGGTCTCTAAAAGGAACCCATGGCCAGAAAGGAAGGAGAGAGTGCTGTTGGGGGTGGGGTGGGGCTTGTTAACTACATATTTACTCCATGTATTAGACAGTTTATTCATACATCTGTTTATTAAGAAAAATCCATCAATGGCTCCCTATTCAGATGTGCCTAGCGGATATGATTTAATGAAAGACGTGCTCTGTTGATTATAACAACAAGGATTTTCTGATCCCCTTTTTAACAAGACAGCTCCACTGAGAATATAAAAGCTGATCGGCAGTTTTGCCATTGTTGGTATTTTTTGATTGCAAGTGATAAAGTGCAAAATAAGTGACAAAAACAGGTACTGTCTTCCTCTGTACCTGCTATCATTTTATTATTGTATTATGTTCTCCTAGTATTTTATTTTAGTTCTTGGCTCCTGTTCCTAACAATTAAACATTACAATTTAAAGGTCTAGTATTCCATATGGTTCTACAGGTTCAAGAAGGCCTCTCAGCCATATTTGGGTACTCTAGTGTTTCAGTATAATAAAAACACAACTTGAAATTTTGCACAGTCAGGTAAGGTTAGGAATCACAGTGTTTTGAGCTCCTCTTTAATAGTACAGAGTCCCTGGCCTATTGCCAATTAAAGATGATGAATAAAGAAAACTGGCAAGCAATTACTGCACGTTCCATAACAGAATATGTATAATTGAATGGATTTGCTGCCTTCTGATTCATTAAACAAGAAAGGTACTTTTCAGTTCTGCTGGAAGACGAGTCCAGTGGGTGGATGGCTTTTTGTCATGTCTCATCTTTTTCTGCTTCCTTCCCAGAGATGCTTATAGAAATCAGCACAGGATTTGGAAATAAGGCCTATGAGGTTTGCTGACTTTACAGAAATGTCCTTTCTTGAACCCTAGGTTAGCCCAGGAAAACTCCGAGGCAACATCCAAACGCAACTGACTCCATTTCTTTTGTCTACTTGTAGGAGCTGTTTACAATAAATAGTAACTACGGTATTTGTATTTTGTGGTATCTGTCTTTTTCACTTCTGCTCCAATCAACCCTTTTCTTAACTGCAGCTCTTCAGTGTGGCTCAGTGCTCAACTGTTGATGTGCTTGGCAGAAGCTGGGCACCAACTGGTTACCTCACAGTCCCAAACCAAGCATCTTTCCATTGTACAAAAGCATCAGATCTGTTTGTTTGGGTTGTTATGGAGTTTATATGCCTGTTACAAACTTAGTTTTCTAGTCAGGATAAATAGTCCCAAAGAGGGTATATCAACCATGCCACAAAAGTTTTACTTGGCAGGTACATTTAAGAGCTAGTCTTCCTGTGACCAGGAACAGATTTGTTTCACTGGTCCAGTTTCTTTTAACAACCAATACAAAATCAGTGGTCTGAAAATAAGGATTACCCAGCCACTGTTGGCATTATGGAAAACATCTGAACTGATCAGGATCCCATTAGAGATCAGGCTGTAGTTTTTGTGCCATTTCCATGGCAATTTCCAGCAGGGCTGTCACACTCACACACAATCCAGTGTTTGACCGAGGCTCTTTTTAAAGTAGTTTGAGGCTATTTTCTGTTCTCTGGCTGGAAAAATCAGTAACAAAAATGCCTCAGTTGAACCTCTGGTCACTAATGTAGAGCTGTTGCACTGTGCGTTTTGTGTTGTGATCAGTTCCTGAAGCTGAAACTTTGAAAGTCTATCTCAAGTTAGAAACTTTTAATAAGCCCCTGGGAGAAGTAATTCAACCTCCTTGGCCCAGGTTCCTATAGAATGTTTGTTACAAAGCAATGCTGTTAAATTCTGAAGAAGCAGCACTGGAAGTTAGATGGGAACTATCCATAAAATCAAAGAATTCTGACATTACACTGCTGAATTAAATGTAGTAATTATCACTTCATCATGGAAGTGTTGGGGGGATGGGGTCTGGCCTTGGTTACATAAAAAATGATGTGTATCATCAATTGCAGTTACTGTCTGCCTTTTGTAATTGCGTTTTTTTCCTGTTGTGTAAGACATGTTCAGCCTTATGCCTGAGATGACCAGGGCACACTGGGGTTCACTAAAGCTAAATTACCTCTACCCATGCTCTGTATGTTAGTGTGCAATCAGTTGTACCTGTTTTTACAATAAAAACTTCAAGCCATGTCAATTTGAAGCACTGGAAAGTTTTATCGAGGGAAGAGGCATTGTTGCATTGCAGGCTACTGGAATAGCCTAACTGAAGAGGTTTTCCTTTGTTTGAAAAACATCTTGAAACAGAAGCTTCACTGCAGTTCAGTCATTTCGGGTACACAGTATGTTGGCAGGGTCTTAGGTTGGACTCCACTGCAATAATAAGTGAATCATTTCTAAGGAAACAAATTGGTTACTTAATCTTAATCTTAAAGGGCAGCTTGGTATGGGTGGGAGATGATCATTTTCTTAACTAATGTATTCTTCTTCTCTGGAGCTTACAGAATCAAGTCTAAACTCTGAGTACATCAGATATACCAGTGCTAGCACTAACCTGTCCCCACATTTGCTCCAAGAATCTTGTAACAGTAGATCAAATGTGTTATGTCTTACCTCCACTAGAGGCAGTGTACCTGTTTTACTTAGAGCCTGGACTATATTTTGAGCTGTATTTAAACCACAGGTGTGCTTTTAACTTCTGAGTTTTAAAAGGTCACCAGGATGTGATGAATTAAACAGAATACAAAGTAAATCTAGGGCTCCCGAGTGGGATGCTATGCCACTGCCGACCATAGACGGGAGTTCCTAGGGGGCGGCGCACAATTGGTCAAGTGCTGCCCGGATGGGGTAGGGGTTCCACTTCCACTATCAGTGCACTAGAGCGGCCATTTTGAAAAGCGCTTTGAAACAGACTTTAAAGTTATAAGTGTAAAAAGTTGTCAGGATGTTAATAATGGTATGCTATTTAAACAGTTGTAGCAACATGTGGGGACATGTAACGCCAGATTTTTCGGAACCCCGTTACTTACTCTTTAATGTATTTAGATATTATAATACACAATTCTGTTTGTTATTTAACAATATTAATGTTACTTGTACAATAAAATGATGATACAATAAATTAATGGAACCGGACTGAAACTGAAAGAGGAATAATGATTGATTGATTGAGGAGTGATTTAGGACGTTCAGTAAAGGAGTTGTTAGGGTTATATTTTCAGAGGAAAGGAAGACTTGCTAGAGGCTGCAGTTTAAAGACACAAGGAGCATGCTCATTGAGGTGCTAATAAATAAACTTTAATCTCACATATTCACTGGGGAATGTTTGAAGAGCCGACTATTCCCAAAATATTTGCTCAGTGTAATGTGATAATAGATTTGTGCTCAAAATGGCATCAGCTTCATGTGAGACACTTCCTCTCTGGAGGGTTTACCCGATACACCATGACACCATCGTAGATGATGAGATCACCAGTCTTAACCAATTCACTTATTTTAGTGCAGCGTATCCTTAATATAGCAGATCTGAGGAGCATTTCCTCACTGAGGAGTCACAGTTATCTGAGCCATCCTCATTCATGTAATAACTACAATGCTCCCAGGATGTTCATATTGTATCTTGTATATGAGTTGCTGCAATATGTACGTCACTAAAAATAATTTCTTGTCAACATTACACTGTGTTCTGTAACCCTTTTTAGAATGCAGTCACCTACAAGCACAGTTAATGTCCATCTTTTATAGAGCGTTTAATGTTGATCATATAAGATGTATTTTATTCTTATAGACCTAGAGCTTTCTAATTAAGAGTAATGTTTTCCAAAGTTAGAAGTAGAGGAGAGCTGTGTTTGATAAATCAGCATTATCTCTTCCGATTGGAATGCCATGGTAAAATTGATTCTATTACACCGTGTAACAATTTTTTTTTTTTTTTGTTCCTGGGTAGTAAGTGTTATTTCCTAATTGCTTATGCCTCAAAAGTATAGAAAATGGCTATTATTCCCCACAAACTTTGCTTTTGTGACCAGGACAGTGAAATTTACCTATTTTCCAGAACATTCCAGATAGATTCAGTGCTGAGTAAACTTGGAGTAACTTCTAGAACTTTCTAGAACTTTCCAGTAATATAAATAGTAGTATAAATACAGGGGCCTTAAGCCCACCAGTTCAGTTTAGTTCCAGCTGCCTAAGTGGATACATATCTGCATTTTTCTGAGATGGCATCAAGAGGCTGCAATGGTGGCATTCCTGATGGGTCTCCAAGGCGGTTTTACCAAGTTTCCCTGCTATCTTTGCCTTTGGGACAGCAGGGACACCAAGGCGCACTACCACAGGCGGTACTGGACACAGCGGACCGAGTTCTCTGTGGGGAGGAACAACGTCAAGTGGGAGCCACTGGTGGACCCCCGGAAGGTGCTGATGCCACCACTGCACATCAAATTGGGCCTTATGAAACAATTTGTCAGAGCTCTAGATAAGGAGTTAGAAGTCTTCAAGTACCTTCAAGACTTCTTCCCTAAGCTGTCTGAGGCAAAGGTCAAAGCCGGTGTCTTTGTCGGACCACAGATAAAGAAGATCCTGGAGTGCAATGAATTCCCCAAGAAGCTCACTAGTAAGGAGAAAGCGGCTTGGAACAGCTTTGTCGCAGTGGTTCGGGGCTTCCTGGGCAATCACAAGGCCGAAAACTATGTGGAGCTGGTTGAGACTGGTGAAGAACTACGGCACAATGGGCTGTAGGATGTCCCTCAAAGTCCATATCCTTGATGCTCATCTTGATAAATTCAAGGAGAACATGGGAGCGTACTCGGAGGAGCAAGGCAAGCGCTTCCACCAGGATATACTGGACCTTGAACTCCGCTACCAAGGACAGTATAACGAGAACATGATGGGAGACTACATTTGGGGGCTGATTCGTGAAAGTGATTTACAGTATAATCATAAATCTCGAAAAACTACTCACTTCTAAATCTTTTGTAGTCATTTTTGTATTACTTTAGTATAAATACATGTTAATTTGGATTCATATGTTGTTTTTTTCTGACTTTATGTGAACTAAAAGACACACATTTGCCCGTTTTCTCATTGGAAATAGGTAAATTTCAAAATATCACTGTCCTGGTCACAAAAGCAAAGTTTGTGGGGAATAATAGCCATTTTCTATACTTTTGAGGCATAAGCAATTAGGAAATAACACTTACTACCCAGGAACCAAAATTGTGTTAATGATTTTAAAAAAACAATTCTATGCCCCAGATAAAAACAATACTATGACTTGTAAGCGCTTAACATGCAGTACGTTTGTATGAAAAAAGTATACAAGACTCATTTCAGATATAGTATGTTTCTAGAAGTAAAAATTGGTAGTATTACCTCATGATCCACAACAGAACCATAACAATGTTCTATTGCACCTTTTTTGTAAATCATATTAGTCTGACGCAGATCAACCACAACTACCAAAAACAATGTATTCAGGAATACTGTACATCTGGTAGCCTCTCGTAAGTTTGTTTTTATACAAGGTGTTATCACACTCCCCATCTTATCATTTGCATTAGCAGTGTAAACACGTCCTATTTTACTTGACTTGCGGTTCATGCTCTAATGTAATGTAATGTATTGCAAATCTGCATTACTTTATATTGCGTTCCAAGGTTACTGTGTCAATATTACTGCAGTATATTTTGTAAAAGGAAACCCTAACATCTAAGTACATTCACATGCTGTTTGCTTGTGATAGACACCACTTCCTACTGCACCTGATCATCTTTGGAGATCTCTCATTCAAGTAATAAACAGACTGAAATGTCAACCGTTCTGTAATGTTTAAGTTCTGTTATTGCTTGTCATATCATCCATAACTATTAAACACTCGATAGTGCTGAATTTGAAGACATTGATGACATTGAAAAAGTTTGTCTTTTAGTATTTCTATTGTTTGTCATAGAACTTATTTTGGAAAAGATACGTGTTGAATGTCCACCAATTATGAAGCAGTGTACAGTAGGTATATTAAACCTGGTAACCTGCTCAGTAAATTACTCAGTATGTGACTTACAGGAGCTGGTGACCGCTACACACACATACTTAAAATGTAATTTCAGCTTATGATATACCTGACTTCAGTCATTGGTTGACATTAAATACAGATTTCCATTCACTACACATAACTGACATCAGGTTTTATTTGTTTTTACTGCTGAGTGATATTGGATATTTAACCATAAGTATAGCATGAAAACCATTTCCTGCTGACCTGCCCTCTGCTATCATTTATGACTAGGAACATTTATTAAGAAGAATCTCTTGATAATGATGACGATGCAGCCCAGGTTATTGTCTATTGAAAATGTATGAAAAGATGAACTCAAATAGGTCAAAAAGCAGTTGGGGACATTGAACATTGAACTTGCGTTTGCATCCAGTTGAGAGTAAATATTTAGGGTATTACATATGCAATTTCGTGGCCTTGAAAGTTGACATACAATTTAGTTTTCTCATCTTGTCCATTCAAAGCCTCGATCTCGGTATCCCTGTTACTGATTGAGCAGCGTTAGTCCTAAGAAAAGGAGATGAGGTAAGCGATAAAGTATTTATACCCAGGAAGAAATGATGATAAATGAATCCTTAATTAGTTCAGTGCAAACTCCTGGGGGGATGAGTGTAACCTGAGCCTGATCTCTGATCAGACAGACAGGGTTCCCTCTCACTTCACCACCTGCCTAACCTTAGTGCTGTCCATCTGTCATATCCTGCGGTCCTTCCACTTTTAAAATGTGACATATTCTGTCCATATAGATTAATCCTTATCCACCTGGGACCAGGGCACCACTGGCAGTAGAACAGTCAAGGCTTAGCTTAAAATGGTCTTGTTGGTTTCAGCAATTAGCTGCTATAAAGATCTATGGGGCCCATGATCAAGCTCTGTGTGGCTAAAATAATCAAATGTTTGCCATTGAACCATGAATCTGTATTTCCTGGAGGTTACCATCTGTGACATCTCTAAGTATTTTGGCCAACCAGCAAGGAACCATGCCTTTGTAACATTTTACAACAACGGCCCAATTGTCAACAACAGGCAATACATTAGTTCAATCCATGTCCCACATTTCATTAAAAATAATTGGGAAAGAGGGTTTGAAATCTCAGTGTCTGAGAGTGTCTGAACCATTTCTGAGATTTTGTTGTCTTTTGAAATTTTGCTTAGAGAAAGTAAAGTGCATTGCATTGAAATTACCAGTATTAAAGGTAATTAAGTAAATTATGTAAATGTTGATTAATTGATGCAAAACATCATTATCAATATTTAACAGCACAAAGGCTGCCAATATTAACAGCATTATATGCAATAAAGGTAGCTCATTATTAATACATTTTGCTAAATGTTCATATCTTGCTAAAATATATGCTTATAAAGGAAGAAGAATTTACCAATTTTGTGAATTATTACTTAAATATGGTGGACTAAACTATCCTGAGGAACTGAAAAATGCCAGCAATGTAACTGTTTAATGGTAACTGCTGAAATTAAACATGTGAGTCTGCTATTTTTAGCTGCTCTTTTAGTTTGATTCTTTCCACTAGGTCCGGTCAAGGCCCTAGAGCAATAATAACGCTTTGCTGTCAATTACAGTTAGAGTTTACATTGAACTCATCCTGTGCTAAGATTGGCCCTTTTGGACATTACTTCAGAATCTCAGGAACATTTTATTGTTAGCTCACACCTCTGAACAGAAAAATGATCTAACACGATGAATGAAAACCTTACAACCACATCCTGCAGCTTTCTCACCCATGAGATTTGGAATAATTACCTCGACTGCAGACGGCAGTCATTACACATGTGCCAGTTTGTTGACCCTAGTTGGAATAGAAGCAGCAATGTCATTGGGGTTCACACTTGGGGTGCCTCCAGCCTTAGAAATGGTTTTACTGGGCATGCTACAGGGGTGAGGTTGGGGCACGTAGTTAGTTGAGAGGTAAACAGCTTCAGAGTTGGCCACTGTATTTTTTTTTTTTTTTTACAGAAGTACAGTATGGAAAAACAAATATGTTTAAACCTGCATTAAACAGCTGAAAAAAATACTTTGCTTAGATCAAGTTGCTTAGCTATGCAGCGTCATTCTCTTGTTGGATTTGAATTAATGCAAGATAGATTCCAAAAGCAGCAAACTCCACCAGCCAACTCTTTGTTTAGTGTGGGCCTGTATATGCTCCTTTCAGTCCTGGGCCTTGTTTCCGTGGGGATACGATATCAAAGCTGCAGGAGCAAACACTGGAAGAGCACAATAGATTGTGTAAGATAGAGAATCAAGTACAGCACATAGATGCATAGGCAGTTAGATAATGGATCCACAGATTTGCCTTTTACAGTTGTTTAGCATGATAGTTTTATGGTAACTGATTTTGATCAAATATATGAACATTTATTCCACTCAAATGCCTTAGACAAAGTTTTTTTTTTTTTGCATTATGCGGTCTGTGGTATCAAGCTTATTTTTTTTCTCAGAAAATCTGACCAGATCAGAATCCAAGAGTCATTTTGCCTTCTGATTTATCTCGTAACCGGGCTTAAATCATTCCCTCTTGGTTGTGTTGTGTGCACCTCTAAATGCAAAGACAATTTGTTGTCTTGTGGCTTGTAAAACATGCTTCAGATTGATAAAGTATCTAACTAGTTTTAAAATGTGTCCACGCCTTCTCATTTGAACCCAGTGATTTGCTGGTTCGCTTATGGTAACTGTCAAATCAAAGCTTGATGCCAGGGTGAATTTCTACTGAATGACATGAATGGTACTTTCATATTAATTACAGAGTACCAATATAAAGGAATCATTTGGCATTGGTACATTGGAAACAAACAACATTCATAATTTATTTAGTCCTAATGGATTTCCACTGCAGGTTAATGAAGTTATAAAAACAACAACAACAACAACAAGAAAAAAAAAAGAAACTACAGTTACATAAACAAAAAACATTCTGGACCAATTATCAGTTCTAGAAACATTCTGGAAATTTTACAAGGGAACATACAGCGCTTTTCAAAATGTTACACAAGCAAGGGGTATGATAGCATACTGTATGTTGGCAAGCAAATATGGTTTCCTAGCAGTCTTTTATTAAACTTTTTGCTGAGTTTTTTTATTGAAATGATGACTGCTGATTAGAGAGTGCACCTTGGAAGGAAACCTGTTGCTAGGCAACGGAAACTCGAGGATCTTCAGAGTTGTGTGAACTGTACTTTCAGCTGATAAATATCATAAAGATTGTCAAGTAATGTGCAAGAAAATTCATTAAAGAAGTGAACTCTGGGGTTGCAGAGTTTGGCACACATACACATACAGTACCTGTCTTGAATTAACCAGGGAACTTGCATGGAAATCTGTTCACCACAAAAATTCCACTGTTGCTTAATTTGCTTATGTTATGACATATATATATAAGAAACCATTCTGTTAATCTGAATGTAGGTCTGCATTTAAGGGGCATTACACTCGTATATCACATTCTAAAATAATAGTATGTACTGTATGTCACACTTCACACATTTTTCCATATATCTGGAGAACCACTTATCCAATTGTCATGAAACTGCAAAATCTGTTGATACAGAGGGCTGTCTGTTTGTCCAAACATCAGTCTTTCAGTGTGTCACACTTACATTTTTGCATATGTGGAAAGAACCGCTTATCCAATTGTCATGAGCGGTGATGTTAACATTATTTAGCTTATAAGTTATTGACGGTACGATATTCTGGAGATATATTATGGTGTCTGCATGCTTGTTCATCCTTCTTTATGTCACAAACATTTTTGCTGGAGAATCGCTTATGAAATTTTAAATTAGGGTTAAACCTGATTTCAAGTGAAAATGTATAAATTATTGTTTAGCCATTTTTAAACAAGGATATTTTTCTAGCGAATGGTCAAGATCTTTTTTTGTTGTTGTAAAAAAGAAATAAAACAAAGGTACAGTAAATAGAAGTATGCATGTAAAATGTAAAGCTTCTGATATTTAAGAGTATGATAAAATAGAATCCAGATTCTCTACTGTATTTCTCTTTACTAATGTACATTGATAAAACTGGATTAAAACCTTTTTTAAATACTGCAATGACTATTTTATTAGGAACACCTTTTACTTAAAAAGTAACCCAGGATGGATAATGAAAACAAGGTTACATGTTTTACATCTGAACCCATGTGTTTATTAATAGACTTTTTTTATCTCTCTCTTTTGCAGGGAAGTTTAAACTGTTGGACCAAGACCGGGATGTGAGAGAGCCTGTCCAGTACTTCAGTAGCGTGGAGGAAATAGCCAGTGTATTTCCAGAGAGAGTCTTCGTGATGGAGGCCATTACTTTTAGTGTAAAGGTCAGTGGTGGTAAGAGTAGAGCATTGCAGATATAAGTTGATATGGCTGCATTCCTTTGACCGAAGTCTATCATTGATTATCCAGTTATATTAACATTTTGGACAACATCAATTGCTTGATTTGTGATATATATTCACACATACTCTACTGTGGCTAGCCAATGTAGAGTGCTGCATTTGGGTACTGGCACAGCAAAGCCACAGAAAACAATGGTGCAGTAAAGATTATTGCATAATATTCTGACATTATGTTGAACACTGTAGGATAAGTGGCTTTCAAACAAGCGTGTTTTGGTTTCCAATTCTCAGATTTATATTAGGTCTTAGTTCCCCCAAAATTCCAAGTTCCATTTTGTCAGCTAGTGAAAACAAGTAAAATACTATTTACAAGCTCATAAAATGTACCCCATAATGTTTTAATATCTCACTTGCTTAACTGAAGCAGTCAACTTTGCATTCTTTTGGTTATTTAGTGGACATCTTATTAGCTATCTGGCTGTCTAGTACAGAAATGGAGCACATGGCAATCCAAGAGACTTATCTGCCAAGTCTGAGAGGTGTAGAATCTTAGACATAGTCATAGTTTTTTTTTTGTTAGATACTTAGACATGTGTTTCCAATTTTCTCAAAAGAAAAAGACTTCAATTTCAGAATAACTGTATAAACTGCAATGTGTAAACATGTTTGTGACATTTTGGCACTACACAATCATATAATACAATTTCCACAGAAGACAAAAAAACACTGCAGTGCGATTATATAATATATTTATTTTGAAAGAAAAAACAGCTGTCTATCAAACTTTTAAATTTGAAAACAAGTTATTTATAAGGGAGTTCAACTTTAATTAACAACACAAAAATAAATAAACTCTTCCCTGTGCTCCATTTAAGGAGATTCAACTATCTGAAACAAAGTCAGGTAGATTTATAAGAGTTCCTCTTAGGGGGTGTTGCTGAGAGCTTGCAGAACTATGCTAACTTTGAGACGTCTGTATATTTGTCAAGAAGCACTTCAGCTAACTACTGTTGTTTGTTTTACAAATATTTGCCCTGCTTCAGCAGCAGCTGTGAGGTATTTGTGCTGGACAGCTCCTGCTTCTCTTTCACAGTAAATGTGTGATACAATATATCTAAAATGCTGACAGGTAACTCTCCTACCCTGTATTGTATGATTTATGTTTTTTTAATGGTTTTATTTTAGGTTACCTTTTGTCTAGTTGTTGAAGTTATGCAGGATAGTGTGATTTTTTTCCCCCTTAATTTATTTTACTGAACTGAACTTGCTCTTTAAGGTGTAAAGCCAGTAGTTAAATACCGTACTACTTCGAATTAACGCTGCCCTCGAATTAACGCCTCACTCAGATATCAGCTTTTTAATAGACGCCGCCCTCGAATAAATGACGCTCTCAATAAAGAAATGGAAAGGTATTTTTTTTCTACCACTGCTCAAAAAATAAAGAAAGAAACACGGAACTCTGCCTATGTACATGACACCCCCGAAGAGACTGCAACCTCAATCCAGCATGTAATACAAACTAATGTACACACACCTTAGTAAGCAAATGTTATTTTATAGTACAGTCCCGACAGACAACCCAAGATGAACTACTTACAGCACAGCAGTCCTTCACGTCCCTTTTTTTCCAGCAGAGTTCAGTGCCAACACAGCAGGGGATAAAACAAGAGCTGGCTCTTTACCTCATCGTCAGATTGGATGGGGAAAAAAACTCAGAGGAACTTAGAGCTTTGCCGGTCACTTTAAGCGCTATCCGAAAGCTGGCTGAAGATATCTTCTTGTAGGGGGTTTAGTTGTTTTGTTTTTTATTCAATTGGAATTTTACTCAGTCCTGTACAATTATATATATATATATATATATATATATATATATATATATATATATATATATATATATATATATATATATATAACTTGCTTACTATCTATGAGAAGATTTTGTTTCGGTTTCTCTTACAGAGAAATTACAAACAAGCAGGTAAATTACAGTGAGAAAAAAACCCAAAAAAACGAGTAGGATATATTTTAGTTTTAACAGAAATCAAACCAATATTCAGAGTTAATGTTTTTCCTTAAGAAAAACAACTGCATCACACTCAAATACTGTTCTCTCTCCTCTTCTTGTCCCGCCCCATAGCAACCAATACACTCTCCTGATTCGCTGGTAGAGTACTCCCCTGACCTCCCAACTCCCACCTAATAGGCTGTCGTTAACTGTCAGTAAATGTACTGTATTCAAGCCCCAAAAACACACAAGAGTATAGTGCTGCAGATCGGAGCCTCTCATGGGGCTGTTTCTAAAATGCCTTAAATCATTTAATAAAATATTGCAGCATTTGTAAAGCAAGATCATTTATTGGAACAGTGCTTTTGGAAAAGTTGTTGATAAATGTGCTTGCTCTGGAATTCTATGGGAATGTGAAACATTACTCTTATCCTTGGTTCCGCCTTCCAGCAATATTGTCCTATCTCCTTGTTAGCTATGCATATGATGTGCCAGAAATTTAAGTAAACCACTGTAAACAAATCAGTACATTTTAAATAAAAAATATTGTAGATTAAAAATATCTGTTCAAATCTCTCTATCTCTCTCTCTCTCTCTCTCTCTCTCTCTCTCTCTCTCTCTCCTTCTCTCAGTTTATAGTGTGCGGTGTGGTGAACTATTTAGGAAAGACCTTAGTTATAGTCTTGCATTTTGTGTGTTGGCAGGTGATCTCTGGGGAGTTCAGCGAGGACAGTGAGGCGTACAACTTCACCCTCCACGCTGGTGACGAGTTGACATTGATGGGCCAGGCTGAGATCCTGTGCGCCAAGACGGTGAAGGAGAAATCACGATTTAACACCATTCTGCGCAAGCTGGGCAAGACCAACACACTGAGCAAGCAGGTGAAGGGCAAGATGCCCTGTCTGATCTGCATGAACCACCGGACCAACGAGAGCCTCAGCCTGCCCTTCCAGTGCAAAGGCAAGTTCAGCACCCGCAGCCCCTTGGAGATCCAGATGCAGGAGGGAGAGCACACTATCCGCAGCATTATCGAGAAGGTCCGTCTGCCAGTAAACGTGATGGTACCTACTCGGCCGCCCAGGAACCTCTACGACCTTCACGTCATACGGGAAGGTCACCGCTACAAGCTTGTCAGCATTATCTCCAAGACTGTCGTCCTGTGCTGTATCCTTCGCAAAGAGGTGGCCCCGTTTCACTTTCTGCTGCTTACGGACATGCCCCGTTTCCTGCTGCCCGAGGGTCTCCTCCGTGGGGACCCCATTTTCGAGACGGTGGCCCACGAGATCTCCCTGTACTGCCAGGAGCGATTCAACCCCGATGAGTACTCCAAGGCAGTGAGGGAGGTGAAAACGGACTTCACAGAGGAGTGCACCAGCCCCAGGCGGATCCAGGTGTACCTGCAGGGCTTTACTTCTAACTCCATGAACTATACCCATGAGGAGCTCACCCAGTCCTTTCAAAGGCTCTCGTTGTGCGTTTACAGTGGCACGCTGATGCATGCCAATGGTGACCTCCAATCTCAAAGCTGTAGGGACTCACTGGGGGAGCACCAGATCATGCCACATGAGCTCTTGACACCCTCCGAGGTCAGTGAGGCCGAAAGGGAGTACGTGACTCCTGAATGGGCAGAAAATGAGTTTCGAACTGTGGAGCACCCTGAAATCCCCTATGAGGAATTATGGACCAATCAAAACTCTGAGAATTATATAAAAGCCAGTGGGAACCCAAAGGAGCAGGAATGTGGGGACAAAGGAGACCAGAATCTTATTTCTTTCCATTCTTCAACTTTATCTTTAGAAGGACCCACGGGATCATCTCACATTGCTGTATTGCAAATAGAGGAGAACAACAGAGTGCCAACTCCGCCCCCAGTACCCCCCAAATCAGAAGCTGTGAGTACAGGTTTTATTTTAAAGGCCTTTGTAATCACCCATCTGTTAAAAGTGTACAGTACTTTGTCCTCAGTTCTGTAGTCTTGGTTTTAGCCATTCTAATTATAATTATATTAAATTAATTTAACATCACTATTGATCCAACTATCCCGGCTCCCTAGGTAATGTATATTATGAGAGTGAGAGGAAGATGATAAAACAGGTTACCTTTTATTATTACTTAAGTCGCTGCTTAAGTAAGTCTTGCCCCATCAAGCATATCAGAGCTAAACACAGACAGGACTGAATAATTAATAATTGACTGTCTTTTTAATTCATGCCATTGACCACATCTTCCTGGAACTCCTTACTCAGGGAGGATGTCTTGGAGTTTTTATGCACCTTTCTGTCTGACAGAAGCGTCTGAGCTCGGGTCAGATACAGCTCTGTTAACACAGAGTTCATCAGTTCTCTAGCTCCAGCCGAATTGATTCAACATGAATAGTAATTGTTTCTAACATTAGGTCAGTTGGTTTCCCATTACCAAAAGCTATGTGATTCTTTTTTGGCCAATAGCTACCATTAAAAGGCCAAGTCATGGCATTTGGGGTAGATATACTAAGATGGGCCAGTCACAGTGCAGCTTGAATTTTCATTACGACAATTCGCAAAGTGCACATTTTGTCACATGTACTAAGAAAAAATATGTTAATGAAGAGAACCGCAATATACTAATTTAAATATTTGTTGCGTCTTCTTAGCAAAATCTCTAGCATTATACATTGCGAGAGTCCTGCGACATTGCTTATATCAATAGCGGGAGTTGAGTAGTATATAACGTCTAAACATGCAAGGGTGCAAGAATCAAAATAACATTGTTTTTGTTAAATGTAAACGTCATCTGTACAATGCATTCTGTTCCGTCTTCAGTTTACCTATTTTAATACTGTTATATATATATATATATATATATATATATATATATATATATATATATATATATATATATACACACACATGAAAGGCAGTTTAATCCTATCAGATTCTATAGTGGGGCCCTAATCTTCACCCACAAAAAGCTTTTCATAACCATACAGCAATGGCGTGGCATCAGGACCTTCAAGGTATTCTCTGCTGACCAGACAGTGCCAAGTAAACCGTCAGTCAAATGACATTACGTTACCTCACTCACTTGCGTACAGTGTGCTTGCTTCTATGAAACATACTACTCTAATTATTATTTGTTCATTTGTCTGATGCCTTTATCCAAGATGACTTACAGGGTTTACTAGAGGTTTTTTAAGAGTCTAGGGGTTTCCTGAAGGGGATGTGATCAGCCAATAAGAGATCTGCATTTCCCCCGCATAAGTCTAAAACAACAACCAGACGCTAGAAAAAGTCTAAAACAACGACCGGACTCTGCTACCCCAGTCCATTTTGTTACGGCACGCCACTGTCATACAGTAGCCCCTCACTAAACCGGATGTGTTTGTCCGGCATAAGGAGGTGTCGGGGTTTAAAAACAATACAATAAAATTGCACACATATATTTATAGTGCTCATTGTATTTTAAAAGTATATGATTGCGCTGATATAACACTAATGTGTTTGGGTAGGCTACACATTACATTATGTAAAAATATAAATCTGTACAGTAGGCACTTTCTTTTTACTTTAGCCTACCGGTAATACAAAATAAATACAACATTTTTTATTATTATTATTTTTAACTTGGTCTACTTTGTAGCCTAGACAATTAACACAAAGTAGATCATGGTCCTATACAGATGCTCAGAATGAGCTGGAGGGGTTAGTGGCACATGTGTTCCCAACACGCTGGGGAAGCCTGACATGTCATAGAAATGTGTTTTCAAGGCTTGTAAGTACACCCTGACTTTAGTGAAAATTAGATACTTGGGTGTTCGCCTCAAAAATACATTGAGCACAACTGGCAACACATGAGAAAAAGCAGACTGGGAAATGCCAGCAACAATTGCGACTGTTTAAAACGTGCTTTCAAAAGTTCTTAACAAATTGATGCAATTGTAAGTCTTGCAATTGTCAGCAGCTTTAGTACATCTCATTATAATATTTGAGAACCCTCATTTGCACTATCTCCACCCCATTTTTGAGATTCTTTACAGGAACACCCAGAATTAAATATTCACCAAGTGATTATCCGCAAAGACAAATTATCTCTACAAAACATTACTTAAAACCTCGCAAATATCATTGCGCTTGTTTAGTACATGTCACCTGACACTTCCAGCTCGTTTGCGACTCTTAAAACAGGTGCAATCCTTTAGTACATCTAGCCCTTTATTTGAAATGGTTGAGGACAGACAAATAGATGACTTGACCCAAAATTGAAAAATAAATAAATAACTTTCCATTAAAATTACAATAACTGAAGTGAATGTGTATGTTTGGTGGATGTTGTAACCACTGAACATAAAGTGAGTGTTTATAGGTGTGGAAGTTTAACAGAACAAAGCATCTCTCCTCAGAAAATGTTAAAAAAATAAATCCCCATAAAGCATGGCTGTGCAATGTTTCTTACTCGGACAAAATATCTTGCTAACCGCAAGCAGAGCCACAACATGTGCAAATTGACCCCTTAGTGATCAGGTGGGCATGCACAAAACTCAGGTACCATAGAGATTATCGACACACAGATGAGAATGTTAAACAAAATTGTTAAAAGGTTTTTATTAAATTGCATGACTCATGTACTTTATCTGTTGCTTTTCATTCTTCAAATAATAATTGCAAGTCCATATTCTTGGCATAAATTGTAATGGTTGGCTGTGTGCCAGCTAGCATGATGACTGGGGTGATGGCATCAAAACGCATATCAGAAGCCATTTTACCAGAGTTCAGTTGCTCAGAAAAAAACTTTACACGATCCATTAAAAAAACATGAAGTTACAAGGCCTTATTAATAAAATCACATATCATTTTAGGTGTGTTTGTATCTGAACTGTAAGAATGGAAAAATAAAACCCAAACCAAACAGTTGAGAAATATTTCTTGGACAGCAAACCACGTTCAATCCATCAAAAACAGCTTTTATCAAATGCCAAGAGTTACATTTCATGAACAGTTCATGCTTTGCTTAGATCAGATGAGCAAATATGTTGAAGCACTTCTGGTGTCATTTGTGATTCATTAAGATACCAGTAGTTAAAACACAAGTTCTCTGTTGCACATGAAACATGTCTGACCAGCTGAATGATAAATCTGCCATTCCATTAAAATGAAGCACAACTGAATGTGTCGGAGCCACAGAGTTGGATGTTTTCCTGTCCCTTTAACACCCAGCAGCTCAAGGATGAAAGGTGTATCACCCCCCTCCTCATTTTTGTGGCACATTTAATCTGTGCCTGCAGATAAAGGGAGCTCATTGTTCCAGATCTCGTTCCTGCCAAAGTTAGCTTAGCTACTCTCACAATGAGCAAACTCAAGGCCACATTGTAGCCACAGGCAGACACACAAAGCTAGAGTTTTTTATTCAATCAAACTGCTTGTCACGTCTAGGGGTGGAGCCAGCAAGCTAGAGGAATATAAGCATGTCTCAAGAAATGTGAAAAGCAATGCAAACTCCACAGGCAAAGACAAAGCAGATCGAAGCACTCTGGATCCTCTGTGAAACTCTCTTCTCCTATCCTTGTTCCGCTGAATCAAATGCAAATAGGAGGGAAAGTTAGATCTCATTGCAGGTCACACACTGTGGGCTGGGATAGGAATATTGTGTGGATCTTTATTTATTAAGTGGGGGATGTGTTGTGGTGATGGGACCACCCACTTACAGTATTTCTGTTGATTTAACTGAAACATATACTGGTGTTCCTTTGCCCTGTGTCCATTAGGATTATTAATGAGTATTTACCATATATGCCAGTGTGTTACATCAGTATCTGGAGCTCTGTTAAAATTGGCAAGAGGTTCATAGTTTCTCGAAGAACTAAAGGCAGCATCCATTTTGCCTACTGGGTCTTTCTCTTTTGTGTGTGAGAGAGAGAAGAGATAGAGGAATGCTGCTGAAGATTTGGATACAAAGAAGGGACTCAACTGTTTTCATAGTTTTGACTTGCTTTGAAGGAGAGTGAGTTATAAGTGGTGAGGGATTGAGTTACTGGAGGTTTAAGGGCTGTTGTTATCTAAGACGATGTACTGTATCATGCCAGTATTTTAAAATACAATAAAGCTGCATGGAGAGTATCTAACTGTATGGACTTGTTGTCAGTAGTGGTATTTATGCAGTGGGTGCCGGTGCCAGATGAAGGACATGACATCCACCAGGAAACCGGGAGGAAATTATTCTTTTAAAAAAGAAAACAGAAAACAGTTTCAATTCATTCTGTTAGGCAGGAAAGAAAAGGAGCATGCCAAATCAGTATCAAATCTCTACACAATATCGGTAAAATAGAGATTTGCAGTGTTCTTCAGCTCAGGGTAGAGTTTCTATACAGTATGTTTGGCCTTAAATTATATATTTAAAAAAAAAACAGTTAACAATTAGTTTTTGTTGATTTTGCCAGTTAAACATGTCAACAGTTTAACCCGATCATATCATATGGGTTACATTTCCCAAACTAGGTTGGCAAAGACAAGTTTATAAATATATAAACACTAATGATAACATACCACAGACTTTACCCTTCAGTGCTGAAACATACAGAGGAGTTGGCTGTCAATATTGGGCAGTTTTTGATAGCTCGTAGTTGGAATTATACCCTTCACTGACTTCCATACAAAGACTCTCATGCTCCTCTATAATTTATCAGTGTTACAATTTGGAAAGCTTCCAGCATAAAGCTGCTCAGCTCGCACCCACGGATGATGTTTTTAAACTATGTTTCACAGACTCAGAATCACTTTTAAAGAGTCTTAGTCCTGCTCATAGTGATGCCAGTGCTTACATATAGGGGTTTAAGTTTGGTTCCTATATTAAAGATATTTGCCATTTACAAGTTGACATCAGTGATAGAGATGACTGTTTTGAAATATTTCTTCAAATGTGATAGACATCTGTATACACCTTTGAATAATAGTATGGTCTATATACTTCTTCCAGTATTCCACCTATCAACTGCTATTCCACCAAATAATTTTACTTCACGATTACAAATCATTATGCCATAAAAAATGCCAAAGTCTACTTTGTGTTGAGTAAAATTGCCTATCAATGCAGATATTGTCTTTGCTACTTATATCATAACTCCAAAACATTGAACGTGAAAACGCTTTATAGGAAATCCATAGTTAGGAGTTTAACTTTCCTTTCTTACTGTGGGTTACCTAATGAATGCCAATGACGGTTGTGTCAGTTATGTGAACATGATGTTTATTGTATATTTTGGTGGTGAACTGGTTCTGGTTTCACCACTAGCCTAAGTGTTGGAGTTTTAATCAGATGAGTTGTAACACAATCATGAAAAAGTGGCTTTGAGTTCCCTCCGTTTAAGTGGTCATTTTTCTATTATTTTTAAAGTTTCATGAGAGAGTAGGAAGTGCTTACTGTACAGCTGTCTCTTAGAGTAAAGCCAGAGAGCTCCAGTTGCTGACAAATTGCCCGATGCTCTGAGCCACACTAAATAATTTATGCCACTTTAAATGCTTTTTTTAATGCAGCTTGAAAAGAGCGGACATTTTATTTCAGCATCTCTTTGAGTGAACTGCAGCTCTTAATCTGCTGCTAAGCATTTTTTTTACTCCCTTTCATTCAGCATCTAGAGGAAAGACCTGTTCATTTAGCTGTATAAATATTTTAATAATCAGAAATATCCTTCAGACTAAGTAAGTCCTTAAGAGCATTTAGAGCCAAGTTAGCTATTGGGTGGATCAATTTGTGTCAGCCAATAGACCCGCAGCCTTCTCATTTCCAGCCGGCGGCCGGCTAAATTTGCCAGATGAGCCGCCTAAAATAGTTATTTCAAAAAGAAAAAAAAAATGTTTTTACAGTGCTCGTATGTTCCAGTAAATAGTATTGAAAATGTTAATTTTGTTCCAGTAAAGTAGCGGCAATTTCCACAATTCATTATGTATGTAAGTCAAGTAAAACATTGTTTCCGGGCTTATGTTTCCATGGACACCGTGAATGGACCAATCAGTTTCGAGCTTACAAGCAATGAAGGCCGAACTGTACAACCATATACCTAAGTCAGTAACGGTACAGCAGTGTTATTACGTTGTGTAACATTTTTTTAAAGCAAACAACCTACGTGTCTTTTTTACTCGAAGTGTACGAAATACAGTGAGTGTTATAGCATTGTAAAATGTCTTATGCATTGACTTAGAAGATCGATCTGAAACCTAGCATATACAATTAATTCAGGAAACAATATTCGCATTGCGCAATTAATGAATATGGCTGATTTATTTTATTTTTATGTGCTTTTAGAAGGTATGGTGCAAACACAGATACACAGATACACAGTGTAAAAATGTAGGCATTAATGAATGGGTTAACTCTGCGTTTGCTTTCATTTTTAAATGTTTTACTTCTACGCACTCACCAGCTGTATAGTTGACTCATCGATATGAGTGCCTCGTAGCGACATGTTCTGGCAGAATTAAGCTACAACAGTATTACAGTGGCTATATTTCCATTAGGATATCGAAGCGAATAACATCTTATGCACATTTGAATGTCGGCAAAAGTTATGCGCACAATCGACATTAAAGCCTACTGAATGTAGCCGGGTCAAAAGTAAAACAGTTGTTTAAATGGTATTTTATTTATAGCAGTAATCTTGGAATTCCTAAGCAATTGTGTTTCAGAGTTGCTTAGTCCAAGCCGGGGGAAGCCGAATACTGTACATGGAAAATGTGTAGACCTACTAAATTTTATTTATAAGGCTCATCTTCATTAAAGAAAATGTTTAATTTCATCACAGATATTTTTATACTAATAAAATTAATGTTATAATAACAAGGAACTTATTTGCAAAACCAAGATCTCATTTGTGTTCACGGCTTGTGACGTAAAAACGTTATTTCCTTTATTAATGTGCAAACTTGAGGTGCAGATGGAGAAAAACTAGGAGGCAGCTGTATCACCTGGAACGGCTAATATCGACCACATTGGCCACCAAATGGCATTCACCTCAGAAATGGATGCACAATCGTTCCGATGTATTTTGGGAAAACATCGTGCAAGATCATTTTGATGCAAAAGTTTTAGGCAGGTGTGAAAAAATGCTGTAAAGTAAGAATGCTTTCAAAAATAGACATGTTAATAGATTATATTTATCAATTAACTAAATGCAAAGTAAGTGAACAGAAGAAAAATCTAAATCAAATCCATATTTGGTGTGACCACCCTTTGCCTTCAAAACAGAAGCAATTCTTCTAGGTACACTTGCACAAAGTCAGGGATTTTGTAGGCATATAGTCAGGTGTATGATTAAACAATTATACCAAACAGGTGCTAATGATCATCAATTCAATATGTAGGTTGAAACACAATCATTAACTGAAACAGAAACAGCTGTGTAGGAGGAATAAAACTGTGTGAGGAACAGCCAAACTCAGCTAACAAGGTGAGGTTGCTGAAGACAGTTTACTGTCAAAAGTCATACACCATGGCAAGACTGAGCACAGCAACAAGACACAAGGTAGTTATACTGCATCAGCAAGGTCTCTCCCAGGCAAAAATTTCAAGGCAGACAGGGGTTTCCAGATGTGCTGTCCAAGCTCTTTTGAAGAAGCACAAAGAAACGGGCAACGTTGAGGACCGTAGACGCAGTGGTCGGCCAAGGATACTTACTGCAGCAGATGAAAGACACATCATGCTTACTTCCCTTCGCAATCGGAAGATGTCCAGCAGTGCCATCAGCTCAGAATTGGCAGAAAACAGTGGGACCCTGGTACACCCATCTACTGTCCGGAGAAGTATGGTCAGAAGGCCAAGCGACTCAACTATGCACGAAAACACAGGAACTGGGGTGCAGAAAAATGGCAGCAGGTGCTCTGGACTGATGAGTCATGGAGTAGTGGTGAGGGCTCTGGACTCTTGACCGGAGGGTCGTGGGTTCAATCCCCAGTGGGAACACTGCTGCTGTACCCTTGAGCACGGTACTTTACCTAGATTGCTCCAGTAAAAATCCAACTGTATAAATGGGGAATTGTATGTAAAAATAATGTGGTATCTTGTAACAATTGTAAGTCGCCCTGGATAAGGGCGTCAGCTAAGAAATAAATAATAAAAAAAATAATAATAACAGTGAAGCATGGTGGAGGTTCCTTGCAAGTTTGGGGCTGCATTTCTGCAAATGGAGTTGAGGATTTGGTGAGAATTAATGGTCTCCTCAACGCTGAGAAGTACAGGCAGATACTTATCCATCATGCAATACCATCAGGGAGGCATCTGATTGGCCCCAAATTTATTCTGCAGCATGACAACGACCCCAAACATACAGCGAAAGTCATTAGAACTATCTTCAGCGTAAAGAAGAACAAGGAGTCCTGGAAGTGATGGTATGGCCCCCACAGAGCCCTGATCTCAACATCATCGAGTCTGTCTGGGATTACATGAAGAGAGAGAAGCAACTGAGGCTGCCTAAATCCACAGAAGAACTGTGGTTAGTTCTCCAAGATGTTTGGGCCAACCTACCTGCCGAGTTCCTTCAAAAACTGTGTGCAAGTGTACCTAGAAGAATTGATGCTGTTTTGAAGGCAAAGGGTGGTCACACCAAATATTGATTTGATGTAGATTTTTCTTCTGTTCACTCACTTTGCATGTTGTTAATTGATAAATATAAACTATTAACATGTCTATTTTTGAAGGCATTCTTACTTTACAGCATTTTTTCACACCTGCCTAAAACTTTTGCACAGTACTATATATATAGATGCCCAGTGGTTCTAAGTGTATTAGAATTGGGTAAACCGGGAAACTGCACTTGAGGTAGGGCAGGCGATGGGTCAGTACACAATCAACCACTTTGCCACATGTGGATCCCACTCTGACACCATGTGTGGCAAAGTGGTTGATTGTGAACAGGTGCAGAGGTGATGTAGTGCAGGAATAACACAGACAGAGATTATAATCTGGTATGGAAAAAGGTATATTTATTATTCCAGTTCTGGTGACCAAAACAATGATCCCCGGCAATACACAGCAATGTGTAATGCACTGGGTTAAATAATAACAGGTTTCAGTCCCAAACAATAAACACAGGTATCTCTCCCACAATATACATACACGGTCACGAGTCCTGGGTGCGTGCTGTAGTGCTCGTGGTGGGTGATACAGTTTAATGAATGACAATAGAGCAGTGCCGTTCCGGGTTTTATGCTGGCCCTTAGTGACAGCTCCGGAACGTGTTAGCTGTCTATAAAACACAAGTAATAATTATAGACAAGACAAACAAACACTCATAATATTTTGCAAATGCTGCACAGGTCCTTCTGGGTTATATTCCGTAACCAAAGCGAAGGAACAGATTACGATTCTCCGTCCCCCTTATATGCTGTCACGCATGACCCGTTGGTAAACGAATGCAGCTGCCTTTACAATATGCAGCTGCTACATTGTTTCCCTTCCGGGTCAATACGTTCTTACAACAGAGCCTCGCCTTCTTCTAGACTGGCCAACTCCCCGACCCGGGGAAAGAACTGTCAGGCCAGCCCGCCCAAAGAACTCTGTCCTTGCTGCTTAGCGCCCTCACAGGTTGGGAGGGAGATTTACAACCAAGATTCATTATATTTGTCACAGTACACCAAAGTGATTTTCCATTTCAACGTTATTGTTTTCTATTTGAAGTAGTCATATACAGTGCCTATAGAAAGTCTACACCCCCTTGAACTTTTTCCCATTTTGTTGTGTCAGTGCCTCAGAGTTTCATGCATTTAAATGAGGATTTGTTTCCACTTATCTAGACAGCATACTCCACACTGTTAAGGGGGAAAAAGTTTCTATTGAGAAAAAAATTATATATTAAAAATACAAAACTGAAAGATCATAATTGGATAAGTCTCCACCCCCCTGAGTTAATACTTGGTGGAAGCACCTTTGGCAACAATTACAGCTGTGAATCTGTTGTGATAGGTCTCTACCAACTTTGCACACCTAGATTTGGCAATATTTGACCATTCTTCTTTACAAAACTGTTCAAGCTCTGTCAAGTTCCTTGGGGAGCGTTGATGGACAGCAATCTTCAAGTCATGCCATTGTCCTACCAAATACAGTCAATTCTTATTAAAACGAACTCGGATTAAGAACATTTCCTGATACTACAAATTTTATATGTGGTCCCGGACAAATTTAGCAGTTGCTTATTGTAAATGATTTCTTATCATACAAATTAACTTAACACAAATGTTCTGTTTGTGCAAATTATTTTGGAGCCTCCCCAAGGGAAGAAAAATGTGAATTAAACACATTTTTCTAGGTCGAATATTTGGAAATGTATTAACTTGCAGCCAGATTAGTGCATCTGTATTGTATTATAGTGCTGTTTTGAGACTACTGATCCTACCATGCATTTTCAGTTGCTATATGCACAGTTTTCTAGTTGCCATAGTGCTCACACATCAATGCCATTTCTATGAAGGATTGAAAAGTGACTAGCGCAAAAAACATGTATTTTCCTTGCAAACAAAAGTGGAGGTGTTGAAAGCAGTGAATAATGCACCGCTGAAAAAAAAAAATGAACACTTTGTCAACCGGTCTGAAAAAAATGGGATGCAATATTGCAGGCCTATGAACCAGAAACTGTGGATGCTAATCAGCAGTGTTTCTGATTTGCTCAATGTCCTGATGCTGAGGACGCCTTGCTTTTGTAGTTTTAAAATGTCCATGATCAGAATGTACCTGTACTGGGACCACTATGAGACACAAATAAGAATTACTGATAAGACTCATTATATTTTTTTAATGGGACTTTGAAATCTGTATTAATAAGAGTTGACTGTATCTTTATTTAACACTTGGTTTCCCTTGGAGGTTTCATACTCATGTAGGGTCACACAGTATAGCTGTATGTTTTGAATAGGAAGAGGTTTTTTTTTATTATTCTTTGTGGTTTCAAATCTAAAATACTCCTCTGGGACAGAAAGAGAAAGACACACTACATTGATAACTTCCAGGAACAGCCTATAGCCCTGCCCTCTGCCTTAAAAACCACAGCTTCTAAAGGTTCGCAGTCATTCTGCAGAAAGCACCAGGAAGGAAAGATATCTTTGCAAACAAGACAAGTAACCTTTATTCATAATGCACAATTAGTACTAGCTTACTGTAGATTAAGTGTATATGTTTTCCTTTATTTCCACCTGGGCACCTAGACTACAGTACATGATACAGGAAGATACATCGTGGATGCTCGGTTGCTAGAATGGGAATTGTGGGCATACATTCTATCAATGACACACTTGCAAGTATAGTACCGAGCTCAGTTTTGCTTTGCTTATTTAATCGGACTAAATCAGAATCCAAGGTGCTACAGCTGCTGATAAATATGACCCCAAGTAAACAAGAGTAGGATATCTTATCAGAGGGTTAGTGAATCCTTATTGATTAGTAAATAATTCACCATGGAGATAAAGGTAAGGCACTTAGCTTAGGAGTCTGTGCTGGGAGGATGTGGGGCCGCTCAGTATAGCTGTTTGAAAGTGCTGCGGAGAGTAATGAGAACAGACATCTTTGTGCAAACATGATTTTTTTTATATTCTGTTTATTTGTGCAGGTGAAAGAGGAGTGTCGCTTTTTAAATGCTCCCCCCGTTCCTCCGAGAGGCAGTAAAGCAGTCCCTGCTCCCAGCCCTCCAGTGCCCCCTCGCTTTCCGAAGACCCAGCTCCAACAAGCACAAATCCAGCTGGCCCATTCACCAAACCCCAGTCTTTCCTACTATTCTTCCGGGCTCCACAACATGTAAGTTAATTTATTAAATGTTTAAATAAAAGAAAAAGATTAAGAATCAAGGAAACTCCACGGCACATATTTAGGTTGCCTTGAATACACGTTATTAGCAACATTTCAATTCCATTTAATGTTTTTTCTCTCCCTTTTTACAATATTTGCTATCTTTCTGTAGTTCTGTGGCTTCAGAGCCAGTATTTATCACTAAGCATTCACTAATTAATTTCCAGACGAACTATGTGGTGTTCTATTCTTATGCAATTATTATTATTATTATTATTATTATTATTATTATTATTATTATTATTTATTTCTTAGCAGACGCCCTTATCCAGGGCGACTTATAATTGTTACAAGATATCACATTATTTTTACATACAATTACCCATTTATACAGTTGGGTTTTTACTGGAGCAATTTAGGTAAAGTACCTTGCTCAAGGGTACAGCAGCAGTGTCCCCTACCAGGAATTGAACCCACAACCCTCCAGTCAAGAGTCCAGAGCCCTAACCACTACGCCACACTGCTGCCCTGCAATGTCAGTATACATGATTTAGAGTAGGTGGGCACATTAGTGTTAGAGTTCATATCCTCAAATGACACTTAAAAAGAAATGCAAAGGCCAGTTACAGAAGCATTCCACAGTAGTAGTAAATGTAGTTGACAAAAACTGATATACTGTAGTTATAGGGGGGAAAAAAATATAAAACAGATCAATAATATAAGAAAGTAATGTAAGGACAACTGGTAGACTTTTCAGCTAATATACCTCCAATTGGGAACCTTTGCACATTGTGTTCTTCCTGGAGTCATTCAACCATTCACCGAAATGTCTGTCTAATTCTACTATAAGAGTAATTTAATGCAAATTTGGCAGGTGTTGTGAGCAGTAAGGAGTCTGTGTTTTTGTATCTTTTACAAATAAGACTAAGACCAGTAAATCCCTCCTTTATCTAACACTGTTATCTGGATCAGTCATCAATCCCCTGATTCAGACAGCTACACACAGTTCCAGTCATTGCTACCCATAATAGAAAAAACATGGGTCCGAGTTTGAAGAAATGGTTGCAAGCATGTGTTTAGTTACCATCGGTAGATCACTTTTCTTGGATTTAATTGATTTCCAAAGTTTCCAAATCAGTCAAGGAGTTTCCATGAGGTCTCCCAGAGAGTTATTTGGTGTGCCCCTTCTGGTGCTTCAATACAGGCACGCATTTTCCCTTTACTTTTCTGAATATGAATTACTTTTAGCTCAGCATTAATCAAGTTAAATGAAAGGTTTAAAGTTCTAATACTACAGTATTCTTACAGAACAAGCTTAAAAAACATGACCGACTGGGGGCTCCCGAGGGGCGCATCCAGTAAAGGCACTCCGCCCAGAGTGCAGGATGCGCCCTATAGCTTGGAGATCGGCAGTTCAAATCCAGGCTATGCCACTGCTGACCATGGCCGTTAGTTCCCAGGGCGCGGTGTGGAGGGTTTAGGCCGGCTGGGGAATCCTCGGCTCACCGTACACTAGCAATCCCTGTGGCTGGCCAGGAGCCTGCAGGCCTGCCTGTGTGCAAATCAGAACTGCGTGATCCTCCGACACTGTAGTTCTCTAATGGCTTCACGGCAGGCTTGCAGTGTGAAAAAAAGCAGATGGCTGACGGCACACGTTTTGGAGGACACGAGTGCTCGTCTTCGTCTCTCCCAAGTTAGTTTGGGGGTTGCAGCGGTGAGCTGAGTTGAATAATTGGGTATTCCAAATTGGAAGAAAATTGGGGGTAAAATAATTGGTGATTCCAAATTTAAAAAAAAACAAAACATGACCAATTTATGTTTATATTAGCTTGTGTTATCTATTTAAACAGTTTTTTAAAAAGTACTTAAAACTGTATCACAGTCAGCACCCTTTAACAAAAAGATTATTATTAACAGCTTATAGCTGTTAAAATAATTCCTGACATGCACTTTTATTGTCATACGGGCAGTTTTGAAAGAAGAACAGACATGATACAGCAAAAGCCTCTGTCTACAGAAAGCTTTCAGTTTGCATACTGTACCTTTTAGACAGTTACACTTCCTTTGCCCTTGTACCTCAACAGTGTTATTAGGTTGAAAGCACTGGCTGCAAAGCATATTAGTCATTAGGGTAAAACAGCTGGTAAATTAATAATAGGAAAGGAGTTAAATGAGTGAGAACTTACATTTATACATGTTAAAAGTGTGTTTTGTTCAGAACTGCAGACCTACAAAGCAAGTGCATGACAAGCAAGATTCAGTACTTGGAATTATTTAAATAGTTATAAGGCTAATCATTGAACCTTGCATCAAAAAAATGTCCAAACACCTTTAAGAAAGCATTTTGTAGTGTGAAGTTTAAATACAGTAATTGTGTTTGCTTTTTCATACTGGTTTGCATATAGCACTTGTTGTCTAATAAGTAAAAAGGGCAATTTGCTCAGTTTTTAAATATTGTGAACATAATATTTCTATAGAAATGGTACCAGATTGCAGGCATACATGTGATATGGAAACACTGACATGCATATAAGTCTATTCAACCTGTTTCTAAGAAATTCCTACTGTAGTTCATATCACAAGGCCAAACTATTTTTAAATAGTTAACTCTTGAAGCTATGATTGCAGTAAATAAATGAATAATCTCCCTTATGCAGAGGTAATTGTGACGATGATTTACTGAGTGATGAGTGGACTTCCTTGTAATTATAGCTCTTCATTTCTCTTTTCTTCATTCATTCGAGTTGGTAATGTTTCTCATTACTGTTATATAAAGATTTAGACAAATGCCAACAGTCCATCCTTTGCCAATATAAATCCTTGTTAGCTGCATACTTCCACAATATAATTTGTTCCTAGAACAGTGGTAGAATGGTAGAGCGTAGACATGGTAAAACCAAATATTCCATCATAATAAAGTCAGCTTGGTAAACTGAAATGACAGTGCAAATAAAGCAGGTTAAACCTTAAGGGTTAGCAAGCTGCTTATTTATGATAACTAACTGCAATAGCATGCACAGTTACATTATTTTTTAAATGCCAGATTAAAAGGAACACATGCATTTTAAATTCCTGTAGTTATGCTTGTTTGTGCAAACAATGTAAAAATGAAATAGCTGCAATACCAGCTGCAATGTTGCTTTATTTTAGTAAGCTGTAGCTTGTGCTTCTTTTTTGCAGTTCTGGAACTCGCAGTGGTAGCTGTTCACCGTCTCCTGACTCTTATTCCCTGTACTGTTACCCGTGTAACTGGAGTGACTGCAAAGCCGTTGAATCGTCCACACGACAACTTCCTGGCAGCAACGGGGCCCCTGGCATGCAGCCAGCGCAGACTTCTTGGTCGGACCCATGGGCCTATACAGACACTATGCCCAGTGTGGCCAGTGGGCGCTCCACCCCCCTCCTCAGCACTGACACCTACAAAAGCTATTACAGCTGCCCTAGGCTGAAGCCTCCTCACTCGCAGAAACGTTTTGCTCCTTTTGGGGCACTAAACCCTTTTGCTAACCCTGGATACTCCAGCAGCCTTTCCTCATCTCCAGCCGAATGGTTGGAGCCTGGGGACTGTCAGAAATCTCCATCCCTAGCCTCTGAGCCCACTGATCCTTTCGACCCATCCAACAGCCGGAGTGCCTCTCCTGATATTGCTTCTTTCAATTCGGGAGACATCAGGTTCGATCAGGATCTCCGGAACCGTCATGCTGAACAAATTCACAGGTCTGCCGATGGTGGGATGTGCACTGTCCCACCACCTCGGCCACCCAAGGGCTTTGAGTCTGAAAACATAATCATAAGAAGCACAGCTCCACTCTCCCCCTCCATTGTGAGGGGCGCTGAAGGTGGCATCACCAGGGTTTACCTCACCCAAGGGGTAATTGAGGTCCCACCAGTGTCTACCAGATACAACCCCGAGACTCCTGTGTTAGCCTCTCCTCCCCACACGCCAGATATGGCCCGAGCTAATGGGGACGGGTCTGCATGGCACCCCCCTTCAGACCTCTCAACACTCTCTGTGGAGGAGGTCTCCAAGTGCCTGAGGTTTATAGGCCTCTCAGAAGATGTGGTAACTTTTTTTGTCCGTGAGCGCATTGATGGGAGCATTTTCGTGCAACTGAATGAGGAGATTCTCTTGGACGACTTCAAGCTGACAAAGCTGCAGGTCAAGAAAATCATGCAGTTTATTAAAGGCTGGAGGCCCAAAATATAACGCTCGACTCTTGTGGGAGGCTTATTTGTGACTTGTGTTTGGAACCAAGGTTGATCTTCCTTGGAAATAGAAGAAAGATACTTCAAAAGAGAAAAATATGGGGGAGGGACAGAAGGTTGGAGGGAGGAAGGGATAAAGGAATGTGAGAACTGAATTAGTACAAACATGAATTTAGATATTCAGAACCAAGAAAATGTGTGTGTTGGAATACTCCTGAAGATTGAATGTTTATGACTTCTAAATATATTTATAGTTTTTTTGGTACAATGAACAAACCAGTGTTTTGGGGATCTTTCTCTGATTAACGCTGGCGAAAAAGACTGGCTTACCTGTGGCACTTCATCTATCCAGCTCAAATCCAGGCAGAATTGACATGAAGCCGAGTTTTGTATATTACAGCTCAAGTTCATCTGTCTCAGTTAAGATTCTGCATAAACAATAATTATCCCTATGGGAAACTACTCAATTCTGAACTGTTGAAGTTCTCAACACTTCACAATAGATCTGTCTACAGGCTGGAAGCAAGCACAAAGTGGTCTTGGTGGTAGTGGGATAATGCACTCCCCTTTCAGCTCAGCAGACCTGGCTTCAAATCCAATTTACATCACAAATTAAGAGAGTTGCTTGTCCTCATCACATAATTCAACTCAAATGGCACTAGGTAGTTTTTCATACATAATTATATAACTGAAAGAAAAGCCATAGATTAGATGGGCATGGAGACTCATCTGCTCCCTTATCCTCTGTGAGAGTGGTTCTTCTGGGCTGGTTTGAGGCATGCCTGCAAGGACAGTGTGGGGAAGCTCACATTGTCACTGTCTGTGCTTTACTCCTTTGTGGATAGAGAGGAATTCACTCTCCATTCCAGACGATTTTGATGATCACCACAAAATTCACATTTTCAAGCAGTCATCTTAATTGTTTCTCTGGTTTTGAAGGTGATGCAGGAACTTCCAGCTGCCTTTACTCTGCATACGCAAATTAAACTTAATGTACTGGGTATGTGCTTCTCTGTGTGTATAACACCAATACCATTTTGATCCCCAATTTACTGCTTAAATGTGCTAAGTAACTTGTACCGTGCCACATCAATGCAGCAACACAGATCACCTTACTGTTATAAAGAACACCCAACCAATATAATAAAATAAAGGGCAGATTTCAAAAGGTGGGGAAGACAGAACCAATGGAATTGCCTGGTTGCTGATTTTTCCAATTCTGGGTTTCAATTGTGTGTTCTACTTTTTCTCAATTGTGCTCGAGCCAAATGAAAAACGACCCTATACATTTCGGGTTTCCATTGGCTCAATTTATTTTATAAGACACTCTTTTCATCTGACGTCATGCAAATGAAGGGGAAAGGAGGAGATTGATATGCAAATTAGCCACGCATAGAATTCTCATGCTGTTTTCGCAGACAGCTTGTGAAAATGTGGTTTCCATGCATAGAGAACAGGTACACGAGAGAATCTCACCTAGAAATCCATGGTTGTCAGGTGATATCTTGTTTGAGTGAAACTCTAAAGCAGTGTTAGCTCATGTAATAAAGCTGTGATTTGTAAATGCCTTGTGCCTGGTTGTTTAATAATGTGTTCTACTGCTCTTGCCCAAATTGTTTTTCAAATGTCCATTGGTGCTGTGGCCAATCGTTAGTAATGAATAAACTAATTTATCACACTACTTATTAAAGAATACAAAAATAATTAACTCGGCAGTATATAAGGAAACTGTCCAACCCAGCTATTGCAGATCACCAGCAGAGACGTAGGATTATAGAGATGCCAAACACCTTCCATGTATGCTCTCAAGGCTGTCTGGATTGGGAGCACTGCACGGTTTCCATGTGAAAATGGGCGTGGATTTCCCGTGTTTTACGTCATGCTCACGAGTAAATGAGATTTACCCTATCCCTCTGTGGCCGTTGTTTTTGGCCACACACCTGATCCTCTCAAGCTGTTCTCTAAAATGTGCATCACCACTTCACGTGTAAATAACCACACATGGGAACCTCCATTGAAGTACACACTTCTACGGCTTTTAAAAACACATGTACACTAATCTTACAGCAGAGTATATTAACCGTTGAGCTCAATAAATAAATACATAAATAAATAAATATACTGCAAATGTGTGAAACTGTAGTAAACGTTTAGGGTCCAATAGCAATTACTTCTCATTGAAACCCCTCCAGATCTACGTTCTGCTTTCAAACGTAGTACTCCAGTTCAACCTTTGTTTGAGCAGTTTGGAAACCCATTACCTCTATGAAAATCTAAAACAAAATGCATCATTAGGCTGTAACTATGCTGACTTTCTATTAGGGTACAACTTTAAGGGAAAATAAGTTGCCTTTTGTACATTGTTCTGAACAAGCATGTAATTATACACACTGTATTAAAAGACCGTAATTTGAGCTTAAATTGTACTGTACTAATCGCTGCTGTCTGAAGTTGTATAGTATGCTATTTGTCAAAGACGGTGCTAAATTATACAGTTTAATGTCTCTGGTTTGTAACTACCTTGTGTGCCCAGAGGTTTGTGTATGTATATTTATGGAACAGCAACCAATTTTCCCCAATGTAGATTATATTGTTATAAAAAAAAAAAAAAAAAAAATTTAACACAGATAGAGTTACTGATTGTAATGAAATTCTTCTTTTCATGTAAAATGTAATCCTTATGGATTAGTGAAATAAATAGGAGCACAAAAAACAAACTACATTTTGAAATGATTATGATCCCTGTCATTATTTCTGAAATGTTCTTTCCCTTTTCTTGGGTGTCTGTGATAACCATGAGCCTGCCCAATTCCAGTCTTTATTTCAAGGTCTGTCCTTGGAGTTTTAACAGCATCAGGATGTTGGTGCAACCAGTGATGACCCTAATAATGTGGCTGGGCAGTGCATTAGCATTTACATTGCCACAATAAATCAGAAGCATGCACATTAATCCAGAACGGTAATAAAATGGAGAAAAGGGGCAAGCCTCTACCACTACATTCAGTTTAAATAAAGGGTTGGTCCAATAAGCAATTTTATTTTAGACTCTGTTTCTCAAAGACATAATTCAGTGCACATTTATTTTTCTTCTTACAATACAAACATTTTAAATATTTAGGTTTTTAAACATCACATGCAACTGAACATTCAAGAGTCTCTAGTATATCCTCCACAGTCCTCACATAATGTATATACTGTTCCATAAACAGTGCTGAAACCTTTGCCAAAATGAAATTGAGGTACATTAAAGTAAAATGTATTGTATTACACAGTACCTATGGATGTATGTGAAAGAAAGTCTAAATATACAGATAAAAGTTGGTCTTAAAAAATAAATAAAAACAAGCAGGAGTCCAAAACTGTTTAGTTTTATTGTTAAGATGGTTTACAATGAAACACTGCTTTGCAATGGCATTTTTAACTCTGCAAAAAGCACAGAAATAAGTGCCTGAGTTGTCTGCATTTCTAAGGCACCATGGGAAGAAGATTTAGGTTAGTTAATCACTATTGTTAATTTTTCAAACAAAAAAATTATATAAAAATGGTTGCATTTACATTGTTTAAGGTTGCCTAGACTTATCTATTGTGATGTCCACCACATTCATTATTTTTCAATGGCAAAGCTACTACCCCCCCCCCGCCCCCCACCTTTGAATAAAGAGACATTATCAACCAATCTCTCTCTCTGGTTTACTTGTGAAATTTCTTGCTGGCATCCTTGGCATGGTCAACCAGCAACTGGCACGGTGTGAACTGATTACCATAGACATGTTCATACTTCCTCATCTTCTCAACAAGTTTATCTGCTCCATAAGAGTCAACAAATCTGAAAGGACCTAAAAAAAAAAAACACACACACGAGATACATTATAAACCGAGATGAAGGGCAGGGGATTAATACTCAAGGAAACATCTCAGAAACATGTAAAGTGGACAGAAAAAACAACCGTCAAGCTTATAAAATGAATGACAAGAGACATACGTGCCAGCAAAAGCACAACTACACTTCTGTCAGTTGTGTCTAGATAGTGTGTCCTAAAGTTCTTACCTCCTAGACATGGTGGGAATCCCAAGCCAAAGACTGCCCCAATATCTCCTTCAACTGGGTTACTAAGAATTCCTTCCTGCAGGCACATCACTGCCTCATTCACAAACCTGGACACCAGGCGATACTGGACATCACTGTCTTTGGCTCTGAAAAAATATCAGGACAGTTTTTGCAACAATCTACATATTCCAGCTTCATTTCATTTCTTTGTTTTACCTTATTAATTATGGCACAACACATTTTAAATAGTTCACCAGAACAAAGACAATTTCAACAACACTCCTTACCCAATTTATGGGTCTATACAACTATGGGTCTATAGAGTTTGGAACTCTAAATTTAGTTAAATTCCATGTTACGGGGATGTTAACAAGGGAAAGCCTACCGAGTTTAAAACAAACAAACAAACAAACAAACAAAAAAAACACAATATTTAGGGCATGTTCCAATATAATACAGACATTGTTGAATCCCAATCCCAATTCAGAATACTATAAAAGGCAGGATTAAAAATAAACGCTTTGATATTTGCCTTATGTATGGATATAAAAAAAAAAAAAGTGCTTAACCCTTTGCGGTCCATTTATTCAGAGTGTCTCAGGTGCGCCAGGTCCAATTTATTTTCACACGCTCAGTTTATTTTAGAAACGCTGTTTAGAAGTATTTTTTTTTCACAGTAAAACAGGTTTAAAAGGCACTGTATATCAACAGGACACTCGGTACTGCATCTCCAGCCCCACCCCACCCCTTGTTCGCTGTATTAATCCTCTTCATAGTAGTGCATACCGATAAATCATCTCCTGATCACTCGTTTTATCACCAAACTCCTCAATAATGCGATCCAAGTCATTATTTTATTACTATAACATCTAAAAAAGCTCTGCAAATGTCTGGGATATTCTTTGAGAGTGCTGGATGCAGAAGCAGCTATCTTGTTTGTTTATGTCCGTGTTATCTATGTGGTGCCGGGGCTATCTGTATTCCTCAGATACACCCCTTTTTTTTTTGGCTTCTCTCAGCTCCTATCGGTCTCACTCGGCCATTGAACGGTTTTCTCGTCTTTTTCCGGAGAAAAAACGACTAGAGACCTGCTTTTTATGTCTTTTTGATGATGTCGGACAGGGTCCGACATTGGACCAGAATGGGAAAATTGCAATGGTCGGACCAGGTCCGACATAGGACCGCAATAAAGTCATTCAAACAAGTGTACTGATCACCATAGACACAGTCTCCAATCACATTACAGGGATCTCTACAAGCATCACTTACACGTCAGGATTTACTGGAATCTTAAACTTCTGCAAAATCTCCTCAACTCCTGGATTCACATTTTTGTTTTTTGTGCCTTCTTGATAGACGTAGCACCCTTTCCCAGATTTGCGGCCTGCAACCCAAAAGAAATTTAATATAAAACCTGTAATAACCTGATGTTAAATTTGTCCAACTTTGGTTATGGCTTTTTTTTTTTTTTTTTTTAAATGTATTTATTTTTTATTTAATTTTAAATTTTAAAATATATGTACCTTTGAATCCTTTTGCTACCATGGTTTTCAGTACTTCAACATTGCCTCCACCAAATCGGGAGCCAAATGCTTTTCCCAAGTCCTCTGCTACATGAGCAGCAACATCGATTCCTACTTCATCAGCAAGAGTGGCAGCGCCAACAGGGAACCCAAAGCCAGTTGTGAGGGCATCCAGTTTCTTAGGGTCGACACCTTCCTACATAAAACACAGAGCATTTTGCTTTTAATTCACAGGGTGTCTGCTGGGCTGTGAGGATAGAGCAGAGGAAGCAGAAATGAGCTGTTAGTAAAAGGGGCAGAGCGAGTGATGCTCAGCCAAGGATAGAGGCTTGATCCCGTAACTCGGCTTTGATGGGCCAGATAGAGCCCCGCTTAAATTAGGATAGAAAGAGATCCCGACCGATGATCTCTCCTTTTGCCGAGGATGGAGCTTGGTCAAAGGTAGCGCTCCTGAGGATCTGAAAACATATAAAAGTTGCTCTGCTCGGCAGAGGCGCCTCTCCTAATAGTGGAACTCCTGAACTCATAATCAAGACAGATTTCCAGTCTCGTAGCACGTCTCTCACCATGTATTAAAGTTTGTAGTATTTGAAAAGGATGAGATGACATACAACTAGATTGCTGAAGTCAAGCGGAAATGGCTGCCACGATCAGAGTACTGGAGGCAAGCTGGAGCGTTGGAAGCTCTGGAGGAGGAGGACAGTTACAGGTTTAAGCGGTAAACTAAAGCAACTTTTGCCTGCTGCAACAGTAAGCAGCTCTGAAGAGGGAGCCAAGATATATATTTTTTTTAATTTAATGTTTGCCAATTTTTATTGTTTTCTCCCCAATTTAGTAATGTCCAATTATTTTTTAAGTCTCAGTCCACTGCTACCACCCCTGCGCTGACTCGGGAGCGGCGAAGATGAGCACACGCTCTCCTCGGAAGCATGTGCTGTCAGCTTTTCTACACACAACGCAGCCCTGGGCAACTTACAGGCAAGCCTGCAGGCACCCAGCCAGACTACAGGGGTCGCTGGTGCGCGGTGAGCCAAGGACACCCTGGCCGACCTAGCCCTCCCTCCCCCTGGGCAGCGCTTGGCCAAATGGAGCGCTGCCCCCTGGAAGCTCCCGTCCTCGGTCGGCAAAGGAATAGCCTGGACTCGAACTCAAGACGTCCAGACTATAGGGCACATTCTGCACTCCACGCGGAGTGCCTTTACTGGATGTGCCACTCGGGAGCCCAGGGAGCTGAGATCTGCTGTAGTGAGGAGCGTTTAAGAGTAGAGGGCAGGATCTGCTGAGCATGGCAGAGTTCTGAGGAAGTAAACAATGGAGTGCTGTCAGTAGTGTGCAGTGGCCCAGCTGTAGAAAAAAAAGAGATCTGCTGAAGCAGTTATATGTACTAGTGAATGGTGAACTGCCATCGGTACTGTGCAGTGGCCTACTGTAGAACGCAGAGATCAGCTGAATGTGAATATTGGACGAGTGTTAAGGCGGTTTAGATGGAGCCGAAGATAGGGCTGGCTTCGGGCAGCGATGAAAAATGCGAAGATCTGAGGCCGCTGCATAACCTGAGGATGAAGAATGCATTGCTCTGAAGCTGCTGTGAAACCTATTGATTTGATTAGGAGCAGTCTACGAGTGTATTGATCATTGCAGGGTAGGAGGGAGCCATGATTGAAACGTTGGTATTAGTAGGACATGGTTTCCGTAGCCGACATGTGTCTCACATCGAATGAAATATTAACTTCTGAAGTAAAATTGATCCTGGATTTGAAAACACATGACTTACGCAGTGAAAGAGGACCCACTAAAATGTAAAGAACTTGTGGTGTTATACTGCCCTCTAGAGGCTATGATTAGAATAAAACCGTTGACTTTAGAAAGTGATGCAGGGTAGAATATTTGATTATTGTGATTAACAGCCCTTGTGATTGGAATGTTTATCCCAAATGCTCTGATGCTGTATCACGATTGTATTTTTGGACAAAGGGAGGTAGAGAATGGGCTGTGAACGCACCAATGCCTTCGAGCTCTGCTTGTGAACCACTGAAAATGCAGTTAAGAGGACTACATCCGGGAAGACTGATCGACAAAATGGTTATCTGCTGCCGAGGTGGTGGCGGCTTTAGCGGAGAATGTTTTATAGTATCGTACCCCCGTATCCAACAGAGCTCGATAATGTACAATAAATATTGATCCGGCTCTTGACGGCGGTGTGGAACTTAATGTCGCGTGACTTGAGTGTAACATGGATATCTTTACCGTCGATTATTTATTTGGTAAAAGACCAGAAAGTTATTATTTAAACTATGTTTCCAGTTGGAGGAAACGGATATCTCCTATTATTTGCTTTCGAATGTTTAGAGAGGGTGTGATGCCTAATGGTAGAGACTGAATGAGAACCGGATGCAATTACTGATGCTAAATTGTACTCGGCCTATGCTTGATGATTTTTTGCAGTGTGAGACGGACTGTTGGGATAGGCAGCAAGATAGGGGAAAAAACTGCCAATAAAAACGAAAGTAATACTAGATCCCACTAATGTATGATTTAATTGTGCATAGAGCCAGATGGAGATAGTCTCTTGCGTGTGCGATGAAAGCAAGGATCCAGTCTTGATTGAACGGATAGGAAGAAAACAGTTTTGAGCACAGAAGACTGATAGCAGTTACAGCCTGTGGTGCAAGACAACCTTGTGGATGGAACGCCTGCAATGGGACTGGGGCTGCTACTGCGATGAGCTCGCAGAATCTGGGGATTCTTAAAACCCCTGAATCCTAGAAATGAGGCGTCTGTGAAAAGAGACGAGTCATGGGGGGATGGAGATGTAGTCTTCATAGAATAGTGAAAGCCCGTTCAAGTTATGATTTAATAATGCACACATTTTAATGTCCTTCCAGGATTGCGCAGATATGCTTTTCTAAGCTTCCTGGCTTGATGCTGTAGAAAGGAGCGAGGAGACGTGAAATGAAGGCTCTACCCTGGGGGGGTGATGCGAATTGTGTAATTGAAATGGCCCAGTAAGAACAGCAGGTCCTTTTTTTTTTTTTTTTAGAAATTAAGGATCCGAGGTTGCCGAGTGCAAGTCATTGCGAACGTGCGATGATACATTATGAAAATATCTTTAGTTCAGTAGCAGTGAAACTGGAAGTGTACAGGATGGGAAAATCCAGTACGAATAGCAGTGTGAAGCCTGTTTCCAAAATAAACTTGACAAAACAACAAATTAGCCATATCTTTTAGTACTAACAGCAGTCTTAAATTAGAACTGCACTTGAAAATGTTCTTCTAGAAAATAAATTAATGAGCTGGAAAACAGCTTTGAGAATCTAGCCCTTAAATGTTGCAAAAGTATCGAAAGTATAAGCCTTATGTGGTCGCTGGACTTGATTTCTCACTACCGGAGCATGCTGTGGACCCTTGAGGGAGCTGATACCAGGCTCTAAGTAGGAACCTCAGCTGTGGAGATCGAAAGTGTTGAACCGAGACGGCCGCCATGATTGGAGTGGCGAATACTGGGCTTGATAGAGCTTGCTGCAGTGCTGGAAGCGACCTGTTTGTCTACAGTGAAGGGGTGAATGAGGGACTTCATGTCATCGAAAATGTTGTTTATGAAGCTGAAGGGTGGGATCTGTTTCGGCCGCGCTCCTGGTTGCTGTGCTGGGAGGAGACGAGTGACCATGACTGGAGAGGAGGGCGGTGCTGCTGCCTGTCCTGAAGCTCTGAGAAGCAGGCAGCATGCTGTAGCGGATATAAAAAGGTACAATAAATATTGAACAACATACTATCGCTTCCAGCTGGAATTTTGATATTGTTGTCGTGCAGGGTTTTTTTTTTTTTTTTTTTAAGTTAGGCGAGAGGCCAATCCTTGTAAAATAGCTGTTCTGGAGGCTGAGCCTGCTGGCGGAGGCATTTTGATCTCCGTAATGCCGGGGTAGCGGGTCTGCTGCATTAGAAGTAGACGGTACCGAGTTTCCAATGGAGAATAAATGAGATATTGTTGAGGAGAATCCAGCAGGGAGGTTTCCTGATCTGAATTGGAGTCAGTTCATGCTGAAAATTAAGAGTTTTAAATTTTGCGCAGAGAATGGATCGCAGCGTATGCAAGAAAGCGAAACGCTAGACAGAGAAGGAGTGTGAGATTGGGTTTTAAAATAGGAGGTTAATGATGATAGACATTAATGAATTAATCAGCCCAGCTACCACCCCACTGAATTTCACCCTAAGGCTAACATTTAAAAACAAATACAAAACAAGGGTATACAAAATTATATATATATGTTTTTTTCTTTTTTATTTAGTGTGTCCAATTATAATTTCCCCCCCACGATTCTCCCAATTTGGAATGCCCAATTGCTTTTCTCCTCACCGCATCAATTCGCCACATGGCTCAGGAGACCCGAAGACTCAGTGGATGTCCTCCAATCCCACGACCAAGCTAGCTTCCTTTTTCACCCAGGAACTTGAGAGCAGATGTCAGCGAGCTACCGACCTTTGGAGGACAGCTGCAGGTGTCCGCTCTGAGCTCACTGGGCGCTTGGCCAGCAGGGTTCGCTGTAGAGCGATGAGGAGGAACAGTCCCTGCAGGCTTTACCTCCCTAACCCATGGGAGCACCAAAACCAATGTGACGCTCCCTTCGGAGTCCCCAGTGAAGACCTGCCTACTTGCAAAGCCAGGAAGCTAACCTGAAAGGTTTATTTTTTCAATAAAATACTAGACCCTGGGAAATGGCTTATCAACATCAGACAACAAATGTCTCCAACAGGTGTCTGTATTACCAGTAGAATACTTCTGCGAAATACCTTCTTGTAACAATTTGGGCGATCAGCACAGTTTCCCAAAGATCAATCAGTTGAGATCGGCCACAAAATTAAGTGTCCATGACTTACAATGCACACAGTTTACAGCAATTTACACCATCCCTATACCTCTATAGCTCTGGGGATAAAGGTTAAAAGCAATACAAATCTGAATTAACACAAACCTGCAGGGCTCTAACAGCTTCAGCCAACATAGGAGCTAAACATCTGGTTGTATAAAAGCCAGGACCATCCTGAGAAAAACAAAACAAAAAACAGGTTTGTTAGAAATTACAGTACACAATTACACAGGAGCAGGGATCAAAATATAACATATTTAAATGATTTTAAATACTTTCAAAACCCTTATTTGGGATATGATGATGAAATACTAAACCAAAATGCCCTGTGTTTACTGATTTAAGTATTAAAGGAATCCTGCTTAACCCTAGAACCGCCAAGGTAGTCATTTTGACGGCTTATTACAATACATGCTTTTATTGTTAATATAACAAACAATACACTATTTCTATATGTATATACAAGACAGTTTGTTCTCTACCTTCACTGAGTTTACAGCTATATGTATTTGATATAATACTGCTCTTGAAGTCTAGATGTGTTATCTAAATATCTATTGTAATCCTATCAATTCCTTGGAGAACTGCCGTCCAGCTGTCTACGTGAGCATATATAGTCTGCTGTCTTATATTACTATTACAAGAATTTAGAGAAATCTTGAGATTTTGGAACTACAGATATTTGCCTTGGCATCAGAAATTTGGAACGACTTCATTGAAAACAGCACTGCCTGCTTCAAGCTAAATGTAAAACATTACATGGACAAGCAGCTGTTTCTGACAAAAGCACGGTGTCGCTGGACACAATACATGTCAAACAAACGGGATCAAGTTTTGGCTGGCAGCAGTCCCTACCCCCTACCTGTGCAAAGATGGAACTGGTCAAAGACTGGGTGACAATGTGGTACTTAGGCTGATGTAACTGTACTTAGGAAAAGGGATAAATGTTACCAATGACGATTTTTTTATTTCACTGTAAATTAGCAAAACAGTGAGAAAAAAAAAAAAACAGCCTGGTTGGAACAGTAAAACAAAGTGAAGAGAGTTTCCACCATCTGCACAAAACTTAGTACCCAGTGAAAGCAAATCACCGGTGTCCAGGTGCTGTATTTTACTGGACATGGCAGCCATCAGTTCCTTTGTTTTGTACAAGGAATGCACCGGGGAAAATATCAGTAGGAGAGATTTCAACTTGATGCTAGCCACAGAACTTTGGCAGAAACATTTTGATCAGAAAACTGTAAAGCGGCAGGGAAACACAGCACAACCTGGATACAGTGTGCATCAAGTGACACACGCAACAGAAAACAATGCCAGGTAACTAAATGCAATAAAAATAAAACTTATGAAATCTGTGCCCAGTGTGAAAGAGCAGTATGTGGTAAATGCACATCACAAGTTAAGCCTGGTTAGTTTTGTAAATTACTTGCTTTTACAATTTTGCATGTACATATAGCAGTTTACACAATATCTTCTTTTGAAATGTTAATTTTATTTTCATTTTTTCACATCATGCATTATATGCGCTAATTTTGAAAATAAAGCCTTTTATGATTATTTTTTAATTGAAATACGGTGCTTCCGCTATGCAAATGTTAGATATGATGTTCATAAATAAAACTTTTGAGTTCTATCTGATAGCTTGTGTTTCATGTTCTTATCGAAGGTGTTTAAAAATGAACCGTCAAAACGACTACTGTCGGCGGTTCTAGGTAGTATCATAAACCCGGCGGTTCTAGTGTTAAGATCATTCGGTCTCTTCATGGTCATTCCAATATGACCAATTAAGAATCTTAATTTGGACTTCTATTGCTTTATTACTATATTACACTGACCAGCATGCAGATGTATGTTGTCATGCTGTAGAAGCTGTGGGAAACTATTCAGCTATAAATCATGGGAAACCAGAAGTATTCTCTCAGTGATTTCCCCCAAGAGGCATGATGGTGGCTTCCCATACAGAAAACCACCAACACCAGAAACCACAACACTGCTCTAAAAATCAAAAGAAACCCTCAACACTGGACAAGACCATTGTTTTCACTCAAATTATGCCCCAGAAGCTATGCATTGTAGGTTGCGGTAGCAGGTTACAGTGCTTCTAGCATATCCCACTTTAAATTCAAATTTAAAATATACATTGCTGTGTCTCTTACCCCCACCACAATGATGACTTTTCCTTGTTTGAGGCCGACAGCCACAGCAGAGGCAGTTGTGTCTTTGGACGTTTTGTCTGTGGTGATGATTTCCAGAAGCTGCATTTTGTCTACTGGAGAGAAGTAGTGCATCCCAATTACCTGGGGAAATAAACAATACAGCCATGTTAGTTAAAATTCAATACGCAAGTAACAGGTCTGATTTAGGTGAAAAAATGATGAAAGTGCGAGTGCTAAATAAAACAACAAAAATACCCTGTAACGCCGGAAAATATTAAACTCTTATTTACTAAAATGTAAGCAACAAGTTCAAATAAAAATTGTACTTTTTAAATCTAGTTTAGCAAACTCTGAATTGAAAGAATAGTAACTTACTTTGTCTGGTCTTTTGCTGACAGAAGCAATGTCTTTGATGGGCAGAGCAGATGTGTTGGTGGCAAAAACACAATGAGGGGGAATAACCTGTAGAAGTGCATAATATATATATATTAGACAAAAGTAAGACATCACTGTTCTTATTCCGTCATGATTTCTTCAAATATGCATTACTGTTAACTGACAAACATAAAAAGTATATTTAAATCCATATTTAATCAATGTTTCATTTAGACAAGAGAAGTGTGCAGTTGACATTTTTGTATCCTCCACTTTTTACTTAAATTAAGATTGTACGAGAGGTATTACATGTGAATGAAGAACTCATTAAGTCAGTTAGTTTAGGTCAGTGAAATTATCATCAAGCTGCATTCAACTGTGACATTGCTCAAATGTATTTTTTTAGAACAGTAAAACTATTCTTTCAAAATGCTGGGAATTCTAGTAAAACTATCCTTTCAAAATGCTGGGAATTCTAGTAAAACTATCCTTTCAAAATGCTGGGAATTCAAAATTTCCATAATTACACCCATCAGTCTTAACTTAAATATCTTGGTATTCCAGAGTGGATAATATCCCCTTAGGGGTGCTAGATTGTGTTTAATATATCAAACATTTAAACTTTTAAAAAAATTGAACGTTTTCAAAAAAAAAAAAGAACCCAACAACACACCAAGTGCCATTACTGATTTATAAACAAATGGCTTCTTTTAAAAAAAAATTTTTTTTTTTTTTTTATATATATAAATTAGCACATATATGTCTATTAATAGGGCTTCTGATTTTCAGTGTTTCACCTCCGCTTTAAAAAAATGCAACGATACCTGTTAAGCCATTCGTGTATCTCAAGCACAACTGAGAATGGTGTTAATAGTAACATTTATTTAATTTATGGGTTTTAAAGTATGTCCAGCAGAAAATATTTTATTTTTCATTATAGCTTTAATAAATATTGGTCACTTATCATCTTCATTGTATGTTCGGCTTGTAAATGAAAAATGAAGGCTTGGCCGATTTAAAAGCCCAATAAGCCATTTCACAGAAAGAAACGTAAATTAAATCAATTTTACTATCAACACATGTCTCAGTTGTGATTGAGACGAATGGCTTAACATGTATCAGTTGTGATTGAGACGAATGGCTTAACATGTATCAGTTGAATTCTTAAAAGGGAGGGTCAAAGTCAAAAAAAGTCTCCCTCGGTAGGGTGCAAACTAGGGAAAAAAAAAAAAAAAAAAAAAAAGAAAAACATGCCACACGGCATTCTGTCATCTGGCTCAACAAAAGACAGCCTACATTTTACCTTTTTGGTCTCCCTTTATCTCAATATGTCCAGACAGAGCTTCACTTATTTTGAGCGCCCGAAGACGACATTGCTAGTCACGTGAACAAAAGCATGCTGGACACTGGGAGGTGAATATCCCTTGACAATGATGCCACGTGACAAAAGGTAGGAAGTAGACAATGAAAAAAAACTCTGGAGTAGCTGTTATTTACAGACACCCTCTTGTTCTTAATATTTGACAAAGTTTAAAATGATTAAGCAAAATTTAAAAAAGTTTGACAATTTACTAATGTTTACTCTACATATCACCTAGTCAAAATATGTTCTACTAATGCCCATTTTACCCAACTTTCTTATTTGTTAATGCAATGGTGGCTACTAAAACATCTGGTGTGGAACCAGTATGGAAGTTTTTAGATTTTAAAATAGATTCATAAGTGTACCACATTAAAAATAAAAAAATTACCGCTTCAACTTCTTGAATGACTTTGTGTTTTATATGGATGTCTTCGAACACAGCCTCAATAACCATGTCTGCCTTATTAAAACCACTGTAATCAAGTTGTCCGGTAAGGTTTGAGAAAATACTGTCTCTCTCAAAGGAAGTGATACTTCTCTTCTTAGTTTTATCATTCAACCTGGGAAGACAAAATATTTTGCATCTGAAAAAACACACAAAGAGCCTGATTCGCATGGAACTAAAAATCACCAGATAAACAGGTGGTTTTGGAATTTAACAGCAGTGAAACTTAGTCCCGTGCGAACCGTCCATTTCTTTTTATCCCAGATAATTCTCAGGAGGTGCTCCGATTTTTTTATTACAGGACATCAGGACCTTCTGTAAAATTTCTAACTCAAATCGTCCTGTGTCTTTTTACTCCTGCGGAATTGACCATATTAGTTATGACAGAATTGATACAGCATTTTCAGGGTATTGGCCTCTAAGCAATACCAGCCTTTACCATACACCATAATATAAATATTAAAATTAGCATGATCTGTCCTGAGATTCTACAGTAAAACGCAACTACTGAGCATAACCAAACTGGGGACTGGGCGAAAATACAATACATAATGGTAGACTGAAATTGATGCTTTGAATGGTGCATTTGAAGGTATGGAAATACCACTCAGGGACTAAATGGTTATACTAGCCTTTGGGAAAAAAAGTTACAGCAAAATTAGTTATTTGAACCCAGTTCACGGTTTACAAATCATGCACAGAAGTGCCTTCTCTGGCCACAACATTGCATTTCATTTTGAATTTACCGACTTTTCTTGATGAAAACGAATCCACATCTGGGAGGTTACTAGATGTAACTCTGAAAATGCAAATCATGCTTAGGGCTAATTCGCTTAGCTGTTAGAATCATTCTTCACTATTTTTTGTGAATGTTTATTCTTTTTTAATACAGTAAATACTTTGTGTCAGTTTTGCCAAGAGTAAAAAGGGGGGAAAAAATAATCATAAGAAACTGCTGTTGTGCACCAAATGCCACCTGCTGGGTTAAAAAAAAAAAAAAAAAAAAACCACATAAATGTCTGCTCACATACCCTTTATAGATCTGCTGTTGGCCTCTGCTCAAGCCTTGCTCTGTAGTATCTTTCAGAATGGTGTGCAAGCCCTTGTCAACAGAGACTTGAGCAATACCAGCTCCCATCAGACCTGCGCCCAAAATGGCCAGTCTCCTTTAAATGGAGAAAAGAATTGAATACAAACCAAAAGAGAATTAATTAAAATGCATGGGTATAATTTAAATAATGTGAATTTAAAACTTTGTATGGTTTCTGAAGTACTTTATAAATGTTTCGAAAAAAAGGCCACCATTTCCAAGATGCTACTGTAAAAAATAGTTTTTAGTGAATTTTTATAGGAAGAGTCAACAAAACACCTGGTCCTGGGGGAGCATCCAACTGAAAAATGCTTGGTCCTGAAAGGGTTAAGTGCATTTCCAACTTGCTTTAAAATGTAGTGCATTACCACCACCTAGTGGAATTTTCCAGTAACCTCATACTGCATCTACAGTTTCTAAACTGTTCATGATGTTAATGATACTTTTCGTATAGGAGTTTATTTACACTGAACTGGTATCTTGAAGTACTCACTGCTTTAAAGGATACTTACTGAACCTCTTTCTGTGGAGTTCCAAATTTGTTTTTCTTGCATGCTACTTGACCATGGTAGAGGCCAATAAGGGCTTTGGATTCTCTGGTCATGGCGAGTTCACCAAATTTCTGCATTGAAATTAGAAATACACACTTTAATAGGAGAGAAAATAAAACACAACACATATATATACACTATTTCAAAGAGCAAACAAATACTGTATATATATTGCAAAAAAAAATAAAAATACATTAAAGAAAACTGCTACAATAGGTATTAGAACCTTTAACAACGGACAATCCCTTCAGAATTAAAATCAGTTAAATGTGTAGTTTTTGAAACATTTTGTACCCTTTACTAAAACTACTGTAAAACAGGAAATGTCTGTGGCAACTTCATTTTGCAGATGCCCAAAAAGTGACATGTACTGCAACAAATCTTTGCACTCACAGCAATACATATACTAATTGTAGTAATTACTCTAATTTTGCAGCATGTATATATTGAAGACTTTTATTAAAAGTTAAAATTATTTTGCCAGCAAACTTCTTACCAGCAAACACTGTTTTACAGTAACCGTTAGTTTGAAAAGGACACAATCTCCAAGACAGTCTATTGGTGGGATCAACATGGAGGGGAGCACAACTCTACATGTATCTTTCTGCATGAATCATTAGTTACTATATTAAAAAAAAAAAAAACCTTTAACACTACTTTTATTATCCAAAGAGCCCACAACATAATTCAAGATGCTTGTAAAAATCAACACCTGTCCCTGCTTGGGCAATTATTGTGCAATGCCAACACTTTTTTTTAACCTCTTGTGAAATCAAGGTTTCATGAACTCCACTAACTTTTCCAGTTGCCAGTCATATTTATTAAACTATTAATAGTCCCTCCAAGATTCCGCGATCGTGGAAAAAAAAAAAAAAATCACGGAATTGCTCTCTCCGGCAGAATTTTCAATTTTTTGCAAGAAAAAAAACACACACCTCAAACATTTGCTCCCTACTATCACTGTCACTAGAGTGCGAACACGCTATTTATAAAGTGAGAAATGTGACGGGGTTTCAGTGCAAGCTTTAGTTCAGCCATGGAGAGATTCCTAAGGCCACCGGTGAGCTTTGGAAACAAATCTAAAATTAGCATACGATATAACGCCAAAAGATACAAGTCCAGTATTTCTAATAACTCGCTGTCATAGCTTCTGGTAAAACGGCAGAAGACCGTGACAATGACCATGGATAGACAAACAGTGGCTACTGAAGAATGAAATTATAATAATAATAATAATAATAATAATAATAATTATTATTATTATTATTATTATTATTAATTCATAGTTTAGTCGCAAGTTCAAAGCAAAGCGTTGTTCTGTTACTCCTACGTGAAAGGTCAGAGAAAAACAATTAGGACCTTGCTTATACTCCCTATGTTGCAGGTCCTGAAAGATGTCATTCTAATAATATATGGAAATACGCAAGGTTTTTGTACTTGGTGTACCAACATGAATGCTAAACAAAAGGAAGGGGGCGATGAACTATGTTAGCTATTATCCGATTACTTGGGATGACTTAACATTTTGTGAAAATCCTTTTTTTTTTTTTTTTTTTTTTAATTGTTACTTTCCCGTTTGTTTTGTGGTATGTGATGGTAGCACTTTCACATTGTGGCATTGGTCAAAGAAACAAAAATGCTAGTTTATCAGACAATCCAAGCGCTTGGGCACAGCTTCCAAACTATTTCTATGTTGTCTTGATGTGGATACATTTTAAAAATACATTTGGTGAACACGTTTCTAAAAATATTTGTACAAAAATTCTCCAAGCCTAGTACACATTTGTAAAAAGTGCATTTGTAAAATGTACCAATGCTAATTTGAATCCCAGTGCACAACTACAATCTTATCGTACTAGGCAAATGTTATTATTACTAATGTGATTAAATACAGGTCATATGTTTTGGCCATACCTGTATTTTATTTTAAGAATTAAGTTTTATGTACATTAAAAAAAATGGCATCCAATAGTCAGTGCTGTAAGAGTTTTTAAAAAATGTTAACTCTTTGCTTTATTGTATGTGTTTTCTTTCTTCTTTGATTTCCATCAAATATGGCAAACTTGTTTGTTATGGGATTTTTTTTGCAGATTTTAGTAATGTGATTTAATAAAAAGAAAAAAATGAATTTAATTAACTGTTACTTACTTTTTCTTATTTATTTATACCATTAACACTGTTTTTCATTAAAAAGTCATTGCTGCAGAATTTTGCAGATTTTAGAAAAAATTACCGCAGAATTCTGTGGGGACTATATTAAGTCTACAATAATATCAAGCAGATGTCTAGGCTAAGATTAGTTACCTGTGATTCAGCCAAATAGCCAGCATCCGATCCCTGTTCAATCCCAGTCTGTACAACCTGAGGACAATAAACAAATTATTGCTTGTTAATGTCAAGATCTGTTTGCTTAAATGTTGATTTTGGTGATTAAGCCAAATCTTCGTAGAAGCGACCATGTACAAATAAATGAATCCTTCCCCACAGATAATGAAAGAAACACCATAGATCACTGCCACACGGCTCTTGGCATAACGTCATCAGCAACGTCTGTTAGCAGCAGTAAAAGGAATGATCAAACGTTAACAGTTCAGGACATATCTTCATACATTGTATTGGTTCCTCCAGTGTATGTAGTGCAGGTCACCTACCAACAGCAGTTTTGAACCATGACTGATGGTTGTTGAGTGAGCCTTTGAATTGAATGCAGCTCAAATCACTATGTATGTAAATTATTTGTGCAGTTTTGGTCATTGACACACACCAGGTGTATGTGTGAGAAGGAAAGAGCCCACAGCAGTATTCGAAGTAAAATGCAAAGAAGATTTTATGGTTAATATTGAATGCATCTTAACCCTCTCCCCCCCTCTTCATGCAGTAGAAGGAACTATTCTTACCTCAATAATTTTCAAGGGAGCAGGGTATAGTCCTTTGGTCTGTTTCATAACTTTCGTCTGTACAGTATTGTATATCTGCTTCCTTACAAATGGAATACCCATGACATAGTCTGTTAACCCTGCAGAAGAGAAATCAAGACAACTCTTGTTTTAAAAAAAGAATAAAAAAATAGTAATCTATGTATGCATGCATGTTAATAGTTTCTCCTAATTGCAGGATGTTATTTCCGATGGATTAGGGGCTTGCGAAGCAAGAGTGCCCACTTTAAATCTTCGACATTCTTCTTCTTCGGCACGCTACTCCTCTTACACCGTTTAAGCTACAAACGCCGTTCAAACTTTAAAACGTGTAGACCTGTCTGGAATAGTGTGCTTGTATACAACTTTTTGATATCTTTTATACTTTTTAAACTATTAAGATTTTTGTCCTTTTTTTGTCCATCTTCATTCACTTTAATGGGACTTTTTTCGACATTCTAAAGCTCCCCATTGTTTAAAAACTCCCAGACTTCCAACATTCTATTTACTGTAAACGATGTAACTTTTGACAAATCAGCTACTTTGACCACTTTCCCAACAAGTAAGACAAAAAGTTAGAGCATATGGAAGCTGTACCAATCAAGAGGTACAGCTGTTTTAGTAACCGCATCAACTAAATTCTCTAACTTTTTGTAAACTGAAATTTTGACCACTTGCCCAACAAGCTAGACAAAAAGTTAGAGGGTATGACATCTTCCTCTACTTCTCTGCTATTCAACTATGAAATCAAAACAGAAATAACTTTTACCAATCAAGAGGTACACCTGTTTTAGTAACCGCACCAACTCAATTCTCTAACTTTTTATAAACTGACATTTTGACCACTTTCCCAACAAGCTAGACAACTACTTAGAACAAATGAAATCTTCCTCTACTTCTCAGCTATTCAAATATGAAATCAAAACAGTCTACCAATCAAGAGGTACAGCTGTTTTAGTAACCGCATCAACTTCTTTCAGTAGGCTACTTCCCACTGTTGAATTAACTGTCATAGAACTTTGAGAAATTTCAAATTATAGCACATTCTAAACAAGACAATTAGTAAAGAATGTGACTTTTGACACAAATCAGCTACTTTGACCACTTTCCCAATAAAGCAAGCCCCACAACTTTACTTGTAAAGTTACCATCTAGTTAAGTTTAAAATTTGTCTTGCACTATACAATTAAACCACCTACTCTGCATTAAACCCTTTTCCTTCTTGAGAGAGATTTTCTTATTGGCTATTCCTTTAGCACATTCAACTGCAACCTCTTCAAGGTATTCCATAGTTCTCTCCTCTGGACCCTTCAAACCAGGACCTTAAAAAACAAACAGATACATAGTGAACATGAATATCTAGAAGACAATAAACATGGACGATAGCCTTTAGGTCCTACAGTATGAAATGTATTTAAAAAACACAACTAACCCTGCTTATTGATTTAATGGAACATGTCACAATATGTAAAAGTGATACAGTATTAACTTTACAAATAGACTCAATCACTCATGATCGCAACAGAGTGCATTCTTTCACTGCCCCACCTCGTAGCACATACAGATACTTCAGTCACTTACCTAGTGGGTCAACAAGCTGATCAACAAGACCCATCTTTTTGGCTTTATCTGCACGGATATTCCTGCCTGTCAACGTCATGTCAAAGGCAGAGGGAATGCCAACCTGAACCGAAAGAAATATGTATATTTTTAGTTTGTTATTTCAATGAAAAAAAAGAGAACAAAAATCCCAATTCTATTACAACATTACACCCTTTAACATGGAGGACACGTACAGAAAAACAATACATACCATTTTTGGTAGTCTCTGGGTGCCACCAGCTCCAGGAAGTAAACCCAGCATGACTTCAGGTGTACCCAGAACGGTTTTCTTGTTCTTTGTTGCTACTCTGTATTGGCAGGCAATTGCAACCTAAACAATAAACAGCAATGTCCATCAATAAGGATGCTGAAATATTCGTAGCATGGTATGTGGACAACAGGCTTGAGTCATGGCAAAACAAGAAGAGGGGGAGGTGGGAGACAGAAAAATTCTACATCGTCTTTCAGTTAAAGTCTAACAGAGATAATACAATATTTATCCTAGTCTGTTGTATGCTACAAGTCAAAATGTGAATGTACAGTTTACTACAGGTTGGATTCACCCTTTTTTCATGAAACACAGCTGAGTTTACATTCAAATAATAAGATCTACCACATGTCAATGCAGTATTAATGGTTTCAGGAATATATAGAATGTACCAATTATTGTCTGAAAGAGTTCCTTGTTCTTGATGTTTTTAAAGTCAAGTAAGAAAAGTAGGCCTAGGCAACCCAAGATAGTGTACTTCACACTGTACCTCCAAGCCTCCTCCCAAACAGGAGCCATTAATAGCAGCTACAATGGGTATGGGGGATTGTTCAATCTTCTGCAACATCCTCTGTCCTTCTTGAGAAAGGCTGGTCACTTCTGCAGCAGTACTGCAAGCTTCAATCATGCTGGTAGGGAACCATTAAGAAAAACAATTTGCTTTACTCTACTCAAACTTCCACTGTAGACACCATTTTAGCAATGTACAAAGCAGTAATAAAAATACCGTATTTACTTGATTTTAAGTCACTTTTGTGGCCAAAATAAAAGTTCAAATCTGGGGGGAGTGACTTGGACTCGAGGTTTTTAGTTAGGGTACCAATTTACATTTGCGCATGTCAATTATTCTGATGCGCTTGAACAAGACCAACTGTACACAGTAGTGCCCACTACAGTATCAGCAAACTTCATGAACATTTCTTAATGCAGCTTTTAAAAGAAAAGTAATTTTGTTTGCTGAAGAAAAGAGAAATTGAGGCATCAGAGATGTGTCAGAAGATGGAGACGCAATCGAAAGGCTATGTAATACTAGAATATTACCAGTATAGTACTGGAAATGATCAACACGGGTCCGGCTTCAAAATGAACAATCATTTATTTATATATCTTTCTTTCTCTATCTGGAGGAGCACAAGAAACAGGAACACTAAGGTATGTACTGCTTAATGGTGGATTCTCCATCGCTTTCTGATTCTCTAACTTACTCAGTTATTATGGTCTGTGCCTGGTTTAACTATGGGAACCCCACTAGTGTAAACTCCAAAGTCCTAACTCAAACCTAAAATGAACTACACATTTCTGTCTTGCACTAATTTTGCTTGTGAACATGACAGAGTCAAGTTGGCCAAATTAAACAAACGAGGACAATAAAGCAGACTGAAATAAAGTTCAAGGTAATTTACCCTTTCCCAGCTACCATAAACTGCAATGACTGTCGTTAAATACTGAAAGTACTGTACATATTTTCTTTTCCCATTTGCATTTGTATTATAGTAGGTGACGTACTCTGATGCTTTAATGTACAGTAATAGTGTTCCCTGCTGGCACCTAGAAATTAAAAAGTAATTTAACCGTTAATTATTGTGTTTTTTTCATGAAGAGTTAAATGTAACTTGCATTCAGGTTTTTTTTTTGTGTATTTGGGGGTGCAACTTGAATTCAGGGGCGACTTAAATGCGAGTAAACACGGTATACGATTTACTTTAAATATATGTTAGGATCCCAAGTAGAAATATGACCCCATCAGCTTATCAATTAAAATAATTCACCTAGTCATATTTCAACTTGGGATCCCAACAAACAATTGTCATTTTTTGGCTTACAATCTTAGTAAATAAATGGTACTGACTTGATATCTGCCCCGGCAATGAAGCAGCCCGGTTTTGAGGAGATTAAGACGGCACTCTTGACAGCACCATTGGCCCAGACTTCACTCATTACTTGAGTAAACTCAGACTGGAGTTGTCGGGACAAAGTGTTTACCTGCAAAATACACATGCCGAAAAAACCCAAATATAAACATTAGGGAAAGATCTAGAACAAAATGACGCATACATTTACACTGCCACAGTTGTGTACCAAAATGAATCTCTCAAAATGTGTCGTCTGTATCACGGGGAAACATAATTCACATAACCACAGTACTGCAGACAAATTGGGTCAAAGGTCATCGTCAAGTTCACTGGACACATTTAGGATGCAAATATGTCTGTTAGTTGGACTTCTTTTCTGTCAAATGTTGCATTTTTTTAAAACAAGCAAACAGATAAACATGATTGATAATGTACGCTAACTGACGGGGATGAATAAAATTAGTATTTTGTGCTTGTTTTTTGTGCTTGATTTTTATTTTGGATATTATAAACCACAAAGTTTTTAACGGTACACAAAGCTATATTGTCTTACCTTGGAGTTAGGGCTGTTAAACCGTACAACTGCCACATCACCATTGACCTCATAGCTGACATGAGTTCGAGCTAAGAGACAGAGACAAAGATAAACACATTTACATGTCGAATTCTGTTTTGTAAAATATGCTATACCTATGCAAAATAATGACAAATGCGCTTACCTAGCATAGCAGAATAAACTGTGAAATTACGGCATGTGTAACCTGGAGGAAACAAAAACAATTATAAAATTATTTTTAAAATACTGACTTTATGCACACAACATGTAGGCCTAAAATGTGACAAAGGTCACAAACCAAACTACTGAAATGACAGTAGAAAATGCAGGTTGTCTATTTGCCCAGCACTAAATGCTCCAGGTACTGAATGGTTGTAGAGAATAATATCTTACGGACCGATGGAATTCTACAATTTGATAGTGTCTACTAAATCCTAAAGTTAGGATTAAGTTATGGTTATATAGTATTGGAATGAAGAACATTTGCCAGCAATATTACTTCCAAGTAAGACCTCTGATTCAAAACTGCCAACAATATCTTCAGCATTTCACAACTGATGATTCTGTAACAAACATACTAGCAACTTAAAGTTTTCAAAATATATAACAGCCAGTGCCAGTAAAACACGCTGTCTCGTTGCAGCGCAGAACAAATGCAATGGAAAACGTAATATGAGATTCACTTATTGTTGAACTTTGACACAGATGTCTTGTATACTTCATAGTTAGACTGCTTGGCGGAAACAACCTTTGCCCTGCATTTTAGCATGTTACACTATTGGAATGTAATGCACAATGCCAGCAGACAAGATTAGGATAAGTAATAATAAAAACATTAAACAAATACTCCTGTATGAGGGCTGTCAAGTGATTAAATCACAATTACTCTTGAGAATTGTTTTTTTATATCTCTGTTAATCTTGGTTTTAAATCACACATTTAATGGATACAATTACTGCATCCACCTCATTTAAGATTGTTTTGTTACTGATGCTATTATCATCATCATCATCATCATCATCATATTCCAAAACGCAACCCAGCATAAAAACCATTCCTTTTTCTGGATCCTATTTGTTGGTCCCTCTTTATAGTGTAATACAGTATTTATTTACAATGCAGCATTTGCTGTTAAATTGTTTGAACTAACTGCTAAATCACAATAGTCAGTTTATTACTCACTTCACAGCATTTAAAATGATCAGTTTCCTTTACTCAAACTGATGTTTTTCATTGCCGTTTAAATAATAATAAATAAATAAATAAAACAAATCATTCACTGAGTAACGGTTATATCCTCCATAATTGTAAATAATATTGTTTAAAATAAATGTGGTTATTGAAATAAATTAAAGCTATAATGTTAACAGGTCTGCTCAGCAGTTGGTAGCTATCGACTTTGCAACAGCACTAGTTATTGTATCGTGCTTAGCTTGATTCATGGGTTTGCAGTGATCCTGCATTTCTAAAAGAGTACTCTGTTGAAATTAACAGGTTTCATTTGTTGTTGTATTGTTGTTGTCTGTAGCAGAAGAACTACCAGAAAGCGTATTTTGAGAAGTGAAAGCATGTTTAGCAGCACGCAGGTGGTACAGAGACTAGATGCACTTCTGTGATACTTTGACAGTAGGTACAAGTAACCCTCTTTCTATCCAATGAACTAGAGCTGTAACGAAGGATACATTTTGACCTTCAAAGGTTCAGAACACATTACCAAAATTAACCTAGTACTAATGTGCATAATTTACCAGCAACGTCACCCTAGCTACTACTCTATATTTGATAGAAAATCCTGTTATGTTACATGTAATCCATATAAATGGAATCAAACATTAACATAGTTTATATATGGGTCATTCTACAGAAAGGGGCCAAATAGGAGTTCCAACCAAAATTAAATAAGAAAAAAAATCTTATCTACATATAACATAACTCAGCTGAGCTGAAATTAATGTATTTAATATTTATTAAAAAATGTTTTAGCACATAAATCTGTCATTACCGTAACACAACTAAAAACTGTTGTATAAAGAGAAATATATAAAATCGATTAGGCATTATAACATTACAGATCAGTGAAAATATTTATTTCATTTTTCAAAAGAAACTTTGATTTTCATATTTATTGACTAATAAAATTAAAGTTAAACTTAGTTTTGGCACTTATCAGGTTTTGTACTGCTATTTTTAATTTAAAAAATATGTTTTTTTTTAAAAATATTAACCCCTTAACCCTTTGCTAATATAACTTACTCCTGCCAATGCTGCTGCAGTTTTATTCACTAAAATAACTTGTTACAGTAATGACATTACAGTTATGGTAATAACAGCTTGTTACAGTAATGACATTACAGTTACGGTAATAACAGCTTGTTACAGTAATGACATTACAGTTATGGTAATAACAGCTTGTTACAGTAATGACACAAAGATTTAAACAGTGATTTAAAATAAATATGTAAAGAAATAAACCATTTATAAATGACACATATTCCAAAATAGGTTTTACTGGAAATTGTAAAACTTTAAAACATAGGGGCTGATGCAAGGATAGGCGTAGTGCAAACAATTGTGGATGCCAAAGTCCAAATATATGTCAGAGGAAGAACAGCAAAGTCCTCTTGGCACACGGAAAATAATTTTTTTTTTTTTGGTCGTTGTTGTCATGGTGTGGTGTACGACACATTCGCTTGTCGCATCACGTCTTGTGTGTAGAGGCCTTTACTCAAAAAAAAAAAAAAAATCCAGTAAAGCATTAGGCTATGCACTGCCTGGCCACTTTGTGTGCATTTCTACCATGTTAGATTGGTGGGGTTGAGGCCTTTATTGATCATTGCACCTTGCACAACCCCCTTACTGACTAAATATCTTGGCATTGTTAAATAGAGCAAAATATTTACATTCTATATTAATTATTATTATTATTATTATTATTATTATTATTATTATTATTATTATTAATAATAAGGACATATTTCAATCACAAGGCCATCTTACAAGGGAATATGTACCCCAAAATATTGTAATGACCTGTGCCCTTGATGATAAAGCAGAAGACTGAGAGTGTTGCCAGGTGCAATTAATCAATTTATTAATCGAAATAACACAGTCCTGTTCCGGCCAAGACCACGCCACAAAAACAATACCCTAACTCCTTCCTTCACCCACTGACTCCCGCTTTCACTTTCTCGAGCTCTCGGCCCATGTCACTCCCAGGCTTCAGTCTCTCACAGGCCCAGTCTCACTGGCTCTCTGTCACTTCTGACTGCTCGGTTCCTCCAGACGTTCAGTGCTCGAACCTTTCATGGTAATGACAATTTTAAGCCTTTTTATGAATTCATAAAAATCTGAGGCCTACACAATCTGACCTTGCCTAACTTTGAACATATAAATTATGAAATAATTCTAACCTATAATCATTTCGTAAAACATTTAAATGATAGCAAAACAGCATGTAGGGTAATACGCATAATAAACCTAATCAATGATTTTCAGACACCTGAAGTGATTTTTTTTAAAATAAATGTCTGAAACTGATCTAATCACCATGTGGCCAGGTTGGAAATGATACAATCTCTTTTCATGATCACATGCTCAAAGGGATGGCCTATGGTATATTTTCACTAGGGGGCAATACACTGTCTGTTACGGTAATGACATTGAAAACTGGAGACAGGTTTTCAATGACTGTAGAAAAACATACCAAAAATATTTTAAAATACTAGTTCAACAGTGTACTATGGTAAAACATTCCTTTTTAAGTTATTGTCATGTTTTAAAATGATTCCATAAAATACATTTGTTTTGATGAGAAAGTATAAGAGCTGGAAGTGGGGACACTGAACATATATATATATATATATATATATATATATATATATATAAAAAATAAAATCACCCTTAAATGTTAATATTGCATAAAAATAATTATGCATATTTACTAAATGTTAATGAAATCAGCTAAAGAAATAAATGTATATTGCACCCGACAATATATATTAGATTTAAATACACTACTTTGAGGTGGGGACTCAATTTGTCCCATTTCTGTAGAAGGACACAAATAAGTTATATAGAACAGTAATCATGTACTTATCATTTAAATAAAAATAAAAATACACCTTGTTTATGTAAATGCAATTGTTGCTGCTTGCGATACTCATACACAAACAGTAGTGTTGGACGATAATGCAATTTTCTGTTATCTACCATCAGCTGTAACATTTCTTGTTATTGCTAACTTGTTTATAAAATAAAAAAATAAAACAATATTTCAAAAAAATGCTTTCCAGTTCATACAAGTTCTAATTGCGATTCAAAGATCTCAGCTGTTACTAACAGTTTCACATTCCAAACACAGACCGCATGTTACTGTAAAAATAGTAGGGTTGCAACCTTTATAAAATAATGACTCATTAATACTTACACTTAACTTCTTTTTTTTTTTTTTTTTTTGCACAATGCAGGGTACCCCGATGTATCTTTATAACATGTATTCCCCTGGTCCCACCCAGTTTGTTTGCTCTGCTACATAATGCAGTTCAGTGACTCTTTATATTCAAACGATGACTACACTCATTCAATCCGGGCACCATATTATATTTATATATATATATATATATATATATATATATATATATATATATATATATATATATATATATATAAAATGGGCATTCAATAATGATTACAAAATATGCTTTTTCACACCTAAAAATACTCTCTCTTGACTTATGCAATTTAACATAACATTATCTTTTATACCTCTGAGACAACTGGTCACTGTCAAGTACTGCAAACACGTGGAACATTCTACAATTCTGCATTGGCTTCATTTGACCATAATATTTTAACAGCTAGGATTGCTACCAATGTTCAAGGCCATCTGTGGAGGGCAAACTACCCAGTGAGTTGATTAGTCAAATCACTTAATCCTATTTTGGTCACTTCCAACCCTATTAAAATAGAGGTCAATCTGTTCATTTTGTACAAATAAACATCACTATTATTTCCATCAGCAAGTAGCAAACGATCTGGGGTTAAAGTTTGAGAAAAGAATATTCAACATAAGAACAACCACCTAAAAAAACAACCTTGCAATAAAGTCCCAAAACATTAGCTTGCAAATGTAGTATTCTATAGATTGCAGCCTCACATTTCTATTCCACCAAGTGGAGACAACGAAGATCAGACAGAGGTGACCCTTGAAAGAGACAAAGATGCATCAGCAGAAGGGCATGAAGTTCACCTCGTGGGGGGTAATAACTTCAACTGAATATACGCAATGCATTTTATACTAGCTGCATTTATTAACTGTGAATTTCATAAAAACCTACAGGCGGCAGCATAGCCAGATGTCCAAAACATCTCTCTCAAGTCTTATCAGACCCAAGTACGGAAAATAAGTCCATATTTAACGTATCAAAACAACTGGAGAATCAAGCAGAACTGCAGTGGAAATTATTAAGTTACCACCTGTCTGGATGAACGAATACTAGTGACTTGTTCCATCAGGGTCTGCATGCATGTATATGTGGTATTCTCTCTGGCCTCGCAGGGTTCGAAGTAGTCATATTACTAAACCAAATACTAAACACACACATGAAATGTTTTTGTTTGTTTGTTTGTTTGTTTATGTGTTTGTTTTTAGTTTTATAATTTAAATATAGTGTGGAAATGACTTTCACATTAAGTAGGTGAAAGGTGATGTTACAAGCCTCTGCTGTGTCGCACTCGCTGACATTCAAGTCCCCAGTGCAAGCTCACGATCGAAAATGTAATTTAAAACCAAGGAAGGCACCCCCGCGCAAACAGACCATTGTCACAGACATCGCTAGTTACCTGTAAAAAGTGAGTATCTTGTTGTAGATGAAAACCTGGAGAGAACTCCTGCAGCCCGAACACTTGCCATCTTGGGAGGTCAAGTAAAAAGCAGAGTGAGAAAGCAAAGACAAATTGGGCCTATTTACATTTATGTGAACAGGAATATCTACTGCTAGTGCCTGATGAAAATAAAAGCACAATACTCCACACAAATGAGGTGGAGCTAGTGAAACATAAGGAATTCATTTTTGGTCATCATTTACATCATATGTGTGTTATAATTTGTTTTAAAGCTATGGCTTTAGTAAAAAAAAAAAAAAAAAAAAAGATTACAGACAGGCGGATACTGAGCCAACCCCAAAAGTCGGGTCCTTTGACACTGACGAGACTGGTTGTGCAGTTCTGTGTAAGTCAGTCGGCCAGAAGAAGCTGGGAAGTGGTCAGAGAGGTTCGGTAACACAGGTAAAACCCTTATTGCGGGACAGTAAAAAAAAACAAAAAAAACTGCAGGTACCATAAATTCACACAGCGCACCTAATAGTTTTGTACATTTATATTTATGCAAACGTAAGGTTCTTCTGTAGAACTACTAAACTGTAATAGTAACGTACTTTCTGTGGTACTGTGGGTAGTACTTGACCGAATTGGTGTCCTTTTTAGATGTCCCGAATAGCAGTGATATCTAAATAGACAGTATATTGTTTGTTTACTATAACAATAAATGCTTATTTTTTGCGTACCTGTAGTATTAACAGCATATAGTATCAGTAGTAATCGAGTAGCAATATATATAAAATGATTATATATATATATATATATATATATATATATGTATATGTATATGTATGTATATATGCATATGTATATGTATGTATATGTATATATATATATATATATATATATATATATATATATATATATATCTATATATATCTATATCTATATATATCTATATATATATATATCTATATATATATATATATATATATATATATATATATATATATATATATATATATATATCCTGTATTGATACTTTTGATTTGTTTTGTATGAAATGGGAGTTCTTCATATTTACTTTTTGCGCTTTGTCATTTGTATACAGGAGTCGGCATTGCTGTATGATTGTGATGCCCTTGTACTAGAGTTAAGTAGGGCATAGGTCACTTTGAGAAGGCGGAGCTCATACTGTACAGCGCTGAATCAAAATTTAGTGGGATGAGAATAGGGGATTCATATTCATATGATTGTAGTCTTGTTGTTACTAATATTCTGAACACATTTTGAAACAATCTTTATTCGTGATTTAACCAGAGAGGTCTCCATATGCCTGTCTATAATTTATAGTTTAAATTACTTAAAAAACGTACTGTATAAAGTGTTTTTATTGCATAACCCTTTAGATGGTTGATCTAGCTAAAGTCAATTTCGCATTAAAAAGCACGCTGTTTTATATTTTGTGTACTTTATTTAGGCAAACAAAATGGCATCCATGTTGGCACACACTATCAGAAACTGTCCAGTTAATTCGTCTTGGGCTGCTAATCTCAGTAAGTAAACTTTGTTGATACATATTTTAATAACATTTTAAAACATTTAATAGCCGTATCTGAAGATACAACGAATTTGTTATGGTCACCTAGTAAAATACATTTGTGTTATTAACCTGTGCCACACTTTAAGTAAAGCTGGGCGGTATACAGTAAGTTCTAATTGCACCACTGGCAAAAGTGCAAGAACTCTAATATAATGGAGTAGTCTGTGCTGTGCAGTTTTTGTAATGGACATTTTTGTTTTTCAAATTAGAAGTTCTACAAGGGAAGCCTTGAACAGTGTTCTGATAGTGATAAGGGTAGTGAATTATTTTTAAAACCTGGCTCTCACACAAATATTGTCATTTTATAACATGCAATAACCTTTATTCGATTTTCTGATTTAATTATATTTTTAAGCTGCAAGATCCCTGAGTTCTACTTCACACCTTCAAGCTCAAGGTAATAAAAAAAATAAAACAAAAAAATAAATAAATCAAATAGGCTACATACATTAATACATATCACTACATGGGAATGTTTTTCAATAGTATACTATAGTAGGTTCATACAGTATGGCCATCGGAGTGTTAAAAACAACCGGATTAGACGTCCATGCTTTCTTTAATTTTGATCAAATCAATAAAACATGTTTTCTGTTATATATTGGAATGTAGGTATTTACCTTACTAAAAATTGGTATATTAAATAAGTCAATAGTTCAGTGTGTAATTATTTATTAAGTGTGGTGAAGGTAAGAAGAGAGTTGGGTTGTTGTAGTAACTTACACATTCTGTGTTCATGTCTCATGTCAATCACCCTAGTTCAACCGAAAACCAAGAAGACCCTGTCTAAAACCGGTGTTAAGAATGTTGTTTTGGTAGAGGGTGTTCGTACACCTTTCCTGCTATCTGGAACAGCGTGAGTATTACTAAGAATTGTGTATGAAATGAGAACATCATTACAAATATCAGCTTATGAAGTGTTATAATGTTAATGTTTTATATTAGCTATGTTGTGTTGAATTTTAGGTGTGATTAATTATTTTTTTTCCTTTTTTGAAGTTACAATGATTTGATGCCCCATGACTTGGCCAGAGCAGCTTTTCAGTAAGTAAACCTTACATTTTTTCAGACCTGTATTTGAAGTGTATTTAAGTTGTATTAATATCCTGACTATCTCATCTGATTGTGGTGGCACTTAGGGAAGACCTTAATTTGTACGTTATTGCATGTACCATGTCTATATAAGGAGGTGCTTGCCAATCTATTTTTATGTACATATGATTTTGTTTGCATCTTATCAAAGTAGGTTAAAACTTGTTTGGACGTTCTTTGCCACAAGTTATTTAGCATTGGGTTGGTGGAATGTACTTTGTTTCTAATATACTTGTTTTCTTACATATTTATTTTAATAGGGGTCTTCTCACGAGAACAAGTCTACCAAAAGATGCTGTTGACTATATTATTTATGGAACGGTTATCCAGGAAGTCAAGACGAGCAATGTTGCAAGAGAGGTAGGCTTTTTCTTATAGGTGTATAATAATGAAGCATCCTCCTTTTTGTATTTATATTTTTTATTACTTTTTTAATTTAAGTACTTTACCAGGAAAATAACATTACGTGGAAATTACCTTTATTTGGTTGTCATGCTGCTGCAAAGGTTTGCAGAGTGCTTAATAAACATGAAGAAAAAACATAACTGAAGAAAATTTAAACTGGAGCTACTCTGAAGCAGTACATTTATAATTAAGTAGCCCTAGATTTATTTTGTAGTTAAATATAAATTGAAACTCGTTAAACCTAATAACTAATCTGAACAGGTGTAATTTGTGGTTTAAAATGAACAGGTTTTATTGTCTCACATTTACTGTTATTTAAGCTGTTTGACTTTTGCCCCAGTTGGCACCAAATTTGTTTACAGACTGTAGTCTTGAATTTGTTTGAGCCTTCATGACTATTCCCTTGGGGGGTAGAGAAACACAATAAGAAAGGATTCATTCATGGCTCTTCCCTTTTTGTGTTTGTATATACAGTGCCTATAGAAAGTCTACACCCCCTTGAACTTTTTTCACATTTTGTTGTGTCAGTGCCTCAGAGTTTCATGCATTTAAATGAGGATTTTTTTCCAATTATCAACACACCATACTCCACACTGTTAAGGGGAAAAAAATTTTTATTGAGAAAAAAATTATATATTAAATATAAAACTGAAAGATCATAATTGGATAAGTCTCCACCCCCCTGAGTTAATACTTGGTGGAAGCACCTTTGGCAGCAATTACAGCTGTGAGTCTGTTGGGATAGGTCTCTACCACCTTTGCACACCTAGATTTGGCAATATTTGACCCTTCTTCTTTACAAAACTGTTCAAGCTCTGTCAAGTTCCTTGGGGAGCGTTGATGGACAGCAATCTTCAAGTCATGCCACAAATTTTCGATTGGATTTAGGTCGGGGCTCTGACTGGGCCACTCAAGGATATTGACCTTTTTGTTCCTTAGCCACTCCAGTGTAGCTTTGGCTGTGTGCTTTGGGTCGTTGTCATGCTGAAAGGTGAACTTCCGTCCCAGTTTCAGCTTTTTTGCAGATGGCAGCAGGTTTTCCTCAAGCACTTATCTGTACTTTGCTCCATTCATTTTCCCTTCTATCCTGACAAGTGCCTTAGTCCCTGCCGATGAGAAACATTCCCATAACATGATGCTGCCACCACCATGCTTCACAGTAGGGATGGTGTACTTTGGGTGATGCGCTGTGTTGGGTTTACGCCAAACAACGCTTTGCATTTAGGCCAAAAAGTTCAATTTTAGTTTCGTCGACCACAAACCTTTTTGCCACATGACTACAGAATCTCCTGAGTGATTTTCTGCATACTTCAAATGGGATTCAAGGTGGGCTTTCTTGAGTAATGGCTTCCTTCTTGCAACCATACCATACAGGCCAGATGAGTGCTTGGGATATTGTTGTCACATGCACACTTTGACCAGTCTTGGCCATAAAAGCCTGTAGCTCTTGCAAATTTGACATTGGCCTCTTGGTAGCCTCTCTGATCAGTCTCCTTCTTGCTCGGTCATCCAGTTTGGAGGGACGGCCTGATCTAGGCAGGGTCTTGGTGGTGCCATACACCTTCCACTTAGTAATCGTCTTGACCGTGCTCCTAGCGATATTCAAGGCCTTTTGATATTTTTTTATACCCATCCCCTGATCTGTGCCTTTCAAGAACTTTGTCCCGGAGTTCTTTTGAAAGCACCTTGGTGCTCATGGTTGAGTCTTTGCTTTGAAATGCACTACCCAGCAGAGGGAACCTACAGAACTGCTGGATGTATCCTGAAATCATGTGAATCACTACAGTTTAACACAGGTGGAGGCCACTTAACCTGGTGTGTGATTTTGAAGGCGTTACACCTGAGCTAATTTAGGATTGCTATTACAAGGGGGGTGGACACTTATCCAACCAAGCTATTTCAGTTTTTATTTTTAGTTAATTTTCTACAAATTTCTAGAATATTTTTTCCACTTGGAAGTTGTGGGGTAGGAGGTGTAGATAAATAAATGAAAAAATATATATTTTAATGCATTTTAATTCCAGGCTATAAGGCAACAAAAGGTGAACATTTTGAAAGGGGGTGTAGACTTTCTATAGGCACTGTGTCTATTTTCAGAGCAGATTTTGTGCTCTTCAAATGTAGCTTTAGCTGTTGGGCCACCTGAATTCTATGTTTTATATAAGTTTAATTCTGTTCCTCAGGCTGCCTTGGGAGCAGGATTCTCTGAAAAAACTCCAGCACATACAGTTACCATGGCATGCATCTCTTCTAATCAGGCAATGACTACAGGTATTTCAGTTACAGAAAGCAAAGCAGAATTAAACATTTTAACTGCAGGTGGTACTTTGATAATTTGAGACCTGTCCCTTTTGCTTTAAATGTTTTTCTGTTTATGTTTTTGTATACTGTATGTGCTTTATGAAACGATGTATAGAAATATAGTAGCTACTACTTAATTTCTGTAGTATATAAATAATTCTGTATTGCTGTGTAGGTGTTGGTCTGATTGCCTCAGGCCAGTGTGATACCGTGGTAGCAGGTGGAGTGGAGTTCATGTCTGATGTTCCTATTCGTCACAGTCGGAAGATGAGGAAGACCTTGCTGTCACTGAATAAAGCGAAGACCATGGGCCAGAGACTGGCACTTCTTGGCAAACTACGGCTTGATTTTTTTGCACCAGAGGTAGAAATATTACAGAACCAAAGGCTTCTGTATTAGACAATTGAGCAAACTTTACATACCTAAAACCTTAGCAAAGTGTACCAATGATTTATTTTTTATTTTTTATTTATATTGAGTATATATATTAAATAAGTATTTGCTCTTGAAACAATCTGACACTGTTGAAATATTTGAACCAGGAGGAATAATATGTTGAATGAGGATTTATATAGATGCTATTGCTCTGTCACTCCCAGTGTCACTGTTGCAAACAGTACATTTGTTTCCCATGTTTTCTTTTAGCTCCCAGCAGTTGCAGAGTTTTCCACTAGTGAGACAATGGGTCACTCTGCAGACAGGCTTGCTGCTGCCTTTGGAGTTACACGTCTGGAGCAGGACGAGTTTGCTTTGCGTTCTCACACACTAGCCAAGAAGGCTCAGGATGCAGGCCTTCTTAGTGATGTGATCAAGTTCAAAGTGCCAGGTAACTATGGAGTTAAGCAGGCGCTTTCAGCATGTATTAGCCCTCACCTCTAACTGCACCAAATGCAGGTATACTGTATTTGTTTCAAGTCACACACAGATAGACCATTTACGTAAAAAGGTAACTCTTCCTGCTTACCCTAATATAATGAATGTCTTTCCATTTTAAAATCGCTGAATGACATTGGCAGTATATTGTATTTTTTATTTTCATTTTATATGACCATGTCTGTACATCCTCCATTTTTCCTTTAGCACTAAGCGAGACATTAATGCATTCCGTTATTTGTTCACGCAGCATTCAGTCTGTAGTGAGTGTTTCAGCATTTCAACAGCTATCAATATGACATTTTGTTCATACTTAACCTTGTTAAAACCAACATGAATACAGTCTTTTCAGTTTCATTTAAAGTAGGAGGCTGGAAATCCCAAGTAGAAGGCAGTGGGGTATGGGGGTCCTCCCCCAGCACGGGTGCAAGTGGCAACCCAAAATGAATTTCAGGGTTTTACAGGGCTCTAAATCCTGCATATCCTTTATAGGGACCCAAAATTCAAAATAAGTGTATCTGTTCATTTTTTTATGATTTTAGGCATCAAGATTTAAAGAGCAAGTAAAAGTTACATATGTCTGTGAAAAGTAATTAGAAAATAATTTATTTATATTAGAATATTAAAACCACGAACTTGTCTTAGCACACAGTACATTTCAAAGTAAGTAAAGCCCACATATTTTAAGCAAATTTTGTTTGGTTTTGCAATAATTACACACAGAAAAAAGTGGTGAAAGAAAGACTGAACCAGACACCAATGAAACAGAGAAATTGTATTTCAGGCACAAAAACAAACAATGTCACATTATACAGATACCAAGTGAGACAGAAGAGAAAAATGTGAAGCAATTTCTAAATTAAAGACAATAAGTAGCAGTATTAATTGGTAGTACATTTTGAATACAGAAAAGGTAAGCCAAAAGCTATATTTTGTTTTCCATTTTTTCCTTTGCATTTAATTTAAAAAAAAAAAAAAAAAAAAAAAAAAAGAAGAAACCAAGACACATTGTTTCTAAAAATATTCATGGAACCAACCAGTCCTTACATTTATTTTGTCTTCCAAGATTCTGAGTATACATACTTTCCCACGGCGCCGTTACTGATTAACTACGGAGTCCAAGAATGCGCAAGTTTATTAATAAATAATGCATTTTTAAAAATGCGCTTGCAAGAACTGCGATTTCGAACACTGTTGATTTTACAGTTTTCAGAAGTTCGTTTCTTTTGCATTTTCTGTAAACATAAATCGATTTCTACAGTACGTTGTATTGTTTTCTTTCGTTTTAATATATATTTTTAATTCTGTTAACTGTTGCTTGATTAAAATAAATACAAATAACAGTAAATAGCATTTACTTGAACAACATAGCTTGAAAGTAAAAGTACAGTACATAAATATCAAGTTATAGGTATATGAAATGGAAAAACATGGAAACTACTTCAAATGGAAAAATAGTAATTTTGAAACGGAAAATCACTTTGGTGTACAAATGTTTTGGATATTTCTTATTCATTTTTATTAATACAGATTAGCACAAACCGACATACCACTTCTTAGGAGATTAGCATGAGCTACTATAGGAAATCTGGCGAAGCTTCCCGTTTTGGCTGGTGCTTGCACTCTGCCACAGAACACTACAATACACGGCTAACTAGCTTTAATTTGTATGAAATTAAAGTATGACTACTTACTGTAGAAATCACATTGTTTATGTAGTACCCTGGACAATTGTAAAATTTATTAACGTAGATTGTATACACTCTATTTAAGACTTTTAATGTAATGCTGTTGTAGCTTCATATTGCCAGAACATGTCGCCGCGAGAGGCACTCATGTCGATGAGCCAACTATACAGCTGGTGAGTGCGTAGGAGTAAAATGTTTCAAAGTGAAAGCAAACACAGAGTTAACCCATTCATTAATGCCTACATTTTTATACTGTGTATCTGTGTTTGAGACAGTGTCACACCAGCGTGTCTATACCCAAGCGTCAGTTCCCTTTCCTGGGTAAAAAAAAATACTTTATAGTATTACATTTAGCGTGAAAATACCCTCCCTCTCCCCACTGTTGCTCTTACCTAATATACAAAGAAAATATGTCTTTGTTGGGAAGACATGGAAAGTGTGACATCAACAGAAGAGGAGGAAGAAGAGATTCGTATTGTACATAAGTTTGCACATAAATTTCCATTTGACTTGAACTTCTTAAAGGGAATTTGGATAGTCTTCTAAAATAAAAACCTTTGTCTTTAATCATCTTTAGTACCGTGCCTATTTAAACAGATAGATAATCACGGTATGTGTTTATGCATATTTGTACGTCCTTGTTTGTGTGTGTACTTTTTAGCTGCATTTTGCGTGTAAATGTCAATATTACTTGACCACAGTTTTACAGCAACTCATTATGCAGCAAATGCTCTGACCAGTACATCTTGTAACTCATATAGTGATATTTTCTGTTTAATAAAGACTGAATCAGCAAAACAAAGCGCATAAAAATAAAATAAATCGGTCGTCATATTCATTAATTGCGCAATGCGAATATTGTTTCCTGAATTAATTGTACATGCTAGGTTTCAGATCAATCTTCGAAGTCAATGCATAAGACATTTTACAATGCTATAACATATTCACTGTATTTCGTACACTTCAAGTAAAAAAGCAATTTTTACATAGAACACGTAGGTTGGTTGTTTTAAGAATGTCATAACTCTGCTGTACGGTTTCTGACTCTGGTATATGATTGTATAGTCCGGCCTTCATAGCTTGAACGCTTGAAACTGATCGTTCCATTCACGATGTCTTACATACGTAATGAATTGTGGAAATTGCCGCTATTTTAGTGGAACAAAATTAACATTTTGAATACTATTTACTGGAACGTACGAGCACTGTAAAAACATTTTTTTTCTTTTTGAAATAACTATTTTATGTTACCGGCAGGGAAGGAGACTCAGACACAGAGAAGCTGCAGTTTAGGCGCTAATGTGTTTTTTAATAAACTAAAAATAACAGAAACAAAATGTCACAAGGGCCAAAATAAACAGTTAAACAAAAACACTAATGTCAGGCTGGGCATTCGCCTTCATTGATCCCTATAAATATAAAACAACACTCACAGTGTAAAACTCCAAACTCCCTTCTCTCCAAACAAAGGATTTTCCCCTTCTTAAATACCATGTGGCTGGAGCCTAATTATCCATTAATCATTCAATTTAGCTCCAGCCACATTCTCAAATGTATTTTGGCAGGGATAGGAAATTAACCCCATCCCTGCCAACCACCAATACACAAACCACAGTATTTAGCAGCAGTGCCCTGCCCTACCACACCATCATAGTCAACTGTGTAGTAACAGACCTGTGAAAGTCAGTGACATGGAATCTGTACAGACAATGCTTGTTTACAACATTTGCAGTTCAAATATGTGTATATACCAAGTAAAGCTATTCTAGTTGACAGCTATATTCATATAGTATATATAGTATAATGAAAACAGCATAATGGTACAGTTGTCTCCGCTTTATCAGACGCCTCAGGAAAAATGCTCCGAATAAGCAGCTGTCCCAATTAAATGAGAGGCATTTGAGATGACATTAGTCACACTTTTTTGTTTCCAAATGAAGAATAAAATCGCATCACATTATGATTAAATGTTAAATACATAATTAAAAATGAGTTAATTGTTTTTTTTTTAATTCCTAAACAAAATGAATGCCTGTTTTAATATAATTTAAAATAATTAAATCACATCTTATCACAAAGCGAGGCACCTGCGATGTTGACACGCCAACTTTTTGCAACAGCAGCTTGAGAAATCACACTCCAGCTCCATAAGAGTTCAACATGGTTTATGCAATTTACGCAAGTCACAGGGTAATCATGTACTCACTGCACAGTGCTACGCGAGTCTGTCTTGCTCTGAAAAGCGATCTCTGTTCATCATTTGCAAATACTGTATCCCAATTAAACGACATAAATAGCATTGGGAAGAACCATCTCCCAGAAATGTATCCCATTTAAGCAGACATTGTGATTATCAGTATCCCAATTAGGCGGCACCGACTGTACTAGATATTTCTTGCAAATTAATTATATTAAAAATTAAGCAGATTTGGTTTGCAGTTGATTAAATCTATTAGGACAATTTCAACTATAACCCTGAGGTGTTTATTTCCTAAATATCCAGAATATATCTTAAAAAAAAAAAGAAACATTTTTATTAATATTGGATACAATTGTTTTGTATTTCAACAAGGACGGGACACCATTACAGCAGACAATGGGATTAGACCAAGCTCAATGGAGCAGATGGGCAAACTGAAGGCTGCTTTTGTCAAGCCCCATGGAACAGTCACTGCTGCAAACTCATCTTTCTTGGTAAGAGGGACAAAATTCAACCCAGTCATAAAGCACATCTTGCAGTACAATTTAATAAAAAACAACATACATTTATATAAAAAAAAGTGAAATTCTGTTTTATTTCTTGCTGCCACAATATACAAAAAGATACTTGGTTGATATTTTAATAATTCTTTCCATTATTACACAAACGTTGCTGTGAAATAATGAGTGAATAAATCCCCATGTAAAATGCTGGAATGACCAGGCTTCTGGTTAGGAACAGTGCATGAAATTGCAACTGAACATTGGTTCAGTTCAGACCCAGAGTGGCCTTGGTATTTAATTTACTGTGTACAAATTACTGTGTGCAGTAGGTATTTTATGAAAATTTTTAAATTGTTTTAATAGCGTATAAATAATACAAAAAGAAAGAGTTCTGAAACCGATAGGCCATTGAGTTCATTCATCCCAGATGACACTGTATGTGATGCTAGGCAGACCATATCCTAGCTACCTGAGCAGCTACTGTCTCAGGGGAACTGAAGTGAAAATAATAGGTACATCATGGTGCACTGTGCTGCTACCGGAATGGAAAGTATAAACACACTTTTTCCAGGACTGCAGTCAAAAATGTAAATAATACCACCAAGCATCAGGATAGTTCAGTTTCCCGAAGCTGTTCATAATGCCAAAAAAATACTGACAGTTGTTTTCAAACGATCCAGGAAGATATGAAATGGCACAGCAAGGCCCAATACATCTTGGAGGTATTGTTAAAACATATGTGCATGTGACACTGGCTCTTAATTTTGTATTATTTTCTTCCATTTAGACTGATGGTGCTTCAGCTGTGCTTCTGATGTCTGAAGAGAAAGCACTTGCTATGGGATACAAACCAAAAGCATACCTAAGGTAAAGGCAATGTTTGTATTTAAGTCATACAAAATGATTGAGAAGGTAAATAAATGCATTTTTTCAAGCCATGTAATAGATGTATCTACAAATTTATGAAGGGTGTGTGCTGCACATTATTTAATGAACTGAGTTAAAACAGCACGTGCCTTTTATAGAAAGGACATGGAACATGATTGTAGTAGTTTATAGTTCCTTGTTTTAATAGTGATACTTCTCTATTTTAATAGGGATTTTGTGTATGTATCTCAGGATCCAAAAGACCAGCTTCTGTTGGGGTAAGTGAGAAGCATATGTTTTTTAATTTACTAGCTTCCAAGTTAGTTTTCTTGGGCAACTTTGCAACCCGTTTCATTTAAAAAAAAAAAAAAAAAATACAATACTAAACTGAACGTCATGTCCTTCTAGCCCTGCTACTTTGTAAATTGGATTATGTTGAAACTTCCTATAACCTTCCTAAGTACATTCTTTAGCAATTGTTCATCGTATAAGAAATGGGGTAAATGGAGTATGCCTGTTAATTAAATTGTAAATGCCTGTGTGTGATCCCTGAAGTACATTTTTCTGTGCTGTATTCTGTGTTAATTGTAATATATTGGGTGAAATGTGTGTGTATTATTTTCATTTTGCAGCCCAACATATGGTACTCCTAAAGTTCTTGAGAAGAGTGGTTTGACAATGGCTGATATTGATGTTTTTGAGTTCCATGAAGCTTTTGCAGTAAGTTTTTTTTTTTTTTGTTGTTGTTTTTTGGCATTTAAGGTATCTTAAAAAAAACTTTAAATAGATCTGTGCAAAGAGGAATATTTTCTTAAATGTGGTTGTGACTTGTAAGTTTCAGCTGCATGCAAAATTAATCACATCAAGTGTCATAGCTTAGGACAGTACAGATGCTGACCTATACATGACTTCACAATACTGGTATGAATTATGGAAACAGTTAAGATCTTGTCACATTGAACCTGCGCATTGTAACGGTACCTGTAAATTCAACCAATCTGAAGCAAACCAACAAGAAAATACACATTTAAACTGTCTTAACTCTGGTGCGTTGGTTTGATTGTGTAATAATGCTTTTATACTGATCTGTTTTCTGGTAGATTTGAGATCCTTACTTCAGTTGCTTTAATGACAGCTTTTCAGTGAGTGTTTGAGAAAATATCCAGTCAAGTGTAGGTGTTGTACATTTCAGTACAAACCAGTTCTGTAATCAAAACTGTCATGCACTGGATAAAAGATATTGCTTTGAGGTATGTATAATTTTTCATTACGCCTCCTGCTTAAATGTTTTTAAATGTTGTTACAGGGACAGATCATCGCTAACATGAAAGCTATGGACTCTGATTGGTTTGCACAAACTTATATTGGCAAGAAATCAAAGGTACAGAAGGGATGGAATGCATTTGATAAATTTTCTAGGAGCTTCTTGATAAATTTGTCCTTTGTGACATGTTGAACATGTTTTGAGCCTGAGCAGAGGTTATAATCTATAGGAGCAGCTGGAAAAAACAAACTTTTTCAAATATTCTAGTGAATCTTGAAACTGTGGAAGTTGTAAGTGAAAAAAGATCTTATAAAGCAGGGATGGAAATAAGGCTCTCATTGCATAGCAGTTTGATCCATTCCTGGTTTTACTATGAGTTTAGTAAGACACACCTGAGCATGTTACCTACACACTGGGGCTAATCAGGCTCATTTTAAAACCTGGTATGGGTCTTATTTCCATCCCTGTAAAGTGTCAAACACAATAAAGGTACTATATTATTTATTTATTTATTTATTTATTTATTTATTTATTTATTTAGTGTGTGTGTATGTGACTAAGTTATAAAGTAGAAGTTTAAACATGTGTGATTTACCTTTCAACATAACATGCCAAAGCTGATCACATAAAAATAAAATCATTTTATAAGAAATTACCTTTTGCTTTAACTTGATACCACCTGTCATAGTAAAGCAATAGAACATTTTGCTTACAAGGAATGATAAAAGAATGATTTGCTTTTCAAGGTCGGTGCTCCTCCCATGGAGAAGTTTAACAATTGGGGTGGGTCCCTGTCTTTGGGACATCCATTCGGGGCCACAGGCTGCCGACTGGTAACAACCGCAGCAAACCGAATGATTAAGGAAGGAGGACAGTATGCTGTGGTAGCTGCCTGTGCTGCAGGAGGACTGGTAATGTCACCCTGCCTTGTAAATCTGGTTAACATCCAAACTGATTTTATGTGTATGACAGTCAGTGGGCGCTATTCAGTTGACTGTAATGGTGGCAGGCTAAATACTGGTAGCATTCAAATCACCACATACTTTTTATATAATTGACAGAAATGCACTACATAGACTTTAATGGATGTTATATTTTTAAATGTGTTGTTCGTACATTTAAACTATCTCTGTGGTTGTATTTAAAAATGTTGTCAACAGTTTCTGCCAACTAGCCACAGTAGTCTTCTGTAATACAGAAGCTTACTAATAGCTGGATAGTGTGTCCAATACTTAGAGCAAATTGTAAATTTAAATATTTAAATCAAATTTATTTAAAAGAACCAGTGGGCACCGTATAAATCAGTAACCTACTGTAAAATAATAAAAGATAATATGTTCTATTTTTTTTCTTTTTTAGGGTCATGCTATGATTGTGGAAGCCTATCCCCAGTAAAGATTGAATTGTCAAGTTTTGATGCCCTAGTTAATCCCATTCCAATGCACTTACTAACAGAAAACAAAAAGGCAGAGTCTTGGTTCTTGTATTTGAGTGGAAACACTATGCCTTTGCAAATATTCTACCAGTTTGCCTTGACACATAATGAACTGATTTACATAAGGCTTTTGGAGATGGTGACTAAAGATAGGTCGCAGAAGTGAAAGTCCAAGAACAGCATTGATATAGATTATTTCTATAGGTTTGATTTCTTCCCCAACAGTTAACTTTGTGGTAATATAAAATAATATTGTAATAAATAAAATAAATACTGTTTTAATAAAAAAAAAGGTGAAGTTGTCAGGCAATTTTTATTTGGCGTATCTAGTCATGAGGTTTGTATATTGCAGGACAGCTGTGGGGTAGATTCAATCAAAAGTACTTTATGACTTGCAGTATTACCCTGTTTTTGATGATATTCAGTCAAACTTTGAGACACAGGATAACACACCACTCTATTAGCAAATGTGTAAACCTTCATAAACACATGAATGTTTTGGTTCAATGCAGTTTGTTTTTGATAGACTCTCCCTTTAGGTTTTTTCAAACATGAAGGACTATGCTTTTGTATGAATAAATGGCTACAGTTTGTATTTTGCTGGAGAGTGAATCTGTCTCCCACTGCCCCTCACCCCCCACATAAAATGGTTTCTTTCTTGACAATAACCAACCAGTTGCTTACCATATTGACTGACCTGCTTTCAGTCAGTCACATGCTTGACCCAAAAGCCACTGCAGGGCAAATGACCCAGGAAGTACAAGTGCAAGCAGATAACCCAGGAATAAAGCATGGAAACAAAAATGTATTCTGTTAACATAATGTAGTACCAGATGACATTCTTTGTTTCTTGCATCTACGAAGATTAAATTGCTTAAAACCTTGTAGACTTGTAGACTTCGTATGAAAGGGGGTGAATAACTGCAGTATTACTGGCCAGAGAAGGATGACAAATGCTGGTAATCATGGAAAGGTTGATATAGTGTCACCATGGAAAAGGGAATAAATATGCTGTGTTTTTTCATTGAATCCTCCCATTAGGTTAGACATTGAAATAACCAAACAATAAACTGCTAGTGTTACGTACAGTAGTTTGTTTTGTTTCAGTGGTTCTGATATGACAGTTTTCTGGTACCTTTCTGTTTGTTATTATGGTTCACCTACATATTGTCATGTGTTGTACTGTGTGTGTGTGTATAGATAGATCGATAGATATCAATCTATCTATCGATCAGTCCATAATCCTTGGTAAATTTGTGTGAAATATTTTTTTGGTGATGAAGTGACAAAGTATCATGGGTATAATTTGAACATGGGATCTGCTTACATTAGCATTAAGCACATTTGCAAGTGCATGCACAAATCAATATCCTTCAAACTGGACTATCCATATTTATGAAGACAGGGCTCAACTGAAGTTGGAGCAGTGGGACTCCAGCGTACACATTTCCAAGTGTATTGGTTTGTTTGGTTTTACTGGAGATAAAAACAATCAATATTGTACTGTAACGGGTACTGTACAGATTTTCTGCACAATTAGAAGATGCACACAATTACATGCACACTTTTTATTTGATTTCCTTTACTGTGGATGGGGAATATGATAAATATGATCATTTACAAGGACTAGACAAGATCACAGGCTATGTGTGAAACATGCCAACAAATAACATACAGTATATTAATAATATTAGTAGTAGTAGTAGTCGTAGTAGTAGTATCACAGTACAGTAATCCTCTGCCAACAACAATGGACCAACTTAACTGTTGACCAATTGACTTTCGTCTGATGAGAAGCTTCTCCGATTTCACATTGGTACAATGGGATTTTGGCCAAATTGACTGGTGTAGGACCTGAAAGTGGTACGTGTACCCATTTAACAACAGAAAATGGTATCCTGTCAGTTCTGTGATTGACTACTGCACACATCACTATGAAAAAGACAAGCTGTAGTTCACCCACAAAATTGAATATGTTTACAATTTTAGATAACCCAATTTGTTGCTAATCAGTTAACATCACATAAATTTGTTGAATTGTGAAAAAACTATGGCTGTTTCCTTGTTTTCGGAGCTAAAATCACGATTTAATATACCACAAAATAACACCACACAAGGAAATAACTAGTGCAAGTAGGAACTATAGTCTCCACAACACACCAAGCTCTTAACACTTTCTGACAAATGAATGCTGAAAATGTGGAAATTGTATTGCTGATTTTTCTTCATAAATTGGTCAATATTTTAAAGGAAGTATTTTTTTATTAGTATTGTTTACCGACACGTTGCATGTAATGCTGGAATTGTGTACTCTTCATCTAAGTTCCATTTGATCTTAAAAATGAATCAATTTTATTGTTGCCTTGTTGATAAAATATTTGTTACTGTTTTTGTTTCTCTAAGCCAGTGACTAAATGAATCTTTACTAATGATTTGCTTGAGTACTACATTTGCCAACTTTTTTTTTTCTACATGTAAAAAGAAAACCTACCTGTTATCTTGTGATAATGCAGGTAAAAAACATGCATGCTCCATACAGGTACAAAAAAAGGGAAACAACACCACATAAAATACATTGAGACTGTTTTCTGACTAAGATATCTAATTAAGAATAAAAAAAAAATGTAATACCAAGTTTCATGACAATTGTATAGGTGGTCCCCCTGATATATGGAGAGAGGTGTGACATATAATGCACTTATCTCCTCCACCATTTAATTTGCAGATGATTTAATTCCCAGAGGGGAATAATAAGAGCCTTGGCTTGCACTCCTTTAAGGATGCAAAATATGACTTGATTTTCAAATCGGTGCCCTTTTTTCCTTGCAGTTTTGCAGTTATAATAACATGTTTTCATTACATTTGCATGGAACTAAACATCTTCAGTGTTCAACACTTACTAAAACATTTATAAACAGTGACAGTGCAATGATGTGGGAGGCAACAACCACAACAAAGTATAAAGTATTGTATTTCAATTTTAAAACTACACCAAACTATTGCTGAACAAGAAAGAATAATCTATTTTCAAACAGAATGCAAAATACAAAACAGATGAAGGGAATCACTCACATCCACTTTACCTCCACTGGCTAAAGTTAAAATCATTCTGTTTGGGGGGTGCACTTTGTTGCCTGTCTTACCCCACTTACACTACTTGCAAATGACACATCCATGAATCCCTGAATAGACAAGATAAATTGATACATTTGGGGTACCACTGCACATGGGAGACAAGTTGCTCGTTAAAATCATTTGCTTATATTTGAATACCAGAAGATAATCAATTCATGGTTACCGACATACTTAGTAAGCAAGAGGTCTGAGGTGGATAAAACGGGCCACACATAGCCAATCCTCCAACTGCATAAATTTCCAACTACAGTCCCCCAAAACATTCTACCAGCACAAAGGTAGTTTGAATAAAGGTGGTTGTTAATGATATAATATAGGGTTGTAGGAGTGGAAACCAGTTATATTAGACAACACATTCTTAAGATGACAGCTACAGTAGCAGGGATAATCCAGGTTTAAATTTGGTGGGGTTAATTCCGACAGGTTTCTTAGGGGTGGAATCAACCTACATCAGCAAGTTATTTTTAGGGTTAATCCTGGGATAAGCACAGATAGGTGGTTGTTGAAATCAAGGTGATTCCCCAGTGCTGTTAAAAGCTGTAAAAATAAATCTTGTTGTGTCATCCCAGTGATGTACAGATTGATCAAATAACCCCTAGTTTGGGTGTGTGTTTTTTTTAATTAACATATATTGTAATTTACTTACTGTAACAAAAATAGAACGGATTTTTATAATGCATTTCATTTCATGTTGTAAAGGTCGCCTGTGACATTTTATTTATAACTACACATTTTTTGGTGTAGAATTTGTTTTATTTAAAACAGCTTATTGACTTCAGACTGACAAACAATTGACATGTATCTATTCATTCAGGCAGTGTGTGTGCTTGTGCATTTTCAGCACTGGGAATTAAGTCCTTAGAGGTTCAACTAAGCCTTCTCAGATATATTTACATGAAAGAAATGTAGTATAAATCCTTGAAAATAGGCATTGAAATGCACATTTTTATAGCTTTAGAATGCATTGTTTGAAGCTTTATGTTTTCTTTCAAAGAGCATAAATTATGTGTTCTTTACATTAAAAAGGTCAGCAAACAAAATCAAGAGATACAATTTAAACAAAAATATTTTCTTTCTTTCTTTCTTTCTTTCTTTCTTTCTTTCTTTCATATTGAAGACTGGTCAATTTACTTGACAATATTCCTTTATTTGTAGACAAGAAATGCTACATATTTTCCTTATCTGTATTAGAAGATATCAGAATCATTCATCTTTTAAAAATGAGGGACCCACTATTTCTGCCATAAGCAGAAAGATGATTAGAAAAGCTGCTAATGAAACCAAGAAAAATCAAATTCAACAACAAACTTATTTCACATTTAAAAAGATATAACTGACAATCCTCAAGTACAAGATCACATACAAAATACAGATGTCATAAACAACATTATGCTTTCTAGAATAACAACCTTTGATCAAGATGACACTTATAGAAACTTTTATCAACACTACAATACATGGTCAATAAGGTGTGACTGGGTGCTGTCTTTACTTAGGCAACTGGAATCCTGTTTTTCAATTTTCTAATAATATTCAAAATAATCACAAATAAAGGAGAAAGAATAACAGAATATTGATAGACTTTCCCTGTTTAGGAATGCTGGTGTGTTATATGAAAAAGTATATTAAAATTGTGTCTTGTCAACCACAAGTTTTTAAAATATATTTCTAGAAAAAAAGATGCATTTTCTTATTTTTAATATACACAGCTATGTTATAAATGTCTGTTGGATACTCAGTTGATATGTTGCCCTCTACAACTCATTCCCTACACTGCATGCTGTCACGTGGGCAGTGTATGCTGCTATCAGGGAAATAATATGTTATTATGGGAATCAATAAAGAAACTTGTTAAATTCTGCTTAAATCCTTGTTGTGTATGCTCCTTTACACAGAAATACATAAACAATGTAGTTTCCTTACATTAGTGTGATATTCAGGTCCTTTTGATTCCTTTTTAGGTACAGCTATTTCCTCTCTGGGAAAAGCCTTCCTCTCACCTCCTGTCATTATCACTGATTAGTTACAAACTGCAAGAGAGCTTCTGATTGGTGCTTACGTTTCTTACTCCAGTTTGTTGTTCCAGTAAAAAATCCTGTCTCTGCTGCTTTTTGGTTTCCGGATGATTAAGGCTTAACACTTGAGATATTCTCTTCATACGTGGTACATATGGCAACCCACTCTGAAACCACCTGTGACAGGATAGTGCTGTGCCCAAGCTGTTACCGGCAGGCATTAGAGACTGAAGCTGCAGTGAAGCGCTGTTGCGCGCATTTATTTAACAAACACAAAACATAAAAACAAATAAACAGGGCACCAGGGCCAAAACAAACATTCACCTTCACTACTAAGTTTACAAACAACAGTTTCACACAGTTTCACTCCCTCTCCCCACAAAAATGATTTCTCCTTTTACACAGGTGGCCATTCTCCAATTAGCACCAATTACCTAACTGGAGAATGGCCACATCTGTGATGGTTGGCACGGACAGAATTAACCCCATCCCTGCTAATATTCCCACACACACTATTTACACAAAAGCTCGATAGTGGGGATCATACAAGAAAATGAGCTGGTTTTGTTTATAAAGCTGCCTCACATGCAGTGTCAAGGCCTCATACCTCAGAAGCCATTAGAGGTAGTGACTTTGCATTGCATGCTAAATGTGTTGGTGACCATGACAGTGACCTCTGACCTTATATGACTGCCATACTGAGGTAATGTGACTTAAGTGTCTGCTGTATAGAGACAGTACACTTTTGAATTATTGTCTTAATGTTATGGTTAGGGTTTCTGATTTTCGGGTTTAACAACTGATAAAACACCTATGATACAAAGAAAAATAAAATCAGTGTTTAGCCAATAAACACCAGAAATGGTTACTCAATTCATGTTGACTTTTCCATTAAAAAAAAAAAAAACCTACTACAAAAAAAATAAAACAACTAGCTTTCCCAGTGCAGTTAGGCAATGTATCCTAACTTGTACCTATCATTGATTCGATCTGAATACTTAAACCCACCCCAACTACTGAGTGGCAGCAAGTTCCTACAGTTCTATTGGCGACTCCGCTTTCAAGATTTAAAATGAGATTACAATTAGAAGGCTTGTTTGCGGGATTTAAAGCTATATTACAGTTAGATAGGAAGAACGTAAAACAGAATTGCAAATTGTGGCGAAATGTAAAAAAAATGCCTAGACACACAAAACCCCCAAAAGAATGTTGACCATAAGGATTTCGTTGTGGAAGACTGCAAAGAAGAGAAAGTACAACTTAAGTACTGTCAAGTTACTATACAAATTGACAGAAACAAACGCCCAATCATTTTGGAAAGTGACCAAAAAAAAAAAAGAATAATTTCATATAGTATATAAAAAGTGAAAAAAAACACACCAAAAAACGATTTACATAAAACTCGAAAATAGCTAGAGATAAGCACCGAAAAATGAAATTAATAAAAACCTAAAATAGAAGCCCTAGTTATGGTACGCTACTGCATTCTAAGATTCTTTCACTAAAGTCTTATTACAGGTGATGTCCAGAAAAAGTTACAGTTTTCACTGCCATGTTGTTTTAACCTCTGTACATATCAATGAAACAGATCTTTTTCAGACCATGCACCCTAAGATGCTTTGAATTTTGTTACAAAAAAATAACATTTCTCATTTGAAGATCACCCATTTTGACTTTACATTATATATATATATATATATATATATATATATATATATATATATATATATATAAAAGAAAGTTCAAAAGAAAGTGTTGAATTTAAATCAAGGGAAGTAATGTTAAAACTTTACAATGCATTAGTAAGACCTCATCTAGAATATTGTGTTCAGTTCTGGTCACCTCGTTACAAAAAGGATATTGCTGAAGCGTGCAAAGAAGAGCAACCAGAATTATCCCGGGTTTAAAAGGCATGTCGTATGCAGACAGGCTAAAAGAACTGAATCTGTTCATTCTTGGACAAAGAAGACTACGTGGTGATCTGATTCAAGCATTCCAAATTCTAAAAGGCATTGACAATGTCGACCCAGGGGACTTTTTCGACCTGAAAATATAAACAAGGACCAGGGGTCACAAATGGAGATTAGATAAAGGGGCATTCAGAACAGAAAACAGGAGGCACTTTTTTACACAGAGAATTGTGAGGGTCTGGAACCAACTCCCCAGTAATGTTGTTGAAGCCGACACCCTGGGATCCTTCAAGAAGCTGCTTGATGAGATTCTGGGATCAATAAGCTACTAACAACCAAACGAGCAAGATGGGCCGAACGGCCTCCTCTCGTTTGTAAACTTTCTTATGTTCTAAAGTATTCTTTAATAGGGGCTCTACTGCAACAAAGGATCAAAAGAAATAACAAACAAACAAAAAGAACAAACTGGAAGCAGGTCTCTTTACAGAAGTAAAAATAAATAAAACACAAACAGATTTTAGTGATCTCGCAGACAGGTCCATGGGCTCCTGTTCATTCACCGTACCGCTAATGTTTCTCTTACAATGGGATTTCTATTGCGTTTCACCTCTCGGTTCAGACAGTCCAAACAGTCCTTGAACACAGAAAAATAAACCTTTTATAAAGGATCTCTATGAGGAGTCAATAGCGGCCCAGATAGGCCACAGGTGCTGGCCAAACGAGGCAATTACTAATTAATAAGCAAACTCTGTTTCCTATACTAGCATCACCTGTAGTCTATCACGCAATTAAGCAATTAACTCCTTGAACTCATGGCATGCTGATTCCAAGCCAGCTGCGGATCATTCCAGCTGTCCCCTATAGACAGGGTAATGTAAAGTCCTGTGATTGGTGTTGAAGTATGTATTCTTCTCATATAATTCATCTTGGTCCCTGTGCACCTCACAGACAGATTCTCTGTTCAAAGGGGTTGACACACATCCTTTGATGATGTAATTTCCAATTCTGGATCCATGGCAAAAACAACTGCCTGGTGATTGATTCTCTCCATTAATAAGTATGCTTAAATTTGAATGAAGCTGGTTATGATTGTTGATACATGGCCGACTTGTCTATTTTCAATGCTCATATTTTTTATCAATCTCATTTGCAAGCCTTGGGAAAATCATGAAACATGATAATATTCATTTTATGTATTTCTCGTAATTATATATTATATATATCATAGGTAAACAATGTAATTACTGTTCCAGGTGATATACTGTACATGAAAAAAACAAAACAGAACATCTGTTAATAAAAAGTAGGGCCAATCTTGTTTTTGTAGAACATTTGCCACACATTGTGTGCAGAGCATATCAATAAAGACAAGGTAGCACTAGATTTTTGAATTAGTCATACACTACATATACCACAAGCGTGGGTATACCACAAGCGTGGTTATATCTAGTGTGGGATACATTTTTGTGATTCCATTAAAATCGGATAACGTAACTGGGATAACATAAGTGGAATAACAAAAGTGGAATAACATGACCTTTGCTTACATTCCAATCCAGTGAAATTCTGGACTGAGCAGCGCTTCAGCAGTTCAAACAATACTGTTTTATACAACTTTAAAATGTCTGAAATAATTTCAGATTTATATTTTTGTTTTGATTTGGACAAAAAGTCAAGAAATTCCAGTTGCCAATCTACTTGTGCCTGGCTTAGCTGTACAGCCTGCAGCCCGTTCATTTAATATAAAAAATGTACACATTTGATTGCTATTTATTGTAATTATATACCTGTGGTATAAACAGAATACTGAATGATCGTTCGTGGTATATGTTTTTTATTCGCCTTAAGAGGATATCCTTACATATTTACTGGGAGTAAAAACCGTACACCACGAACAATCATTCAGTATCCTTTGTATCAGTGGTTTTCAACCTGCGGTACGCATACCAGTACTGGTACGTGACAGGCTGGTACACACCGGCAGCTGTTGTTTATGACGATATGATTCCTCAACCACAATTCTCCCTTTATCATACTGAAGTAATGTAGCAATCTGTTTATACCACTGAAATCACAGAGAAATTAGAAATTATGATGAGGTATGTGTTGTGAACTTTCACAGTTACTGATGAAGAACCAAAGCAGTGTTGTTGATTGTGGTGAACTAATTAGATGAACCAGTCACATTTTCAATGGGAAAACTAGTTGTAATGGGGTAGGACGTTTAAGATTGCACACAGTTACTGGTACACCTGGCGGTCCCTGCTGGAAACACTGGTACTTGAGATGAAAACATTGAAAATAACTGCTCTATGTATAGAACATGTCAACTTTAACATCTTTTATAAAAAACAAAAAACAAATAATACAGCTTTGTCTAGAGAAAATCATTAATATTCTGCTAAAACAGTGGAGAAATCAAGTAAGTGTTAGAGTTTGAAAAAAAGATTGGGCTCAGAATGTCAGATACTGTCAACAAGACAGGATTCTGTCACCAGAAAGATTTGAGACATTAACAGTTTCTGTCAGACCACTGACAAAATCATGGCAGATATTTCCCATGATAGTGAGATGACTGCTGGCATTTGTCAACAAATCCTGTCACCATGGAGGCAAATAGACCATGTCTGGATAAGTGACAGGCTTGGCACTGTGATCCCAGGAGAACTTTCCAAGGTGTTCACAGGGAGTGTGGGAAAAACCCATGTTTCTACCTTGGCTTTCAAATAAAATTGCAGGAAGAAAATTAGCTGTCACTCCAATTCCCATGATGCTTTGATGTTTAGCATAACTCTGCTGTGTGGGCCAGAGTCTGTTGGTCCTTACTCTGACAGATAATTAAGTAAAGCTGCATTTTTTTAGACGGATCCTTGTCATTTGCATTTTTAGCCAGAGGCAACCAGTTAAGAATAAACATGATGGAAAGAGGGTAAGAAGCCAATTAGTCAGATGGATGGATGGCTGATTGACAGCCCTCTGGTACAGGAATCCCAGAATTCATCATATAATTTCAGTCTTACCGACTTTTGGACAAACGTCACTATATTGCTAGTGCAGTAACAGCTTAGAGTTGTTTAGGCAACTGTTTTTCTCCCAACAAGCGTTTTGTAGTTTTGAAGAGAACTGTTACCTACTGTATATTTTACATTGCTATATAGTATGTTAACAGCCACGTTGTACAAATTATTATTTTGATTGAATAGGTTTTCATCTTAAACAGTAACAAACAAAGGAGTATGGGTCAGAATCTGCATGTACTGGTAACAGCTGCACTGTGAGTATTGAACTGTATTGTAGGCAGTAAAGGGGAGGCTCCATGAGCTGCTGGGCTTCCTTGAGGTCCTCTTGGGAAGGAAGGACTGCTCTGTCTGGTTTGCCCCTTGCTCCCTGTGCTTTTATAGCTTGCTACTGAATTAAGAGAAGAATTAATACCCCTCAGCTGTAAGGGAACCAATGGTTACTCCAGCCACTGCCTCTCCCAGATGGAGCCTCTCTTTCAAGGCAAGTAATGTGTAGACTTTAGTGTTGTAATACAGGGAATTGGAGACATGAGCTAAAAAAAAAACCTCTGCGAAAAAGAAATACCTTTATGCTTTTATATTAATTTACTATACAGACAGGTCACTAGCATAATGTTCTTTTCAGAGTGTAGGTGGTTAAAGGTTATCCTTGAAAACCTTCAACTGGCATATCCCCTGTACCACACAGGAAACATTAAGATGCTACTTGTTCAAGAGAAAATGTGTATTTTCTTTATTTTAAGATTGCATTGGAATGAGGTAAAGGCAAGTTATTGATGAGGTAACATTCCTTATTCAGGTTTGATATATTGTTGGTGTCTTCTGTTCTTCTCTATCAATGTCTGTGTCTTGTAATATTTTGTAACAATATATCTTAACTACAGGGTTGTGTGTTAGTCAAATGCTTAAATTGTGAGTATGTTTATTTTAGGAAATTAGAAGTGAAAAAATGAGAAACCGGTACGAGAGGATATCAAGCTGTACTGGAGAACAGTTATAAAAAGAAAGAATTGTTGAAGAATGATGTAACCACAGGTTATATTTAAAATGGCTTATTTAGCCCTCTTTCATTAGACCCCAGGTAGAAGAGAAGACTGCCACACTCTCTCTCTCTCTGCAATGGCTATTTATGTGCATTAATCCTGATTTCGTATTGAAGTTTAATGAAGCATCAGTATTAAACTTTTATTGTTGTATTATGTGAATCACTCTGGATTAATCCACAAAAGAAGACTCACACCAGTGAGCCACTTAACATACTGAAAAATAAACTTTCAGTGAGGTCAGGAGTTTAATAAACATTTTGTGTTAAAACCACAACATTCTGGAAGCAATGTCGTGAAGCAAGATGCCTTTTTTTTTTTTTTTTTTTTTTTTGGTTGACGGCACTGATAAGAAAAAGTTTATTGGTACTTTTCTGTACCAGTCTGCCTGGACTTGTGTTTACAGATTAACTCTAAACAAGAGCATTTGTTACATCAAAAGCTCCAGGCAGATTTGTGCTGGAGAGCAAAATTCGCATAATTTTATGATAGCTGTAGCAATGTTTGTTCAGATCTTCTGTTATTTAGGTTTGAATAGTAGCGACAATCAACTGACTTTGACAAGCGAAGCAGAAACTTGTATTTGCTCAAATACACTTTTATCAAACTTTACTGTAGCGCCTTCTTTCTGAACATTGGGCATTACTTCTGCTGAAGCACCCTTTTTTCCCACTTGTTGGTTACTGCAAATAACAATAGAAAAGGTAAACAGTTATCTATAGAGTATGCTTTTTTGTAATGAATATTCATACATATGTTATCATAAAGGTATACATACTGCTCTACTATAAATATTTAAATATTTTCTTATTCACAAAGGTAAAATAAAGGCAAAACATAATCTATATAAATTGTGTGAAGTAGTTTTTAAGGTAAGTATCTAAGCTGGTTCGGTGATTTTACCTAATTTGATTAGATCACCTGTCTGACTTAGCTTAGTACATTTTAATATTTCTAGCCAGCTACAGCTTTATTAAAAGCTCTGTCCGAGGAATAGAATATCCAAGAATTTGCATTGTATCACAATCCTAATTTGTTGCCACTAGGTGTCAGCGTTGCCTCAGCAATAGCTCACAGTTTCAACCTCAATTTAAATGACATACTCTCTAAGTGTACAAGATGGATGTAACCCAACGCCATTTTTATAGCCAGCATGTACTCTGTCCAAAAAGGACCATCTGGAGCTCATTAACTGCAAGTGTGACCAAAAGAAACCATTCAAAGTGCTGAAACCCATAAAAACTCAACTGCATTGAAAATGACTACTTTTGAAACTGTTGATATGCTGTTTCTCTTGAAAGAAGACGTGCATTCTCAGCAGATCTAAAAGTGCCTATAAGCGCCTTTTATTACCAAAGGCGTCAAAAGGCCACCCTCGATCCTGCCATAGCCTGGAGTTGTTAATGAGCCTTCTGGGCCATAGTTTTGATAGCACAAACTCATTACATTTTCAGAGGTCTTCAAATATCAGACCACTAGATGGCACTGTAAGAAGAGGAAGTTTTATTCAAATCCTTTTATATTTCAGTAAGGTATTTGAAAAATATAATTGTATCCTATGCTACGTTTACACATACAATACAAAACATTTAAGTTTTAATTGCATCTCTATACACAGTTCACTTGGATTGGGTGTTTGATTAAAGGGCCTGTTATCAAAATCAATGCTTTTAGGAAGTGATAGTTACAGTCTTAGCATTTTGCATTGTATGAGTGCTCTGCTATTGTGTAGCCCAGTTCCTTCTGCTACTAATGCATCTTCTTGAAAACTTCTCTGGTCTGCATGTTTCTGACTGTATGCAACTGATATCTTCTATTTCCTCTTGCAAAAATATAATATTAAAATAAGCCTGATTTTAAAAGCTTACTGCAAAGTATCTATGTAGCTTAGTGCTGAGGAGCACCATCAGAGGAAGCTGAGATCTGATCCGATGTGTGGAATATGACCAAGTCTGCACAGACGTCTGAAAAACCAGTACCATATAAACCTGACCAGAAATACAATCAGATATGCAGCAGGTACCAAATAAGTAATATCCTTACCTTCTGCATGCTTATATATGGACACATAGGTTTCAGAAGGTCACATGAGATTCATAGGGAAAAAAAGTGTTTCATTACTTATTTACCAATGACTTGTGTTTTCAATATCTCTAAGGTCCTCATGTGACGTCTTGAAGCACAATTTAGGGACAGCACTGAGGTATCTACAAGCAGTATTTTATTTTTTTGTCTTCATTCACAGCTTTACACATGCCCCGTAAGGTATTATTCTTGTGGCATATAGCATTCCAATTTTTTGAAAATGTGAAAAAACCTAAAGTGAGTTAACTTTGTGAATATGACCCAGGAATTAAAATGTATATATATTATTATTATTTATTTCTTAGCAGACACCCTTATCCTGGGCGACTTACAATTGTTACAAGATATCACATTATTTTTACATACAATTACCCATTTATACAGTTGGGTTTTTACTGGAGCAATCTAGGTAAAGTACCTTGCTCAAGGGTACAGCAGCAGTGTCCCCGACCAGGGATTGAACCCACAACCCTCCTGTCAAGAATCCAGAGCCCTAACCACTACTTGTGGTTAACCACTATTTGGTAGATCCACCTTTTGCTGCAATAACAGCTTTAAGTCTTTTGGGGTAAGTATGTACCAGCTTTGCACACAGTGTCGGAGTGATTTTGGCCCATTCTTCTTGGCAGATTTGCTCCAGGTTGTTCAGGTTGGTTGGATGATGCTTGTGGACCGCAATTTTCAAATAGTGCCACAGATTCTCAATGGGATTGAGATCAGGACTTTGACTGGGCCACTGTAGGACATTTACCTTTTTGTTCTTGAGCCACTCCAATGTTGCTTTGGCCTTGTGCTTGGGATCATTGTCCTGCTGAAAGGTGAATTTCCTCCCAAGCTTCAGTTTTTTAGTGGACTGAAGCAGGTTCTCTTGCAGTATTTCCCTGTATTTTGCTCCATCCATTCTTCCTTCAATTTTAACAAGATGCCCAGTCCCTGCTGATGAGAAGCATCCCCACAGCATGATGCTGCCACCACCATATTTCACTGTAGGGATGGTGTGTCTTGAGGCATGGGCAGTGTTAGGTTTGCGCCACACATAGCGCTTTGAGTTTTGGCCAAAAAGCTCTATCTTGGTCTCATCTGACCACAAAACCTTTTCCCACATCGCAGCTGGGTCACTCTCATGCTTTCTGGCAAACTCCAGACGTGCTTTCAGATGGTACTTTTTGAGTAACGGCTTCTTTCTTGCCACCCTCCCATACAGGCCAGTGTTATGCAGAGCTCTTGATATGGTTGACTGGTGCACCATTACTCCACCCCCAGCCACTGAACTCTGTAGCTCCTTCAAAGTGATTGTTGGCTTCTCTGTGGCTTCTCTCACAAGTCTCCTTCTTGTTTGAGCTCTGAGTTTTGAGGGACGGCCTTTTCTTGGCAGTTCCTGGGTGGTGGTGTGATGCAGCTTCCACTTCCTGATTATTGATCCAACTGTGCTCACTGGGATATCCAAACACTTGGATATTATTTTGTACCCTTTCCCTAATCTATGCATTTGTATTACTTTATCTCTACCTTCTGTAGAATGCTCTTTGGTCTTCATTTTCCTTCAGATTCACAGCCTGACCAATGATCCTTCAACAGTGAGGTTTTTATCCAGAAAATGTGACAGCAACTTTAATGGTTCACAGGTGGAGGTAATTGTGTCCTCGTTAGGGCAATTTCTTTCATCGGTGTAAACTGGGAGCTTCCACAGCACAGGGGTTAAATACTTATGCAAGCAAAATATTTCAGTTTTTTATTTTTCTTACAAATATTTCCCAACATAAAACCAATGTCACCTTACAATAATTGATTTTGAGTTTCAGTGTTTTAAAATAAAATATCAAACAGAACGAAATTTCAATGTACCATTTGTAATTCAGTAATATGAGAGAATTGGTCAGGGATCTGAATACTTTTGCAAGGCACTGTATCTATCTCTCTTTCTATCTATCTATCTATCTATCTATAGAGAGATAGATAGATAGATATTTAAAACACAACATAATCAATTAAGCATAATCAGGAACACAACAGCCCTTATAAAAGTTGTCTATGGTAAAAGTATAGCAAAGTGATATAAAGCACAGACAAGCATTGTAAAGAATAGCGAGGTACTGTATGGTAAAGCATATTGATAAACATGGCAAACCAGGGTTAATGATGGTAACTGCATAGTATAACCGTGGGAAAAGCATGGTAAATACCATGCAGAAATACTGTGGTAAACTTTTATAAGGGAGGGGATCAACAGTATTCTTCAAAGTTGATGGAAGAAAAAAAAATAGACAATATATACCTTATTTAAAATAGGCAGTGAATTAATTAATTAATGATGGGTCTTTTCCAGTATAGTGCTGAACCTGACGGTGAATACACAAGCTTGTTTAAATACACTTAGTTGGCTTGTTTGTGTCTGGCTGTGTGCCACCCCTTGTTCACCGATGACTATAACAGACATTCCTTTAAAAAAAACTAAAAAAAAATGCTGTGCCTGTCTACCTGTAGAGCTTAACCCTTTCAGCAATGGAACACAAGCAAGGCTGTATCTGATCTGTAAGCGGGTGGCTTACTGTACGTTTAGTTAGAAAGGCTATTAGAGTATATGTACAGTATAGTCTTTCTACCATCACCATTAAGGTTTTATACCTAGTAGATCTGTGTAACTAGAGTTCACCAGGCCAGGATTGTGGTGGACCAGTGTTGGATTTGTTTTGCTGGATTCACAGTATGTTTTGGAATATGTTCTTATCGGATGTTCTTACAGAGTTTTGTGTTTTTGTTGGTGCAGTGAATTGTTTAAGGCATGCCCTCCAAATGTGGCAGGTTGTTGATTCATCTGTTGAAACAGGTTTTGGGAACATTTGCGACCGCAGGAGCATCTACAGATAAACGTAACGTCACAAAGGGATTGCTGGACTCATAGTCATTGAATTGAAGGAAGAATGGATGGAGCAGCAGTGTGGAGTAGTGTTTAGGGCTCTGGACTCTTGACCGGCGGGTCGTGGGTTCAATCCCCGGTCGGGGACACTGCTGTTGTACCCTTGAGCAAGGTACTTTACCTAGATTGCTCCAGTAAAAACCCAACTGTATAAATGGGTAATTGTATGTAAAAATAATGTGATATCTTGTAACAATTGTAAGTTGCCCTGGATAAGGGCGTCTGCTAAGAAATAAATAATAATAATAATGCTCACTGCTTTAGGATGTCGTGCTGTAATTGTCATAATTAAAGCATTAAGAAGTTTAATTAGGTTTTTCATTTTAATTCCTTTCCTTTTCTGTTCTGTTGAAGGACAACCATCACCCTTGGACCTGCACACCCTCAAACCCCAATGGGCGGCCTCCCTCCGCAAAAATAAGAATAATGGTTGGGAGAGACCTTGTATTATTGATGGTAAATAGCGCGAGTACCCACTCATTAGTGGACTCAGGATGCGGGCAGACTTTCATTAGAACTGCTCTTTTGGTGGGAGTGTCTTGGGAGGCACAGGGAACTATGATTATCCTTGTATCCTGTATCCACGGGGAAACCAAGACATATCCCACCATAAAAATGTATTTGACTGTCGGAAGTCAGACAGGCCGCGTAACCGTGGCTGTCGCGAAAAACTTACCGTATCCGGTAATTCTGGGTCGAGACTGGCCATACTTTAAACAAATAATCATCACGAAAGTAGTGCCAGTTTTCCATAGGACCATTGGGGCTGCGGGAGATTCTATTGGTTGAATTTTCCCGCCGAATTTAACCTGACAAGGTTAAAGAAATATTTTAACAGAAATAACATCCTGTATATTTGATACAATTATTTTGATTAACAGTGAATACCAGGAACCTCCAGAGGAAAGAGTGAACAGTTTATGCCTATAAGCACTGTATACATGCTCAGTTTGCGTGTACAGTAGATACGCATGGAGCAGCAAATGTTTCTGGAGCATTTCTGAGTAGGTGAATCAACTATGTCCCGAACTTTGATTTAATTGTGCCAAAGAACAGCAAAAACAATATGGATCAAAAAACAGCTAAGTAGTTTTTGGAATGAAATCCACAAGTAAACCTGATTTTATTGGAACTATTGCACCATGAGCACTGTCGTTCCTGGTTGAGTTTTAAAGCAGCTAATACTTAATTTGCATAAAGCAACACACACACGCATCGTTTTTCTGTTCTTATCTAAATCTGCAACAGTCTCCAGGTGCCCCTTGAACAGACCTACCAGCATCCCTATTAGCTGCTTCAGTTATAATGGCATTGGTGCACTTTTTATAGGCAAGGCAGCTGACAACTGAATTAGTTTACCCTCCTTAGTATTCCACTGCTTTATGACAATAGCCTAAGGGTTTAGATAAAGATAACTGTGCCATTTTCTCATATGGTTAATGCAGCAGTTGAAGTGACACCTTGTCAAAACAATTGTTTACAAAATAAAATGAAAGTACTGAGTATCACCAGGAGGTGGGGTAACTTTTTTATTTTCTAAATTTAAAATGATACAATTAACTATTGTATATTTTAAAAAATGAACCCTTGAAATGTATATTTTCTTTTATTTAACAAACAACATTGCAACATCATATAGTTCTGATGTTGGAATCTGATGTAACCTGCCATTATCTGTGTTTCTTTATTTTAAGGATTAAATTCAATTAGACAATTTTATGAACACATTATACAGTATATTTAACATGTACTCCATTACTTAGATTCACAACCTGTTAAAATACTAGACCATATGAGTAAATATGTATAACAAGTAAGGTTTGTGGGGAGAGATGAATTATCATGGTGCTTCAGCAGACATATCATCCTAATAAACTCTGACTTTAGCCAATGCCACAGTATCTATTGGCAACACCGGTTGCATACATAAAACAATGACTATTTTCAACTGACGATAATAAAATATTTTTTCATTATTCAGTGTACATACCAGCAGCAATTCCAGTACAATTAATGACATTGGGTCATTCGCTTACTTCTTGCAACATTAATTGCTATGCTACTGTACTGTTCTAAAAGTTCATAGATTGTATATAGAGGGTCTCTTATGAGATGAAAGATGTCACCTTGTGGAGTTTGGTCTTATACAAAAAGAAACGTCCTACACAACATACTAACTTATTATTAATCACAAAAACAGCTTTTGTTCTGGCTTGTTGCTGTATCACCATTTACTGATGAATGCCAAATTAAACATCACTTTTCCACTTAATGTGCTAACTTTCAATGTACTCTTCATATCTGATCTATTTCATTGAACTGTGTCTGGCTGAGGGAAGGATGCTTAGAGCACGCAAGTTGAATGTCAATCATGTTATGTACCGCTTTTTCAACACAGCTCTCCAAGAGCCTAGGGAGCTAATGTTTAATAGGGAATCTGAAGTAAGACTTACAGGTTAGATCACTACAGCTTTTTCTAATTAGACATGAGCAAGTGAGACATGAGCCCCCCCACAGTAGGTCCTTAGTGGAGAATTGTGCTGGTAAGCCACACTGAACTTGCAAGCTATCCTAATCCACCCACTCAGACATCTGATCAAATACAAGAGTAAATGAAGTGGCAAATCCTTAGCCACTTGTTGCCCAATTAACAGGTTTCATGATGTTTCAGTGAAGAGTCGGCTAAAAACAACTACATTCCTCTAAAAAGTGAATGCTTTTTTGCAGTTTCTTTTGATCAGGTTGGTTTAGTTTGTAGAAGATTAATCACAATTTCACCAGAGGTAACACAAAGAGCTGTGTAGTTTCCCCCCACTGATGTTAAAACAACACTCTTGAAAATGCTGCACTCTTAAGTAATGCTTGTTTAAAGACAGGACTAAATAATACATGCAGCAGGTTGGGCAGGTTTGAAAAAAGTTAGTATTTTCCCACTACTGCTTAGGTTATAACTCCATGTAGTAGACTTAACACTTCTTCGTGAAAGAGAGGGAAATACTACAAACATGTACAAAGGGAAGGTGTCTGTGTTATTTGCTTATTACAGAATGTTATACTGAAGATAATACAAATTAGTGAGAATTAGTTGATTGCATTTATTTCTGCTGTAGAATACATTGTGTTCATTTTGGCTGATATGACAGACCCACTTGTTTGCTACAGGAATACCAAAAAAAGTGACACAGAATGCATTCAATTACTAATAACATTCAGCTGCCAGTTTTTGTTACAGGCAGGCTTGAATGCAATAACTGTATTACTGCTGTAGCCCTTGAGGATCATATGATAGAACACGTGGCACAGCTAAACATTGGGCTGTTTTTTATTCAATCCCACAGAACAAGACACAAGCTGTAGAATGTATACTGGAATTGCCCATATATATAACGATGTGATGTCTACAAAAAAAAAAAAAATCGATGGCCAAGTTAGACCAGTTGTGTTTTGTTGCATTCCCTAGAACACATAATGAAAACCCACCTTCATTAAATGTATGTTCTTGTTCTTCAACAAGGAGAATACGAAAATATGAAGAATACTTTGACTGCTTACTTTTATTTCATAGATTGATAAAACACAATTTTCGAAAAATTGTGAAAAAGTTAAAAACTCTTAACACCAAATTATTAAAAATGTTCAGTTTAATCATCCAAACAAAATAACATAAATTAATCTTTGTCAAATATTGTTACCTAACACTAAATAAAAGTAAAATAAACTCAGGATACATAAATCTTTTTCAAATTACAAATGGCTAAAGGGCTCTAAATTATAGTGAACAAAATATAAATAAATTCTAGTAAATATACAAAATAAGGTCTAATACAATACTATGCAAATGCATAGATCAGTCATCCCTGAGCCTCAAGCCTCTCTTGTGCTTGTGGCTACAGATTTTCATCGACATCGCATTTAATGTCTTCATCTGCAGCGTGGATGTGCTGCAAACCACTCTCGCACTACCACTGCATGATGGAAATTGACATTGTCCCACACCACGACAAATGTGATTACTTCATTTGGTTGTACGAGGTGATTGTGCAGCACATCCAGGAAATTCAGCAGATGTACTGAATTGTATGCCCCTAGTAATGGGCTTCGTGCTACAACACCATTCTCGGAAATGGCGGCACACATAGCGATATTCCCACCACGCACATCGACTGGCACATCGACTGTGGCACGCTGGCCGATGAGGTTCCGACCACGGCGTCGACGTTTGGCCAGATTGAAGCCAGCTTCATCTATATAAAGGAATTCATGTCAGTCGACACTGGCATCAAACTCCATCCTCCTCTGTGAAAAAAAGATGTTCAGTTGTGATTACACTTCACTTTCACAATTCACAGAACTATGGTCACCATCCTCCTACTGTACTGTAGAATACAGCTCACATACCTACGGTAGTATAATGCAACTTACTGTTCATACCATTACTGCAGTACTTATAAAATAACTGTACACTTACTTGAACATATTGATATCGTAATGCCTTCACCCTTTCCTCATTTCTTTGAAAAGGGACCAAACAGATCTGCTTCATTGTGGTTTGATGTTGTCAGCAACAATGTTCCTTTGGATTTCCCTGAGGCAAATGTCATTCTTGGCTTGGACCATTTCTATTATGGCCATCTCCTGCTCAGCAGTGAAGATACGGCAACGCCCGCCACTGCCTTCTTTCCTTTCAATTCTGAAAACACAGAGCACAGTAATGCATATGTAAAAGATTTCACAGCAACACTACTGTAAACATACACTTTCAGCAATTACTGTAATACTGCACGTATGTACATGCAGTGTAATCCAATACTGCATACACTTCACTTACTTGTTCAGCAGTACGCAATGTTTGGATTATTGAGGCTACAGTTGACCTCTTCAGATTGGGTTGGATGACCAGTCCAGCTGCTCTCAATGACAAGCCTCTGTTCACTACATGGTGAATTATGGTTTCTTTTATTTCATTGGAGACAACGGCACGTCTTGGTTGTTGACCTTGATGTCGACCACGACCAAGACCACGACCACGACCACGACCAGCAACTCCTGCAGCCTGCTCCATGTTGTCACAAGCTGCTACTGTTTCCTCACAACCTTTTATGTAGTGGTGTATTAATTATCAATTAAGATTCTCTGCATTCTCACATGGACAAGGCCATTTGCAATAATGAGCACTAATCGTTAGTAAATGAAAATATAATTAAGTACTTTGCGAGAATAGATATTAGCATTTGAAATATGTCTTTAAGAGAGGCAATAACACTTAAAGCATTTTGTACGTAAACATGTGAAAATGTGTTTCGAGTTTAGAATTTTGGAACTCAGTTCTTTTTCTTCTTGTTAAGAGTTTTGAATGTTTTGATAATCTTTTGAATAATGTGTTTTAGCAATTGTACAAAACTGTAATCCATCACTGATTATGAAATGATACCTGTTGGAAATCTGCGTAACTCTTGAGTGTGCATGAAACAAAACTAAATAACTAGGGGAAGTTAGTGTGGGGTCATTGGATTGTTGTTTCAAATACAGCATGCATTCAAATCATCCTTCACCGAACAGGTGAATAAACGGGAGTAGAGCACACGAAAGAGGGTACACAGGTTGTGGATTTGTTATTTTTCTTGATTTATAGCTATTTAATGTTTCAAATACATTTGTTAATCGGGTTCTTAGAAAAAGAAAAACACCAATCAATGGAATAAAATGGTTAAATAATACTTAATGTGTGATGTTTGCCTATGAGACAAACAGTGATAGGTATGTATAGCGTTTGTTGTATCTTCTTAATATAAAATAGACTTGATTATACTGCGTTTGTATTTTTAGCAGTACGTGATTATGTTTATCCCTCGATGTCGCGATATGGAAATTATTATCGATATCGAACGATATGTAAGGTATAAACCACGACCGGCAGTGGAACTGCACGGGCGGAAGTGGTTTATACTGCATATAACATGGCTACAGTCATTTGGGGATGAAAAATAATTAAAACACATTTTAAATTAAGACAAAACCAACAACTTTTATCGTGTATACATCCGCAATGTAATATAGTCCCAAATTTAATTTAATTACATTTATTGATCTCTTATTAAAAATAAATTGCACATGTCCATTTATTGTGAAATTCTGCATAGAATGTGGCATCTCACTAGAAACTCTTTGAGGACTGAACACACGCTGATGATGGGCGGAGTTTAAAATGAGACCGAGGAAGTAAGGGGAAAAGCTGCCATGGATGCTGAAGCTGTATCTGTATCAGGTGAGTTTGTGTCCTCGTTATATGTGAGGCACACATATTAAAGTCAGTTTTCATCCTTTCGGATCTCAAAATATGTTTTTGTTAATTGTCGGAGACCCTCGTGTCCAAGTTTTGCCAGATTAAGTTGAAGATCAAACCAGACTTCATACACTTAGCCGACCGCGGTGTCAGGAGACAGTGCCTCACTTTCCCACAGACGCTTAAAATCCAGACCTGTAATTCGGGGGGTGGTGTCTGGCCTTGTCTTTACCTGCTTTTCTAAAAGTTTTCATGACTGACAGGACTGTTGGACTGACATGACTGTTGGTTTTAAATTCGCTGCCAGCAGAGATGTCAAAACTTCTACTGTTAAAATATCTATTTAGTCCAGTTCAGCGTTATAAAACTGGAGACTGAATACTGGTCCCCAGCTGAACTTCTTGCACTGGCATCATTTTTACTTATTTCCTTAAAATGAATGTCCAACCAGTCTTAAATACATGAACAAACCCATGCTGTAGTTTTTTTTTTTTTTTTAGTGTTTTTTCAATCTTTGTTTTCTTCTATTTCATTTAGCTGTCCCTCATCTACTGTTATGTGTTACTCTTGCCAGTTGCTGGTGCACTTATTTTATTTGTATTTTTTTTTTCAGGTGGACTGCTGTCATCACTCAAAGCTGGTGTTGTACCAGTTATCTGGAGTTTCATCCCCAAATATGTTAAAGGAAATAGGTGGACTGTCACTCATTTTTGGCAGTGGTTTTGTAACTAATAACAAATAAAATGGCAGTTTGTCATGGAATTTAGAATGCAGTGGTGCCTAGTGATTTTCAGTGTGAAGCAGCTCATTAGTATGCAAGCCATGCTATACGCACGGTCATGTGATGCTGTTTAACCAGGTTGTTATTTTTCCAAGCCGTGTTATAAATCAAAATATCGATATTGGTGCCCACCCCTAATTTTATAATATATATATATATATATATATATATATATATATATATATATATATATATAGCGCTCCAGATAAGGGTTTTGGGTCTGGGAGTAACTTACCCTCTAATTTGAACACAGAGAGTAAAATGTATTTTCAGAGGGTAAAATGCAACATTACCTTGTTAAAGTCATCAGTAATCTCGATGAATAATGGTAATGGGGTAGCCATTAAAAAACACCCTTCCATTTTAACTGCAATGTTACTTTGAACTACTATACAACCACTCGTGTGTTCTACAAGGTTCTTCACTTTATCGGTTCAGCTAATTTTTTTCGAGGTATCACACTGCCTGTGCAAATTTATTATGTTACTTATGTTTTAACATTAAATTCTTAAAATCAGTGAACATCATAACACTTCTGCATGAAGCCATACAGATACATACAATAAGGAAATGCATTAATAAATTATAAAACAGTTTGTTTAATATTATAGGCACCTTTTTTTAGCGTTTGCCTCTGACTATGGTTTCAGTTGGATTTTTAGCTGGACTGGGGTGTTTACGCTTCAACCTATGTAGCTTCGAAATGTTCTTATTCTGATTGGCTGCAAAGACAATACATGAAATTTAAATTTAGTGTATATTTCAGATTTCTTAATGTGTAAAAACGGCAGGTACGCAGCTTATATGGATCGCTGTGTGTTTGTATATGTATATGTATGTATATATATATATATATATATATATATATATATATATATATATATATATATAATGAGAATCATGATTTATACAAGATTATGTATCTATGGCTGTATTACCATAGTGAACTATAAAAGCTATTACTCTGCACTAGCACTTCACTCTTTTGGGTACTGTTGTCAATGAATGTCCTGAGGCCCTGCTTAAATACAGTATAAACCTCTTAGTCACATGACTCCCTGTTTGAAAAGTTAAAAAGGAAACTATATGAATATGCTCATTTTTGTAGAGCTTTATTTACCTTACTAATACTGCCCCCTTTTGACTGGCATTTTCTATTGTTTAAGCATATAGGTCCTTTTCGGACATTTACCAAAGGTTATTGATAAAGGCAATTGGTTATTCTTGAGATTTGCCAGTAAATGCCTGAAGTAAAATGTTATCATGCTTATTTCGGACATTTACCGCTTTACTTAGTAAATGTTGACATCAAATCTTAAGATTTGCCAATATTCTGAGTTTTCCATAACTTATGCATTTATACAACAAAAAATGCTACTGGTCCAGCCAATTGATTTCAACTAAGCAAATTATTTCTGCTGTATAGTTATAGTTACGTATACCAGCCTCTTGAAAGTACTGTTCACACTAGAACAAAATTTATATTATAAGAAAGTTTCAAGAATCTGTAATTTGGACCGTGAACCCTGGGTTAATAGAAACTGGGAAGCCACATCATTACTCCTCTGAAGAAGGTTAATGGGCTGTCTCCATTTATTCACATATTTAACTGATAATTAGTACCTCAGGGCCTGGTTCACTAAAGTTCTGTAGATTTTCAAAAATGTGTTTCTACCATTTGCATTCCACTTGGAGCATTCATGTATCATCTGAAAGATACACTAGAACAGACTTATCAAGATCTGTACACCAAAATGAAAGTTACATATTTATTTTGGTAAACATAAAATAAAAGCAAGTGCAGAGAAAGATTTTGAGGGATAATTCCAATAAATATAACTTTATCAAAAAATAAATAACAAAAAAAAGAACCATAATTGAAAAATAACTGATCTGTTGCTTCCTGCGACTAACCGTAGGGTGAAATTCATCAATTCATATATTTATTTCTATAGTGCCTTCATACAAAAAAAACATTCTCAAAGCACTGTACAAGACAAAATAAAAGGAAGTCAAAACATAGAAAAAAGAAAGCAACATAAAAACATTTTATGATATGATAAAAATAACTTTAAAAAAGCAAAAAGAAAGAAGTGTACACATTTTAAAACACAGTTTAAAGGTTCATTTTTAAAAGCTAAGCTATAAAAGTATGTTTATATCTTGACTTAAAACCATTAACTGATGTGGCACTTCTGATATGAGGTGGCGGTGCATTCCACAATCTAAAAGCTTTCTTCCTTCACCATCCTATTATTATTATTTGTTTATTTATCCAAGGCAACTTACAGAGACTAGGGTGTGTGAACTATGCATCAGCTGCAGAGTCACTTACAAATACGTCTCACCCAAAAGACGGAGCACAAGGAGGTTAAGTGGCTTGCTCAGGGTCACACAATGAGTCAATGGCTGAGGTGGGATTTGAACCGGGGACCTCCTGGTTACAAGCCCTTTTCTTTAACCACTGGATATATGTGTGCAAGTATTGGTATTTAATCATAACAATACCACATTTAATCAGTTACCTTTTTAAAAGCCTCAATGAGAGAGGAGTCAACATTCAAATGTAATCCTTGAACATGTTTTTATGCTACAGTAGTTTTATACTGTTACAGTTATTGTATTTTAAGAAAACATGCCTTTGCACTTGCTTCAAAATAGCCTCCGATGTGAAGTTTTGAACCATCCGCAGTTGTAGTTTGCACTTGATCAATCTTGATCAATCAAACAGACCCACTTTTTTTACATGCAATATACTGTACTGATTTTGTGAATTTCTGTGAACAGATTTCTGAACTGTGGAAGTACAGGGGAGTCAACAATCTCATGAAGATGTTAAATGCAGAATTTTCAGCTATGGTGTTTGCTGCAATGTGGCAAGACAAGGGGCAAAAACTGCTGACCTGCATGAAGGGGGTGGGGGTAATCAAGCTTGGTGGAGCCTGAAGTCTGCAGACTCTTTTAAGTTGTCAGTTCTACTGCTCACATAAAGCAATAGGTGACTAAACTGAGAGTGCTATTCAGATTTCAGATTTTGTTTTCTTTGTTTATCATTGCAAAGTGTAGTTTTGTTTTTGCTTCCTATTCTTGAGAAATTACGTGTTGTATTTTACTTTTCTAATCAAAGTAGAATCTTATATAATGAGGTCTGGAAATAATTTAAATAAAGTGTTGGAGCAGGTAATCTGGACTTTACTGTATTTTAGCAGCTTTATCTGTGGCAAACCCAGTCATTGAGGCTTTATTACCATAGTGAACTATAAAAGCTATTACTTTGCACTAGCACCACTCTTTTGGGGACTGATGTTGATAAATGTGATATTTTGACCTGAGGCCTTGTTTAGCTACAGTATAAATCTTAGTCCTCACTGTAGTCACATGACTCCCTGTTGGATTAAAACCATTGTACAGGCATTATATCTAAACCGCTACAGTTGCACCACTCGCCTTTCCTTACAGGGGTCGCTGCTGAGATGAAATTCAAACTATAAAGATTATAGTCGGCATATAAAAAAAGGGAGAATAAATAAATACACAAATAAACAAGTAAATAAAAGTGTTATACAATACAGTTGATGTGGAGCATTGTATTTAATGATATGCAATATATATATATATATATATATATATATATATATATATATATATATATATATATATATATATATCGTGGATCCCCTTTGCAGTTGTGTAAGTCTTTCAACATTGCATAACTGTATACTGGCCCAGGCAAGATAACTCCAGTCAAAACAACAGTAAACTAAACTTATTTGCCATTTGTATTTATTGTTCAGTGTAAAACACAAGCTATTTTTTACACAAATACAAGCACCACCCTCCAACAATTACCTATGTCCCAATACATAGAGGGCAATTTGTGTGTGCTTCTATATGTTTTTAATATTCATTTTTTTTTTTTTTTATATATTCTTATTTAATTGAAAAAGGAAAGGGAGCTGGCAGGACACACTGGGAATATGAATGAGAAACAACACACACACACACACACACACACACACACACACACACACACACACACACACACACACATATATAGATCGGCGTGTGTGTTGTTCTCATTCATATTCCCAGTGTGTCCTGCCAGCTCCCTTTCCTTTTCCAAAGGTAATGCTGAGGTCTGAGCTACTCGTTAATGGAAGAGTACAGCTCGCTAACAGGCCTGCCAATGCTGTCACTGCAGAGCCACACAGTCCCTGAACATCAAGGCACTTTCTCTCTCTGCCTTGCAAATGACTCTGAGGAGCCGGCCTGGATGGATGATTTTTTTTTTCTTTCTTTTTTTTTTTTTTAAACAGCACTCACTTTTTTTGAACTGGGCTCCCAGAGAGCACTCTGGTCTGCCACGCACGGCTCGCCGCCTACCTGCTCAACTGCGGGGAAACAAGCTTCTGAAGGCATTAATGGGATTTTGCCTGAGGCTGTTTTATTAAGATGTTGGCTTTTTCTGCTGCCTATGCAGCTGACACCATTCACTGTCAGCTTTCTCTGCCACCATCACCCCCCCTCCTCTCTCCACACACACCCCTCCATTCCCTCCCAACAATGCTCTGCATTACTTGCTTCAATTAGTGTTCATGGCTCAGTGCAGGCAATTGAGGAAGAAAGCGCTCTCTTGGCCAGATGAGGCTCAGTCATGGAAGGTTATAATGCCATTCTCCACTCTGAGCTGGGGTTTGACAAGATCAATTGTCTGGGTTTAAGCTCCATTTCTTTCGTTCTATTTTTTTTTTTAAAAATCACTTTTTGTAAGGATATAATATTTGTTACGAAAAAAAGGTTTTACTGTTGGGAATATTTAAAAAAAACAGGACAGATATATATATATATATATATATATATATATATATATATATATATATATATATATATATATATATATATATATATTAAAAGGAACTGTGTCTTTAAATAATTTATTATATTACATACAGTATGTAGTTTTTCATGGTTTTATTTTAAATACCTTTTCATTATAACAAGAGTTTCACATAAAGTGCAGGTATTATATTTCATTTAGAATTTCCCCTACTAATGAAGAAGTTTATTTGTGCTGTAGCAACCAGGATATTGTCTCATAAAGAGATTAATCTTTAGACATATTCTTTGCTGAATTAAACCCGTCATTTTTAAAGTTACTGGATATTGCAAGCATCTCAGTAACCAGCATTTATCAAACAGCTGTAGGTATTGCTCTGAGTTTTACTGTTTTATTACATTTTTTGCTGCCAGCTAGAGTGTTATAATAAATGGAATAAAACAAACACAATTTTAAAATACATATCTATTTAGGAAGAATATCATATACATCATAGAATTAAGCTTTGGAACATGAACAATAAAGCATGTTCATTCTAAGTCTGTATAATGAAAATACAAATTGTCTTTAATGAAACTGTTCTAGACAGTTGCCTTGTTTAACAGCAATCTGGAAAGTTCATGAATAATAAACTTTATTCAATCATAAAAATGTAATTAAATATTCATATTTCCAAGAGTTAAAGACAAAAGACTAAAAATTACTGTATCAATATTAACGTGTGCCACAATAAATTAAGTGCACCTAATAATATCTCAGATATGCAGAACTGTCTGTATATGTGTTTGTACACATTGAACCCTCAGATGTCAACATGGAGGGTGGTCAAAAGTGATCCTACTTACGATTGACTGAAACTGGCAAACAAATTCAGTTTGCTGCCCCATTTGCCTGTGATTTAATGAAATGAAGGAACAACAGTGATGAAATTATATAGCAGTTAACAGCTAAATAGGCTTTATTTGTATTTAAAATAGATGTATTTTTTAACTAGACAGGTGTCTGATAATTATGTGTTTATATATTCTTTAACAATATATATATATATATATATATATATATATATATATATATATATATATATATATATTTGTTTTACTTCTCTCTATCTGTATTAATATACCATATAAAATGGGTATTTTAAATACTGTATCCTGATAGGTCAAAACAGGATACATAGGGATGTTGCTATCACAGCATATCACCATGGGTCAGCAATTCTTTTCTTAAAAAAAAAGAATAAAACGGTTTGTACAGTGGCAAGCACCCAAGAGTCTGAGGTGCAATTGCGGCAGTATTGTAGCTGGTGTTGTGAGAAGGGGTGGGTCTGAGGCCGCAAGCCTTCCGCTCTCGGTGGGAGCGTTGCAGTATCTCCTCCACCGCTGGCCCGAAGGTATGGCCAGGGGAGATAGGCGCGTCCAATAGGGCCGACTTGTCTGTATCCGGGACCCTGGCCTGTGACAGCCAAAGCTGTCTGCGTGCCACTACAAGACCCACCATGCTTTTACCCAGGGCCTGCCTGAGCACTGAAGGCGCTGAAGCACCGAGGCGTCGAGGCTCTGAAGCACCAAGGTTGTCGAAGCACCAAGGTTGTCGAAGCACCGATGCACCGGGGCTTTGAGGTACCGAAGCACAGAGGGTATCAATTCAGGGAGTGCCTGTGCAACGAAGGCGCCAAGGCACTGAGGCGTCGAGGCTCTGGGGCACCGAGGGTGTCGAAGCACTGATGCACCAAGGCTCCGAGGCACCTATGCACTGAAGGCACCAATGCAGGGAGTGACCAAGCACCAAAGGTACCGAAACACAGAGGTGCCGAGGCTCTGGAGCACAAAGGGTGGCGATGCACTGAGGTGTTGAGGATCTAAGGTACTGAGGTACTGATGCACCAATGCAATGAGTGCACCGAAGAAACCGATGCTGGGAGTGTCTAAGCACCGAGGCACAGAGGTTCTGCGGCACCGAGGGCATTGAAGCACCGAGGCACCAAAGTGCCGAGGCTCTGAGGCACGAGACATAGAGGGCGCCAAGGCACCGAAGGTACCGAGGGCACTGAAGGCACCAAGCACCAGGGGCATAAGCATCGAGGTTACTGGGCCGGGTGTCTAGTCTGGGCCGCATGCAGTCACACAACAGATGCAGCGCGCAGCTTGCAGCGGAGTGGAGCACAGCCTTCAGACAGTACACAGAAAAAAGAGTGTGTCTTATGTGGGCTATTCAGACCTAGAGGAGGAAGCACACGTTGTATTATTTTTTTTTATTTATTTATTTTTTTAAAACAACACACACACATACTCACACACAGAAGCTGAAGGGTGGGGTATACACAAAAAGGTCAGCCCAGCAGCGCCAACTCAACACCGGGCTCCGGAGGAGGAAGCGTCTCTCTTTTCTCTTTCGTTATTTTTTTTATTATTATTTTTTATTTTATTTTTTTAGCTGCAAAAAGGAAAAACAGAGACAGCAGATGCTGTAGGTTAGAAAGCAGACTACAGTCACCGAGCGATGTAGGCTGTTGAAAGTAAACAGAGCTCAGTTCCGCAGTGTTTCAGCTCAGTCATCAGAAGCCGAGTTTCTGATTGCGGGAAGTGGCAAGCAGACTTCCATCAATAAATTGCAGTGGAATTATAGCAGAAAACTTGAAGTGAGAGGTTTTACAAAGAATCAATCATACACCTGGAGAGATTAGTTATACCTACCTTACCTACCTGATTGTGAGAAACAAAAGAGAACATGATCTCCACGGAGTGACTATTTAATCCCTCGGTAGGCGGGACCGAGGACGTCACTCTCCGGAGGGGCCTATCAGCAGCTCTGACATAAAATGCTCAGTAAATACCTGATCTGTGGCAGGTATATCCCAAAAGTATTGTTGTTGTTCATCTTCGAATTGAAAGGGAACTGTCCTCAAATGATTCTAGGGCATTTGCCAAGCACTCCCACCTTTCACTTCCTGAGCTCGGCACCTCTCGGACATCAATCCATCCTGACCCTAACCCAACCCCAACCCTAACATTAAGCAACCCCAGCCCTAAAACTTAACCCTAACCCAATACATAACCCTAAACCTAACTCAGTTTTAGGCGAAAGGATATTTTATAAAAATGACATTTTTCTTAATTAAAAAACTTTTTTGCATTTCTTTTCAATTTAGTTAGTTAACCCATTTTATAAGCGCAATAAGGCGTGGTGATATTAGAGTATATCACACATCCTGTGGTGCCTTACTGGTTAAATATTACATTTATTTCATTTATATAAACTTTCTTTTTGGAATATAATTAGTTCATTCTTCTTTTTTGTTTTATTGCAATTCAGGCCCAGAGGGTCTGTTGTGACCCGCTGTGGATTTTATAGACATGTTTATAACCACACCCATATTGCCACCCATGGTGCCCCCCAAGACCAGTACTGGTATCCCTTGCTTCTGGATCACTGCTGGCTCCAGATGGCATCTCATGCCGTGCATGTCAAGTAGAGGCCCTAACAGAAGACTGCCCTGCACATCTTAGTCATTAGATACAGTAGTTTCGAAGCTTAGACCAGAACAATATCTTCCTCTCAGTAATTAAACAAGATTGTCAATGATATTCCAGAGCACTGCATCTGGCCATCATTTTTTGACACAAAGTCTCTGGATCAAGTCCCATTTCCCCAAGTTTGCAGTCTGATGGTTTGCTAATGGTTCTGCTGGAGTGGTGCATTGTGTTTTTTTTTTTTTTTTTACTGTAAAACTGATAATACCCATTATGTTCTTTACACACCAGGCCTCTCTTGCAGCTGTGGCTCAGGTATCAGTTCCTTAAGTTATCTAAACTGGTAGTGCTACCTTATAAAACATGTTTCATGTAAGTAAAAAAGCAAATGAGCTCAAATCAAGATCAGATTACAAAAGACCAGCCAGCCGTGATGTCCCACCATTCTCGCCTGGGTGGCAAGACATGACAAGACATTGGAAAGTAATTGGATTCATATTTGTGTTTTTATTTTGTTGTTGTTTGATTATAAAGGAAATGCACACTTTTCAGTTTGCATGAGTTATTTAAAGAATGTCTGTCTTTTTTAAGGTTAGAAGTACTGGTCACAAACAGATATTTGGTTTCTTATTCCTGTCGCTGTGTTGAAAAATGTAATGTGGATCAGGTAACTTTTGATTTCCTTATAGCCTTTCACTTTCTTCAGGGAAAAATGCTTGCGTGCCTTTCTCTTTTTCCTCAAAGGCTCATTTGATTGGTGTGCCCTGGGGAGAAAAGATATAAAGATTAGCCTAAAACCAACATGGACCTTGCATTTTCAGTTAAGTGAGTTCTGGTGAACCAGCTTTCATTCACTTGAACTATATTCACACTGTCTTAGCATAAAAGTAACACAGCCTGAGTCAAGACTATTGCTTATTCAAGCAATTATCATTACAGCTTTTACTGGCATATTGTGTTTATTTGCTTTGCAGTAAACAACAATGCATTCCGACTTGATGCTTTATTTCATATTTTAATTATGAGATTATTATGAAGTATTGTATAGCATTTTCCTTTTAGGAACAATTATGGTTTGTTCAGTATTCCAAAACAAGTTAATGTGACTATTCAGATGTGGTATAAGCAGAAAAAAATCTTTCTCCTCGTATCTGTCCTCTGATTCCAATGTTACCTGTTTCATGATTTAACCACACAAACCCAAAATTGTGCAATGCTCAGCAATAAATCCTGCAGGTACTGTATAATGATGCCTATGATCTTTTTTACTCTGAAATTTACCAAGAAAGAAAGAAAGAAAGAAAGCATGTGTGCAACACAAAGCTATTACAACACTTCAGTAACTAAGTGAGAGTGGACTTCAGCCTTCATTTTGAAAATGTAGATGTCGTTGGACCCTTTTCTGAACTTGCTTAATGAGGCATGTAATCATCTCCTGAGGAACTGTAATAACAGAAAGAGGCTTGCCCTTAGAATGAACAGGTTGACCAAAGTACTCTTCATGGGTTGCTTCCTCCAGACTTCAAACACAGTTAAACATGTTTGTTAAATTTCTCAGTTGTTCTAAATACAAAATGATGTGGAGTTATATGGAAAAGCCTCAGCTGCCCTGTACACCTTATTATCCATATTTCAGATATTATTTATACCATGTGCTTTATTATCTGTGCTATGTCATTGTTTATATTAGAGCCTGTTAATTATTTCACTGTCGTAAAAATCATAATATATATATATATATATATATATATATATATATATATATATATATATATATATATATATATATATACAGTGCCTTGCGAAAGTATCCGGCCCCCTTGAACTTTGCGACCTTCTGCCACATTTCAGGCTTCAAACATAAAGATATGAAACTGTAATTTTTTGTGAAGAATCAACAACAAGTGGGACACAATCATGAAGTGGAACGAAATTTATTGGATATTTCAAACTTTTTTAACAAATAAAAAACTGAAAAATTGGGCGTGCAAAATTATTCAGCCCCCTTAAGTTAATACTTTGTAGCGCCACCTTTTGCTGCGATTACAGCTGTAAGTCGCTTGGGGTATGTCTCTATCAGTTTTGAACATCGAGAGCAAACTGTAAACGACACTTTTTATGGATATCTTTAAGAAATGGCTTTCTTCTTGCCACTCTTCCATAAAGGCCAGATTTGTGCAGTATACGACTGATTGTTGTCCTATGGACAGAGTCTCCCACCTCAGCTGTAGATCTCTGCAGTTCATCCAGAGTGATCATGGGCCTCTTGGCTGCATCTCTGATCAGTCTTCTCCTTGTATGAGCTGAAAGTTTAGAGGGACGGCCAGGTCTTGGTAGATTTGCAGTGGTCTGATACTCCTTCCATTTCAATATTATCGCTTGCACAGTGCTCCTTGGGATGTTTAAAGCTTGGGAAATCTTTTTGTATCCAAATCCGGCTTTAAACTTCTCCACAACAGTATCTCGGACCTGCCTGGTGTGTTCCTTGTTCTTCATGATGCTCTCTGCGCTTTAAACGGACCTCTGAGACTATCACAGTGCAGGTGCATTTATACGGAGACTTGATTACACACAGGTGGATTCTATTTATCATCATTAGTCATTTAGGTCAACATTGGATCATTCAGAGATCCTCACTGAACTTCTGGAGAGAGTTTGCTGCACTGAAAGTAAAGGGGCTGAATAATTTTGCACGCCCAATTTTTCAGTTTTTTATTTGTTAAAAAAGTTTGAAATATCCAAGAAATTTCGTTCCACTTCATGATTGTGTCCCACTTGTTGTTGATTCTTCACAAAAAATTACAGTTTCATATCTTTATGTTTGAAGCCTGAAATGTGGCAAAAGGTTGCAAAGTTCAAGGGGGCCGAATACTTTCGCAAGGCACTGTATATATATATATATATATATATATATATATATATATATATATATATATATATATATATATATATATATATAATATATATATTGTGGCAGAGTGTCCCACCCCTATTTATTATTATTTGTATTATAGTTTGCAGTGCAGATAACAGCGCCGCATATTTCTTATTATTTATAATTTAAAACCCGTGAGGATGTGTGACTGATCAGCTACTGATTATTTAACTAGCTGACAGTCACGTATCCTTACCAAACACGTGCAGACTGTGGCCGAGGGGTAATAAGATAATTAACAGCTAGTTAACCCCTCGGCCAGAGTATAAGAACCTGCAGCTGTCCGTGCTGCAGGGTGGTGTGTAGAGAGGAGAGTACGGGGAGATAGAGAGGAGACAGAATTTAAAGTAACAATTGCTAAGATGTGCTGGATTAGCCAGCACGACACTTACTTGTTTGTCTGTCTGGTTTGTTTGGCCCTTGTGCCTTTTTGTTTAGTGTTTTGTTATTGTTTAAATCTTTTGTTTTGTTTATTTGATTTATTAAACATGCCGAGTGCCGTAGCATTCAGCCTCACCCGCCCATCCACTGTTTTGGTTCAGCTACTTCCCGGTCCGTGACGTCACCACACCTCACCACTGCAAGCCACCTTGCCACATATGGTGTCCTGCGTGGAACAAACAACGCCTCCAGGAGCCGGACCAGGAACAGCAAAGGGAGTTTTTTTTTTTGTGTGTTCGTTTTTTTCAAAAAGTGTTTTTTTTGTGAAGGGGGAAAAAAAATGGGATGGAAGGAAGACCGAGAGGTGAAGGACAGGGAGGAGGAGTGTCTCCTAATGGCCAGAAACCCAGGGAGATATAGCCAGCCATCGGAGTTGTGCCCCCTCTGCGACCAGAAGCATCGATTTGCCAACTGTCCCTTCCGCTATTATGAAGAGGAGGAACTAGCGCTCAGAAGGGGGGAGCGCGTGCATCCAGCGCCCAGAGGGGGGGAGCCCGTGCATCCAGCGCCCAGAGGGGGGGAGCCCGTGCATCCAGAGCCCAGAGGGGGGGAGCCCGTGCATCCAGCGCCCAGAGGGGGGGAGCCCGTGCATCCAGCGCCCAAAGGGGGGGAGCCATGGCTGCCATCTCCAACGCCAGAGAGAGAGGAGCCATTGCTGCCGTCTCCAACGCCAGAGGGTGAGGAGCCCTCGCCACTGTCTCCAGCACCAGGAGCAGAGCAGCAGGAGCTGAGCAGCAGTCTCCACCACCGTTAGGGGCAGAGCAGCAGGAGCTGCCTCTGCCTCAGCCACCTCCACCAGCAGAGGGTGAATGCCTGCTGGTTCCGCCTCAGCCGCCGTGGGAGGACTGCTTGCCCCTCCCACCTCCACCAACACAGGGTGAATACCTGCTGGTTATGTCTCAAGCACCGTGGGAGGACAGCTTACTGCTCCCAGCTCCACCAGCAGAGGGTGAATGCCTGCTGGTTCTGCCTCAACCGCCGTGGGAGGACTGCTTGCCCCTCCCACCTCCACCAGCAGAGGGTGAATGCCTGCTGGTTCCGCCTCAAGCGCCGTGGGAGGACAGCTTACAGCTCCCAGCTCCACCAGCAGAGGGTGAATGCCTGCTGGTTCTGCCTCAACCGCCGTGAGAGGACTGCTTGCCCCTCCCAGCTCCACCAGCAGAGGGTGAATGCCTGCTGGTTCCGCCTCAGCCGCCGTGGGAGGACTGCTTGCCCCTCCCACTTCCACCAGCAAAGGGTGAATACCTGCTGGTTCCACATCCACCGTCATGGGAAGGACTGCTCCTGCCCTGCCTCGCACCTCCCAGGGATGCCTGCTTCGCACCGCCCAAGGATGCCTGCTTTGCACCGCCCAAGGATGCCTGCTACGCACCGCCCAAGGATGCCTGCTTCGCATCGCCTGGGGCTGCCTGTTGCTCCGCATCGCCTGGGGCTGCCTGTTGCTCCGCATCGCCTGGAGAGCCACCAGTTACAGGGTACGAGGGAGAAGTGGAGCTCCCGCTGCCGCCTCCATGGCCAGGGGCTTCCCTCCCGAGTTCGCCTCCCGAGGGTCCGCTGCTGCTGCTGCTGCCGTCGCCTCCCGAGGGTCCGCTGCTGCTGCTGCTGCTGCTGCCGTCGCCTCCCGAGGGTCCCCTGCTGTCGCCTACCGAGGGTCCGCTGCTGCTGCCGTCGCCTCCTGAGGGTCCGCTGCGGCTGCCGTTGCCTCCCGAGGGTCCGCTGCTGCTGCCGTTGCCTGCCGAGGGTCTGCAGCTGCTGCCGTCGCCTCCCGAGGGTCCTGTTTTGCCTGGGGTCGCTACCAGTCCTGCCATGCGGCAGGAAATACTGTGGCTGGAGCCCCATGAAAGGGAGCTGCTGGCCACGGAAAAGGGGGGGAGGTCAGGAGACCAGCTCCCCCAGCCGCACTTTCGCGGCAGGAAATACTGTGGCTGGAGCCCCATGGAGGGCAGCTGACGGCCACAAAGAAGGGGGGGGGGAGGTCAGAAGACCAGCTCCCCCAGCCGCACTTTCGTGGCAGGAAATACTGTGGCTGGAGCCCCATGAAGGGCAGCTGCCAGCCATGAAGAAGGGGGGGGAGGTCAGGAGACCAGCTCCCCCCGCAGCAATTTTGCTGCAGGAGAAAGGGTGGCCGGAGCCCCACGGAGGGGAGCTGCCGTCCATGAAGAAAGGGGGGCAGGTCTGGAGACCACCCCCAAAATTTTTTTGGCCAGAGGAGCCGGCCTGTGCGTGGTCCACTGGGACGCTACAGTTGTTGGGGTGGGAGGAGGACATCCCGCCGTGGCCGCCCCCGGAGACACCTTGCTTCCCCTGTTCCTGGGCCGGGACTGCTAGTCGGGACTTTAGGGAATAAGGGGGGGGAGGTGGCCAAAAAGGCCATGTGTGCTGCGCACAAGGGGGGGGGGGGGGGGGGCATGTGTGGCGGAGTGTCCCGCCCCTATTTATTATTATTTGTATTATTGTTTGCAACGCGGATAACAGCGCCTCGTATTTCTTATTATTTATAATTTAAAACCCGTGAGGATGCGTGACTGATCAGCTACTGATTATTTAACTAGCTGACAGTCACGCATCCTTACCAAACACGTGCAGACTGTGGCCGAGGGGTAATAAGATAATTAACAGCTAGTTAACCCCTCGGCCAGAGTATAAGAACCTGCAGCTGTCCGTGCTGCAGGGTGGTGTGTAGAGAGGAGAGTACGGGGAGATAGAGAGGAGACAGAATTTAAAGTAACAATTGCTAAGATGTGCTGGATTAGCCAGCATGACACTTACTTGTTTGTCTGTCTGGTTTGTTTGGCCCTTGTGCCTTTTTGTTTAGTGTTTTGTTATTGTTTAAATCTTTTGTTTTGTTTATTTGATTTATTAAACACGCCGAGTGCCGTAGCATTCAGCTTCACCCGCCCATCCACTGTTTTGGTTCAGTTACTTCCTGGTCCGTGACGTCACCACACCTCACCACTGCAAGCCATCCTGCCACAATATATATATATATATATATATATATATATATATATACATATATATATATATATATATACAATATATATATATATAAACTGAATAAAATGAGCCCTTATAAATAACTATATAGTACAAGTACAATGTACTTTTAACATGTCCAACTGTTAATTGTCATATAGTTTTTGTCTCTTTTGCTTCTGCAGTTGTGTGTTTGGGTCCTTTGTTCTGGAAGTTTGATTAAATAGCTCCATAAAGTGGCATTGCATTTTTTGATTGAATCTACAATTTTACCTCCGTCAGCTTACCACTCTCCATTTTAAATAACTACATAGATTTTGCAGTACAGCCACAAAAAACCCTTAGCTAATAAAGTATATCCCTCTTATTGTTGGGTCAGGGTTTTAAACAGATTTGTGTGGTGTTTCTGAAGTACTAATTGGGCACAGCAGTGACTGTTTCCTGTGGTTTGAGCTTTCATCATTATTACAATTAAAATCCAGGCTTTCCAATGTCTGTGTCTGGCTATAATCCTCTAGGGGTTCAATACCTTAGTGTGTAAAGCAGAGAAAGGCTGCCTTTGAGATTACTACTGGGACAGCCCAAACACCCAACTCAGCTTGGCTCATCTCCCACCACCAGATTTGTAATTCCCTTAATTAAAAGGCAATTAAGACCAATTAGCTATAAATTGGTCTAAAAGCTACCAACCCGGAATCCATGCAGATGTAATGTTGTCAATTTTTCTATGCTGAATCTCTATTCACTGTGCCTTTTTAGAATAATGTATACTGTGTAGGCTACAGTAAGAGGCAAAAGGATTACTGAAACTGACTTCTAAAACATATACAAGATATTTTCATAAGGAAAAACACTAAATGTTCTTGTATTAAATAGTGATAAAGAAAGCATTATTAAACACCTGTCATTGGGGGAAGCAGCTGGTTGGTAAATTGTTTAGTTAGTTCTTACCATATTATAAATCACACTTAAATAAAATGTAATCATTATCATCTAGAGTAGGTTGCTCAGTTTTTTTTCCCCTCTGGACTTTGTTTATATATACATATATTATCAATTTAATAATGTATTAACTTATTTATAATGCAACATGCTTCATCCATGGTGTATATCAGTTTCTCCTGATGAGTTTAACAAGCAAGCAGATTTACAGTTTGGTTTTCCTCTAAAGATAATCAAAATGCTAGAAAAAAAAGAATACAAAGAAATAGAAGAATATAGAAAGAAGAATGTAACAATATGTCACGGAGTGACAGTTGAGGTGTCTCGGCTCTGCCTCCTCAGGGTGACCCAATGCAGGTGCCGATAAGTGTCTGTAGCTCTGTTCAACACTGGTAAAATCCACCCTGTTCACAGAATTTCTAAAAACAAGTTGGACTTTTAGTGGTATGAGCTGCTAGGTCAACTGCCATGAATATCCAGCTAATCATAATGGTGCTGGTAAAGTATTGCATTTTAAGCCATAATATGTATTGACACTGCCATTGTCTCACTGTTAATTGAAAAGTTTGAGGATGGTAAGCCACCTGTCAGAAATGTTGTGGAATCTTAACATTGTTGCTCCCACAGGAGGCTTTACACCTTGTGTTTAGGGAATGATGCATAATGGTATACCAGGAAGGATATCACTTACACATGGTTGGCATCAGTTGTCAGGGTTCACTTCCATTAAGCTTCTTGTTGATTGGGAAACTTTTTCAGTGAGGCTATGTGAAACATACTACCATGATGACTGCCTGGGGCCAGCCCTAAGTGCCAGGTTTGTCATTGGCTTTCCTGGATCCCTCTCTTCAGAGAAATTAGCTGTGTATACTTGCTAGTTTAACCATCTGGGGCATTTTTTAGAAACCAAGCATTTGCCAAGTGCTTAACATTGCTAAATATGTCAAGTAAGACCAGCTTTCCTGGCTGCTAACCCTTGATAGATAGATACTTATCAGTGGAAATTGCATCAATACACTATATAGTAGGTAGGTGTAAGTTATAAAACTCGCGGAATAAACTGCCCCTTCCATTTCACATATGTTTTTAGACACGTTTTTGTAAAGAGTTTGCATTACAGATAACATTTAAAATGGCATATTTAATCAATTTTTGCATTATTGGTACCACAAAGAGATACGCCTTTTAATCCTACAAACAGCATGGAGATCTGTTTGTGTTGCCTGCTGTCTGTGGCATGTCCTTAAGTACATGTTTTTTGAAACACAAATCTGTTTTATTGCATATGTTATATCAGAATCTAAGTGAACATGCTCTATGCTTGTTGTTATTGTACAGCTAAATATATAAATGTTTGGATTATTCTCACTCATTCTTGCCTCTGTTGAAAATGTTGGATTAAAGGTTTGTTACGCAATCTTACATGTGTGACTGATACATATTGAAAGGGTTATACTTAAATGTTTCACTTTTATTGTAGATACATCTGATAAGGACCTAACTGATACAGTCTTGATGTGTTGAAAAAAACATTATTCAGTCCAGCAAAACACACATTTTCATAGATTTTCTAATAAAGACAACAAAAACATTGCGTGATTTTCAAAGTTTTTTTTACTCCAAAGGGTAAATTAAAACCAAGTTACAAAATGTAATATTAAACATCCTAACTACCCTTAAAAAGCATTAACCTAAATTAAATGTGTTTATTTCCTTTTCTTTTAAGCAGCAGGTGTTTAGTTAAAATGGAGTCCTACACTATAGGGTAAAAACCTTCGAAAACTGCCCCCGTTATCTTTTCACTTCATGTTTATGACACAATTGTAACCACTACTGTACCAGCGTTTGGTTTTCTGCTTATCTTCAGCTAAACGTTTAAGAAAACATTCTGAAACACGCTACCTACTGCCAGGTCTGTACAATTTTACACTGACAAGGTTGATTGTGTTCTTCAAATAGTTATATTGATAAAAAGACTAAACTGTGTACACTGAGGTCTGGTGTCCTGTCACTGTTTGTCTTCAACGTAGCAGGGCTTCATTCCTTCTGATCATAGATCAGACCTCAGGCTATCAAACCATCATCACCAGTAATTGGAGGGTTCGTCTCATATATTGTTCAGATGAAGCTCAGCCAACGGAACATAAAATGAATAGCTCTTAAAAAGAAAACCCATCATCATGTCAGTATAAAGTATGACACTGCATGTCTTTTGTAATTATTTAATGAATGACGACCAGGGCAGATACCAAATGCCTGTTGAAAACAGTTCCCTAGAGTGGCATTGTATATAGATTGTACTTTAGTTTCCTAATTCAACTTGATGTTGCATGAAAGGCCTTTAGAAAAAGGTGCCTTATCAACTGTTGTAAATGTCAGCAAGAAGATAAATAAATCCCTTCAAGAATTACTTTTATTTCAAGGATTCTTTCTGATATCTGTAAAAAGTGGAATACCCACCTCTCTAAAAATACTCTTCAATGGCTTGTTTCTCAACCCTGCTCTTTGTTCTTCCTCCCTTTTCTGATCAGTGTTTATAATTGAAAATAAATTGAAAAATTAGTTATAGTTATAGAACTTTTAGACCAAAAAGCCAGACATTTTTAAAGCCCAGGAATAAAGAAGTAAAGGAAGATGGAGGGCGAATTATCTTATATTGACAGTCACAGCTTCAAACGATGACCCTGAATCATAATCATCCTAATGAGCTAAATATTTTTCACTTTAAAAAGTGCAACTATAATCAAATCAGTTCCTGAAAGCTCTGCTAATGAGCTTTTCCTTTGATGAAACATGGGGAACTATCTTCAATCTTGTCTATGAGAGACTTGCTGCAGTGAGGGCCAGCTCATGCCAACTCATTAGCTGACCTGGGGAGAGTCTAATTTGAATGCTTTTGATGAAAATTTCAAGGAGGTTTTTTTTTCACACTCAAATAGAAATTCTCTGAAGCTTAATAAATATTGCACCACTCTTTTTTGTAAAATGGAAGGTACTGTAATTTATTTGGAAGACTTCAAATACTTCTTCAATGAAGTCATGTATGGCATGGATTTGTTATAATTATTCATACTGAAATGTACACATATATTTAAAGCTAGCAGGAAGAAAAGGAATATCTTTAAAACAATCCGCAAATAAAGAAATTTCACATTACAGGTTTATCAACTGGTACTGTATTCACTATATTCCAATAAGTATTGGGGCAGTACTGTCTGAGATCTTGTTTGAGGGCAGGTAGCCTATACGTAGAGATTTAATATACATACATTTTATTTTGTATACTGAGCATCAAAAGAAACGTATCACTTATATTTGAGCATCAAAAGAAACGTATCACTTATATCTGAACATCAAAAGAAACTTATCACTTATATTTGGATAAAATTCACTAGATGTGATCGAAAAATGACAAACTCTGTTTTAGAGCAGGTGCAATGACTTTTTTTATTGTACTGATTAACAACTGACATCACGAAGATGCTGCAAAATGATCTGTTGATCTTGGGCAGGTGTTGTGACTCTTGGTCTCCCAGTTCGTGGTCTGTCATTGACAGAGTGTGTCTGCTTATATCGTCTCACCAGGTTTTAAATTATTGGCTGTGAGCACCCAAGACGGCGAGCCACAGTATGCTGTCCTAGTCCAGCCTCCAACATGCCAATTGCACGAAGGCGCTGCTCTCGACAGACTGTTTTTTTCTGTGATTTTCTGTATTGCTTTTATTCAAGCTTGCAATTCAACAGCTGAAATCACTCCATATCCAGTGTCCAATCAACTGTCGCATTAATTAGGTGATTAAGTGCATATGCTTCAGTCATAGTCACTCAAGCGTGTCATGGTCAAGGATGAATGATTGAGTGATTAAAAAGAAAGCAAAAAAAATTGTCAATGTCCATCATTTATATACCTTATTTTTTTCGAAAATAAATGTGTTATAATAGTGATAAGTTTATTTTGATGCTCAGTATATTTAATACTTCTGTATGACAAGGCATGAATTAGAATTTTAAAATGCAAGTGTCAGTGTCTTTATCAGAGCTCCTAACAGAGCAATCCAAAACCAATTTACAAGTTTTCCTGGTTAGTATTATGCTAATTCATGTTTTAGATGAGCACTTATACAGTAGATGTTTGGATAATGTTGTGCAAGTAAGTAAATAGATACTTTAGATGACAGTGGCTTTTTTTTATTAAAGACTCTTTCTGTCAGTCTTTTTTGTTGTTCTAAAATATTCCTTTAATTTGTATTTTTGGCTCAGTCCAGGGTTTTTCTTACCAAATGGATAAGAGAGTTTGGCACAAGCATTCTAGCTATCAAAAGCCAATTGAACACAGTGGGGGTATCATTTTCATTGTGTAAGTGGGAATTACCAAAGGTGAAATAATTAATTGCCCAGTTACATATCTATTTTCAAAACATAGAAAAGTAATATTACTTTAAACTAAGTTTACATTACCATAAAACTGTCTTACTGTCATGAAAGAAGCCAGTTTCCACTCACCTAATTTTGGGTGGAGAAAGCTCTTAATAAGATATACGTAATACAGGTAAAATGTAGTACAAGTATTCTACTAAGGTAAAATGGAGGAAAGAATTAAGCAAGAGGAATAACCTGAGCACAGAAAAGCACTAAGTAGATAAAGTTCAATAAAAATTAAATGGTCTAAAGAGCTTTAAACTGTTAAAATGGTCTAAATTAGAAGACAGATTGTTGATAAAGAAAGAAAATAGGAAAGTGCAACAATATGATAAAGGTATCAATAAAATTAACAGCAGCCTACTACATTATAATAATAATAATATTTATTTCTTAGCAGACGCCCTTATCCAGGGCAACTTACAATTGTTACAAGATATAACATTATACATTATTTCACATACAATTACCCATGTATACAGTTGGGTTTTTACTGGAGCAATCTAGGTAAAGTACCTTGCTCAAGGGTACAACAGCAGTGTCCCCCCACCAGGGATTGAACCCACAACCCTCCGGTCAAAAGACCAGAGCCCTAACCACTACTCCACACTGCTGCCCTATTTATCCAGAAAATGTGACAGCAACTTTAATGGTTCACAGGTGGAGGCCAATGGTAAGGTAATTGTGTTCTCGTTAAGGCAATTTCTTTCATCTGTGTAAACTGGGAGCTTCCACATGATTGACACCTACATAAGTCATTGGCATGGAAGAAGACAATTATTACAGGGTTTTTGGACCAAGGCCGCTGCTGGAAACTATCAAGTGAATACTTTGAAAGACAACATTCACATGGTTGAATAAAATTAAGATAGTGCAGGCATTTCTTTCCAGTGTTGCATTACAGGTTAGAAATGCATTTGCAGTTTACCTTCTTGAATTGCAATGTGGGCGGTTTTTATTTCAATTTTTTTATTGATTTTATTTCAGAATTAGCTTCAATTATTCTTTTTTTTTCACATTTTACTTACTATATCATGGTGTTTGCAAATATTATGAGTAGCTTTGGGTTATGTTGCTACAATATTGAGGTTCAGCACACCTTTACTATAATGCCCTTCATTATAACAAACCTTTGGCTACAACAAACCTGGCCCCCAAATAAAAAAAAATAAAAAAGATATAAACGCTGTCAACATCCCGGTCTGTACGCACAGGATGCCACCTCCGCAGTGAAGTCGACTCTTTTGTCTTAATAAAAATCGTGAGCTGTGTAACTATGCCTCCGAAACAAAAATTATTTCATGTAGCAACAAAGCTGGAACAAAGTAACGCAGGCATATGTTTTTTGGCTTGTTCAGAAAGCATGTGGCAAAATTGATTTAAAAACAAAACAAAACAACAACAAAATAAAAACTTGAGGAACTGATGAACATTTCGTGTCGGGTTGATTTGGAATAAAAGCTCAGTTTGGGATTCTTGCATGTTGGATTAAGATTTGGTGCACTTTGAAACGATTCATGTCAGATTGATTTTTGAATAAAAGTCCAGCTTCAAAGGCAGAATACTGCATACATGAGACGAACAGGTACATGTAATTCTAATCTCATCTGATTAACTTATTCCAACAATTTATCATTCATTTTGATTGCTATAACAAACCTCTCGATATAACGAACACAAAAGGCTTGGACCCCAACAGGTTTGTTATAGTGAGGATGTATGGTATTATATTTTTTCTCTTAATCTGTCTGTTCAAGGCCAGCATGTAGGGTTTCTTGCTCAAGATCAAAGCAAGTTAACAGCCATGTAAAGGCAGATTTTAGGGACACTCAATACTGGAGCAACAGAACCTAAAACCACTGAAAATGAAAGCAAACACCACAGCACATTGTTTCCACTGTATATGGTCACTTAGTATCTAAATCATACAAACCTTTTGTGGCAGCCGGAAATTGGGATTGGGAGCTGGGTGAAAATCCTGACTGGGACACAGTTTGTGATAACACTTTTTCTACTTCAAAAAATCTAGCCCACCAGCTGATCAGTTTCAAATTGATACAGATCCTATGCCACTGAAGCACTTTCGTATAAAAAGCATTCCTAACCGTGCCTGTGGTAGTTGCCAGTCTGGCTCTGCAGGTACTTTTTACCCTTGTTCTTGGAGTATTCTCCTATAGCCAGCCTGTGGAGTAGGGTGACATTGCCCCTGTCAGCACTGCTTGAAAGGGAGGTTACGGTGTCATAAAATAAGTCTGTCCCTGTAACAAATCCGCCCCTGGTAAATCTACAGCTATGGCCAAAAGTTTTACATCACCCTAGAATTATCTAATTTTGCATCATAAAGTCGAATCAAACCTGCTAAATAACGTTACGTTAACATATTAAATTATTAGGAAGCCCTGGAAAATAATCAATTTACATACGTAAATATATAATCTCTGGTTGTAAATACAAAAAGCATATTTTATCTTATAAATAAAAACACTCCCTTGCCCTCCCCTTTCTTGTGGTTCCTGCACTGCTGTTTCCCAATAAAATAAGCTGTGCTGGTAAATTAGAGCAAAATTGGAAAACTCTAAATTTGAGTTGCTCTTCTAGAGTGGCATAGTCGGACTACTACACGGTGTAGCAATGGTGGTTTAATTTGGGCATAGTTGCCCCTGCTGTCTCTGTACCCCCCTCCTTATTTGTCTCCTTCTTTACAACGACTTTACTACTGGTTCACTCCTGACCAATAAATTACAGAGTTATAGTTGCTTTGAAGCAGACTACAGCGAGGATAGATGGGGCTTGACCAGCGATGATAGAGGCTTTTTGAGATAATTTGTTCTCCAGAGTCCAATTGGGTTTGACTACTGGAACTTACATATTTCAAAACATTTATATAACATTTACATTTTTTTATATAATAATTGTGCATCTTTATGTTATAATATTATGAGCTCTGATTTGTGTATAGGTATTGTTTTGTAATTATTTTTCTTGAATTAGACAAATTAGGTCAAAAATGTGTTATCTGACTTTAGCACGTGTTGTAATTGTAATTATTACATGTACTAATTTGGCCCAATCCGTGGCGGTATATGGACTTGGCACTGGGTAAAGTCTAATAAAAGTTGGATAGACCCGGCCACTCTGAGATGAGCATCAAATGGTGGTTTCAGAGCCTTAGAAATCACTTTAATTCAGTGTTCGCTGCACTGTATCTAATATGTCATTTTAAACAAGTGTTGAAAGAGCTGACATTGAATCTAATATTAGTTATGGTAACTCAATATTTTTGTGTAAAACTGACAAATATAATTAGAAAAAAATCAAGTTTGTGTACATTGATAATACAAACTGAACTTTGGCACGGTCAACATTGTCTGTCTCAAGAAGTCGGCAGCACTCAACAAATCTATATCCGTAGAAGAAAGTCTCTTGCCACCATGATTTGCAATTTTCCTTTTTCTTGATTTTTTAAAGTTTATTTCATTTCAAATTAAAAATATGTTATCTCAAAGGTGATTGGCTGTAAAATGACCAGCACCTAATGCGTAGTTCATTTACATTTATTTAGAACATCGTTTTTCATGTATTTCTGATTGGTCCAAATCAATACTTGTACTAAATATATGAAACGCGTATTAAATAACAAGTTTTTGACCCGGATGACCTTCCATAGATGGAGCAGGCACAGACATGTACAGGAATCCTCGTTATTACAAACTTGGGTTATACAGGAATGTCACTTCCAACATGAACATGGACTGAGTGCCAACATCTAACTGAAATACTTAACCTGGGGCTACTTTCAAGTGGGACACCCTGTATTGTACTGACATGATGTAGCTTGATTCACAGATTTACAGAAATCCTGAATTTCTAAAAAAAAGTACTGTGTCAAAATTGACGGGTTTCATTTGTTGTTCTGTTATTGCTGCCTGTAGCAGAAGAACTGTTAGAAAGTGTATTTTGAGAAGTGAAGGCGTGTTTACAGCACGGAGGTGGTACAGCAGACTAGATGCATTCTACTAGGTACAAGTAACAGTCTTTCTATTCAATGAACTGTCAGAAAAAAATAACTTCCCATTCATAAGTTCTTCACTTTTAGTGTTTTGCTCCATAATGCAGTTCCGTGACTAACTTTCTATTTAAAAGTCGACTGCATGTATTGTGTTGCATGCACTCGAGTATATTAAAATAGTGCAGCAGGGAATGAATTACGTTATGCTGAGAAGGTCAAGACAGAGTGCGATTAATTGACAGACTGTGACAGAGAGAGAATGAATTCAAGTCAACAATCTCCCCCCCGACCTATGAGGGCGCTGTGTAACAGGAACAGTGTGCCCCGGACTGGATGGTTTGGCAGTTCATTCCAGGGTCAGTGGGAAATCGGCCATCCAAGAAGGGGGCGGAGTCATTGTACCAGAAGCCATTGCCTTAATGCGGTAAGCGATGTGTCAATCATTGATTGGAGGAAACATGATTGCACTTGCTACCGGAGGGGGCGGGACTGAAGGTATATCAGGGGATGAGGCCAAGCAATCTGTTCCTTTACTTTCATTGTGAACAGACAATGCTTTGACCCAGATTAATTTTGAACCTTGTTTATGGCCTCTTTGCAACTGTCTTTAGATGGAACCTTGAGCTCAGTCTGTCAATTTACATCCTTTCTGTTGTTTGCTATCTTTACCGGTTTTAATGAAAGTGCTACAGGCTGCTCAGATAAGTCAGATGCAGCCAGATAGGTAACTGGCATTTCTTGACTAAACTCGATCTCAAGAAAATCGGGAGTCCAAAACAAAACAACAATAGAAATTTGAAATTATTTCAGACATTTTAAAGTTGTTATAAAACACCGTATAGGTGGCAGTATTGTTTGAACTACAGACACACAGCTCCGTCCTGAATTTTAGCAGCACACCACTGGATTGTAATATAAACAAAGACACATTCAAAACTAGCCCCAGTAAGCATGTTATACCACTCATGCTATCCATTCATGTTACCACACTCATGTTATCCACTCATGCTATCCCACTAGAGTGAGATAACAAAAAAAATCCCACGCTAGATATACCCACTCTTAATTATACCAGTGCTCTCTAAATTTCATCTGTTCTCAATATGGGATTTCAGTGTTGGAATGATGGAAGCAATTCATTTTGTTTAAATAAATCCAGCAGGATCATCTACATATTAGACAGTAGAAAACCGTCTCAGAAGTACTGCTGTTAGGAATGATATGTATGTTAAAAGGTTGCAATTAATCACAAATCATAATTACAGTTTTAATTATGGATTTCTCTGAATTAATAGATGGCTGAAATTCCATATCTAGTTTAAGTAAAAAGAGACACTTCAGAAAAAAAAAACGAAAAAAAACTTCAGTGCTAATTGTTCTGCTCTAATTAATAGACTGTAACCTTTGGAGAGAAAAATGCTCATAAAATGATTCATATCGTGTTTGCATATATAAATATGCATAGCATAACTGCACCCCTTGAGGAAGCAGAGGTTGACATTACACTGTCTATATTTGAATCTAGTTTTCTATTATTTGGGTACAGAATAAGTTTGCTCACTGACCCTTCAGCAAATAGTGTGCCCCCTCCCACTTAAATTTCCCCATCCCCTTACAACTATTTCTGATTTTTTTAAATTTCTGAACAATGGAGTAATAGACTTATTGTATCACAAATGTATACAGATGCTGATATCATCAATAAAATATCGGGATGAAAAGCTGAAAGTTCAGGTTTCAATGAATGGGTCAGATCAAGTATGAGGAGACAGCAAGAGGTAGTTGTATTTATGGTACTCAAACAATTGTGAAGTTAGACAACCATGTGGAGTTCTCTGGTTGGTTTGTGGCATGTTTTTGATGCCATAAGCAGAGCATGTTTAATCCACGAGATTGTTTGCTAGGCTGCCATATCAGATACAATGCGTTTGAAATTGATCAAAAAGAGAGGTAAATACAGTAGTTTACTGCAGTGTATTATTGCTGTACAGTTGAGAAGTGGCCTGTGGCTTTGCATTGCACAGACTGGTGTCTGCTGAAGAACTCCCTGTGACTTTTCCCTGCACAGACTGGTGTCTGCTGAAGAACTCCCTGTGGCTTTCGCTTGCACAGACTGGTGAGTCTGCTGAAGAACTCCCTGTGACTTTCGCTTGCACAGACTGGTGAGTCTGCTGAAGAACTCCCTGTGACTTTTCCCTGCACAGACTGGTGAGTCTGCTGAAGAACTCCCTGTGACTTTGCCCTGCACAGACTGGTGAGTCTGCTGAAGAACTCCCTGTGACTTTTCCCTGCACAGACTGGTAAGTCTGGGTTGCTCTGGAGGGCCTGAAATGTCCCTCCGGCCTTGCGTTTCATGCCAGACCTTCACTGTATAGCTGCAAAAAGCAAACCAACAAAAAAGGTTTACCTTACACAGTTTATATAGTTAGGTAATGGTAGAAGGTACTATTTTTGACCTAAAATACGATGCAAACCTGGGCTCCACTGACTGCCAGGTGAGGCTCTGGTGGATCACACTGTAGCATATTTTAAATTCATTATTTTGACAAATATTGATAACTGTAAATCAAATCACAATTGTAAAACATGAGAAATTTCAACTTAACCATTCACTGCTCAGTGTTTCAAATTGATTGATTGTAACAAACTAAAGTTTTACATTTTTTACAGTTACATTGTAGTATGATCAAGGTTTTATTATAAGACATTTGTCAGAGTAACCATTATAAATGATAAAATAATATCCTTAGTCTAATTTCTTTCCAAGTTTAACTTATGTTAAGGGAGTCTATCCACACTGCAGGGTCTAAATGGTCTTTAGTGTATTCCTGTCTGACATGCAATATGGCTTGATGGATCCCCTTTTAATGATTTAAACAACAGTGCTATTTAGATACACCACCACCTAGATTCATTGAAATGGTAAAAAGTAGTGGCCCAGATTAATGAAAGCATAGCAAAGTGTATTAAAGCATAGGGAAAACATTGTAAAGCATAGGTACACATTGTAAAGGCCAGAGAGGTTTGGTAAAGTATATTCAAGTGTCCACAGTAAACTTCAAGGGGGATTCCTTAGACAGGTGTATGAACAGGAAATAACTGCAAAAACAGCTGAAATATGGCCCTAAAGAGCATTATGAACAGATATGTATCTTGCTTGACCTCAGACAGTCCATCTAATTAAAATAACCTCATTGCTTTTAATACCACTGTATACCAGACTATATTTTTAGTCTTCAATATGCAACTTGTATATTTCTATTACTTGATACCAAAGTGTTTGTCTCAGATGAGTGGCTAACAGTATCAAAAGTACAATCTCACTTCTTGAGGAATGTGCAGAATGCCTTCCCTATTTATTTTTATTACACAGGCCAGATTGGAAATGGTTTTACTTCTTGTTTCTAAAAAAATTGGAAAATGAAAACAAGGTGCATTTGCAGTGGGGCAGGCTGCCATGAAGCTGCCCCGAATTACACTCCACGTCCGACTTTATGGCTTAATGTTCTTCTAAATCCCATCTTTCTGGCAATAAAGCTCTCATCAAAAAGAAAGTTATCAACAAGGATGTCTCAGCTGAGAATCAACAAAGGCAGTTAACGTAAAACTACTTTCGAGTTGCAATGTAATAGTGACATATCTTCAAAAGCTGTTTAATTTCCGTCTATAAAACTGTTATCTGTTTTATATGGGAGACAATTCCCTATTATTGCGGTGTTATGGATGTACAGCTATAGCCAGAGGTTTTAGAATTAACTAATTTACTTTATAAAGTCGAATGAAACCTGCTGAATAATGTTACATTAACACATTGAATTACATACCGCTTTTATAGTTTTCCAGATAATTAATGAAAAACCGACAATTAAAAAAATGGACATTTCAAAATCTAACATGACATACTGTAATGAAATACTATTATGCCTTCCTTAGACTTTTGAAACATCATTTTGTAGCTTATTTGATTACATGATGTTAAATAAAATATGTAAATTAGGTTCATACAGTTGTTTTTTTAAAATTATGCCTTATGTTTGATTATGATGCAAAACTTTTGGCCACAGTTGTACTAAATACACCAGACTAATCCATACAGGGTACTATTCATATATAAATGAGATACCACCACTTTGTTAAAAATGGATCTATGAAGAGAATTATAAGCATTAATCATTACACCACTAACACTCAGAAGTGAAATATTAAATCAAATGGCAGTCTAATGATAGATACAGCTTTACCGTATAGTTATTTACTATTTCTATATTTCTTGCTAAAATAGTTCTCCCATTTCTAAATCAGTTTCCTTTATATTAAATTTCATTGCCTTTTAATATAGCTCTCTTTCTTATCCCATCTACATATTGTAGCAATTTACAATTTACCTAATTGACATACCAATTCAATTGTGCCTCTTGAAGAAATCACTTTTTATTGTGTCTAGAAAAATCATATAACTGAACTAAATTAGACTTTTAGGATGTTGTTTCTTGGCTGAATCCTCTAAGCAGTTACTGTGCAATTACCATTACATATAACTTAAACCACCAATATTCTATGAGCAGTTGAGTTTTACTGTTGAGGTGTAGCTGAAAAAAAATCTCTTATTCATGAATTTAAAATACAGGATCATAAAGATGTGATATCTACTAAGAAAAGCATGACTTCTAAGGTAGATCAAGGGACAGAATACATCTACACTGTGTGTGCCACCTTATCTAAGAGACAGCAGAGAGTAACCAAATAATCTAGACAGACAAAGAGACAGTAACCAAATCCTGTGTACAGACAAAGAGACAGTAACCAAATCCTGTGTACAGACAAAGAGACAGTAACCAAATCCTGTGTACAAACAAAGAGGCATTAACCAAATTCTGTGTACAGACAGAGACATTAACCAAATCCTGTGTACAGACAAAGAGACATTAACCAAACCCTGTGTACAGACAAAGAGACAGTAACCAAATCCTGTGCACAGACAAAGAGACAGTAACCAAATCCTGTGTACAAAGAGACATTAACCAAATCCTGTGTACAGACAATGTGTACAGACAAAGAGACATTAACCAAATGCATTCTAGTACGTGCAGTCCTGCTATGAAAGGTATATGAGAAAGGTAAAACATACCAGAATGTATTGCAATGTGAATTGAAAAGCCTGAACTGTCCCAAAGTGTCCTAGTACACACAGAGTCATATAGTAACCCTAATACTGGGGTTCGTTTTGTTGTTAAATGTGTTCCATTTATGCTTGGCTTTAAATACTCAATTTCCATGTGAGAATGTAGCTGGTAATGAAGAAGCTGTGGAGCTTGATTGGTAGTCCAATCAATTAAATCATTATTTCATTTGGTTTCAATGATGCAGGCGTGTATAAAAGTCTGCCACTAGCCTGTTTAGTCAGTCTGGTAGAGGCTGGGGCTTAAGAAGGGTGTTATCAAAATCAGACAAAAGTGAAGATTAATTTATTTTTCTATATTTTTGTTAAAGTACTCAATAGCATTGTTTTTTTTCAAGAAATGCCCGATTAGCTGCCTTTTTGCCAGATCACTTTCGACCTAACCCTCACACCATCTCTCACATTTTGAAAAAGGCGTATACCGAAACATCGTTGTATTTAATCAGACGTTCTGTGAATACAGTTTAAGTGTCAGAAAAGTTTTTGACCCTCGCTAACAGTTTCTATTTAACTTGGTGTGGCATGGTTCACATTGGATGTTTTATTGTTATTAATTAAAAAAAATCATATGCACATTCTGAAGGATTCTAGATAAGAGGTTATAGTTAATTCAAACATATTTATTGTTGTGTTGCCACCAGAAAAGAAAAAAAAGATTGTGATATTCAGTACATATATAGTAATAAATAAATAGGTACAATGCCCAACACAATAATTCAGTTGCAATTTGCAAGTTTATAATTACTATCCTATTATTACAGTATTTTATTTCGCTGCTCTCTATTAAATGTTCAAGAGTGAAGAGGTTTGAATCATTCTGATATTTAAAAAAGGCCCTTTTTAAAACAAGTCCTCTATATAACCATTTACATACATATACTGTACCATTTTTTTCTGTAGATTAATTTTCTTTTGTGTTCCATTGTCTTTGAGAGGAAGGAATTTGCAACCAGTCAATGGAAGTCAACACAGGATGTGGAGTTTTCAATAGTTGATGGCTATAAATTACCATGCAAACAGATAATTAGCATTTTTATATATCTTTAGGTAAAGCTGTACATTTGAATATTAATATGAGTGGATTTAACAGCAGAAATCACCAGTATTCCATAAATTCGCTTTTATCTATTAAAATTGGTGGATTAGCCCCAAAGCAAGCGTTAATATTAACCAAGTGAGCATGGTATTTCTTACAGTGTCGAGGACAAACTGTTCTTGAAGATATTATCATCTAGGGGGTGATTCCTATGGGTTATTATGTTCTGATTTTAAATTAGAATAACTGTAAAAAATGTCAAATACCTATGGGAGAAATACAGGATTTCTTTACAGCATTACATATATGCTTTTAAAGCTTAAAACTCTACGGGCAGGATTTTCAAAAGGTTGTAACTGATAACTCCAGTGTTAATCAACAAATCGGTATGTAGCATTGGATTTGGCATTTTCAAGCAGTAGTTATGCCTATTTTGTTATTAAACAATTGTCCTAATGTGATTTCTGAAATTATTTTGATTTACGAAATAATGCTAATATTTTAATGAGTAGTGCTTCTTGCCACTATTTCTTTTGTTTGCGTGGGAATTTAAAAGTAAATCCATGTAAATTGTCATAATTTATCAGGAGTTAGTTTGCACTTGGAAAAGGAGGGTTTTAATTAATGAAAGAGTCTATAACTCGCCTTTAAACAGAAATTTAACAGTCTGTGGTGCCGTTGATACAGAGTGTACAGGACCAGAGTTAATTTCTTACAGACTACCTAGACAATTCAGTATTTGTAGTTATGGAAACAGCAGGGACACCAAGGTGCACTACCACAGGCGGGACTGGCCACAGCAGACCGAGTTCTCTGTGGGGAGGAACAACGTCAAGTGGGAGCCACTAGTGGACCCCCGGAAGGTACTGATGCCACCACTGCACATCAAATTGGGCCTTATGAAACAATTTGTCAGAGCTCTAGATAAGGAGTCGGCAGCCTTCAAGTACCTTCAAGACTTCTTCCCTAAGCTGTCTGAGGCAAAGGTCAAAGCCGGTGTCTTCGTCGGACCACAGATAAAGAAGATCCTTGAGTGCAATGAATTCCCCAAGAAGCTCACTAGTAAGGAGAAAGTGGCTTGGAACAGCTTTGTTGCAGTGGTTCGGGGCTTCCTGGGCAATCACAAGGCCGAAAACTATGTGGAGCTGGTTGAGACTCTGGTGAAGAACTACGGCACAATGGGATGTAGGATGTCCCTCAAAGTCCATATCCTTGATGCTCATCTTGATAAATTCAAGGAGAACATGGGAGCGTACTCGGAGGAGCAAGACGAGCGCTTCCACCAGGATATACTGGACTTTGAACGCCGCTACCAAGGACAGTATAACAAGAACATGATGGGAGACTACATTTGGGGGCTGATTCATGAAAGTGATTTACAGTATAATCGTAAATCTCAAAAAACTACTCACTTCTAAATCTTTTGTAGTCATTTTTGTATTACTTTAGTATAAATACATGTTAATTGGATTCATATGTTGTTTTTTTCTGACTATGTGAACGAAAAGACACAAATTCGCCCGTTTTCTCTTTGGAAATAGGTACATTTCAAAATATCACAAAAGCAAAGTTTGTGGGGAATAATAGCCATTTTCTATACTTTTGAGGCATAAGCAATTAGGAAATAACACTTACTACCCAGGAACAAAAATTGTGTTACATAGTGTTATTGAATATTGATTTGATGTAGATTTGTCTTCTGTTCACTCACTTTGCATTTTGTTAATTGATAAATATAAACTGCTAACATGTCTATTTTTGAAAGCATTCTTACTTTACAGCATTTTTTCACACCTGCCCAAAACTTTTGCACAGTACTGTACATGGATGGCTTTTTTTTTGTTTTACGGTATCTGTTTTATTTTTAACCAAAAAAAATTTCAAAATGCTCATTAAAAGAGTTGTACATAGTAAGCTGTGGCAAAATATCCCCCCAAATGAGGTTAAATGCCTAGTGGGGTTTAAATTATTATTATTATTATTATTATTATTATTATTATTATTATTATTATTATTATTATTATTATTAATAAATCCATGTTGTTCAATTTTTACCCACATGTCAGGTAAATCGTAAATCAGCATTTTATATGTGAAGTGTTCTAAATAAATGTAGATTCTGCATGACAAAATGCACAATTTTAAATTAAGTTTACAAATTATACACAAAATAGATATTCACATTATTTTTTATTTCCATTTGGCTTCTGCTCGCTGGTGGGAGAACCGTTTCTGTGTACGCTAGTAGTTTCCATAACAGCGAATTATGCTTCCATTAATTTTTCTAGATCTCGTTAACATGCATTTTGATAAACAAGTTTTTCTTTTCTAGTCATTGAGACAGGAAGTGATGTATGTGACCTGCGACAATTAAGCTTTTTATTGAGAAATGCGTTATTTAATAACCTCATTGACTCAATTTCAAAGCATGAACAGGTTGATTTAATTAACACATTGTTTGAAAATCACTTGCTACTAAAGCTCTCATTACTATACCATAAGTTCGATACAATAACATTGTTTTTCTGTTTTTTTTTTAAATCCTGCCCTATGTATCTAAACTCATTTTAATTTACGTCAGGTTGCCATTTAACATCTTCCAACATTTTGAGAGTTGCAATATTTTAATATGAAAAGTACCTAAAGCTTATTAAAGCGGTTATGTAATACTAATATAGCTGTGTAGGACAAAACAATAAATAACACAAAGGTAGGAAAAGTAATTTCTGACCTATTTAATCAAAGTAACAAACTAGTAGGTTGAAAAAAAAAAATCAGATTCCTTTTAAATGCATTGTCAGGCATATACATTCTAGATCGATAAGAAAAGATTCCAGTGTGTAAAAATACAAGTGATTTATTTACAGTATCCCAAGCAGGCTAAACACTAAAATAAACACAATGTCAACAACTGGTACAAATACACAAGTATTTCTAAGATAACAAGACCAGGTAATGGAGGGGAAACAAGTTTAAAAAAAATCTGGATCAAAAATCATTCCAAGGTTTTTGACAGTTATGTAGGAATTATATTCGCTCGGTTTTATAACCAGGGTTGTCCATTCTGTTGATCAACTGTGATGGATCTAAATCCTCACACTTTCAACAATGAGGATATGTAGGTGTGGAATGCTTGCTAACCATTCATGCTTTGGTTTTGGGCTTGAATATTAAATTATACAGTATTACAAGAAGAAAATATATCTTGAATTCTTCCATAAATTTATGGGACAACAGCTTTTTGGGAATCAGCATGCACTGTTAAAGACACACAGTATAACATACAAAGCATCTTTATTTTAGGTTGAAAGATAAAAACAGCAGTCAGATAACAAAAATGTAAGTTCAGATTTTACAAAACCATGGAGAGAACTGTATGTAGCAGTTTGTTCTCAACAGGCATCAAGGTGAACACACAACAATTTGACAGTAGCTGCTTCTTTGTGTTTAAAAAATATATACTAATTGAATATGTGTTTACTTCTGTAGAAAAAGGATAATACAAGGTTTATTGGGCTAATGGTAGTCAATAAATGGGATCAAGATGCCACCTCTGAACTGCCCTCTGCCTCATGGCATTCTACACTTGCTGTTTATGATTAACACCTGTGAGAATAACTGAAATTCTGTCCCAGCGAAAAAAATAAAACAAGGTTAAAGAAAAATCTTGATATATGTGTTATAAGAATTTGTCGAATCTATTAGAGATATCACAAACATGTTATGAGAACTGTAATGGATTAGGGGACTGGTAAAGTGGCTAGGAGTTGGGCACTTTGTTATTTTTTTTTTTGGTCATGTGATGCCTCTTTAAAGGATATTGAGCTAACTAACAAAAAGCGAGTTCAGTTCAATTGCTTTTCCTGGATTTAAAATCTTAATGACTTGTTGCAAAAATGTTATAACCTGTTTTGATAAAATAATAGTTTCCTCTTAATTATGATTTAATTAAATCAATTTAACTTCTCTCACTGTTTGCGTTCGGTTTGAATTAAAAATAAGGAGCTGCCTTTTTTTTTTTTTTTTTTTTTTTTACATATCAATGAAACAGAATCATAGTCTCAATCAAGTCATGGTAGAAAAAACAAAAGTGAACTTGTTTAAAAAATCAACACTTTTCCTTTTTTTTTAATTTATTTTATTTTTTTATAAATTTAGTCGTCGCCAATTATTGTTACCCCGGTTTTCACCCCAATTTAGCATGCCCAATTATTATCTGTATCCCCGGCTCACCGCTCGCAACCCCCCAGCCGACTCAGGAAACGGAGGCTGGAACACGCGTCCTCCCAAACGTGCTCCTTCCAAGCCGTCATTTTTCACACTGCAGATCCACAGCAATGCTACCAGACCTATAGTGCCGGAGGACAACACAGATCTGCCCGCTCCGCTGCAAAACCACAGGCGTCCTATCGGCCACAGGGGTCGCTGATGCGCGGTGAGCCGTGGATTCCCCTGCCGACCTAAGCCCTCCCTACACGGGCAGCGCTCAGCCAATTGTGCGCCGCCCCCTAGGAACTCTCGGTCACGGTCAGCTGTGACATAGCCTGGATTCGAACCAGCGATCTCCAGGCTATAGGGCACATCCTGCGAGGAGCGCCTTTACTGTATGCGCCACTCGGGAGCCCCCCAACACTTTTCCAAGAGTTTCATTGAATGGATTTGGCTCAAAAAAAGGGACATCACGTGATCAAAAATAAAAACCAAAAAAAAGAACCCTACTTATGAGTAAAGGCTGTTTTAAGTGCATTTACTCCACTCACTGTCTGACTGCTACAAGTTACTTAATGATTTCCAAGTGTTAAATTAAATCTTTACTTAACATCAGATTAGATTACAAATTAAATTGAGGGTCACAATTTCATCACTTGAACATCTGTGTTCTGTGAACAGCACCACCCATAGTCACATTCATCAAAACAGATGTCTGTCCTTGCCAGCAGGGTTGTGTCTGTAATCTTTATAATGAATGGTGTAGGTGTGCCCCTGAACATTACCTCCAATATGTGTTGATGTCTAAAAACCCATCCCTTCTCCTTCAAAAGAAGATTATAGTCCATTGACTCATCCAAAATAAAACAATTTGACAGAAGAAGATATCTGACTACTCACATAAGGTAGTATACGATTATTAAGATTAGTTTGACTTCAAACAGATTTCAAAACCTCCTTCTAAGTACAGCAAAGATGCATCTTGCTACTGACACTTGTCTTAAATAATTACACTTTAAAATATAAAATCACTGACCAGTTTCTGTTAACCGAGTTAGTTTCAATGGGATGTGTCATTACCTACCAGTACTGTCAGTCCCACTGGTACTGTGACTAGAGGATCCCGTTGTACTTTATTACCAGTGTCGGAGTCAGTTGTGTTGCAATTTTTATGAGGTTTTCTATTTGAATTTTCTTCAATAAGCTTTGAGTTGCTCAGGTTCACTCTATTTTAATAAACAGAAGGAAAATACAAAATGGGTTGAACAAACTGAACTCACTGCTGTTATCACTGTGAATAGCTTGTAAGGTAAGCAAGGGTAGCCAGGACTGCATTGATTTGTTTTTAAAGGTTAAGTGAGAAAAGTAAACTCTACGAATGTGAATGTTCTGTGTTACATATTTACTGGGGTTTCATATCTTTACCATTGCATGCTATGAGGCACTAACTGTAATTTATCGAATATAATGCACATCTTGTGTATAATGTGCATGTCTGAGCTGCTTTGGGTTACATCCATTGTATATCATGTACCTTTTATAAACTACTAATCAAAAATATCATAGTATTGTGTAGAATACTATTAACCATGGATACAGCACACCACGTACATAACTTACACTCGTACAGAACATGTAAGAATCTGTAAAGGTGCTTTATTGTAAGTATTCAAATAAATATGATACATGTTTTAATATAGTTTCTGGTTTCACAGTCTTCATGAAGCTTTTTGTTTCCATATACACATTTCTGAATTACTCATTTTTACACCTGCTTTGAGTCAGATTCTGTGATATTTGTTAGTGCTGTTAGTCATCCCACTTGAGAGAGGCAATTTTTCAAGAAAAAAAACCAAACAATTCTTACTTATTAAAATTTGGCACATAAAAATGTAATCGATTTATGCTGCACTTGACCTTGAAGTAGAGTATACTGAAGCCACTGGAGCTGGGTAGAACTTTACATTTTTCCAGTTTTAGACGCAAGGTAGGCATACAGAAGGCAACAAAACATCCATAACATCTACCAGAAACCCATTTCTCATAAATAACATTACAGTTTAATTCCCTGTGCTCTTAAAATGAAAGTTGCCATCAATTATACATGCTTTACTGCATCCTACACTTCATTTTGTATACAGTATTTGCTCGGCAGGAAGATGGTGTCAACTTGGATGCAATGTGGAATTGTCAAATTCTGTAGCACTCAGAGAGATGATCGCCTAGATGCACTGTACCTTCTGCATGCTTCATTGATAACAATTTCACATTAACTTTGTCCTTGAGGTGCTTGTCCCATGTGGTGCTAATTAACTTTTAATGTATGTCCTCAGGGCAAAACACTTAAGGGGTTAACCAGCTTCCTCCAACAAATTTAAAATTGTTAACATCTGTTTTTTTTCTTTCTCTATCCCTCAATATTTTTTAGTTTCACATCAAAGAGAGCTAAAGAGCTATTGGCACCAAGAAAATGACAGTATATCATGTCATCATAAATTGTGAAACAATTAATTATTGATTAGTGTGGTCAAGCGCGAGTGGTGCAGTGTACAAACTGACGGTCCAGACAGTAATTCTCCCAAAAACGTCTGTGTTTATTAAATGCAAAAATAAACAGCCACCCCTCTAGCAGCAATGGTATCAGGGGGGTATCACTGCGGGTTTGCAAAACCCAAAACAAAATACACAGTAATCCAACCCACGTCCGCAGTGCACGAAACAGTGCTCTTTTTAATCTGGGGAAATCGTGATGCGCACTGGTGATGTGGCGACAGGTCACTCCTCCTCTGAAAGACAACAAACAACACGTAACAAAACATGTAACAAAACACTCCAGCCGTAGGTTACGTTCTCAGCGCAAGGGGCACTGGTCTACCCAATCGCTGCCTGCCCCGCAGCTGAACACAATGGAGTTGTTCCGAGCACTTGCAGCTACACGCTTCCTCCAAAATGTCCGACTTCCGGTTTCCGCCTACTGTCGAGACGACCCGTCTATGGGGAAGCGTACTTACTCTCCTTATCCCAGTTAAGAATACATTTGTTTCATTATACAAGCATTGGGACAGAATATAAAGCTTGTGAGGTTTTCACGCAGGAAATCTATAGTATCATTAATACAAAGTACATTCATTGGTCAATCTACAAGCCAATTACCAGCAAGTTCCCATCAACATATAAGGTACAGTGCCTTGCGAAAGTATTCGGCCCCCTTGAACTTTGCGACCTTTTGCCACATTTCAGGCTTCAAACATAAAGATATGAAACTGTATTTTTTTGTGAAGAATCAACAACAAGTGGGACACAATCATGAAGTGGAACGAAATTTATTGGATATTTCAAACTTTTTTAACAAATAAAAAACTGAAAAATTGGGCGTGCAAAATTATTCAGCCCCTTTACTTTCAGTGCAGCAAACTCTCTCCAGAAGTTCAGTGAGGATCTCTGAATGATCCAATGTTGACCTAAATGACTAATGATGATAAATAGAATCCACCTGTGTGTAATCAAGTCTCCGTATAAATGCACCTGCACTGTGATAGTCTCAGAGGTCCGTTTAAAGCGCAGAGAGCATCATGAAGAACAAGGAACACACCAGGCAGGTCCGAGAAACTGTTGTGGAGAAGTTTAAAGCCGGATTTCGATACAAAAAGATTTCCCAAGCTTTAAACATCCCAAGGAGCACTGTGCAAGCGATAATATTGAAATGGAAGGAGTATCAGACCACTGCAAATCTACCAAGACCTGGCCGTCCCTCTAAACTTTCAGCTCATACAAGGAGAAGACTGATCAGAGATGCAGCCAAGAGGCCCATGATCACTCTGGATGAACTGCAGAGATCTACAGCTGAGGTGGGAGACTCTGTCCATAGGACAACAATCAGTCGTATACTGCACAAATCTGGCCTTTATGGAAGAGTGGCAAGAAGAAAGCCATTTCTTAAAGATATCCATAAAAAGTGTCGTTTACAGTTTGCCACAAGCCACCTGGGAGACACACCAAACATGTGGAAGAAGGTGCTCTGGTCAGATGAAACCAAAATCGAACTTTTTGGCAACAATGCAAAACGTTATGTTTGGCGTAAAAGCAACACAGCTCATCACCCTGAACACACCATCCCCACTGTCAAACATGGTGGTGGCAGCATCATGGTTTGGGCCTGCTTTTCTTCAGCAGGGACAGGGAAGATGGTTAAAATTGATGGGAAGATGGATGGAGCCAAATACAGGACCATTCTGGAAGAAAACCTGATGGAGTCTGCAAAAGACCTGAGACTGGGACGGAGATTTGTCTTCCAACAAGACAATGATCCAAAACATAAAGCAAAATCTACAATGGAATGGTTCACAAATAAACATATCCAGGTGTTAGAATGGCCAAGTCAAAGTCCAGACCTGAATCCAATCGAGAATCTGTGGAAAGAACTGAAAACTGCTGTTCACAAATGCTCTCCATCCAACCTCACTGAGCTCGAGCTGTTTTGCAAGGAGGAATGGGCAAAAATTTCAGTCTCTCGATGTGCAAAACTGATAGAGACATACCCCAAGCGACTTACAGCTGTAATCGCAGCAAAAGGTGGCGCTACAAAGTATTAACTTAAGGGGGCTGAATAATTTTGCACGCCCAATTTTTCAGTTTTTTATTTGTTAAAAAAGTTTGACATATCCAATAAATTTCGTTCCACTTCATGATTGTGTCCCACTTGTTGTTGATTCTTCACAAAAAATTACAGTTTCATATCTTTATGTTTGAAGCCTGAAATGTGGCAAAAGGTCGCAAAGTTCAAGGGGGCCGAATACTTTCGCAAGGCACTGTATATAAACCTACTTCGCAAACTCAGTCCTGCTGTGCTTTCGAATTACCGTTCACCATTTGTTTGGTTATGTATCCCCGGCGGTCGTATCGATGTTGTCCTTACTTTTGCACTATGGATTCATCTCTCCAATCTATCGTGACAATAATTAATGGCTCCAGCCGTCAGTACAGAACGAGCCTCCTGAGTGTGTCTCGCTCTGCAGCGTCAGTACAGAGGGTATCTCCCAGAGCGGGGCTCACACTGTGGCCTTCCAGCACAAGACTCTCTATAGGATTTATGCCCAATCTTCAAGACATCATCATGTATGAATCAAACATCTTTTTCAAAAGCAAGTATTATGATCTAGTGTTCAGCCTAATGGCAAATTAGGTTCCCAAAGCACCGAAGATCCTATACTACAGACTGGCAATTGTTACCAGATTCCGTACTCAAACATACTTTGTCAGGTTGCTTTTCCCGACTCAAGGAGGTCTTTCTACAAACGACGTTCATCTCTGCTACCGTGGGTTCCTCCAGCACGGTGAAATCACCACCAAAAATAGTTACCGGATCCATCATCGGCACCTCCATAAAGTTCAGTCTCTGGGTCACGTATTTCATACATTTAACACTAGAACCGCCGCAGTTATACTCATACCTAAAACTGCCGCCGGCAGTCATTATGATGGTTACATTTTAAACAGCATCAAATATTGTAATAATTATATTTGCTGTTTTCTGCTGCTTCTAGCTACCTGCCGAGGTCCTGCTGGTGTTTCTTAAACAAAATATATCGGATAAATTAAGGGAAAGAGAAACTGTTCACATTGCTCGCACTAATTCTGTTTTCTGTCCCCACACTTCCATGCTGAGATATCTGGCCTTCAGACCCTGATCCATGCCTCCGTACCCGCGGTTTCTAACTGCACAGAACCCGCCAGTCTACAGATCTTGGTTATCTGCAAGACTCCAAGATCTTCTCCAAAAGGCGGGCCTTTCTTCCTTGACCCATTCATGCTATTCCTTCAGGATTGGAGCTGCAACCACAGCCGCTCAGTGAAATGTCATAAAGCTTGGTCGGTGGTCTTCAGATGCTTATGAGATTTACATAAGGAGCAATATTATAGACATTCTCGTTGCCCAACATCACCTGAAACCTGTATCCTAATGAAGGACTTTACTCCAAGATCCAACCGTACCATATCCTTTGTTATATATACAAAAACTCATATGATGCCACCAATTAGTAATATGTAAAATTATACTATGTTTATTCTTTTTTTTTTAAACTGGAGGGGAAGCAGCCAAAGGTCTAGGACCCCCAGAGATTTTTGCCTTTTTGTTTTATATTCCTTCTCTACGTTGGGAGTTCACTATTTTTTATTTATTTTTTACACATTCAACAAAATGTGAGGTGTGTAGGTGGCCGTAATTATATATGTATTTACATATATTTTTTATTTCTGACAATTTGTTTTTTTGTTCACCGGGATAAACACAGCACATCAATTTGTAGCAACTAGGGATTCTCCTCGGGGGTGGGGGGAGTATATGATTTTTTGCTCACCGTGATGAAGATTTATTATTTTATTGTTTGTTTATTAGCAGGTGGCACCGGGATGCAGCTATGGTCCAACGATTTCTACTCTACTTTTTTTTCTTCAACCATTGTTTGGGTCCAATGTTTTTGGACGTCTGTAAGATTTTGTATTATAATAAAGGTGGTTATTTAACCCAAGATTGTCCGGACTGAATATGGGTTAAAATGGAGAAGTAACTAATTGTTATTGGTATCATTTACTGTACACTTTTATTTTGGCAAAAGATTACCTCCTTCAAACTTAAGATAATGAGACAGCCTAGATGAACTCAATGTTACAAACAAACAAGTAGACATTTAGCATAGCCATATTTATAAGAATTATATATACAGTAGGGCCTGACTCTCAAACTGTTTTTTTTAAATTACGTTCTTAACTGATACATGACATGGTTATACATTTTATTTAGAAGCAAATCTATTTTCTACTTTCTTTTTCTGTTCAATATAATAATATGGCAATTAACCTATACAAATGTATTGTACTGAATGATGAATTATGTTTGTCATGTTTTACTAAATGGTCTGGATCTGAATATTATTTCTTTATTACCATTCCGCATTTTCGGTTTTTATCTAAATATTTATGATTAAGATTGTCGGCGTTAGGCAGTGTTTTAGCTGAAGGACAGACGTAAGTGTTAGCAGACGCCTTCATCCAAGGCGACTTACAGAGACTAGGGTGTGTGAACTATGCATCAGCTGCAGAGTCGCTTACAACTACGTCTCACCCGAAAGACGGAGCACAAGGAGGTTAAGTGACTTGCTCAGGGTCACACAATGAGTCAGTGGCAGAGGTGGGATTTGAACCGGGGACCTCCTAGTTACAAGCCCTTTTCTTTAACCACTGGACCACACAGACTTTCTTGTTTTAGTTTAATGTGTCACTTATTTTTCAATATGTTCTTTTATTGTCAGTGCGAACATGTACCTCAATGCAGCAGTATTTGTAGCACTATGCATCCTCTGCCCCACTATTTGTGCTTTTTGTATACTTCAAAGCATTCATTTTCTTTTGAATATTCATAAACTGATTTATGTTTTCTCCCCATTCCTCATCCACTAAAAATATTATATTTTTATGCAAGTATTTCAATTTATTTTTTTATCAAGCTAGTAGTTACTGCACCCACCAATTGCCACAATAATCAGATTTTGATTGGCCAACATAATCAGGTGATAATGTGTTTGTGAAGTGACAGAGAACCACGTTTGAACGTTATTTGATCCTCTGGCGTCTAAATGTCTGCTGTATCCTAGGATACAGTGTAGGTCTGCTTATTACAATGTCAGAGTCAAAATAAAACAGCATTTTAATCTAAATATTGTGTATTTCCTAGAAAATAGTACCAGGAAAATATTAAATAAGACAAAAATCTGATATAAATCAGTAAAAACAGACGTCCAGTTAAAAAAATAAATAAATCCTGTAATTATTTGGTAAAATTCTGAATAAACCGCAAACGCGGAACACTAGTTATCCAATATATAAACACACTGTAAACTTTATTTTAAAAAAAATATAATATATACAAAATTGTATTTAAGGATTTTGAAGTATGAGCAGCCATGCAAAATACCATGATTGAAAACAGTAGCATACAGCAAGTGTCTTGAAAACGACATGTTCACCCACATCCCCTCCCCCACCATCGTCACCCCATTCCACTTCACTTAACAAGGGAGCATTAGACAGCCAATAAAGAAGCCAATGGAAAAGCAGACTCTTGTGTTTGCAGATCTTGAAGACGATCTGGTGTGGCAGCTTTGAGCGGGTGACACAGACATGTATTGACGCAAGCACTTTTGCTGGCGAGTCACAGGACGAAAACACCCCAGGCTCTCCTGCCTCCTTTAATAAAAGGCTAATTTCTTCTCTTCTTGTGTAATGCAGGGAATCTGTCAAGATGAGTTGTATGCTAAATGGGCGATTCCCTCTACCTTGTTTGTGTCCAATAGCTGGCAGAATCCAGAAAAAAAACATGTGTTTAATGTTCGGCATGTTGGGGAAGGGGGCTGGTTGGAAAGGGCCCGAGGCTAGGCTCCCTGATGCCTGCTTGAGGGTAGTCAATAATCATTAGCTTTTCAAGTGATAGGGGCCCTGCACAAGCTGTATTTATTTATCAAGAAATGTTATGACGTGCGGGCCAGAGGGGTAACGAGTCCAAGCACTCATCCTCTCCTACTGTAATACTGCACTGTAAAGCACTCATTTTGTCAAGTGTTCTTTTTTTTTCTTAAACACAATCATTTCAGTGGTTGGATTCCAAATGTCTTAACAAAAAAGTCAAACAAGTTTAAAACAAAACAAAACAAAATACTATGACTTTTTATGGTAATTTATGCATGCTTCACAATCAACTATCTTAATGTACAATGCAAACTTTAAATATAGTTTACTTGTATATTTACCTGCAGATGCGAAATATTTTTCCAAACACCTCTGAACATTCACTACATTCTGAGAGGATTTACAATATTCCTCACCCCCTTGGGTGCCAACAAAAGACAACTAAGTATAGATTCTACAGAGTTTAAGGAAATCTTTATAGTGTTTGAAGGTGAACAAAGGACAGAGTGGAGATGGATTTTTTTCAGAATGTACTTTTTCAAAAGCACATAATGCTTTTAAAGGCTTGATACAGACTATTTATAAAACATACTGCTCTTTCCATCCCTTCCATATATAAATCTATATTTATAAAATGTTCATAAAATCCCATTCCTTTGTGAATTTTAAAATTGTATTTACCTAAGATTACACAGAGTACAATGACTGGCTTTTAAATGTTGAACCATTTCATGCACTGCTACACAAAAACTGTAACATGGTGTGCATTACTTTGAAGTTAACATGGTTACACAAATGCAGCTGATTAGTTATCAAATATTTCCTCGTTTAAAGATAGTCATAAGAAAATATTACTGTAATTTGTTTAAAGAAATGTAATTGATTGGTTATAATGAACACTCCCCGCCCCCAACATCCTTCATACATGTTTTTGTTTTATACATTTCATAACTTCAGTTATTATAAAATGTCGAATTGTATAAGGCAATTCTTTCCTGTCTTGTTTTCTTCTTCCGTTAACGCTACTAATATCTAGCAACTCATTGTGGCTTGGGAGGCAGAAATGCTTTCATGAAAACACTCCCTTTTACTTTTCATAACAAGAATCCCACTCAACGCAATTACACAGGTTATTTTTAAACGGACCATGATTCTGTTTCATCCTTTTTTAGTTGTGTATTTATGTAACCTGTGCCAATATCTCCCCTTTGAAACTTTCAGAAACAAAAAGCTTTCTTAAGCACAAACATCACCGTTGCATTTGAAGATGTCTTTGTCAGCTGTTTTGCAGAGATGTTTTAGTCACAATAAAGCTTGAGCATATGATTTTTAAAATAATTTTAAGTTGCAATGTCAAGTAGAGGGGAAAGGGTTAAATGTCCCTAGCGGCTGGTGCTGTATCTTGTGATTTTTTTTTGATAACTAAATATCAGCATATATAAGATATATATTTGTAAAATTCTCAAAGATAGTATCTTGTGGAACATTTTGTTAAAAAAAAAATATACAACATTATTGTATATCTTTGCATAAACACTGTACAGAGTCACATTCCCAATATGTAACCACTATACATATCTGCGAGGGCTTTAGGTAATTGGTGGACAGGGACATTTATTTTGCTAAAGGCTATTTAAACACTCAATTTACCAAATTACCAGAGCATTATGCAGTAATGTGATCAACACACAATCATTTGGAATTGCTGTTTGCGGGAGATCATTATAGTTGTAAAGGTAACTGGAACTACACAATGCAGTGAGGGACCCTGGATACAACTTCTTAGGAAAAAACAATGACCATCAGTCAAATTGCTGAATGGAGAGAAGAGTGGGGTTGAACACTTAGCTACTGTATATCGTAACTTTTACAGTGGTTGGGAAAGGTCTTTTGGAGTTACAAGAATGGGGACATAGGAGGTATTGAAGGTAAACAGTATTTTGCAGATCATATTCATGCAATTAATGGGACATACCGTGGTACACCAGAATATTGCAATCCAGGTAAACACTGACTAGTGATTACCAAACTTGAAAGGGTACACAGTTTGTAAATATCTGTATTTGTTTTTAGTGTTTAAGTGATAGTATTATTGTTTCAATATGATTTTGTCAATTATCAAGCAGCAATGGTCGCTTAATCGGATAGTAATTTTTTTCTTGTTATATTGAGTTTTAATTACCAGAGTATTCCAGAATCATTTAATCCAAATACATCACTGACTAGTAAAATAATTTTGTAATTTCCATGTGACAATTTTGTTTTGTGGTCATATATTGTATCTTGATGTAAAACCAAAAAAAATAAAAATAAAAAAAAATAAAACCCATGTAATTCCAATAGAAACATAATTTGCATTCAATAGCATACACTTTGTAAATAAATTGGGGTAAATCACACTGTCATCCATACACCTCTTCTTATTCTAGTCTTCCACTGTGCAAAAAAAAAGCCTACAATAGCCTACAAGCTAGATGTGTTAACAAAAGGCCTAAAGTAAATATGAACTGCCCATAAAATGACAATAAACCCATCCACCTTAAATAGATAGCTTTTAATTGTAATCTACTTCATACCCATTTTACATAATTTAATCTTTTCACTGCCAGGAACTTTTCCTGTGTTAAAGACTAGATTAATTACATGTGAAATGCCTTGTAAAAATAAGTAAATCCACTTACCAAGTATCTGCTTGAAGTCTGCCATACCTGTCAAAAATTGAAGTTTCCAGCTAATGAGCCTGTTTGGTAAATTCATGTTCCTCTCTGGGGCTTCCTCAGGTTAGAATCTATTATTCGATAACATTAACCATTCCTAAGCCTCAGGTCATTTCAAACTGCTATTGTAGTATCTGAAACCAAGTTGTATGTTAATGTCATTAATTAATATAAGTCTGAGTGCAATTCAGTGGTTTGATTCTGCTCTGCTGCTGATATCATTTTCTCCAAGGGCACTTTTGAGAAAGATGATTTCTCAGTAGGTTTCTTCAGGTAAAACATTTATAAAATAAAATACAATGTATTATCAGGCTTATCAGCATTGACTTTCATTGTGCAATACGAATTTAAGTTTTTAAAATGAACATTTTGATATATTCTTAGTACAAGTATCAGGTATCTTCTGTGAATTGGTCATATTAGCCATCATATTAAAGAAGAAACGTTCAGAATGAATTTTGAAGTAAAAGTATTACCTTTCAATATTATGTTGTTTATCAAGCTGGAATGGTCACTTCATCAGGTATAAACGCTTAGTTCCAGGTTATATTGTGCATTTATTTTTCCTGAAAGCCAAATAAATACATGTGTTTGTATTTCAAGTGTATTAGGTAAAATATATAGTGTATATTAGTGCTCCCATAAACATTCGTTCAAGCTAATTTGTGTATTTTGATTCCCCGCTGTCACAGAGGTTGTTTCTTCGAGTGGTTAGAAAAGTCCCCAGAATATTTGTTCCCGTAAATCACCAAGCCCACACCAAGATTATTTTTAAATAAATAGGCTATTTTTATTTTCAGTGTCCATGATGCAATTCAACTGCCACAATATTTAAATAAAAATTAGATGAAAACATCTCTTTTAATTTCTCTTGCTACGGGTGATGGACGACAATGACGATGGTGCGAAACGAGGATCCACGAACAGGTAAATGATCACATTTTTATTATATATGTCCATAGTCTTTCCCTTTCTTAACACGGTTTACACATAAACAGTTATAGGATTGCTGTGTTATTAATTAGGCCATGAAATTTGAATGCCAAAAATCATTGACAATCATTAATACATTTTTAATTAATCTGAGTTGGATGCACAACAAAATATTATAACTGTTCTTTGAGTATTAGCAGTACATAGAGGATGCCTTCAGAGAGTAAACTTTTTTTTAACCCATTATTCCTTTTTAATTTTAGTCTACCAAGAATACCTTTTAAAACAGCAATTGTTTTCTTTCATTCATCCCCTAATCAGTCACCAAAGAGCTGAATTCCAATAACATTTTAAGTTGTGTGCTAATCAGTTGATCCACCTACTCTAAAATATTCAATAGCTATTCATTTGTCATACTGCAGAGTCAGTTCTACCCCTTGCAGTGTTTAAGCAATCCATAAAATGCATAACTCTTTTACGGGATTCAATATGTGAGATTGGTATGCAAGACCTAACCAAAATGGCTGCTACACAAGCCATAATGAATTTCACTGTATGAATCAGCAGTTTGCAACAACCCTGGCCATGAATACATTCATCAAGTTATGAAAGCAAGTGAAATATCTATAGAAGCTGTGTTATGTCCATATGAGAACAAATCAGGAACGATGGAGACAGAGTCCATGTTATCTGACATGGGGACAGCACTGCCTTATATAAACAAAAAAGGATTTCATTGATAGAGTTAATAGTTATATTTGTGTATCATTTATCATGTAGGATAGTAGCTGGGGAATCTGACTCATTCAATTTGGTTTATAAATAAGCTTTAGCTATGCAGCACATGTGACAATTTGAATTATTCTGCTTTGTTTGAGTATAAAGTGATCCTGGGAAAATAACAGCCAGCAGGCTGGTAGGCTTCAACATCAATTTTCTGAGGTTACTTAAAAAGGGAAGAATGTTTATTTTTTTCTATGCCATTTATAATTTTCTAAGAGGAGTTGGTGGTTTTGTATTTCACGGACATCATTCCTGGTTTCAACCTACCCATTAACCAAATAAACATTTTCCAGTCAGATACTGTACGTTTTTTTCTGCCCTGATCATCACATGCCACAAGTATTTAGAAAAGAGATAACAGCTAACGGGCAGAACTGAAGAGAATAAAATATAAATTAATAGATTTCGCAGCTTCATACCACAGCACTGTCACTATGCATTATCTGGCATACATCGTGGCTGCCATGTTTAGAGCAGTCAGTTACATTTTCCCCCTATCAGAAGCCTGAGTGAAGTGTGGTAATGTTGCTAAGTGTTGCACAAAAATCCCTCTTTTGGTGCGTCCCGCACTGCTTCAGGCAAAATTCTTAAAAACCCCTGACTAGGAGGGAGATAGGCCCTGAGATATATACACTGTGACAGGCCGGGAGACTCTGCCTCACTGGTAAACCGTCCTGTGAACGGCAGTCGCCTGTGGCTGTGACATTACCACACTTTGCTCAGCTTCAGAAGGGGAGAATTTAACTGACGACTGCTATGATTTGAAGCCACAGTCGAAACCAGATAATATACCATGACAATACTGTCAGGCAAAAGGACTATGGTTCCATTGATTTTATTACACTGAAGAGATATGACCCTGGGCTGTATATGTGTGACTATGTAGGTGGATACTTTAAGAAAATCAAAGCCAAGCCATGCAGGCATACTGACAGGGCAACAAATGGCCTAAAATGATTTTTTTTTTTTTTTTTTTAACATTACAGGGTTTTTTTTGTGTGTGTGTGCTGTTTTGTACTTTACAAAAAAGACACACTGAAAATATCCACTTACCAGTATAAAAACACCAAGTCCACAAGAGTTTCATGTATTTTTACATACTGCATCAAATGCAGACCTGCCAAGTCTCCTGATTTTGTCGGGAGACACCCGATGTAAGAGCTTGATCTCTTGTCTCCCAGTAAGACTTAAGAAACTCCAGATAATTTAGATTGCCAATTGTAATACATTATTACGTTAAGTTAATTTTCTAAAACAAGCATCATACCTTTCATAAGTTTCCACTTACCTTTGATAAGAATCTGTCTTACTTCATGGGGTTCACTGCATGAGATCCTAACCCGTCCCCTGAGTCCCCTTATTGTGCTTTTCTCCCACGCATGCCTCTAGAGTCGTATAAATGCCCGCAAAACTTACATTGCTTTGCAGCCTCCTTACAGTACGAATGAGAAGCAGACTTGTCCTGTTAAAACCTCTTAAAAAACTAGCTACCCTTTATTGTTATTTCCATATTTATTTCATTTTAAATACACATTTTGAAACTTTTGGAGTGGAAATCTACATGAAGATAGTTATTTTACATTTAAAAAGGATCAAGCTGGAAAAGGATTTTAAAACATGGCGGTTCAATCGAATCAGCTACCTTAACCTGTGTACTAGACCGTCATTGGACGTTCTGAGGTGAAGAATTTGGGAAAAGCATTAATGACAGGTAACCGGTCATCCTTACTTGGATAAAGGTGATTTCACTTTAGTGTTTTTGAGAAAATGTACAAGCCCAGTGATGCCTTGATAAAGAGGGCAAAATATGCCACACACCAGCCCCCCCCCCATAAAAAAACTCCAGACTTTATATTTTCGAAAATTGGCAGGTGTGCAAATGCTGCAAAAGTCTTGTATGTAAGCAATTAGAAAATAACAAAATAACAGGATAGGACTTTCCATTTTGCCTCAGACTTTCCTTCAAGCCTAGTTTGAGGCATTTAAAAAGCTTGCCACAGGATCATTGGGAAGGGAGTTGAGAACAGTACCTACAAAAGAAATGCTGATACTAAAACTATATAATGAAAAGTGCCAGCCAATTTGCACTTCTAAGTGATGTCCCTAAATATAAAATAAAACACATTAGACAAAGCTTACAATATATATGCAAAACTGGTTCAAACTAGATGAATTTTGATGTGTGGTTTAGTAATGTTTTTTTTTTCTTCTTTTTTTTGTTTGTGAATGTCAAACCCATGGATTAAAAGATTATTCTAAAAGCATGCATTTTGTATATGGGCTCTGTGACTACCTAACATTATGACCCATCTAATAGTTTAGCCCTAAATAAACTGTTGATTTTCAATTTTATTTTATTTTTTTGCATTGTTTTTGGAAACAAGATAATCCCTGCCATATCAGGTTTGGCAAAATAATGAAATATGAATGGCAATTGAAATTGAAAACAAGAGTTTGTAAAAGGGCCTCTTTATTTAAACTACACAACTGCATGGCTTGTGGCTGCAGTAGATTGTTTCCTACTGCTCAGAAACAAGTGTGTAATCTGACAGCCGTGAGATTGCAAGGAAACTTATTGTGCTAGTCAGCTGGCCTAATTTCTTTGGACTCATGACTATTTTAACAATGTATGAAAAAAAAAAACCTAACAAGAAAGTGTCTCAGTATGTAGCTGTCATTCTGCCAAGAGCTGATCTCTCTCCCTCGTTTGTTTGTAAAATATTGAACAACCCTGAAAAAACGAACTCTTTCTTATGATGCCCGTGAGATTTCTCAACAAACTCATACTCAGTGTATGTAGGTTTTGCTGGCTTATTTCAATTTCTGCTACCTGTGTGCAAGATGGTGCCAAAAGTAATTAAAATAAAAAATCTGCATACTTTATTTCAGATGTGCTTTTGTGCTAAAATACTTTTGCTACAGAATTTGGGTTTTCAACTAGTAACTAGAAAAGGTACAGGAATACAAAGATAACTTCCAATAAAACATAAAGGGTCATGTTAAAAAAACAGGACTGAATACAACACTTCTATAGGTAAAGGGAATAGGAATAAACATGCATAGCCCCTTGTGTCCTGTTCATAAGTAGAATTTATGTGAACTGGCTCACCTGCCGTTCAGCCCTATACCTCAAGATATCTGTATAGTGACAATCATCTAATCTAAAACACAATTAAGTGATTAACACCTTAACTACTGGCTAATATAAAAATAATAATAATAACAAAAATCATAACCTAATAATAATGAGGGCTAATTATGGCCATTACATCATTGATGTGAACAAATTAATAAATGGATGTAGTATCTGTATTTCCATAACATTTTTTTATTGCAGTATTGTACCTTATAGTAAATAATAATAAGGCAGATGCTCAGACATACAATGTTTTAATTCAAATTAGATTTCACACTATAAATTGATGTGCGTGTACAATGTTGTTATACAATTGGGACACCAAAAATGGTAAACAAATTGCCTTAAATGTAAGATAAATACAAAAGCTATAACTAGTTTACTTGTACTTGTGAATTCTATGAAATAAGTAAATAAAAATTCTTAAAATCAATCTATGTGTTTTACAGGATGTAAATGTAAAGAAAGTAATGCCAGTAACCATATAAAGCGTTCATAAAGAGATGACAGTTCAGTAAATGGGTGACATTAAATAATGGTATGTGTGGGCGGTAGGATTTTGGAGGGGGACCATCAAGTTCCAGAAATAAATGACCAGAATTCAAGTAGCGAGATTTTAAAAAAAAACTGTTTATTTACAATATTCACATGTTTGCTTCAAATATTGTGAGGGAGTCACAGTTTAAGTGGTAAGTCAAATAGGAGTGAGACGTGGGATGAGCTGGCTCTTTGATTAAATCCACCATGAGCCAGATTGCTGCAGGGATGGCGTGGAGCGATTGAGAAACATTTGCTTTAATCAACATGTGGGCCGACGAATCAATCCAGAGAAGCGTCTGTAACAAGCATTTCTAACAAACAATTTGCGAGAGGTTGGCTGAAGCTGGATTTCATAGGACGCCAGTCTAGTGCAGAGACAGATTAAAAACAGATTAAAGCGTGGTCATGTACGCACTGCTGCTGTATGGGGCATTGCGTACACGCTTCTGTCACCCTAGGTTGACCCTGCTTCTTCAAAAAGCAGTGTGAAAACGCTTAGCTGACCTGCATGACAACAGGTCGCGACCCGGGTAGAGCATGCCAGTGTGAAAGGGGCTTAATAGCGCACAAATGGTATGAGTTAATATCCTACAGTTACACGGTAAAAACTCCAAAACATTTTAAAAAAGCTGCTCAAATCATCAAAAGAATAAATAAAAATATGCAGTGTCTTTTTCAGTTATTTTTTAATGTATTTCTTTTTCTTTATGAAGAGTGTTATTTTAAATAGCTACACATAGCTGTGTTATTGTAGTTGCCTGGGGTGCATCAAGAACCCCTTAACTGTTCAATGACTTTAGCTCCGGGCAAGGTCCAAAACCACCTGCTTGCACAAAGACTTCCACCTCCGATGGTGAATATCTGAAAGTTTCATTGATCCCTTTCTTACCAACATAATGAACAAAGGTTATAGTTGTGAAATGGGTTGCTAAACAGCAAAAGAAATGCTTATTAGGGTTCATCATTTCATGTGGATTTAGAGTAGTATACAGTTATACCAGTGTGTGTTCAAGTCAAAAGATAACTGAGAGCACAACAAATATGTAACCTGTCAAAACACAGCTATACTACACATCAGTTTATAATTAATAACCTTGCTGGGCACTTTTATAAAAATACGTAAACAAACACTGCAGTAAACGACTGGATGTTAATAAATGGATCTTGTGTATAAACAATTTGTGGTGCACTTTATTGTGGCATAAACAAAGAAATAAATACAGGATTGACAAAAAAAATATGATAAAGTTGATAATAGGCAGTCTGGTCCAGTGATTAAAGTCCAGGACTTGTAACCAGAAAGTCACCGGTTCAAATCCCACCTCTGCCACTGACTGACTCACTGTGTGACCCTGAGCAAGTCACTTAACCTCCTTGTGCTAAATCAATGTCCTATTGTAAGTGACTCTGCATATAATGCACAGTTCACAGCCTACCTCTGTGCTTTATGATGGTGGTCCACTATGAAAGGTTCCATATATAGATATTATTATTAATAATACAGTTATGGTATAGATAGTTGCAGGTGATGTTACCATGCTCAAACAAGTCAATAAGGTCTTGCAGGTAAAGTTTCTCACCAAAAGTAGTTCACAGAAAGCAGAAGTCTCCACAGCATTACAGTACAATGAACACTTGAAAGTCCAAGCTTATAAGCCCTGGGAGGCGGGTTTACAATTTTAAAAAGGCAAACTATGAAGGAATGAAACAGAGACTAACATAAGTACACTGGAGTAAAATAGAGAAAACATCCACAGAAAAAAATCTAGTACTAGAGGAGCAAAACAATTACATCCCAAAAGTAGACAAATCAAAATCTAAAACAAAATGGCCAAAATGGTTTAATAGATCCATTAAAAAAAAAAAAAATTCAGAGAAAAAAAGGCACTTTACAGAGCGTTTAAAAGGGACCAAGAACAAAGTACACAGAAAGAGTACTTGGAACTGCAAACGCAAGTCAAAAAGAAAGTTAGAAAGGCCAAGAGAGAGATAGAAATGAACACTGCTAAGGGGGCTTTGACCAATTCCAAAAAGGTTTTTCCAATATTATAACAGCAAAAGAAGATTCAAGGAGGAGGTCAAACGTCTAAGAGATACAAATGGCAAAAACATAGATGAAGAAAAAAATAGCAAATATGAAATGATTACTTTTCACAAGTTTTTACAAAGGAGGATACGGACAATAGGCCCCACATGTCGACCTGTTCCTATCCAGTTTTAAATAACTTTAGCATAACAGAGGCAGAAGTGTTAAAGGGACTAGGAGCTCTTAAAATAAACAAATCCCCTGGGCCGGATGAGATCCTCCCAATAGTACTCAAAGAAATGAAAGAAGTTATTTACAAACCGCTAACCAAGATCATGCAACAGTCTCTTGGCACAGGGGTTGTACTAACAGACTGGAGAATTGCAAACGTAATACTGATCCACAAAAAAGGAGACAAAATCGAACCAGGTAACTACAGACCAATAAGTCTGACTTCTATTATATGTAAATGTATGGAAACTATAATAAGATCCAAAATGGAAAATTACCTATATCGTAACAGTATCCTGGGAGACAGTCAGCATGGTTTTAGGAAACGGAGATCGTGTCTAACTAACCTGCTTGATTTTTTCGTGAATGCAGCATCAACAATGGATAATTGCAAAGCATATGACATGGTTTATTTAGATTTCCAGAAAGCTTTTTGCAAAGTCCCGCATAAAAGATTAATTCTCAGACTGAACTCAGTAGGGATTCAAGGAAATGCATGCATATGGATTAGGGAGTGATTAACATGTAGAAAACAAAAAGTACTGATTAGAGGAGAAACCTCAAAATGGAGCGAGGTAACCAGTGTAGTACCACAGGGATCAATACTAGGTCCTCTGCTATTCCTAATCTACATTAATGACTTAGATTCTGGTATAGTAAGCAAACTTGTTAAATTTGCAGATGACACAAAAATTGGAGGAGTGGCAAACACTTTTGCAGCAGCAAAGGTCATTCAAAATGATCTAGACAGCATTCAGAACTGGGTAGACACATGGCAAATGACATTTAATATAGAAACGTATAAGGTACTGCACACAGGCAACACAAATGTGCAATATAAATACCACATGGGAGATACTGAAATTGAAGAAGGAATCTATGAACAAGATCTAGGAGTTTTTGTTGACTCAGAAATGTCTTCATCTAGACAATGTGGGGAAGCTATAAAAACGCCAACAAAATCCTCAGATATATAGTGAAAAGTGTTAAATTTAAATCAAGGGAAGTAATGTTAAAACTTTACAATGCATTAGTAAGACCTCGTCTAGAATACTGTGTTCAGTTCTGGTCACCTCGCTACAAAAAGGATATTGCTGCTCTAGAAAGAGTGCAAAGAAGAGCGACCAGAATTATTCTGGGTTTGAAAGGCATGCCATATGCAGACAGGCTAAAAGAATTGAATTTATTCAGTCTTGAACAAAGAAGACTATGTGGCAATCTGATTCAAGCATTCAGAATTCTAAAAGGTATTGACAATGTCGACCCAAGGGACTTTTTCGACCTGAAGAAACAAGGACCAGGGGTCACAAATGGAGATTAGATAAAGGGGCATTCAGAACAGAAAATAGGAGGCACTTTTTTACACAGAATTGTGAGGGTCTGGAACCAACTCCCCAATAATGTTGTTGAAGCTGACACCCTGGGATCCTTCAAGAAGCTGCTTGATGAGATTCCGGGATCAGTAAGCTACTAACAACCAAACGAGCAAGATGGGCCGAATGACCTCCTCTCGTTTGTAAATTTTCTAATGTTCTTAAAAAGCTATTTGTTCACGCTGATAGTCTTACATTTGGAGAAAGTTTGGTGAGGTGTACAAAAAAAAACAACACCATACCTACTGTCAAGCATGGAAGTGGTAATATCCTTCTATGGGGCTGTTTTTCCTCTAATGGCACAGGAAATTTAGTTCCAATACATGATAAAATGGATTCCATAGCATACTTTATTATTTGTTTATTTAGAAGACGCCTTTATCCAAGGCGACTTACAGAGACTAGGGTGTGTGAACTACGCATCAGTTGCAGAGTCACTTACAACTACGTCTCACCCGAATGATGGAGCACAAGGAGGTTAAGTGACTTGCTCAGGGTCACACAATGTCAGTGGCTGAACCGGGGACCTCATGGTTACAAGCCCTTTTCTTTAACCACTGGACCACACAGCCTCAAGATATTGGCCAATCATCTGAAACCCTCTGCTACAGAACTTGGTTTAAGTTCAACGATCACAACAACGATCCAAAGCACACATCAAAATCTACTTCAGAATGGTTAAAGAAGAATAAAATCAAGGTTCTGGAATTACCTAGTGAAAGTCCCTATCTAAATCCGATTGAGAATCTTTGGTATGAGTTGAAGAAGGCTGTGCACAAGCAAAGTCCTCAGAATTTGAACTGGAACAAATTTGCGTTGAAGAACGGTCAAAAATCACTAAATAATCATGCCAAAAGCTCATTGATAAATATCCTAATCGTTTTAAAAGAGGTTATTATTGCTAAATGTGCCTCAACTAGCTATTAATTTCATTTTACTTGTCAGGGTATGAATACTTTTGAATTAAAAGTTTTGCAAAAAAATTGCTGAAATAAATACTTGTAGACATCTATTTCTTGTAACTTTTTTCCTCATCCACAAAAGCAAAACTTTTGCTACAAAAGATTTTAAAAAATATATATTTGTTTGAGAAATGTCTAGAAATTATAAATTTCCATTGTCGTCTGTACATTTTTTTTTTTTTAATTTAGTCGTCGCCAATTATTTTTACCCCGGTTTTCACCCCAATTTAGCATGCCCAATTATTATCTGTATCCCCGGCTCACCGCTCGCAACCCCCCCGCCGACTCGGGAAACGGAGGCTGGAACACGCGTCCTCCGAAACGTGCTCCTTCCAAGCCGTCATTTTTTGCACTGCAGATCCACAGCAATGCCACCAGACCTATAGTGCCGGAGGACAACACAGATCTGGCGGCTACGCTGCAGAACCACAGGCGCCCTATCGGCCGCAGGGGTCTCTGATGCGCGGTGAGCCGTGGATTCCCCTGCCGACCTAAGCCCTCCCTACCCGGGCAGCGCTCAGCCAATTGTGCGCTGCCCCCTAGGAACTCTCGGTCACGGTCAGCTGTGACATAGCCTGGATTCGAACCTGCGATCTCCAGGCTATAGGGCACATCCTGCAAGGAGCGCCTTTACTGGATGCGCCACTCGGGAGCCCCGACTACAACTTTATATAAATAAATACATTTACCATTTACCTCATCCACCAGCAATAGTTCTTGCTTTACCAATAATAAGATTTAGAAATGACCACCACTAATTCAATATCTGCTTACCTCTTCTAAATTTGCCCAGGTCTGGACATAAATGGTACAGTGCTGACAAGAAACACTTCAGAAGGAAACTTTCCCCACATCACATATCTCAAGGTCAACTCAAGGATTAAGTGATTTTTTTTTTTTTTTTTTTTTTAAGGAAATGATACCATGTTGACTACTGACACCCTAGAAGTGAGCACTATTGAGGTCAGGTCAGATTTAATTTGTATAAGCATTGCAATCCCAGGAAACTCCATGCCTGAATCCATAGCCAAACCCAGCTGTGCCAAGGTTCTGCACCTCTAGCAGGAATCAGTTTAAAGCTCTAATTAAGTTTAGGACAACTGGGAACAAAAGGCAATTCAAAGGAAGCGATTCAGAATGGTAAGTGGTTGTATGTCACTTTTTTTTTTTTAGGGTTTTTTAGTTTTTAGTGTTATATCTTAGACACTCAACATGATATGTGCTGCGTATAGTAACATACCACTCTTGGGTATGTGAGTCATAAGTGATGGCAATAATAGTGGGATAAGTGTTTGCGATATTTAGATATGCCACTGTATAGGTCATTAAAGACAAGCCCTGATGCAATTAGATCTGCTGTTTAGGAACCCATGGGTTCATGAATATTATATCATTTTATTACAAGTGGAAGGATCTTTTGGATATGTTCATGGTATTAAAGTCATGATTTGATGGACCTTACAATGAAAGACAAGTTAAAGTACAGCAGTCTTAATCACTGCAGCAGTGGTTCTTTTCATGCTGCAAACCTAAAATCCATGTTTGGGGTCTTTTTTTTTTTTTTTTTTTACTTTGGTATTGGGGAATTACAGCAGTGGAATGCATGCTTACAAAATGATTATTTAAATGTGATACCAACGTACAATGTAAATGTTGCAGAATACAGAACTGTACAATTTTACATTTAAGAAGTCATTATTGTATTATTAATTTAGAAGAAAGATGTGTATTCAGAATGAAATGTTGAGTCAAAATCGTTCTGGTGTAAAACGTATTAACCCAATGTAAATACTTTACCTATACAGTGTTTAAAATAAGATGAATTTGCTTGTTTTCTCTTTATTAAATATGTTCTGTTTAGCAAAAAAATACTCTGCAGGTAGGTAGCAACAGTTTGAGTTCCTTTTTTTAATCAAAATTAATTTGTGTCTGTGTTTAAAACCTGTTTGCTTTTAATATTTCTAGATGTTTTAATTCTTCATAGAATTTACGGAACAGGCAATAATTCAAAATAGTAGTCCCCCAACCACAGACATTACCATCTAGATGTTCTATATTTTGTTAAACTGAATTATTTAAATCTCGTTTTTTAATAACTGACAATGTGTTAAATGCTACATGCCCTTGGAGGGAGATCTTAAGAAAGTATAAACATTGTCCTTCCTGATGGAGGCTGTTAATGTCATTCTCAGAGACACTGGTGGAGGGCCCAGTCGACAGACCACAGTATGCTGGTGCACTAGATGTTTCTTGGCTTTTTTCTTGGTTTCCCTTAGGCATTTTGGACAAAGTAAGGAAGACCCGCATAGTCTTAAGGGAAACTCAGTGACATTTAAAAGCTGCTGGGGCCTGTCCTCCTAATATCTGAACTAATTAGAATCAAATTGTAAGTGTGGATGATTGCTCACCAGAATTCTAATAAGCCTTGTGTCAATACATCCAAAGTGCTATTTTAGGAAAAGATTGTTCAGCACCAGCATAGTAAGTGTTGGCCATTATAGTCCTCTGAATTTCAATCGGCTGTTTTGAAAAAGTCTGCCGAAAGGCATTGTGAACATTCTCTTTTTGACATAAAGCATGTATAAGTAGTGAACAATATTTCCTAAAGTCTATTTTTTTTCATCCATGGTATTTAACAGTACAAAACCAGTCCTCATACTCTCATGTATATTTTTGTTAACTTTATTTTTTTTTTCTTATTGTTGTATAACATACAATGTATTCAACCTTTAACGTCATTCATTTTGTAAGTTTTATAAAACTATAACCAAAACACTGCTGGGACACAGTAGCCTATACATATATGTTCTGTATAATATGCCTATTGGAGAATAGAAAACCTGGGTTTACACTTCAAAATAAGTTAAAATAATTCTAATATGAGTATGTATAAAGAATTCCTATTGCATCACTGTAGCAAAGCATCTCATTTAGGATCCAAAGTCTGAAGTACCTACTTGGAAAGGAGTACCACACTTTTCTTCAGATGAAGCACCATATGGATCTAAAGCTTCCATTGAGCGTGGTTCAGCCTTGACAACGTTTCCAAAAAGCATGTTATTTATTGTCTTTCAAGTGAAAGCATGGAGTATTTTAATCACTGAAACCACAGCAGTGATCAAGGAAAACATTTCAATATCCTGGTGATATTGATACAGTAATGTACATATGATGATATGTAGTGGTCGCCATGCAGTTCCAGAATTTTCTGTAGGATCCAGTATAATATTTTAGCGATCCAAGGGGTACACACCCTTTAATGCCAGCAATAAATGAGAAGGGTGGTTTGGTTGATTAATACATTTTGGGAGTGACCCCTGCTAAATTAAATCCACTGTACTGTAGTATGTTATGATTTATATGAGTAAGTCACTAGGGGTGCACACACGAGTGAGTTAGGATTCGGTATTGAGCAATGAAGACAAATCGAGGCTTTGGTCTCTTCAAAGAGTGCTACAATATATAGGAAACATTTTGCATACTGGTAAATTCACAGCCTAAAAAAGGCAGTTTTGTGGATTATGTTGCATTTAGGTTTAACTGCCTTTACAGTAGGATCCTTATATACAAACAGTACCTTTTTTATTATTATTGTAAGTTGTAAAACTGAATGAATGAATGTGTTAAAAAATACACAGCGGGTATGAAACAATCTTATCTCCTGGCCTGCCAGGGTATATATTTTCCTCACCGGTCTGATTTGCAGTAGAATTTGATTTGAGAGTTTGTCCTGGTTGTTTTGACAGCCTGGTCAACCTAATCCAGAAATCTGGTCCCCATGGTTTGTCAATTATACGACTAACCCTACAGCGAGAGCAACACTTCAGGCACTGATCTGTCAACCACCAGCCCAGAATGTCAATGCAGCTACTGAGTAGTCTGCAGGAGGATTTTTTTTTTTTTTTTTTTTTACAATAGAACCAACATAATTTAATTCACTAGAAGCCATACTTAGACAGCTAATGATACTGGAACTTTCCTAATAACGCCTTTGTTTTCACAGGAGGTATGGGTTGTGGGCTTTTGGAAACTGTACATAAACTAACCTTATTATAAGCAAATATTTGTCGAACCACAGGGCAAATAATGGTAAGACCACTTAAGTAATAAGCATACAGCATTAATGTTCTACCTGTCTTCCCTCTGGAATTCCCTGCCTCCTGTGTCAGAAACTGACACTCTGGAGGAATTTAAGTTTTAAAAACGTGTTTTTTCCAAGCTTATAGAAAATAGACATTTTATATTTTGCCATGAAAGGTGTTATATATAAATAAATTCATTGATTGATTATTAATATTTAAACATTCCATTACAAGACAGAAAGTTTTATACAGACGATAAAAACAATTGTATGGTACCACATACAGAAGATACCCCATGTGTAATGCAAACCTGAGGAACTAACCTGTTTGAGAAGCTTGCAGATCATCAAGTCCAGAAAAATTGCTCATGTCATCTGCCTGCTCCTGTCACAGTCCTGGCTAGAAATGACGACACAAATTGCATACAAGGTGAGCTGCTTATACTTCCATCTAGCCTGAAAGCAAGTTAACTGAACTGCATAAAATTGCTCAGAAAATAATTAGATTAAACACTGTATTATATGTATGATATCCAATGCACATTATCATAATTTACTGTATACCACTTGGGTTTATATCTGTTACATGCATATTGTGAAATCAGGAATTTTGCTGCTTTTAGTTGTATCCAGTATGGTGTTAAAGCTGTTCCCACAACTTCCCGATCCCAAATTTAATTAAAAAATTGTGCTGTCCATGAATTCTATTTTCCTAAAATTAAAACATAAATAAATAACAAAAATGCTTTGTATCGGGAATAAAAACCTTTCAAGAGAGGTTGTCTCACCAGTTCAAGTGAATTTAAGTCTGAGATATATAACTAGTCTTACAATAATGCATAAAATATATTATTAATATATTCTGTGCCAAAAAAAATTCTACTATTATAACGTTCTTTTGTTGAAGTTTACTGCAGTGCCTCTAATTCCTGTGCTGTTCATTGGTTTTAAGCGCAATTAATGTTAAAAAAAAACAAACATTAATCACTTCATAAAATATGTATGTACAGTGAGAAATGGCCCTTATGAACCTTCTGGTATAAGAGACACATTCTGTGTAGTTTGGGACTATAAAGTTCTGGCTGCCCGAACTGAATCCTTACACCATGAGAAAAGCATCTCTCATTATAATCATTATAAATCAGGGGTTCGGATAACTGGTACACAGGTACGTATGTGCAACAATAAAAAAACAAATGCGGGCTTCCGTATTGTTTTAAAACACAAATGCATACCGTCAGTACATTGTTAACAGGAAAGCATTTTTCATATAGGCAGCGAGGGTGCTCACACTTACAAGATCTAGCATATTATCTGGCTGTGACCCATACCTGCCTAACCCCCCGATCAGAGTTCTGCGCGGGTCAGATTTTTACGACTCACTAGATTAAAAGTAGATTTTAAAAAAAAGTCCTACAGAGGTACTTTTTTATTTTTTATTTTATTTTTTTATTGGCACTCGGACGCTTCCGTAATCTTGCAACATATCAAACAAGCAGCAATACAAACCGAGAACACTGCTTAGTCAGCTGACTCCTCCCTAATCGCCTGCTTTAGTGCAGGAAGTACCGGTACATTAACCTTCTAATATGTTTTTTGGGAAAGGGTTACATATGAGTACGCTAAAAAGAATATTTGTTGACCCGCACCTGAACCGCAAACCGCGAAAAAGTTCACATTGCGACTCGAACCCGACCCGCTTGTGTGGGTCACCCGCGGGTGCCCGACCCGCCGCAGGACTCCACTCAATTTTCTACTCAGCTCAAGGTCTCTGGGATCTGTCAACGATCTCCAGGTAAGTGAACAAAAAAAGAACAGCGATAGGTGGAATCACTCCAGTTCATAACATAAACATAAATCATTTTCTTTTAATGGACACTTGAAACAACCAATGATAGCAGAGATCTTGATTTAGCTGTCCATTCAGAGAAGAGGGATGTCGTTATTGGGAGTGGCGTTGTGTAAGCTGTCTGACACTTCGCTTCCCAAGCGCGGGTGAGAGGAAGTGTCGATGTTTGAGAACAATTACGTTTAAAAAATACATTTACTTAAGCATTTTACTTAAAATAATATTTTTTTTCCCTCACTTACATTCTTCTGTAAATACTGTTGTGCCGTCAAGCTAACGTGTTCAACAGCACTAATAACGTGAATAAGTGTTTTGTTTTTTGCTTTTGAATCCACAGGGCTGGAATTTGGTGCTAGGCAATTGAAATAAACAGAGAATGTATGATGATTTGTTAAACATTGTAATAACCAGCAACCCAGGCTCCTACTTAAACATTCATAAATTATTGTTATTGTCTCTGACACAGCGTGGGTTTGCACATGTCAACTTTTAAAAAACAAATATCGATCCCACCAGCCTCACGCCTTTCTGCCCTGATGCATATTCGTATGTGTAAAGATGAGCACTGAAACATCCTTGACAGAGGTGCAAATCGTTTTGAAGATTGGTGCTAAACTGTTTTGAAAGTTTAGCATCAGAGAGCCTACTGGTGCTAAATTATGAAATACTGCTCGAATAGCTCCCCTTACAACTTCTCACACAACACAAACCTTCTCACCTGTGCCAGTGGATGAGTGTGGGAGGGGCATTCGATTATTCCAGACCAATGAGAAACTATCATCATCTATGGTTGCTAACAAACTCATAATAATAATAATAATAATAATAATAATAATAATAATAATAATAATAATAATAATGTCTAGTTTCTTCTGGTGTTTGGAAACCTTCGTAGGGTGGACAGATTGTTTTCAAGAGCGTATGCTTTTATATTCAGTGTTGAATAGTCAGTTGAAAGTAAGCATTATATGTACATTTGTTACTTTACAGTAATGTGGTGTGTGTGGGGATCTGTTTATTGCAATCTCTGTAGAGGGCCTGCTCACTGTATGATTGTATTCGTTTCAAGTGCTGTTGCTCAGACACCATGTTGTTGCTAATGCGGAAATAATAATTTAAAAGAAAAAAAAAATCTGGAAATGCTGTGTGGATAGATCATAATATTGGGCTGTCATATGTTTTATTTATTTATTTGTTTGTCATCACAGTGAAATAAAATAGAGAATATGAGCTAATTGATTTGTCTTTTCCAAAATGAGCCCAACCTAAATAAGTGGATCCCCCCACACAGCAGTCATGCTGGCACCAGGCCTGGACAGGTAAAATATACCAGAATGCATTGAGATGGGAGTTAAAAAGCCTGAACTGTCCTTTATTTATTTGGTAAGAGTATGGAAGATTGCCTCATGGGCATCCAAAGCCTGGAGAGTTGAGAATATCAAAATCCATCTGCTTCTTGAATTCATCAAAGAACTTCACAGTTCATATGTGGCAGGACGGCTGGCAGTGATGCCCCCAGACCCGGAAGCTGACAGAGACACAGACAAGTATTATGTGTTGATGCGCTGGTGCGCGTTTTTATCCAAAAATAAAATAATTAAACAAAATCAACGCTCACAGAGCCAAAATAAAAGTTTAAGCAAAAACAAATCTTGCAACACAAAATAACTGACACCTAAATCAAGTATCGTGCTGGTACTTTCAGCATGCATAGCTATTGTTTTTATGTTCTTTCTCTTGTCTCTCAGTCTCTAATTCCTCCTACTTGAACACCCACCCCGACCAGCAAAACCTGGGTTTTTTATACATGTGACCATCTATGGACTAGCAATAAATTAATCAATCCGGAGATGGTCACATTCTACACGAAAGTTTTTGGTTTGCATGGCGGACAGTCAATTTGTCAATAATCACTAACTGCCGGGAGCATGTCACTTCGCCCTCGTCAATTTGTCCTGCAACAATTGGTCCCCGACAATTGGTCCCAGTGACAGTTGGTCTCGGCGATAATTGGTCCTGATGACAATTGGTCCCGCTGACAGTTTGCCCCCATGACAATTAGTCCCCAAAAGATATTCTCCATGTGAACATATGTAGCCATGTGAAAGTGTTTAAATAATTTTAAACTGTAAGAATTAATTGTGAACCGCTTGTGTGAACAGGGCATGTTGGGAAACGCAGGTTGTGTATGGTTTATGTCTCTTTCTCCTCTCGCTGTTGCTTCAGCTGTCAGGTCTCTGTCCCTCCCTGCTGTGCGTGATCAGCCGCTATGCGTAGCACGCTGGTCTGAGTTCACGTGGTCTGGTTGGGAATATTAAAATTGAGACTGCAAATCTGAGCCAATAAGTGTGTCCACTACAACAAGTGTCTGTTGTTGTTATTGTTGTTTTCACTCGTTTACCTCAGTAAGTTTCCTTGCAAAACTTTCAAAATGTTATCTTTAATAAGCCGGCCGCTAACGGGAATTAAAACAAATGTTTCAAGTTTTCCTACTGAAGCACTGTGGTGTAGAGGTTAAGATAACTGCGCTGCAACGTAGTTTGGGTTATCACGTCTGTTACAAAGTAGGCTATAATGTTGGTTTTACATTTAATGACATAACCTCAATTTTGTAATGCTACAGACATACATTTTTAACCTTAAATTGATCCAGTACACGATGGAAAATTGACCGTCACTTAATATTAAAATAAGTATGCTATAGATAACAGAAAAGTGACAGAAGAAAGTTTATTTTAGGGAGTTTCCTGTACATAAACAATTATCTCATCCCATCTCTTAATATAGAGCCAGGCTTTCACAGTTCTTTAGAAGTTATTTAGAATTGTGTTACAATAACAAAAAGGCGTTACGAAAAGTGAACTGGTGTCAAATGTAAGACAAAGGTAGTTAATTGACAAGTTGATTCGTAGCCCCACAGAAGCTGTAACTCGACTTGGACCTTTTCCCCCATCTCGTATAGAAATAGTGACCCGACCAAGATATCTGCTTCATGGCAACACTCCCCTGCCCAAAACATTAAAGACAACCCAACTGAACTGAACTCATTTAGTCAAGAACAACCTTTACAAAAACATCAAATTGAAACCCCTCCACCAACTTTGTCACAATATTATTGTTTTCTCACTGTCTATGGGATTTTCTGTTGAAGTATCGATTCCCTTTTCTTCCTTTTTCATTTTATTTATAATAATCTCTTGTCAACTGAGTCCTCCACCCATGCTATGCAAAGTAGCATCCTGTTGCAGTTTTCCTACAGGTGACACACAAAAAACAACAAATAATGTGCTTGTCTTAAATGATGTTTGAAGACCAGATTATGATGATAGTTTCCATACGTTTACATATAATAGAAGTCAGGCTTATTGGTCTGTAGTTATCTGGTTTGGTTTTGTCTCCCTTTTTGTGGGTCGGTATTACGTTTGGAATTCTCTTGTCTGTAAATAACTTCTTTCATTTATTTGAGTACTATTGGGAGGATCTCATCCGGCCCAGGGGATTTGTTTATTTTAAGAGCTCCTAGTCCCTGTAATACTTCTGCCTCTTATGCTAAAGTTATTTAAAACTGGATAGGAACAGGTCGACATGTGGTGCATGTTGTCCGTATCCTCCTTTGTAAAAACTTGTGAAAAGTAATCATTTAATATATCTTTTTTTCTCTTCATCTATGTTTTTGCCATTTGTATCTTTTAGACATTTTACCTCCTCCTTGAATGTTCTTTTGCTGTTATAATATTGGAAAAACTTTTTGAATTGGTTTTAGCCTCCTTAGCAATGCTTATTTCTATCTCTCTCTTGACCTGTCTAACTTCCTTTTTGACTTGTGTTTGCAGGTCCAAGTACTTCTTCTGTGTGCTTTGTTCTTGGTCCCTTTTAAACGCTCTGTAAGGTGCCTTTTTTCTCTGAATATTTTATATTTTGTATTTTGTTTCATCACTCCACAAAACATTTGACCAGAACTCATATCCATCATTCAAACTTTAAGCGACTGTCCTTGTGACGTTTTCCTAAGAGTGGCTTTTTCCTTGGCCTGCGACCATTGAGAACTTTACCATGTCCCACTTGCAGCCTTGGATTGTTATTAATCTTCCTCACAATTCTTCTACTTGTTCTTGGTGAAAGAACCTTGTTTTTTCCAGACCGAGGGAGCGTTGTGACAGTACCAATGGTCTTGTACTTCTTGATAATAGAAACACTAGTTGAAATTGGGATACTCAAATGCTTGGATATCTTCTTGTATCCTTCTCCAGATTTATGACAATAAATAATTTTTTGCCTTAGGTCTTCAGACAGCTCTTTACTTTTTCCCGTATTGACTTACTGGTAATGACAGCAATCATCCTATGCCTAACCCTTTTATGCTCTCTGACTGTTCACCTACAATCCAGCATTTTCTATACTTTTCTAGAATTCTAGAGTTCTGCATTATCATATTGAAATTTCTCTAAAACGAATAATTATTTGTTTTCGAGAAATTTCTATAAATTATAAATTTCCATTGGGGTATGTAAACCTTTGGCTACAATGATATATATATATATATATATATATATATATATATATATACAGTGCCTATAGAAAGTCTACACCCCCTTTCAAAATGTTCACCTTTTGTTGCCTTATAGCCTGGAATTAAAATGCATTAAAATAGTTCTTTTTCATTTATCTGCACATCCTACCCCACAACTTCCAAGTGAAAAATATTCTATTTCAAATTAATTAAAAATAAAAACTGAAATAGCTTGGTTGGATAAGTGTCCACCCCCCTTGTAATAGCAATCCTAAATTAGCTCAGGTGTAACCAATCGCCTTCAAAATCACACACCAAGTTAAGTGGCCTCCACCTGTGTTAAATTGTAGTGATTCACATGATTTCAGGATCAATTCAGCAGTTCCTGTAGGTTCCCTCTGCTTTTCAAAGCAAAGACTCAACCATGAATATCAAGGCGCTTTCAAAAGAACTCTGGGACAAAGTTGTTGAACGGCACAGGTCAGGGGATGGGTATTAAAAAAAATATCAAAGGCCTTGAATATCCCTTGGAACACGATCAAGACGATTATTAAGAAGTGGAAGGTGTATGGCACCATCAAGAACCTGCCTAGATCAGGCCGTCCCTCCAAACTGGATGACCGAGCAAGAAGGAGACTGATCAGAGAGGCTACCAAGAGGCCAATGTCAAATTTGCAAGAGCTACAGGCTTTTATGGCCAAGACTGGTCAAAGTGTGCATGTGACAGCAATATCCCAAGCACTCCACAAATCTGGCCTGTATGGTAGGGTGGCAAGAAGGAAGCCATTACTCAAGAAAGCCCTCCTTGAATCCCGTTTGAAGTATGCAAAAAAACTCAGGAGATTCTGTAGCCATGTGGCAAAAAGTTTTGTGGTCTGACAAAACTAAAATGGAACTTTTTTGGCCTAAATGCAAAGCGTTATGTTTGGCACAAACCCAACACAGCGCATCACCCAAAGAACACCATCCCTACTGTGAAGCATGGTGGTGGCAGCATCATGTTATGGGGATGTTTCTCATCGGCAGGGCCTGGGGCACTTGTCAGGATAGAAGGGAAAATGAATGGAGCAAAGTACAGAGAAGTCCTTGAGAAAAACCTGCTGCCCTCTGCAAGAAACAACTGTGATGGAAGTTCACCTTTCAGCATGACAAAGACCCAAAGCACACAGCCAAAGCTACACTGGAGTGGCTAAGGAACAAAAAGGTAAATGTCCTTGAGTGGCCCAGTCAGAGCCACGACCTAAATCCAATCGAAAATTTGTGGCATGACTTGAAGATTGCTGTCCATCAATGCTCCCCAAGGAACTTGACAGAGCTTGAACAGTTTTGTAAAGAAGAATGGTCAAATATTGCCAAATCTAGGTGTGCAAAGTTGGGAGAGACCTATCCCAACAGACTCACAGCTGTAATTGTTGCCAAAGGTGCTTCCACCAAGTATTAACTCAGGGGGGTGGAGACCAATTATGATCTTTCAGTTTTGTATTTAATATATAATTTTTCTCAATAAAAACTTTTTTCCCCTTAATAGTGTGGAGTATGGTGTGTAGATAAATGGAAAAAATCCTCATTTAAATGCATGAAACACTGAGGCACTGACACAACAAAATGTGAAAAAAGTTCAAGGGGGTGTAGACTTTCTATAGGCACTGTAATATATATGAATGATATCTACTGCCACGCATCTGTAACTGCTCTCTGCTACAGTCAAAAAAAACCCCAGTAAATGCATAGTATAAGCAGAAAAAAGCATTGTAAACTGGAAAATCACTGCACACATGGAGACTAAGGGACAGGATGGTTTAAACTTAGAATTTCCCTACAGCTGTTTAAATACAAATTGACATTTAACTTTTTGACTTTTAAACCTTTTTCTATCACACAAAGAATGTTTTATTGTTTGAGAAAGTTTCCTTTCTCCCTTTTGTGAAAGTTTCAAGAAGTTTATTTTAAATTAATAAAAATCCAAGGCTCTATGAAGCCAATCTAGCTTTGAACAGACCTGTATTGATCTTGCAGGTGAAGCTAGACTGAATGTTAGAGCCGAACCCAGCAATCTCCTACTTCAAACAGAATTGGATGTACCAGCAGAGAGTTAGAATGGCAGGCAGGCTTTTACTAAGCCAGAAGAGCAGAGGTGAGATAAAAACAATAGCTACATTAACATTTCAAATTTATTATAGATTGAGTAATATAACTTACTTAATATTCACTATTTTATAACACAAAAATGTATGCATTTTATCTTATATTTTATTTTAATTTTGTCTTGAAATTTTTTTTAAAAAATCAAATTATTTTTGTTATAATGTTCAATGAGTGAAGAGCACTTTCTATTGATTATTTCACAGCTATGGTATTATAGTACATTAAGTGGATAATGTAAATTAACTGACTGATCACTTTAAAATGTATTAAGAGTGTTCTGGATTTGAGCAACACATCTCTTTGCTAATCCAGTTACTTCTCTTCTTGTAATAACCTTCCAGGTACAGATCACAAGCCACATAAAATGCAGACATTTTTTTTTCAGAAATGCTTCATGGTTGGGCTCATCAAAGAGCAGCCATGCTGCGTTTCTCAACAAAGCTTTCTTATCCATTTTTTTTATCTGTGTCAGCAGATTTTAATCCATCTTCCAGTTATATTGCTTATTTTACTAATGCATTGAATAATAATATATTTAATACATTATGTAAAAATTGCATTTGATAACTTACATGTTTATCTTCCTGTGACAGAAACACTGCAGGTGCGGTGCAGTGGCGCTTGAGCCGTTTCCTTTTTTTCAAACAAAAATAAAATAAAAGGTTTTAACAAAAAAAAAAAACATACAGTGTGAAAATAAAAGTTGAAACAAAATAATCACGAACACTAAACACAAACAGTAGGACAGGCTGGGCAGTTGCTGTCACTGTTCCTATTTATATTTTAGGTTTGTTTAATCCACTCGCTCACACTGCTCTCGTTCTCCACTTCTGAACACCCACCATGAGTGCAGACAGCTGCAGGCTTTTATTTACTGTGGCCGAGAGGTTAAGTATCAATTATCTCATTACCCCTCGGCCACAATCTGCACAAGTTGTTTTTACTACTGGCAGAGGACGAGCTGACGACCTCGCCTCTGCCAGGACACATTTAAATGAAAATAAACAAAACATACGGCTTTGCCGTCACATTTATAAAACAATAACAAAACAAGGTTATGTCGTCATATTTATAAATAAATAAATAACAATAACAATAATAATAATACCACAAAACAAATACAAAATAATAAATTGCACAGGAGCGGAGGGGTACCCCGTTCTATAAATAAATACATGTACAGGGCTCCTCGCCCTGTTACACTTCCCTTACTTGTTTACTTAAATGTTGGATGGACCAAGGAAACTCAGACTCGGTGATAATGTAGCGATCTCAGTTAACGCAGGCAGGTGCATCACACGTGGCGAGGCAATCCACACAGAGGCGGAGGGCGGGTGCGAACCCGGGACCTCTCACACTAAAGCATAGTGCCGACACTGCTGTACAAAAGGAGCCTGCTGTTTTGTACAGCGGTATCAGCGCCAAACTTTAGTGCGAGAGGTCCCACCCTCTGCCTGTGTGTGGATTGCCTCACCCTGTGTGATGCGCCTGCCTGCATTAACCGAGATCGCCAAAATAATATAGGGAGTCTTAGCCTATTGTAAAAATAATAACAAAAAAAAAGTTATTTCATTTTGCAACTGAAGTTAAATCACATTATTTGTATTCAATAAGAAAACAAATAATTATAAGGATTTTTTTTATTGATAATTTAAGTTTCTTTCTGTCAAAATAACCATATAAGCAAAAGCTTAGAGTAGTATGTTTTAACTTCAAGAATTAGTCTATTTTCTGATCAACAGAAGAGTAGTTTTATTAATAAAACTGATAGACATTTTTCAAAGTTGTGCTTTTATTTTAGATGGTTGAAGTGCTGCAAGTTAATACATACCACTACAAAGTTTATTTGAAAAATTTTGGGCAAAGCTTGCACTTCATTCTCACACCTTCATATATTATAAAAAGCAAATATGATTAATCTTCATTACTAGTAACTGACTATTATCTTAATTATTAGTAAATAACTAAAGTTTTCATATTATTTTTTTCATATTATGCAAATAAGGACTAGGCCTATATCATTTATTTTTTTATTTATTTCTTTTTTATAAATGTAGTCTTTGCCAATGATTTTACCCAATTTTTCTCCCCAATTTGGAATCGCAAATTGTGTTACTAATCCCGGTTCACCGCTGCAAAGTGTCCCTGCCAAGCCGTCTTTTTTCGCACAGGGGATCCACAGTGAAGCCATCAGACCTATAATGCCGGATGACAACACAGATCTGAATGGCTCCACTGCAGACCCACAGGTGCTCTATCAGCCACAGGAGTCGCTGGTGTGCGGTGAACCGTGGATTGGCCTGCCGACCTAAGCCCTCCCTACCTGGGCAGCGCTCGGCCAATTGTGTGCAGCCCTCTGGGATCTCTCGGTCATGGTTGGCAATGATATAGCCTGGATTTGAACCTGCGATCTCCAGGCTATAGGGTGCATCCGGCACTCCACGCATAGTGCCTTTACTGGATGCACCACTCTGGAGCTCCCTTTGTCTACAGCATTTCTGTTATTGCTTTAAAAGTGCACCATTGTAAAACAGTCTTCTTGACTTTTGAGACAGATGGCAATGCAAAATGTATTCTATCTATGCATATATTTGAGGAAGCTTTTCCTGTATGTGACAGAGATCGAATGATTCTTGGTGTTAGATCTTCCTCCCGACCTGTGAGGGCGCTGTGTAAAAGGAACAGAGTATCCTTAACTAAATGGCATGACAATTTATTACTTGGGTTAGGTGGAAGTCGTTCATCTAGAAAAGGGGTGGAGCTACGGTTCCCAAACTCAATGACCCGGACGGGAAACGGCGTGGCATCTGCGGATTGGAGGAGCGTATCCGCTCGTTAACCTAGGGTCATGGGGGAGGTTATATAAGGGGTTGTAGTGTAAGTGATCTGTTCCTTGGTAAATGGTTAGATACAACCTACAAGGAGCCTGTGTTTATTTGCTGAAAATCGTGAGGTTTGTCTTGTTTGTGTTAGTGTTTGTTGTAATTGTCTGTTTGTCTTAAACTAGACTACCCATAACACGATCCAGAGCTGTAGCGAAAGCCAGCATCAACCTGTGTTTCTGTTTTGTGCTTAGTGTTGGTGTACATAAACTGGACTTTTGGTTACAGGTCAAACCCGGGGATTACAATTACCGAGTGATACACGCCGCTGTATCACTCCACCATTATTATTTACAGGTGTTCGCCATAAGGCTCTGGACATTGTTAATAAACCAATAAACACGCTTGCACCTGGAAATCATTGTCTGTCTTTTCTGTATCCACTCTGCACTGCACGCACCTGTATTGACTCACCACTTTGCCACAATGATACATAAATAAATAAATAAATAAATAAATAAATAAAATACTGTGGAAGGGTGGTGGGCAACTCACTGACACCAGGAGACAGTATTTTATTTGTAACGCCGCTCAGGCGCACTGATTTATGGCGTCCAGGAGATGGTGTTGTTGTCCGTGGACTGGATACTGGCGACAGTAACCAGCACCACGGCTTGCACCACAACAGGTACACAAGCAAGGGCACAACAAGTGCTCGTAAATAATAATGAAAACCAAAGGCGAAAGAAAAAGGGAAAATAAAACACAGTAATAAAACTACAAACAAAAGTTCTGCTTACGCAGTGCCCCCACTGCCGCTAAGCTGGTCAGCACGAGCCTCCGTCCTACGCTAGCTTGCTTTACACTGGGATGGCCGGAGTTCCCCGTATAACTAAACCCACCCCCTTGGGTGTGTAGCTACATATTTTATTTTGATTTCTCTTTTAATTATTTTCAGGTCGGCTGTTATCCCCAGCCAGACTTGCCTCGTTTTCCTCCTTTTTAACACCTGAAGTCTGCGGTCAGGGTCACGGTGTGTTCCCCAATACGGCCACCCCAGTGCACCTAAAGCACCCTTCTTAAGGGCCGAGCAATTTCCCAAAGCCCCCCTCTCAGCCACTCAGAGAGAGGGAAAGCACACACACCCTCTTCCCCACCTCTCCGTGTCATCGCCATGACTGACAGGCGGATCATAGGAGCCTGCTGCCCTCTACCTGCAGCAATACGCATGTGCCAGATAGTCAGTCCAGGTCTCCCCTGCTACAAATACATTATGTTGTCATCATATGTGCACTTTGGAAACACTTGGCATGTTTCAAGAGTCTGTTTAGGAATTCTTGACTTTCACTGCCAGAGATCAAAGACTCAAGCACTTGTTTCTAAAATGCAGAACTGTCAAGTGTGCCAGAATAATATATTTGTCTGTAGCATATAACTGTGTCACTGAACCAATACTGAACTGTAACGAGTTATACGTTCAGTACTATTGCTTTAATAGTACTGGTCTTACTCATATATATATATATATATATATATATATATATATATATATATATATATATATATATATATATATATACCATTCCTCCATACAGAATCTTTCCAGATCCTTGATATCCTTCGGTCTGCGCTTATGGACTGCCCTCTTCAATTGAAACTGCAGGTTTTCAATGGGGTTCAAGTCCGTAGACTGAGATGGCCATTGCAAAATGTTGATTTTGTGGTCAATTAACCATTTCTTTGTGGATTATGATGTGTGCTTGGGGTCATTGTCTTGCTGGAATATCCACTTGCGGCCAAGTTTCAGCCTCCTGGCAGAGGCAACCAGGTTTTTGGCTAAAATGTCCTGGTACTGGGTAGAGTTCATGATGCCATTGATCTTAACAAGGGCCCCAGGACCAGTGGAAGCAAAACAGCCCCATAACATCAAAGATCCACCACCATATTTTACAGTAGGTATGAGGTTCTTTTTTGCGCACGCATCCTCCTTTCGACGCCAAACCCACCGCTGGTGTGCGTGGCCAAAGAGCTCTATTTTCATCTCATCTGACCATAGCACTCGGTTCCAATCGAAGTGCCAATGCCGTTTAGCAAACTCCAGGCGTTTACGTTTGTTGGTTGCTCTCAATAAAGGCTTTTTTTCTGGCAACCCTTCCAAATAGCCTATTGGCATGGAGGTGGCGTCTAATTGTAGATTTGGAGACTTGGTGACCCCAAGATGCAACCAAGTTTTGTAATTCTCCAACTGTGGCCCTTGGATTTCCCTTTGCCTCCCGAACCATCTGCCTCACTGTGCGTGGGGGAAAGATACACTTGCATCCTCTACCAGGCAAGTTTACCACTGTTCCAGTGGTTTTGAACTTCTTAATTATTGCCCTAATAGTGGTAAGTGGTATATTTAGTTTTTTAGCTATTGTTTTGTACCCATTGCCTGATTTATGAAGGTCAACAACCATTTGTCTCTTTTCATTTGTGAGTTCTTTGGCTTTCCCCATGGTGATGTGTCACACGGCTGGCTGAGTGGTGACGTCAGAACCAGGAAATGAATACACAGACACAGGACAGATGAGGTGAAATGATGAGTGAAACTGATTATTAATTAATTATTCACTTGAATTCCAGCACGTGAATTAATTATGTGCAACCTCGTGCTCACATATTATTTACTTTAAATGCACGTGAAGTGATGTGCCATCCTCGTGCCTAAATACAATTCTACATTTTAAATCACACATGAAACACAGACCCGTTTATATCCTGTATACCAATGCCTATACAACAACATTAATACAGCACACGCAACATACAACACAGAAACGCACAGAGGGGCGGAGCACATTGCCACATATACCCCCCCTTGTGCGCAGCACACATGGCCTCAACGGCCACCTCCCCCTTTAAAAGCCCAAAAGTCCAGCACAAAGTCCTGGGCAAGAAACGGAGGCTTCAAGGGGCCCACAGGTGGCAATGTTGCCAGTAGCCAGGCTGCTACTGGCCATGCTGTCAGCAGACGTGCTGACAGCTCCCAGACTGACTCCTTCAGCCGGGGCAGTCCTGGCAGCGGAAAGGCTGCTTGGGGGGTGGTCTCCTGACCTACCCCCTTCTTTGTAGCCGGCAGCTCCCTCTTCCGGGGCTCCGGCCACAGTATCTCCTGCAACGCAAGTACTGCAGTGGGAGCAGGTCTCCTGACCTCCCCCACGATCTCCGGCAGCGAAACTGCTGCTGGGGTTGGTGGTCTCCGGACCTCCTCCCCCTTCTTCAAAGCCGACAGCTCCCCTTGCTGGGGCTCCAGCCACAGTACTTCCGGCAGCGAAAGTGCTGCAGTGGGAGCAGGTCTCCTGACCTCCCCCACGATCTCCGGCAGCGAAACTGCTGCTGGGGTTGGCGGTCTCCAGACCTCCTCCCACTTCTTCGTGGCCGGCAGCTCCCCTTGGTGGGGTTCCAGCCACAGTACTTCCTGCTGCGATGTGGAGCAACAGGCAGCCCCAGGCGATGCGGAGCAACAGGCAGTCCCAGGCGATGCGGAGCACCAGGCAGCCCCAGGCGATGCAAGGCAAGCATCCTTGGGCGAAGTGAGGCTGGCATCCTTGGGCGAAGCGAGGCTGGCATCCTTGGGCGAAGCGAAACTCAGCTGTAGCTCCTCTTGTGGTGGAGGTGGAAGCAGCAAGCAGTCCTCCCATGTTGGGGAAGGCGGAACCAGCAGGTATTCACCCTCTGCTGGTGGAGGTGGGAGGGGCAAACAGTCCTCCCACGACAACGAAGGCGGAACCAGTAGGTATTCACCCTCTGCTGGTGGAGGAGGCAGAGGCAGCTCCTGCTGCTCTCCTCCTGGTGGAAGCGGTTGAGGTGGTGGAGGCAGAGGCAGCTCCTGCTGCTCTGCTCCAGGCGGTGAAGGAGGTGGAGACAGAGGCAGCTCTGCTCCTGGAGGTGGCAGAGGCAGAGGCAGCTCTGCTCCTGGTGGAGGTGGTGGAGGCAGAGGCAGCTCCTGCTGCTCTGCTCCTAGTGGTGGAAGCGGTGGAGGTGGGAGCAGCGTGTAGTCTCCTGGCGACGGAGGTGGGAGCAGCGTGTAGTCTCCTGGCGACGGAGGTGGGAGCAGCATGTAGTCTCCCCCTCTTGCAGGGGACTGGTGCTGCTCTCCCTCTCTTGCAGGGGACTGGTGCGGCTCTGCCTCTCTTGCAGGGGACTGGTGCGGCTCTGCCTCTCTTGCAGGGGACTGGTGCGGCTCTGCCTCTGAAGGGGAAACCAGCAGGCATTCTTCCTCTGCTGGTGGTAATGGTGGAGGCAGAGGCAGCTCCGGCTCCTCTCCTCGTGATGGTGGGGGAAGTGATACCAGCAGGCATTCACCCTCTGCTGGTGGAAGTGGGGACAGCAGGCATTCTTCTTCTGCTGGTGGAAGTGGGGACAGCAGGCATTCTCCCTCTGCTGGTGGCCCTACTACCTGGGCTGCTGTTCTGTTTACAGCTGCCTCCAGGTAGCTAAGGACCAACTCCACACCTTCCTCCAAGGTGTTTGGGGTGTGTTCCCTCTCATACGCCTCCCATTGCTCCCTGTCCATCAGCCACAGGACTCGGATGGCTATGGGCATAGACTGGGCCTCCAGCCCAGCATTGTCCAGGATCCAGTCCCGCAGCCTGATGGTGTTGTCTTCCATTGCCCCCTTTTTTTTTCCCCGAAAAGGACACCTCAACAAAAAAAATGCACTTTCCCTGGTCTGACGCTAGGGGCCGCTGTCATCCCACTCTGACACCATATGTCACACGGCTGGCTGAGTGGTGACGTCAGAACCAGGAAATGAATACACAGACACAGGACAGATGAGGTGAAATGATGAGTGAAACTGAGTCGCGGCAGCGCTCAGTGTTTAATAAACAAATAAAAAGGTTTGAAACAGAAAACAGGACACGGCACTTGAGGCCAAATAAAACAGACAAACAAACACGGTGAGTTTAAACAAACAAATACCTATTATTTTTGTTTACTTTATTTTACTCTCCTCTCCACAGCCGTTCTCCACTCTCGAACACACAACCCCGTGTGAGTGAAACGTGCACCTATATATACTGTTGTGCTGGGATTCAATTATTAATTAATTATTCACTTGAATTCCAGCACGTGAATTAATTATGTGCAACCTCGTGCTCACATATTATATACTTTAAATGCACGTGAAGTGATGTGCCATCCTCGTGCCTAAATACAATTCTACATTTAAATCACACATGAAACACAGACCCGTTTATATCCCGTGTACCAATGCCTATACACCAACATTAACACAGCACATGCAACATACAACACAGAAATGCACACAGGGGTGAAGCACATTGCCACATGATGGATGACAAATGGTTTTCATATGCGTGTTACCTCATTTTTATACCCCAGTGAAACAGGAAGCCATGGAAGGCCAGCAGTGTGGGCAGCAGTGTGGAGTAGTAGGGCAGCAGTGTGGAGTAGTGGTTAGGGCTCTGGACTCTTGACCGGAGGATCGTGGGTTCAATTCCCAGTGGGGACACTGCTGCTGTACCCTTGAGCAAGGTACTTTACCTAGATTGCTCCACTAAAAAAAAAAAAAAAAAAAAAAAAAACCCAACTGTATAAATGGGTAATTGTATGTAAAAAAATAAAATAAAATAATGTGATATCTTGTAACAATTGTAAGTCGCCCTGGATAAGGGCGTCAGCTAAGAAATAAATAATAATAATAATAATAATAATAATAAGGCCACAATACAGTTCCTTAAGACTGAGATGAACTTAAAGAAGTAAAATGTTAATGCAGATTTAATTTTGTCTGATTTTATTTATAAGAATCTTTAGGGGTGCCAATAATTCTGACATCTATCTTTTTTAGAACATTTTTTATTACTTATTAATAAAAAAAAAATTCTCTGAGCAATTGTATTAGAATAAAAGAATATGGTTTTCCCATATATGTGTTGTTTATTTTATACAGCTTTTTTGCTCATCTTTATCAAGGGTGCCAATAATTTTGGAGGTAACTGTGTGTGTGTGTGTATATATATATATATATATATATATATATATATATATATATATATATATATATTGTAGAAAGAGCGGCGTCGCCTTTAAGAAATGGCGACGCCATTTGAAAAACTATACAACCCAGGAACCTTACCTTTAATAAGGAAGGCGGGGTTTCTGGGTATAAAGGGAAGTGGAGCGGTACAGACGGGGGTGACCAGGGGAAGCACCGCCGTGCGTACTGCTGAACAGGGCTCAGAGAATTGAAACTGTATTACGAGTTACTGGAAGGTAAAGTGAACGTTTCGTTTTGAGTAAAGCGGTATTTTGTTTTACTGTGGCGTTTATCCTCTTTGTGAGGTAGTTTTTTGTTTTGTTAAAGTCTAATTTATTCTTATGAAATACCGCTCAAGAGACGCTGTTTACCGGCGACGAATTTAAAACAATTCCGCAGTTTCCGTGACGGTTGGGAACCGTCACAGCTGCCGTTTGTATGTGGGTGTTTGTTTGTCTCGGGACACAGAGGGAAGCGCGCAAGAAGACGCAGCACAATTAGCGAACTGTAATAATAACAACGGAGGCAACAGCCTGGAGTTTTGGGACGTGGCTTGTATGGTACAGACAGGAACTGCAGTTTGCACAGGTGGGATACACAAACCAGGATATTGTGTTTGAACTCTGGGACACCCCGTGTTTCTGTGAAGCACTGAGCCATTGGTTGCAGGGGTTCACCCCCACAACCAGGATACAATTTCCATTTGCATTCTTGTGGATTATTACCAGTCTTACAGCGATACCCAGCTGTGGGTGTCCACGTTGTTCTTTCCAGTCACCTGTGTTTAAGGATACTCCAACAGGGGGAGGAGGATCTCTCTGTTCTTGTCTGTGTTTTAGCCAGTTCCAGCAGAGGGAGTCTGCGTTGTCCTGACCTGGGCTACAGAGACATTCCGGCAGTGGGCGTTCCTTCTTCTTACCTGTGTTGCGGCCAGACTCCAGCCGAGGGAGGCTGCGTGATCGTTACTGTGGGGCCGAGACTCCAGCAGAAGGCACCGGGTCCACACTTACCTGTGTAGCCGGAACGTTCCACAGGGAAAGGACTTGCAAAGGCCTCGGCCAGCTGGACTCGGTACTTCTGAATCAGTTAGTGAGGGACGAAGAAGTGAGCTAGTTACTGACCCGTACAGGGCTTTACTCAACCCAGAAAAAGTGATAATTGGTGTAAATATTGTAAATAAAGATTTACTTACCTGAACCTTCGTTGTGTCTGTGCCAGTCGGTGGAAGAAAAGGAGAGTCATTTACGGGAGTACTCTCCTGATTTGTTACAATATATATATATATATATATACAGTATAGTGTGCAAGGTATATTTGTATTTGGACTAGTTTAAATTGTAATAATAAAATACCTTGTTTGAATTCAAGTCATGTAGAACCCAACCTCTATCAGAATAATCACACTAGACAACGTTTCTAGTGTATATAAAGGAATAGTTTTATTAGAAATAAAACTAAATAAAGGAAAAATTAAAGGTGCAACATCTAAACTAAAACAGAAAGGAAGAATTAACTAAACTAAACAGTACAGAAAAGACTACCACGCATTTACCACTCTTTTCCAGTTGGTCGCAGGCTGGATCTTCAGCTTGTCACAGTTCATAGACTTGTTTCTGTATCAATAACCTTGGATTTCGTGTCGGGAGCCCTATTTGAGTGTCGTGCTCAAGCATTTGTAAGGTTCTCTTTACCCCTGTGATTGGATAGTTTGGTTATTTTGGGCGGTGCCTGAGTTCACGTGGAATGTTTCTCATTGGTTGTTCTCGTTCTGATGAGGCCCCTTTTTCTCCACTGGTCCGCTATTCCGCCCCAGTCGGCTGGATTTATGAGATGGACTGTTTTCTGTCCTATATGTCAAAGTACCCAAAACTGTCTGGCTTGCGGAGCCAAAAGAGTCATTCAGCGATCGTGAAAATAAGCCATTTGTTCAGCAGTTAGTTTATGACTCTTATTAAAAGCATTCTTTGTCGGTGACCAGTTTGTGACCAGAAACCAAGTAGACACAGAGAATGGCTTAAAATCCTCCACTGTATATTTCAATTCTGTTACTTTCATACACAGAATGATATTATGACCCACTCTGATGCTACATATATATATGTATATATATATATATATATATATATATAGTAACAAAACTGCTACTACTCTGCTTTGTTGCCCCTTTAAAAACACTGACCCAGAACACCAGAAATGGATTTTAAAGCGTGGTTGCACTATTTTTAATGAACAAAATACAAAAACAAAATAAACAAAACCAACACCTAGCTCTCTTTGAGCACTAGCTAAACATAAGCACTGGAACCTAAACTAAAAACAGGACAGCTAAGCTGTTTACCTGTTGCCAAAAACTAAAACTAAACGCAGACTAACTGCTATCCTTAAATACCCTGCACCTGGCTCTAATTTACAATAATAGCCAGGTACAGGTGATAATTAACAATAAAACAATTAAACTAAACCCCAAATGTGCCTACGCACATGTTTCTCTGCAGCGAGGATTTAACCCCCTCCCTGCTGTCTTACTATATATATATATATATATATATATATATATATATATACAGTATATATATATAGTACTGTAGGAAAGTGTATATACTCGGGTGAAGATGTGGCTATTTACTGCATATGTTCAGTTCATTAAATAAGGAATTATTTTGACTGGAAATATAAAGATGTATTTTACATGCATGGTATACCACAGCCATCCCTTGTGGAAAAGGACATATGATGTATTAAATCTATGCATGTCAGTGAATTTATGTTTAAGGAAGGGAATGATTACTTAAACACACAACAACCGGTTGCACTGAGATCTACAGATACCCTGACGATGTTCAGTGATTTGAAAAGTCTCTTTATCTTAGCATGACCTGGTCCGAAGTGTGTTAGCGTAAGACAAAATCTAAATATAGTAAAATACCATCCATATGTATTAGGTGAGCTAAGAGAAATGGGCTTCTGCCGCTGATTCATTTGCTTTTAAACATACACATTTTAGGTCTTTGGCACTGTTCTAGAATCCCCATACCAGTAATGTGTTTAAATGTATTTAAAATACCATTATGTGTGTGTGTGTGTGTGTGTGTGTGTGTGTGTGTGTGTGTATATATATATATATATAAAGGTTCCTCAAAAATAGTTTGAAGTAGTTCCTCATCTACACATTTTGATTATGTAATTACATTGAAAATGCAGGTGTGGTTTCCTGAGCTATGGGTTGAATCCCAGAGGAATGGGTTTCCTTTAATAACCTCACCTGCTGCTAAGCAGTGATGTACAGTAAGGGTGGCAGCAGCAGACATTTTTACTTCAGCCTGTAGCAAAACTGGTCCAGACCAAACAAACAGAAGATGTATTCTGTCAGGGAGATCATTTAGCATTCTTTTTCATGCCTCAGAAGGAGTCTGTACCTGCCAGTTATCAAAGAATTTGGCTCTTGGTGGCTGGGTTCTCCTGCTCTTTCTGACTTGCCTTGATCTAGACTTCTGAGAAAGGATATATGCCCTGTCTCCACTTGGGAGACCAGTTTCTATACCATACTCATTTCCATATGTGCACTAAAAAATATATATAACTAAGAAAGGTTTTAAACCTTTAAACCTCAGATAAAAAGCGGAACGTCCTCACACCAATTACTGTAATTACTATAGAATTTGTTTACATTTATATGAAATATACAAAGTTTTTTTTTTTTTTTTTAAATCTAAAAGACTTACTGTACATTTAATCCTAGCCTTTTTTTTTCAGCATTGCTGCTTATACAGTTCAGTACCTTAACAAAAAGTTTGTATGGCTTGCCACCACTGGTATGGCTCAGTTGAACTCACCTGGAAATACAACCGTATTTTGTTTCTTTTTTTCACTCAGTGTCAATAAAGCTTTATATTCATATACATTTAAGAACTGTTAGACTCATACAGATGTAAGGATTATGCAGAAAGTGTCCTATCTGGCTCGTCCTCGCAATATTCTTTTCTCCACTAGATGGAGCATCCTCATTCAATACCACTTGGGTCCACGAAGCCACGGCTCTCTTCCTGTGCTACTTCTAGCCTTAAGCCAACTAGACTGGTGGTGTTGGATATCAGATGCCGACAAGTTACATCAAAAAAGTGAAAAGAGTTAGAGAGAGGGTGGGCTACGTCAGCCCAAACCAGAGTGAGTTTTAAATAGGGGGTGAGAACAAAAACAGCATCAAGCAGGAAGTGTGTGCTTTTTACAGTTTAAATCTAATTTAGGAAGGGATGAGGTATTTTTAAATGACTGTAGGTCACACTGAAGTTTAGCAGTATTGGTCAGAATTCCATTACTGTAAACTTTTTGTGATAACTACAGCATACAAGCAGGTGATAATAGTGTTCCGAGCAGATACAAGCTGTCTGTTTCCAAGTTCACCAGATGCATCCTTTTGTCATAGCTATTATATGACAGTGCTTTAGTCTTTCCTTTTTTGTCCTGTTTTTCATTTTTTTAAAAAGGTGCCACTTCTGCTCTGAGTTGTGAGTCATTCGTTGACAGGTTGCTATACTATGCTGTCAGTAGAAGCCTTTGTACGTCCCTTTATAGCAAAAGTGTCCTGTATATCAAATTGAATACCGATTTGGAATCCTAATGTCCTAAAGTTAATAGCAAAAAAGATTAAACTTGTCATTGTATGGATATTGCCTTTTTGTCTTCAAAACAACTTTAGTTCCCAGTATAGGCCAAAAGAGTGAGAAGGAAAGGTACCTTAGTCTTCTGTTCCATTTTTTGGGGAAAATCTGTGATCCTTTTGTCACACCATTTAGCATAATATGTCTGTAATAGCATCATGAATTCACAGCGATGGTATGACAACATACATTTATCCTAACATATCTTAAGGAAGTTAACTCCTAAAGGTTTCGCAGACACACTTGACTTCTTACTTTAGTTCAACTAAAACTCCTTTGGCTAATAGTATCTCTTTGGCAAGTAATCTCCCCATTTCTCCTGAACGGAGGGCCGGTACACGCATACACACACAGAAGCATGCACGCACCCCACCGGCATACTGTATTGTAAAATACATGATTAAAACTTTATGTTTTAACCTACGGTATGCAGAAAATCATAATGCTGTCAATATTTTGTAATGAAGTCTGTGTTAATTACCATAAAACCTAAATATCAGAACATCCCAAGTGTAGAAAATACAAAGCTTTTCAGTCTTTGGGGTAATGTTTTGACCTTAAAATCACATAAAAATTCTGAAAAGTAGTCCCCCTTGAGGGTTAACTTACATAAATCAGCCATCTGAAACAAACAAAACAAATCTTACCTGCATGCTGTGCAAAAGTACTGTTTAATATTCACAGTGGTGTTAGTGTATATGTATATATGGAGATTTCCAAAGGGATAAGATTATTAAAATGGAAATGATATTCTAAGATTTACAGATACATATTATGCCTTCAAGCAAATAATATTAAACCTTACAATCAGGTTAGAGATATGTAAAGCCATGTGTTCATCTAAACCACAGGAAAAAGCTATAGTATTATAGTATTATATACAGTGTCATGTATTAACCAACACTATTTCTATAATTGAAATGATGACTCCTTCTTGTGACTATAAAAGCATAATATATTGACCTCACTGGAGATCTGATATTTTTGGCCTCTTCTTGTTTGTAAACCTTCTTATGTCCATTTGTACTTTACAGTATCTATTCGCTATTTAGCATATAAAAGTATTGGGACAACCTTCTGCTCCTACAGTGTGTGGGATACAAATTGATGAGTGTGTTTGATCTGTCAAAAATACCCCAATTATATTTGTTCAGAAACCTAGCAACATGTTGTTATTATTATTATTATTATTATTATTATTATTATTATTATTATTATTATTATTATTATTATTATAATAAACAGAAACTTTTAAAATCAGTTACTTGAAATATAATAATAATACATTTACCATTATTTTGCATGCAACTTTTTCTTCATAAGAAATCAAAAAGCTTTTTATAATCCAATGGGTACAAAAGAAAACGATAGCATCTTTTTAAGACTTCTTCTCGGTCAGATAGTAAAACACAAATGCCCTCATTATATTAGAGCACAACTAATGTATATTAAATAACGTGCTTTATGTACACCTGTGTTTGTGAAAGGCTGTGTTGACAGGATGTACAATTCATTATGGGTTGCAATAGCTGCGATATAGCATGAATAAGAAGGTGAAAACTGAAAGGTTCTTGATATCCCGTCGTTGGATGAACTAAGTTGATTTTCACAGCCTTTGGGCATTTCGATGTATGGTAATAAAGTAAAAACCCTAAAATATGTTGCTCATTACCTGTGCTGTCTAACTGAGGTGTATAAATTGTGAGCTGCCTGACAGTGAGTGACAGTAGGTAGTATTAAGCTATGCATGCTTCTTGATGAATGTGAGTTGCATTCGGGATCCATGAAAAGTGTCTGTAGTAATGAAATACAAATACAGACAGTCCTCTCCAGCTAAGAGAACACACCTCGGGAAGCAAGTGAAGTGTTCTTATAGCCGAAGTGTTCTCAAGACAGGAGTTAGCCACCAGACAATATGAATCCATAAATAAATATGTATTACTTGTCATGAATCACATGCATCAAAATATTAAATGAACTGAATAAGTAAAAGAAAAGCAATAGGCAGGTGTATGTTAATAAACTATAATAATAATAAAGTAACAGACAAACTAATGTTAATAAACTGTCAAACTAAACTAACACAGCACCCCTACACATGTTAAAAAATGCAGCAACAATATACAAGACATGCACATTATTTAACAGAACGGTGAAGCAGCTCACCAGAACAGGAAACACTAAATTGCTTGGCGACTTGTGTCTGATTCAGGTTTTTTTTCAAGAGCTTGAACAATATCCAACTTTTTTGTAGCAAGAGAAACAGCGGCACGTTTTGCCTTTTGTTTACATGCTATTTTGTAGAGATGATGTGCACTCGTGGAAATCAGAATACAAAACAATTCAATGATATGACGGCGGTTCTGGAAAGATTTAATAAACCAATCAGTGTGCCTCTCTTGAGATGATAAGTTGCTTTTGAAAAGACTCAATAAACCATTTTAATTTAAGTTTGATGATGTTGAGTTATCAGGTTACAAACAGTACTGTATCCATTGTGAACGAATCGCTATCGCTGCCAAGAAGTTCCTGTTCCTTTAGGCGGAGCATTTACAATGGGAAGAATCTGTTTCACCACAAGGGTGTTCCCTTAGGCAAAGTGTTCTCTTAGGAGGTGTTCTTATACACGGAGACTACTGTACCTAAATAAAATGTTGGCTTGAGGTAATAAAAAAACAGCACACCACCACAAAAAATGTAACAAAGTGACACTGGTCCACTCCAGCCCCATTGCACCCCTGGTTGTGCATCTATATGAAAGATATTTTGCAGCAGTGCTAAAGACAGAATGGGGTGCCAAAAATGTCCTTTATGCACTTTGTGGAAGGATTTTGTCTGTTTTTTTTTTGGCCAGGTAGGGATATAAACATATACAAATTATAATATCTTACTGATTAATCTTGATACATTTTATCAGAGTGAAAGGAGAGGAGTTTCATGAGCCGTGAGGATTGGTGGATACTCACAAGCATCCTGCTGAGTAAAATATGTTAAGAGCTTTGATTCTCAGCACATCTAGGTTCTCCTAAATCGGACTTAGGCTCTTTTCGTACTGTGGACTTAGGTTGAGGAGGGCCTTGCTAACAGAAGGATTGCTTACCCCAGGCCTCAGTGTTTCCCAGCTCTGGTTAACAGACATTAAACCATATCCCTGAGGTTGGAGTTTACCTCTGAAAAGGGAAGGAGTAATTCATGTATAAAAGTACCACTGCCATCAAAGCTGTAGATGCTGGTATAGTTCCCAATATAAGTCTCATACAATATTGAAACTCTGAGGTGTAAACTGCAGTGTAACTCTAATAAACTCCCATTTTTACACTGGTATATTGATACGTTGTAACCCGTTAGCTTGCAGATCACGAATGATCAAACAACAAAACAACATACCTAGCTGCTTCTGCTGGTTCTTCTTCTTCAAAAAAAGTCCATAAAACTAAAAATGGTAAGAACAACACTATCCTCTAATTGCTTCATATCAAAAATTAATAGCATTATATGGCTACTGCACATCTTGCCATGCTGGCCCCTGGGTCACCCACTTTAACCTTGGCATATGATCTGTATTTCATTTCTCACAGATGTCAGTCGGGTCGGGGTGGCGATGAGTAGTGGGGATGCAGGATTTACATTATATAGATAGATGGGTTGTTTGGTAAACTTAGAAGGTAGTCATTTTAATGTTTACTGTGATGCATATGTTATAAACAGATGCATGAAATTCAATTTGTGCCTTATGTTGAATTGGCTGGCTTCCACCAGTAATGGCTTTTTCTCTGTATGTTTGGACCTACTTCACTTGGTCTGAACAAATGTTTTAATGAACATTGGATTAAGGTTTTAAAACCTGCTTCCCACTAAGTAAATGTGCTTAATAAATTGGATCAAACCTCCAGATTGCACATTGTCTCAGCTCATTAAAATGTATTTTGTTTACTGTAGGAAATAATTTCCAGTAAGTTTAAACACCTGTTTTTCAGCATGGCTCTCGCATTTCGTCCATCTAGAGGTAATGCAATAATATATAATAATTAAAACACAGTTGACAGGAATATTGGACCCCAGCTGAGAAAAGGCAAACGTAAAATGTTCATATTCATTTTAAATCATAACCAGTCTGATATGTGAGAAAGCATATGTGTTGCATAGCAATGAACAGATTAGATGCATGAAAAATTATATGTCCAAAAGTTGTATAATTTAATGATCTAGGAATAGTGAAACATAGGGATGTACATTTAAACTCCAGTTTACTGAAAGGAGAAAAAAATGCATGTCGATTTTACAAAATACTGATCTTATATCAGTTTCCAAAATGCACTGGTAATAAATTGATTGGTAATAAATTGGTAATAAATTGATTATATATTTGTCAACTTTACAACACCAGGTAAGGGGGGAATTAAGTTGTTTTTTTATGGTATTATAATAAGATTTGACATTATCAGAATCAACAGTAATCTACAGACTCTCTGTTAAAGGTAAAACATAGTACCCCCACCCCATTAAGTATGAAAACCCCAGGCTAACAGGAGCACCCTTGTCTGTACAGAAACTCTGGTATGAACTGCACTACCACTTGATGTATTAATCTCTTACGGAAACAATTTGAAAATAAATTGCTTGATCTGCAACAATTGAATTGTTTTGTGGTGTGTTCTACATACAATACATTCTTTTTTGTATTATGTTGTCTTTGTGGTTTAATTTGTACACATATATTGGTATATATTGTGTAGTGTTTCTAACTTGCTGAAAATGCAGCCTTTAGACTCAGAGAAAACCTATATGGCTATTGGTGAATACGGGGTGATACATTTTTTTTTCAGTACACTGAGTTGGTTTAAAAAAACAATAAGATCAACAAATTACAGTACAGTTTGATAGTAATATTATGTGTCTGTATATGTAAACAATGGTAATGATAATTACAACATATTTGCCTGCTTGCCATTTTCAGTAAGATAATATTATATTTGTTATATTAATAATAGTAAGATGCCACAGTAACAATGTTGTTTTTTAATATTTCTACAGAATATATATAATATATTAAACATATCAGCATGCATCGTACTGCTACAGAGCTGTTTCCAATACACTAAGCTGTTGAAAGTTTCCCGTTCCAGTCCTCTGTCTCTATTCATTATGCAGCCATGTTGTTTGAAAGCTTGCATAATTTACATTAGCATGCCTAAGATCTCAGGTGACTACGCCTTTGAGGTCAGCATGGCATCCCCAGTGGAGTGAGATTTGAAATTCCTTCCAATATCTGCCCCTTTTTCTCCCTGCTAATTACAGGCAGGCCTTCCCAGCCTGGGCCCGGATCTGCACCTGTTTCCAGCTCTGAGCAGCTGCTAATTAGGGTTAAAATGGTGTAGTGTCTGGACAGCATAGGCTGCACATGCTTCCCAGCAAACTATTGATCTGATTGCTACGCCATGCATAAGATAAGCTAATGGTTTATAATAATAACAATAATGTATTATTATTATTTTTTTTTTACTGCACTTTGTTTTTCTCTCTATTCACACACAAAACAGATATAAACATGTTATTGTTTTTATGAAATAATAATAAAATAAGGCACTTTTGTTTGCTGAAAATGAAATTCATATGCACCCCTTTTTGATTGCTAAAATAAGACTGTCCATTAAAAAACATGCATTTATTCATATTGCAACAGTATAAGCCTCAACCCTGAGGTGAAACATTGTTGGAAAAAAATAAGTCTGTGGACTTCAGCTTTTACACTAAAATAAAAGTTCATTGATTTGGCTTTGAGACTTAAATTAAAAAATATTTATGAAAAAGAACAAGACATGCTGCATTTTAAAACTCATTTTGCAAACTGATGTGTGTGGTGTATGGTTCGGACTGTAAATGAAGGAACATTGACAGAATATCTAAATAAGATATAAATATGAAATTAGGGATGTGTGACACACATTTTGAAGGAATAAAAATGCAGATCACTTAAATACAATAATTTACAAAAAATAGAATCAGCAGTTATCGCAAAAATAAAATGATTGCAATTCATATAGCAATTGACCCTTGCTATTTCAAGTGTGTTTAATTCACATTAATGTTGGACTGTACGTGTTATAAGCATTGTCCTTGATCGTCAAATAATGATAATTGTAATTAGCACTTTGTTCTTTGAAATACATCTGTTTTGTTATGTTTTAAATAGGGCTCTCTGGCTTTATTAGACAAGCATTGAGCCCATGTCTGTAAAATTAAGTTTATATTTAATAAGTTGCTAGTAGATATTTTTTAAAATATTTTTTCTATAGCTGCATCATTTCAGACCAAAACAATGCTTGTTGTCATAATGTACTTTTTCAGCAAATAATCTTTTTTCTTACAGTGCCTGCATAAGTATTCACCCCCCTTAGACTTTTCCACATTTTGTATTGTTACAACCTGGAATTAAAATAGATTTAATTGGGATTTTTACCATTTGATTTACACAACATACTTAACACTCTGAAAGTGCAAAATATTTTTTATTGTGCCACAAAAGTTAATTAAACCAAAAAAAGACATTTGTTGGTAGCATAAGTAATCACCCCCCTGAGTCAATATTTTTATTATTATTAATTTCTTAGCAGACGCCCTTATCCAGGGCGACTTACAAGATATCACATTATTTTTACATACAATTACCCATTTATACAGTTGGGTTTTTACTGGAGCAATCTAGGTAAAGTACCTTGCTCAAGGGTACAACAGCAGTGTCCCCACCGGGGATTGAACCCACAACCCTCTGGTTAGGAGTCCAGAGCCCTAACCACTACTCCACACTGCTGCACGATACTTACTTACAATACTTACGATACAATACTTGGTAGAAGCACCTTTGGCAGCAATTACAGCTGTGAGTCTTTTTGGGTAAGTCTTTACCAGCTTTGCACATCTGGATCCTGCAATTTTTGCCCATTCTTCTTGGCAAAATTGCTCAAGCTCTGTCAAGTTGGATGGGGACCGTTGGTGAACAGTAATTTTCAAGTCTTGCCACAGATTCTCAATCGGATTGAGTTCTGGGCTTTGACTGGGCCATTCTAAGACATTCAGGTTCTTGGTTTTAAACCACTCTAAACCACTTTAAACCAGTGTAGCTTTGGCTGTGTGTTTAGGGTCATTGTCCTACTGGAAGGTGAACCTCTGCCCCAGCCAGGTCTCTTGCAGACTGAAACAGGTTTTCCTCTAGAATTTCCCTGTATTTGGCTCCATCCATCTTGTCCTAAATCATGACCAGTTTCCCGGTCCCTGCCGATGAGAAGCATCCCCATAACATGATTCTGCCACCACCATGCTTCACCGTGGGGATGGTGTTCTCAGGGTGATGAGCAGTGTTGGCTTTGCGCCACACATAGCGTTTTGCGCTAAGGCCAATTATGGTCTCATCAGATCAGAGAACCTTTTTCCACATGTTTGCTGTGTCTTCCACATGCCTTTTGGCAAAATCCAAACGGGATTTGATATGGTTTTTTTTTCAGCAATGGCTTTCTTCTCGCCACTCTTCCATAAAGCCCAGCTTTGTGGAACGTCCGGGTTATAGTTGTCCCATGGGCGGTTTCTCCCATCTCAGTTGTGGATCTCTCCAGCTCCTGCAGAGTTACCATTGGCCTCTTGGTTGCTTCTCTGACTAATGCCCTCCTTACCTGGTCACTGAGTTTTGGTGGACGGCCTTCTCTAGGCAGAGCCGCGGTTGTGCCATATTCTTTCCATTTTTTAAAAATGGATTTAACTGTACTCTGTAACTGTAAAACAAAGAAAAAAAAAGAAAAAAGATGGCTCAGCTTTGTCTGGAGATTAGAATCCAAGTCATATAATAAGGTGAGGGTCATAACCGTACATTTTAGTATACACTAATGCTTGAGGATTTCAGTCCTTTTGGTGGATGCTGTAGATCATATACCGCATGGGGCACACACAGTAAAATGAGGGAATTATAAACCACACAATACTTTTATGATGTGACCCTTTGTAGTTTGCTACACATGACTATTAACATGTACCTACAACATTCTTAAAAAGCATAGAGTCCAGTTATTAATACGTAAAGCATTCCATTATTCTACTTGAAGTCCATGTAGTGTATTGAAGAATCATGTAATCATTTGGCTTAACAAGGGACTTCGGCCCACGTTTTGTGATAGAACAAAGAAACTATCCTAATTTTAAGTTTCTGGAAAACTCAGATCAATAAAAGATGAGCAACAAGGTGACAAGCCTCTCTGTGGACCTGAGATTTTACACTAAAATAAAAGTGCATCGATTTTGCTTTGAGACTTTTGAATTAATGGCTATTTAAGAAAAAAAAGTACAAGACATGCTGCATTTTAAAACTCATTTTGCAAACGGATTCTGTCAGGAAAGCTTAATTTCATTCTGTTTCCTGCAACAGCTTTTTTCCTCCCATTACTCGACTATTGCTTGTTCTGCTAATCCATAAGGGAGGCTGTCAAGGCCTATCCACTCTCCAAATAGCTTTGCAGATTAAATTTTTAACTCTGCTCTCTTCTTCCAGACTTGTACTCCTGACAAAGAATTGCGTTGACATGTCAGCTTCCATCTTTTTCACAGTGGGGACATGTTGTCCTCTTTATCTGCTACCCTGTTTTTTCGTATCCAGTCTTACGGAAATTCTGTTATAGGTTTTGCTTTCATTCTTATTTTTGAAACATAATTTGTTGAATGACAAGTCTTCGCCACAATATTCAATTAATATCTAATTCATTAAAGGGGTCTTAATGAGTCATTTGGGAAGTAATCCTAGTCAGATTTATATTGTAAAAAGCTTTTAATTTCCTGGGTCAGTGTCGTTGCAGACAAGGTTTCTTAATGTCTTTGTGTGCCAAACATCACAGCTGCTACAGTGTTGTAGGGCACTGGCGTAAAAGACTGAAGCCTACAGTATGTGAGCTGATGACAGCTGGCAGAATGCCAAAATGGTGCATACAATATATTAAATACCAGTAATCAACTTAGAAATTCTAATAAGATAAAATACTAAAAAAAAGATTTATAAAGCTGCAGGTATGTTTGAGATGTTAAAATAAATATTTGATTATATAAAAAATCCAAAAATACAGCAAAAAAACAACTTTGTTTTGTATTGTTCCTATAATCAGTTTTTTATCAGAATATATATATTCTCGGGGGCAAAACTGCTGCGCTCATATTTAATAAATAACAATAATAAACAGTTTAAACAAAACCACACAAAGAAATGGACACATTGGTCAAAACAAAACAAACACCAATGCACGTTTACTTTAGAATGACTACCTTTTACTGTCTGGCTGGCTGGCTGGCTGGCTGATAGCATTCGCTCTCGCTACGATTCTCCTACTCTCCAACCACCATGAGCCCAGAGTGGGTCCTTTATATCTGTGGCTGGAGCCTTAATTACCCATTAATAAATTACCTCATTAAGGCTCCAGCCACATTACCATGGGTTTTAATGGAATGGAGAATTTACCCCATCCATGCTAAGCACATTTTACAAGACACCGGTCTCAAATAATAAATAATAATGTCGGACGGCTTTTGTCCGTCCGCACATACACACAATAATAATAATAATAATAATAATAATAATAATAATAATAATAATAATAATAATAATAATAATGTATACACAAGAGGTGGGCACCCCGTCACAATAACTTAATTAATTTCCCTTTTGTGTAGTTCTGTTCTACTGTATATACAGCCTCTCATTTATTTTAATTTCAACTTTTTTTTTTTAATTCACATTATTCACAAGATAATTGAATTGCAATGTATCCATCTCTTCACAAAACGTTTTTTTTCTTAATCTTGCTTTGTGCTTTTTATGTTATATGACCAGAGAAATGTCTGCTTTCTGTAGTTTTCAATAATTGCACAAAATGATTCTAATATTTATCAGGCCACTTGTTAAAATATATCTTTCTTGTGAGAAAGATGGATTTTTTTATATCATCAAAACAGCATTTTTAATGATTTCTCTGAAGCACAGTGCAGTCAGTTACAACAAGGAAATCCCTGAGACGTTACTCCTTTTCTCCCAAATGTTAATCTCCCAGCACAATTACTTCTTTTGAAATGTAATATTTAAAATGTCATTGTCCAGTTTATTTGCAAAGCTGTTTAACTGGTAGTTCCTTCTTTTTTGTTTTTATGAAGAGGAAGCAAATACTGTAACAATCTGGCCTCACCGGGGCTGATACATAAACCAAGGTGTTGATACTTAAGGAACTGATGCATTGGTGGCAGTGAGGTGCAAACCAGCAACCCTACAATCCCCAGGCGAGAAGAGCCTCAAGAAGCTGATAGAAATGACATGTAATGATCTTAATGAGACTGAAGCTGGAGGTGGAGACAAAACAGAATAGGTTGAATAATGTCAATGGAAGTTTTCCTGTTTTGCATTCTCAATAACTGAGGCAAATTCCTTAGAATGCATAATGAATTTGATCATTATTACCATTTTGAAAAACTAGCTTCTTACTGTACATCAGAATCCTGATTTGGAGAATTCAATGATTGCGGAGTGATGCAGTGTTCACAATAGGGTACAGCAGCTGCTCACAAGCAGATTTGTCATGGTATTAGTTTCTAGCCATTCTGTCCTCTAGGGCTATACCGGCCTGTATGCAGGTGTGCCATGGAAACGAGACAGACATCCCTTCTTCTGAACTGAAATTATATAGCTTGTCACACAAGAAAAAACAATAATCAAATCAGTTAGCATTAATTTGTGTGTCATGTAAAGGAGCTTTGTTCCTACATAAAAATAAGCTACAGAATACTATAGTACTTATTGTAGAATAGTATAGTATGCACTGTAGTACCTCGTGGTGTACGACAGTATGCACTACAATATTTTATACAGTACTGCTACTACAAGAAATACTATAGTACACTGAATATTAGTTATTGTAGGCTCTGTTAAAATACAACTCTACAGTGTATGCTATAGTAAAGTACTACATTAGGTACTATTGTGTCTACTATTATATAATCTTGCAGTATATATACTATAGTACACACTGTAGTATATACTATACTAGATACTACCATGTATAATATAGTACAGTACTATGGTACACACTGTAGAGTATATTATAGTACAATACTATAGTACACACTGCGGTATGCTACAACGCTGTGGTTCTACAGTAGGTATCATAGAATTCTATAGATTCTGCAAAAATTCCATAGGTACATACTATAGAACACACTATAGTCAATACTACTGTTAATTATATATAATTTTTTTAATATGGATTATCATGAAACCATCCATCTATGGTAGGGCAGTAATGATGCCTCACAGGCTCTCATCAGCCACAGTTCCCAAGTAGCTACCCTGCCCTTCAGAGAATAAATCACCATTGATCCTGCATCCATGTTATATTAGACTGTTGCCAAAAATTCTTAAAAGAAAATAATAAATAATACAACCTTTATTTTCTTGTTCACCACACACAGTGCACTGTTCTTAGCCGAAACAGTTATGGGTCCCAGACTCAATTATAAATGAGATTATATAGCATTTAGAAAATTCACCACGTTACAGAAAGTTGAGTCGGTGGCATTGGTGAAAAATGTATTTAGGAAGCTGTTCATCAGAACTTGAAAGATAGTTGTTATGTTTTATCATACTGAGCTGTAACCAAAATGTCTACCAAGTTTTCTTAACAGTTTATGTGAAATAATAACATAGTTACAGTCAGTGGCATAACTTTGGTTTTAAAAGTGGGGGAGTTTCTGTAGCTGGGGCATATATTAATAAAATAAAATAAATTTAATTCAGATTGGCAGCTTTGTGGTTGTGATCTTCCTCTTTGGAGGACAGGAGGGGGTATTCACAGCCACTCTACGACAATAAGATCCCAGTGTTCAAAAAAGATTGGAAATGGTATGACGATTGAAACATTTCACAATGAAAAAAAAAAAAACTTGTAGAAACAATTCTTTACTACTGGCCTATGCTTTCTCCTCTCTGCTTGAGATCGCCCAAAATGCATTACACACAAACGCTGCCTCAGTTGTTTGGATTTCCCACTGGGCAGGGTCTCAGTGGAGACTACACGGAGTAGTGATTATACAAAAAAGATTATTGAGGAATAAAAGTTTTAGTATTGCTTCAATGTGAGGGGACATTTCCATGTCGTTAAAGCAACAGGGAACATATCCCCCGCATAAATTATGCCTAGGATTACAGTGTTGCTCTGAAGCCTGCAGTTGCCACATTGTGAACTGAAGCCTGTGCAACACGAATATGCTTCTGCAGTTAGAATGGCAAATAATGATCCAAGTAGACTAACGAGAACTACACAGAACACACACAACTGGATAATAAACAACATATTAAATATAAGGGAAAAGTAGATGATATTAAATGCACTGCAATCTTATGCAGGCCATCAAAAATAGTTCCAGCAGCCTGTTGTGAGTTAAGTAACCACTGGTTTTCATTCTGCTCACATATTAGATACCCAATGTATGTAGTATATGACTACGCGATAATATAAAGGGTTTTTTTCTACTCGCATTAGAAACCCATTTTGCTTTACACAGCGATTGCAGGCCTAAACTCTTTGATAAAGATGTATAATGACACGACTGAAACTGAGTCAATTTGCAATATATAAGTTAAACAGATTGACTTAATATCATTTAATAATAAAGGTGCAAAATCGCTGGCACAAGTGCATTATCATATAATAAAACACAATAGCATTGCTAATAGGTCTAAAATAACTGCTAAAAAAACATTGTTGAAGCCATTATATGTGTTTCTTCCAAAGCTTCTGAAATGGTCACATCCCAATAACAATAAAATATTGGAATAAAATGGTACTGAATAGTTATAATAAATTGTGTGTGGACACTTCATGTCCTACAATGTGGAATTGACATATAGTTTGATTTTCTTTTTCCTGATGTAAGCCGCAGTTTTACTGTTGTGGCGAGGCTGTTTTACTGCCAGAGATGTATTAGATATGGTTCATTTCTCCTCTCAGTATCGCTTTAATTTTCCACATCCATGGCTTGACACAGACCCAAGTACCAGAAAACAGTTGCCTCACATAAGCAGTTTGTTTTCCTTTTATTACTTTAAAAAATAATTCTCTGCTCTATCTGTTAACCCTTTCAAAAGCAGTTTTCTGCCTTGCTCATTTTAGAGGAAAAATATGACCTACATCTTAAAAAAAAAAACCTCTAAAAGATCTACTTTGGGTATATAATTTGACAAAATGAGAAAGATTGTCTTCGTTTGTTAGGTCCATATGCTTCTACTGGGCATACCTATTAAACTACAAATCATTTAAGCACTTAAGAGCATAACAGTTGCATCTCCCATATTTAGTGTTGTTGCATTTCACAGTATATTGAATAAATGGACTATAGCTATTGGGCAGCAGTGTGGAGTAGTGGTTAGGGCTCTGGACTTTCGACCGGTCGTGGGTTCAATCCCTGGTAGGGGACACTGCTGCTGTACCCTTGAGCAAGGTACTTTACCTAGACTGCTCCAGTAAAAAAACACTGTATAAAGGGTTGATTGTATGTAAAAAAATATGTGATATCTTGTAACAATTGTAAGTCGCACTGGATAAGGGTGTCTGCTAAGAAATAAATAATAATAATATTGATATATGTTTTCTCTCCCCTCACCTGCAGCCGTGTGTCATTTGTTTTTCTCAAATACTTGAAAAGCTGTTTCTTACGATGTTCAAGATAGGGTACCTGGTACATTACGGTGTTGAACAGGGTATTGCTCATTTCACAGCAAAACACACAAATGCCATGATTCTAATATCCACAGGTCTCTTAAATAACTATTGCTGGTCACCAGCAAACCAGAAATAACTGGAATTTCCAGCTGGGTCGCCTGTTTTATTAAACTTTAATGTTAGTGAAATGTAATTCTAGAGCAGAGAAATAGAACTTAAGTAATCTCATTAATAACCCTTTGGCTAAAGTCTCTGCTTGTATTCCTTAGATATATTAAGAAATACATACTCTCTGTATAAAATAATATATTTGCATTTAAAAGGGGTATTATCATTTGCTGTTTCTGGGCAAGTGCATGTAAGAATTACCCAGGGGAGATTCAAGAAAAGTCATCTTTCTAAACATGCAATGGCTCCTCCAGGACTTTTTTTCTTAATATGATAAATGTCAAAAAACAGTATCTCATTTTATTAAAGTTAGAAGGCTTTGGAAGCATTAGACTTCAGGATGTGTTTTGGTCTCGAAATGAAAATCGAATGGAATGAACTTGCAATAACTGGAGTGCTCCCTCCTATTTTAGATTAATTGGTTCCATTTCTTATAAATAGTTTAAAACAGCACGTCCACGTCAGTGTTCATGTTTACTTCTTATCCTGTTCCTTGTTCTTGCTTTCCTTCTGTCTTCCTGTTAATTTATTTTGAGGTGTTACACTTTCTGCCTTGGTTCATTTGTATTTTCTGCATGATATCATATTACCTTCTGTGTCTCATTATGTACGTCCGGTTAGTGTCCTTTCCCATTCCCCTGTACGTCCGTTTTGGGTTTTTTTTGGGGGTTTTTTTTTTGTGTGTTTGCCTCGGCTACCTTTATAGTTTCCCTATCAAGTCCCGGTGCTTAATTGCCAAATGGTTGCATGCTACACGGGGATTCCTGGAAAAACGTGTGAAAAACAACTAGTGTACAAATCCCAAATAATCAATAAAGAAACACAGATGTGAAAAAATAAATAAATCAGAGTGCTTTGAACAAAAAAACGTTTGTACATCAAAGGTAAGTATATAGAAAAAATAAATAAAAACTAAATATAGTATAAGTGATCATGAAAACTAATAAAAGTTAAACCTGGTAACACAAGCTGCAGTGCAGTTTCTTGTGATGAAATGTAGACAATTATTATATTATTAGATACACGAAAACTATTTTTTACGATTATTAATATTTGTACATAATTAATTTAAATCGGTTATTTACCTTTTTAATAGCCACTGCAACGAGCATACACACTGAAACACGCATTGAAATAGATATGCGCTTTAGTCAATAAGGTATTTAGTCCACTAAACAAACTTGTATATTTTAATAGAGCAAGAAAGTGAGTTCACGGAACAGCCAATGGTACAGGAGCAGCCTGGTGCTGCACAGGGAAACCGATAGAGAGAGAAGGGAGAAACATTACTATGGCCATGATACGAGAGAAACAGCATCCTAATCTGGTTCTTGAGTAGAGAAAGCTTAATTTAGAGTTAAAAAAACTAGAGTTAGAAAAAAATAAACTACTATTAGAAATCGGAAGAATGTCAGAGCTATGAAGTCAAATAAGAACATAAGAACATAAGAAAGTTTACAAACGAGAGGAGGTCATTCGGCCCATCTTGCTCGTTTGGTTGTTAGTAGCTTATTGATCCCAGAATCTCATCAAGCAGCTTCTTGAAGGATCCCAGGGTGTCAGCTTCAACAACATTACTGGGGAGTTGGTCGGTTCCAGACCCTCACAATTCTCTGTGTAAAAAAGTGCCTCCTGTTTTCTGTTCTGAATGCCCCTTTATCTAATGCAACCAAACATCAACCATTTTCTTTTCAGAAAATGTACTAAATTATTAAATACAAGTTTCATTATAATATGTCAAATTGTTTTCTTAATTGAATAGCCTAATCTGAAACAATTGCAGGTATAGTAAAACAGAAATCACCTTTTTTTTGGTTTAAAATCTAATTAACATATATAATTATTTTTAAAATATTTAGTGTTTGAAAATACATGTATTTATCATAAACAATACACACTGCTGTCATATGTGTTGCCAATGAGGATTATATACAGTATATGTTTTAGTGTTTAAAAGTGAATTTTTGTAATGTATTCAATTTATTTGAAAATGATCTGTATCTGTTAAATATTACATTGAGAAAAGATTCACCACAATAAATTGTCTGATGTATCACTCTTGAGCCATCTTCATCCACTCCTGCTTGCTTGGGCACTTCAAACTCAGGTACACCATTCAATCCCTCTGGGTCTGGCAGTGCAAGTTCCCTGTCATTATATGAACAACAATTTAATGTATTGCACTGAACAAAGTAAACAATACCATTTTATTTTCACAATATTTATTTCCATAGTATTTTGTACTCCATCATTATTTATACTTATTTCAGTACATATGCAAATAGTTTGACAAAGACAATAAATGTACATTTTCTGTCCCTGATCAAAATTAAGTTGTTAAAAAAAAAACCAAAAAAAAACATTACACTTTGTGCAAGTGATACATATACCTTTTGATGAAGGATACTATTTACAAACTTTAAAAGTATTATTTTAATCATTTTTTATATGCACAATAACCTCGGTAGGTGGGAAAAGGAGATGCTTAATATTTTGTATGGCTTATCTCACTTCATTAATAACATGCTACTTCAAGCCATCCTTATGTTCTCAGGATATGATGTGGTGACATAATAAAGTGAGACCTATCATAAAGGGAGGGTTAACATCAATGCATGGTTACAGCAGCACAAATGATGTTACAGGCTCGTTCAGGTGCTGTGTAGACAGTGGAACCTTCTCTTAAGCACATCAAAACACATTTCTATCACATTCCTTGATTTTGTGTGAGCATTGTTGTAACGAGTATGGGCTTCATTTCATGGATTTATGAATGATGTATCTAGGAGTTGAGCTGATATCCACTCTTCCACTCTCCAAGCATCTGCTTCAGCACGGTCAAAACGACTATCTGGCTGTAAAAAAAAAACAGTGACAGCAAATCAGACCGAGTCTCCCTGGTTTTCAACGTGGATTCTATGTTAGAAGCAGGTGTGTACGTGTGTGAACGCTCTATTACAATCCCAAGCTGAAATACAATCCCATTGCATTGCACACAATTCTCTTTACCTCAAGCCGATCTGAAGAAGATCCGACCATCCCTTTGTATCAGAGGCGGATTAAGAATTATTGGGGCCCTGGGCACAAAGAAAATTGGAGGCCCTCACACCCTATTAAAAACATGAATGTATCAAAATGCATTAATAAACAGACCTGTTAAACCAGGAAATTGATTTAGATGCATTGGGATCAATGGGATCACCATGAATGTAAAATAACATGAAACGGAATGATGTTTTAGTTTAGTGGTCTTGTGACTTGATTGACTATTTTAAATACACATTCTACATTGTACACTGTGGTAAACTACAAGAAAACATACAGGCAATACCGATAGCCTCTAGTACGAGTCTAACAATACCTTTACAGTGATTCTTGCAATTCAAATAAAGCAATACACCATACATCAATGGTTTATCATTCTTGAAACATTAAACATGTGCTATACTTACTGTAAATGTCTCTCTTTTATATACCCATTACACCTGCGTTTTAAATGATTGGTTTCTTCCGAGCTTTAAGGGAGGAAAAATCATGTACAATGTTGTCAAAGTCAATTTGTCGCACCAGTTCTGACTCAACTGCCATTAGAGACAAGGCATTCAGACATCTTTGATGCATTGTTGATCTCAGTTCATTTTTTATCCTTGCCGTTGTCGAGAACGTACATTCTCCTTCACAGTTTGTAACAGGTAGGGTCAGGAAAAGTCTAAGAGCAATGTACACGTTAGGGAATGTTGACTGAAGACTACTTTGCATTAAAACGTGCAGCAATTTGGCAGGAGATTTGTCTGGCTTATCCTGTACAAAGAATTTGAATTGTATGAGTTCATCAGGAAAGTTCTGTTCCAAGTCACTGGAGTAAACTGCAGCAAGTTCAGCTGCCCGCTTCCGAATGTCAGTTATGTCCAACAAGCATCCTATAGGCACCCAGTCGGTGATAGGCACCCAGTTGGGCAGCAGTGTGGAGTAGTGGTTAGGGCTCTGGACTCTTGACCGGAGGGTCATGGGTTCAATCCCAGGTGGGGGACACTGCTACTGTTGTACCCTTGAGCAAGGTACTTTACCTAGATTGCTCCAGTAAAAACCCACTTGTATAAATGGGTAATTGTATGTAAAAATAATGTGATATCTTGTAACAATTGTAAGTTGCCCAACAATTGTAAATAATAAGCAAATAACTGGTCAATTACAACATAGAAAGTCTCAATGCAAAACTTTTGGCTCCCCTCAAGTAAGGTCTCAGGTTCTCTCGATTCATCTGCGAACTGTTTTTGTTTTCGGGTACGAGTCAAATCACTTTGATAATTTTGTGAAACAGTCTTGCATGTGTTTTTAGCACCATTTTCAAAGTATGGAATTGATCTCACAGGGAAGCCACAAATGATTCAAGTGATTGCAGCAACTGAACTGTATTCAGGTCAATGTTGCTTTTCTGTAACTGCAAACTTGTCATTTTAAACTGTTGAAGAACAGTGTCCCAAAATTGTGCCATAAAGGCAGTTTCCAATTGTTTCATCTTGCTCTGAATGGAAGCAGCTTCCAGTCGGGTGTCATGTGACTGGTTCATATCTTTTGACAGGTCTTCTAGGGCTTGTTGAATTGTATTGTAGTTCTGAAACAGAGCTTTCCTGGAATCTGCATGACTGCTCCATCTTGTGTCTGACAGACTTTTGAGTGTCAAGAATGACTGGCTACCCTCATTACAGAAAACCTGCTTCCAGCGATACTTGGATGCTGAGCAGAAAGCATATTACGACTGTAGAAACCAGAAAAAAATTTGCTAATACTGTTAACTCCCACTAGGAACGTAGTAAATAAGTGGGTTTAGTCGTTTTAGATGAGCCTGAAGACCGTTGTATTGCCCCGACATATTGGTGGCATTGTCATATATTGTCCACGGCAACTGGAGATGTCCAAACCCAAGTTGTTCACCATTGCAAATACACAGTCAGCAAGGCTTGCACCTGTATGATTCTCTAGTGACTCAAATCCAATAAATCGTTCTACAATTTTCCCCTCTGAATTGACAAATCTGAACACAAAAGTCAGCTGAACAACATGCGCTAAATCTGGTGTCGAATCCACAATCACTGAAAAATATTTGGCTTGTTGTAGTTCTGGTGCTATTGTGTTTTTAAGGAAAATTAATAGACTGATCTTTAGATCTGTGTTGCATGTTCGTTTGTGTTTTGATGCATTTTTCCACTGGTTTGGTACAATGTTCAATTGTATAGCCGTTGCTAACACATTTGAACCGGAACTATTATTTTGGCAGATAAAACCTCTTGAATGCTCTTTACTTATTCATTTAGAACCGTAGAAAATTATGCATGAGATGTGATCTGCCGGCAGATAAAACAGAGAATCACGTTAGAAAATAGGTGGATATTTTTTAACTGATTAACAGGTGGAAAAATTCTGCAGATTTTGCCGATTCCACCAAAAATGAAACCCCTTTAGAAAATCGGGCCCTATCAGTTGTATATCAACTGTGCAGGTTACAGTATGCACTGTTTTTTTTTCCTGCAGATTCACTTTAGACAAAACAAGAAAGCTATCAGGCTCACATACACTTGCTAAACTGTAATTCAATTCAAGAAGCATACGACCAGTCAAATGAATGCAGGGATATATATGAAAATTGTCTAGTTGTTTCAATGCACAAAGTATGGTATTGATAAAATATGCCAAAATAAAACAATACAGAAATCAATCATGCTACTGGTGTCTGAAGATCACTTTGTCTGGCTTCAAGTGGCAGAAGTCAAATAAAACATGACACTAATTCTTAGATGGATAACAGCTACCATCTTTATCTTCTTTTCATACCCCCTCTTCATGCACCATTCACAACTGCTCCTTGAGTGATTTATCGTGATTTAAGGAGAAAAAGCTGACAAACAGCTTCATCACTCAAGCCACAGCCTGTCACTCCAAGTTTTCCTTCAAGCCTAATCTAAAAAAAAACTTTCCCTTCTGCAAAGTTGTCACATCCGATCTGCAGCTCCTTTCGGCAGGGAACAAGAATCCGAGGGGGTCACAGGATCAGCCTGTGCCTCGGGGCTCCTCGCCTGCACTACAAAAGACTCGACTCAACTCATGTTAGTCATATTGCCGGCCTATCAGTGGTGACGGACCGCCAGTTCAGTCTGTGGACTAGCCGTGATAGCTGCCTTGAAATGCTAAGTGCTTAATTAGGGACCTTTCATATCAGTTATCGAGGCTCCATCTCCCATAGCCCAGGGCACTGTACTTTACACAGGACTCCCTGGAGCCAGTGGCAACTTTATTGTGGTGACAAGTCAAAAAGAAACAAGTGGTTTTTTAATCCTCTCCCAGCCTCCTCACATCTCAATAGATACAGTTGGACAGTCGAGTCAAACCATCATATGCTGTTTTATTGAAGAAAAATAATCAGCAAAACAACATTAAGAACCAAACTGATAGCTATCTTCTGTCTTTGTGTAGAAAATGTATTTGAGTGATATGCGTTGAAATCGTTTTTTGTATTTGGCTCATTGTATGCATTCTTGATGTGACTAAGTGCAGAAAAGTTTGCTTTGATCATAGCCCAGTGTTTGGCACTCCAAACGTAAATGCTCAGGAGGCTGCTTGAGTGTTTAACTTTTTCCTCTTTGTCCCAATAATACCCTTTAACCCTTTCACTTACAATATGCACATTCTCAATGCTCAGCTGCTGTCAATTCAGGAAAATCTATGACCTATAGATGAAACTGGACAACTGTGTGCTGGTTAAAGATATTTTCCCCAGCACGTACTGTATGGCCCTGCCAATGTTACCTAAGCCGTGTATTCCTGTGAAACTAGGACTTTATTGATTAATATTAGCTTTTGTGGAATAACAATTATATTATTAAATGTGCATTTGTAAAAAAGCAGAGACCCGCCCTCAGAGAGCTGAAGTACGACTGCAGTCAAGCCCCCAAGATGAGGTGGCTAGAGTCACCGGCCCCCAGAGGACTATTGCAGTGGTATCAGACTAGAGGAACAAAGAAACACAGACAAAATGTGGGATTTGACCTAGCGATACATAAGACGACCTAGCAATATTATAGGGAGACTTGGTAGACAATTCATTGTTCCCTCTCCTGAAGAACGCTCTTTCTTGCATTTTGCAAATTCTTTAACTAAATGTAAGTATCTATGGACACCAGACATATAATGATCCCAAAACTAAAGAAGCATCCACAACATGTCAGCAATTTTTAATGCTTGGTGGTCCAGTGGTTAAAGAAAATGATTTGATACCAGGAGGTTCCCGGTTCAAATCCCAACTCAGCCACTGACTCACTGTGTGTGACCCTGAGCAAGTCACTTAACCTCCTTGTGCTCTGTCCTTTGGATCAGCTGCACAACAAGGTCCTATTGTAAGTGACTCTGCAGCAGCAATTGTGATGCATAGTTCACCCCCGAGTCTCTGTAAGTCGCTTTGGATAAAAGCGTCTGTTAATTTACTAATTCTTAATAATAATGCAGTGCTATATGACTAGACATTGGATATAAATTGTTTACTTGAAACTGGAAATTTGAGTATTTAGGAGCTTGTTGGAACAAGGTCCTGGTTTGGAATAGATGAAAGAGCCACAAGTAAGTATCAATGTATTGTACTTTTGGCTGGGGAGGACTGTTGCACATCCATATACCTGTAATCCTTTTAAGAGTAGGTCTCAGGAAAATCTACATACTAATTACATTTTTCCTTTTAATTTATACAAGTTTAAATGCATCATTGATTGGGTTGGAAATACACTAAAAATGATGAGTAATTGTCACTTGGTTTGACAGTGGGATTGTGTTTATTTAAACCTGCTTTATATTTATATCTCTGGTCATGTAATATAATACCCAGTAATGAAAATAACAATAACAGGCTGATCACATTTTAATAAAAATAATATGAATAAGAATATAATTAAGAATAAGCGTGAGAATCAGAATAAGAATTATCTGCAACTGATTTTATCTGATATAAGACGACTTCCATTAATTTCAAATTTCTCATTTGTATTTCTATGATTGACATTCGGAATAGGATGCCGATTATGAAATGATTACAAATTCCTTGACCAATGTTTAGTGTGTCACATAAATGTAGTGGCCTAATTAACAAGAAGCAAATAACGGAACCATTGCAAGACTTATTCTTTCTGCGGTTAACTTCTTCTATGAAAACCCCTCGGAGGAAATGCATTTCACAGCTGTCCATCTGGTGGATTCACCTGTACTTAAAGTTACAGGTGACTTAATATAATTCAATTCATACTGCTGAATAATATCTTATTGCTCCCCTGCTCCCATTACTGTGCCAGGACCAGAGACTCTGTGTGCTATCAATTCACAAGCTGGAGGGTGACAGCTTCGCCAGGGACTAATGCAGGCCGACGTATTTGGATGTGGCCTCGAGCAAAGCAGCTGCCTGCAGCCACTCTTGATTGTAGCTGTCATGAACTGGAACTTGCAACAATAAAATACATTCCAGCAGAATGACTGGTATACCAGGCATGTTATCCCCAGAAGAACCACAATTGTCTGGGTGGTATAGCAGTAAATAATCTCGGTATAGCTAGACAGTGTAACATGATGAAATGTATTTGCTTACGATTGTAAGTCGTCCTGGATAAGGGCGTCTGCTAAGAAATAAATAATAATAATAATAATAATGATGCACAATTCTCTGTTCTGGGCTGTACGGTATGACAACCTCTCTGTAAATTTGGAAGTCATTTTTATTGTTTATAGGGATAATGTTTTAAAAACAACAAACATATTTGACCCAAAGAAGGTCTATACTGTACGTATCCTTTTTAGAGGAATTGCAGTGCCTCCCTCTTTATTAGGTTGTATTTTTTACAGTGGAACCTATGCCTAACAATTTTACCATCACTTTCATTTTTGTAATAAAGTGGAGCTCAGATAGCACTTGTAACTGTGGGTCCCAAATACAGAATTGTAATGTGGGATCACTGTATACCAGTAATAATATGAACAAAAATGATGAACCAAATATATAAAAACAAAACAAATCTTGTCAATTCAGTTTTTGTATACAGACTGACTGAATAATATCAAGGATTTTATTGCATGTATTACATGAGTCTTACTAGCTTGTGATTTACTATATTACATCCTACTTACAAACATGGTCACACTCACACATACTATACATGCATGTAAACTAAAATTCACAGTGCATTATTTCGGTTGGATTGGAAATGATACAATGCCGTGGTTTTCAATGTAACTTGTAAGGATGACTGTCATGATATCTCAGCCACTCAAGGACAGATGACCCCTTTGTACCCCAGTGAATGGTGCAGGTTTCTGTTAAAAGCAGTTCCATTATCCTTTTAAGGTATCGATTATTATCTCTATGCCATCATATTCAAATGATATTTGACTAAACCATTTGCAATATCTACCATTGTATTAAAAGCTGCAGATCACTGCATTGCTTAACTGGAACAAGAAAACAAACAAACCAATGCACCCAGTCACACTGGTAAACTAATTCTGCAGTGTAAATCAACAACTACAACTAAAAAAGACCCCCCCCATGCTGTTTTCATTTCCTCATGCTTAAAATGTTTACAATACATATCAGTCATTTACCGTGCTGTACAGTACTTTTAAAATGTTTACAATACATATCAGTCATACCGTGCTGTACAGTACTTTTTTGTACTATGTTTCATTACATATGGTCATTCTTTTCAGTTTTTAAATTTCAAATCTACAGGTGAAAGTTCAATAGACTTAAGCAGTCTTCTAATCACTTGTGCCATCTACCCTTAGGTGAGAGCTCTGTTACTATTTGATCAAAAACATCATACCTGTTTTGGAAGGAAAGAAAGAAAGAAAGAAAGAAAGAAAGAAAGAAAGAAAGAAAGAAAGCTTTTTTTATATATAATCAACACACTGTAAGGTAGGTCCGGCAACTTGCTTATTCTATTAGGTGTATGGTAATGTCTTCAGGACAGCTGAATGTGTTGTGTTCAATGCCTGCTGACAACATTAATATACTTCAGAATTCTGTGTTGAACATATCCGAAGGCTAGACTGCATTCATCTAATAATCCTCAGCAGCTGTTGAAATCAAGGGTTATTTGCTATGTGTGCAGCAGTGGGAACACAGACCAATAATGTGTCATTTAGCTTTGAAATGGTTGGTTATTGCCACCAAGGATCTCTTACCACACTTTATTTTTGATGTTTTAGGTTTCTGAGGGAAATAATAAGGTAGATAAAACTATTTTATATTGAATTGTTTTGTTCTCATAGCCAAGAATAATATTTTATAAAGCCTCTAGTATTTGATATAAAACACAATGTACATATATGAAACCCATCTCTCAACTTAAAACATGTTAATGAAGTTATCCTTGAAAATAATCCTACATAGGGAACTTCCCTATCATAGGCTGTTTTTAATAAAGATTACATCCTGTTGACATGAAATCCTTTGATGTACATTTTTTTAATATGCTGGTTTGAGTCAGAAAAAGGTTGCAATAGTTGCATGTGCTGTCAAAACTATATTTTTAATGCTCCTAATTACTTTAAAAAAATTCTTCTTAGCAGAATAATTCCTGATAAAGTTACTGGAACAAACTGATTTATTTTGTATTACCTGGACTCCCTCTAGTGGAATTTCTTGTCAACTACCAGAGACACAGAACATTAATATTAACATTGTACTTACTGCATTACTTATATTTTATTGCTACATGTTAATGTTATTAATAATGTTTGTTAATTAATCATTTTTTACTTTAGCTATTTATAATTAGAGCAGTATTTTATAGCGGGACCATATAGAGGTTCGAATTTAAAACAATGAAATAAACTGTGTGCCAGATTACTAAAATATAGTGCAAAAAGTTTGAGGAATGATTTCATCTCTGAATAATGGCACAGAGCATCCCTCTATTAAAAGTTACAGAAATGTAGATGCATTTTCTGCAGGGATCCCTGTCAAGTTCCTTTTATGCATTTAATGTGCCTCCCTAGTGATGGCCTGAGGGGGCTTTCACTTGACAATTAATGTGAGGCATCTCCAGGGAACTGGATATGTTTTTGACAACAAGTCCCCTTCTACTGAATCATAAAATATGCTATTTTGACACTGGATTTGATGTTGAGTACTAGGTGAAATCTGTTTTATGAAGAGCAGAATTCTTCTTGTTAGAATGTATTTAAACTTTGCCAAGTTCAGACTAGCAAAGCAGAAAGACATAAACTACTTATGAGTCGTATATCAAAATCGCACAATTAAAACACATCCATCAAGTGTACCTAGCTGTCAAGGAAAGGAGCAGATTTCAAAGAGTCAGAGTCACAATGTATGCATTTCTATTGAAAGTACTGGTTTATGGTGTTCTGAACCTGAGATGCACAGAACATTCAGTATTTAAAATGCATGTGTGTCAGAAGATTTCATATTGCTTATTATTATTATTTATTTCTTAGCAGACACCCTTATCCAGGGCGTCTTACAATTGTTACAAGATATCACATTATTTCGACATACAATTACATTATTTTTTACATACAATTACCCATTTATACAGTTGGGTTTTCACTGGAGCACACTAGGTAAAGTACCTTGCTCAAGGGTACAGCAGCAGTGTCCCCCGCCTGGGATTGAACCCACAATCCTCCGTTCAAGAGTCCAGAGCCCTAACCACTACTCCACACTGCTGTCCTAGCAGAAAGATTGTTATTGTTGTTAAATAAAAGTACACTATTTTAAGTACAGATTTAAGTATGGAATTATGAAGAAATATATTGCCTTTTGGACATTTACTGAAAGCTTATTGAAAAGGCACTTAAATGCCCGAAGTAAAGCGTTATCATGTTTATTTTGGACATTTGCTGCATTACTTGGTAAATATCGACATTTACCAGTAAATGTTAAGTTTTGCCAGCATTCTGACTTTTACCATAACATAAATATATATTAAATATAAACTACTGATGTGAATTTGAACAAATGGTTCCACAGTTTAAATACATATTTATAAACTAGTACTGTCTGCAAATGCCTTAAACAAATTGAAAATAATAAACATGTTAATGTATTAACTAACCATCATCTAACATTCAACTAACAAGAAACACACTTTTACAAAAGTCAGTTATTAACAGTTCATTAACTATAAAAAGTGGACAGGAAAATAAAGTGTTACCTTATAATAGATTCTTACTTTCCTGGCATCTGAGCTCGATGTTATAACCTAGTACTGGTCAAACAGCATTCAATTGCAAAAGTAAGTTACATTTTACCAGTAAAGTTTAATATATTTGGGCAATAGTTGTCTGCTCAAACAGACAGAGCCAGTAGTGCTACCACTATACCTAATGTGGGCCTGTTTTCCATAAACATTCCAGGTTCTCAAAAAATAATAGAAAGTACTGTAAAGTCTAAAGCTCCTTTCCGTCTTCCAGTCAACAGTTGGTATTGATTGATTTTATCCAGAAAAAAAGTTAGATAGCTAATTAATATTATTAAATGAGAAAATTCAACAAACCCAAGAGACATCAAAGAGTTTTCTTTATTTTTATAGAAATTGCAGTGTTTGTTCATGGACTATGGATGTTCTAACAGTGACCATGGTCAAAAGCCATGCATAAAGGTGGCTGTCCGTGGTCATAATAAAATGTAGTTTTCCCCCAAAAAATGTGGTTATGATATGATTAAGTTTTATGGTACTGGGACTAAGTCCAGGTCCATTTCACCTCATTAGTACGGTCATACATAATAATGGGAGGGCAAGGAAAGAGAGTTCATAGTCTACGAGCACAGCAGGTTACTGAATTTGGCTTCAGGGGTTTATGGAAAATGTGTTGCATTCCTAATTGTGATTGCTGGTGGTTTGCCAGACCCCTGGAGCTTTTCAGTGAATCTGACCCTTTTGTCACATTGTTGAAGTGGTCACTTGATCATCAAGGATGAGGATTATTTGCCTGGTAAGAATACTACACCTGTTGTATCTCTATTGCCAAGGTGTCACATCTGAAATACAGTAATTAGAGTCCAGCAGAATAAGTCAATGCAGCCACCAAGCTAGGCCTGTACCTTTCTCTTGTTACTTTGTAATCGTTTCGTTATTTCAAAGTTGAGTTAATGAAACTAAGATATTCTTGGACTGTTGTCTTTGATCAAGGTGCATTAGGGAGTGAATTGCCTTACATTCTAGGGGTTGGAAGTTGGTGTCAGAGATTATAAGCCTTTTGGCATTTTACTGTACTTCCCTTGATGTTTGTATTTGTCAAAGAAAGTGGTAGATTATTGTACGTACAGAATGAAATAGCCACATTTCATATGGGATCAGCACAAGTTCGATATTTATATGATCTTTTTTGTTCCTTGAAAAGAAGATATTGTGCATTACTGATCCTAATAACAATCTGCTATCATGAATGTTAGATCTACAATGAAATTTAAATCTATAATAATGAATAATCCCTGATGAATCTAATGTATTACAGACCCAAAGAGCAGACTACAATAAAAAAGAGCCTTGTTATTTTATTTTTAAACAAGGATTTAATGCAGGCTATTAATATTGAAATGTTGTGAATTTACATTATTTTGTTAAATTATGGTTCTTATAATGCAATTTCAAATATCCATTATATATATATATTAGGTTGACCTCCTGTATAAATATTTAATGCATTGCCTAAGGGGTTAGAAATGGAGTCTGCAGTCTAGAAAATCAAGGGATCAAACCTGATGTTCAGTCCATAACTTGTTGGCATCTATTCAATAGTCCTAAGCAGTGGAGGATCCTTAAATCATTATTTGAGGACCCTGGTATTTATTTGACAGAAATACACTTGACACTCCCATGCACTGTTACATGTTTGAGGTAACAGTGCATATTGTGATAATTGTGCACTATATAGATTCTCCACTATTTAGATAAATTGAGTACAGCAAACTGTGTAAAATCATCTCTACACCTCAGTCTAAGCAAACTCCACAAAAAACACAAAAGAAGCTTTTATGTAGGCCAGCAACAACCTGAAACCCCATACTGGTTTGCAGATCTTTTTTTTTTTTTGAGAAATAGATACTTATCACATTTTTCTTTTCTTTCTTTGTAGATTCTAAAATATAAGAATGCCTAGTTTTTTTTCTCTTTCTCTACTGACTAAAGGACCATAGCCAGAGCTGACATTCCACCAAGGTCAAACTTAGGTTTTAAGCTATAGCTGGCAGTATTTATATGACTGCTTGGAATTTACTATTCACCCTCCAAATTTACGTTACAGTGCAAACCACAACAGAAAATTAAGGAGTGTTTTGTACTTTACCAGAATTTTTACATGAGCATCAGCATTGATGATGCAAAAAACAACCCAGGACACGACCTCTGTGTCCTCACAGCTAGTTACGGCCATGGTAAGTTCTAGATTTATGTTACATTATTATGTTACATGGCTGTAGGCCTAGATGACAGATGACTCAGGAAATTTTTGCAATTGAACAAGCATTTAAAAAAATAAGAAGATATTTAATATAGTGAAACTGACAGCTGTTTTTAGATTCATGAACTACATTCACAACATATTTCTTGCTTAGTGCTTCATTTCTGAAATAGGAAGACACCCAATGGGATTTTCATTTACAATTCAATTAACCATGGTCGATTTTACATAAGGACCGATGTCCTCTTGAAGTTTATATTGTTCAACAAATCTAACAATTAAATGTGTTTTTGCTTTTTGTACTTTATTATTTAATATTATTTGTCCCAGCGGTGCATTTGTAACTTTTAGCTTTTAACAGTCCTGATGCTTGATACCGATCCTGTTCTTTATATAACCCAGTTGTTAACGAGGGCTAATTAAGGTTTATTTCCCTTATGTTGTAACAACCCATTCTCAACATAAGGCTCCAAACAGTTGTTAACCATCAACTTGGTGGGCTGGTTTGCTGAACTGTAAAAAAATAATAACTGTGGGTTAATTTGCAAAGCTGCCAAAGTAAATCTATGATAAAATTATTGATATATGTTGGCATCAAAAGCTTTTGATATTTTGGGGTAGGTTTCGTGGAGACATATGCTGAATAATGGTCAAATATGTTAATGCTCAGAGAAACAGTATCCTTTTTTAATTAGGTTTAGAACTGTAATTAAAATTATCATCAGAAACCTCCCATCTTATCTCTGGGGCGATGTGTGTTTGTGATACATTATATATTAATTCATACTCTTATTTTATCATGAAATCCTTCTCTATGGTAGAGATTCCCACACCAGCAGACATTTGCCCATCTGTTTTAGCTTTGTCAACACCACATGCTAAGATGATGGTTGTACATTAACAATAAGACCGAAACCATGCTGGTATCTAGTTCTTTAAAATCTACAAGACATGGAGCAGAGGGAGAATGTTAATTCTTAGTTTGCAAGATAGACGACAGCTGATTTGCCTAATGATTATTTAATTATATATACCGTATTCCTTTCAATTTAAGACCCCCTTGAATTTAAGATGCAGCCCAAATTTCCTACCCTCAATTTGAGGAAAAAATAAAACATCAAATAAATATGCATTTGCAAATATGCAAAGACACAACCTCAATTCCACATATGGAGGCTGTGTGGTCCAGTGGTTAAAGAAAAGGGCTTGTAATGAGGAGGTCCCCGGTTCAAATCCCACCTCAGCCACTGACTCATTGTGTGACCCTGAGCAAGTCACTTAACCTCCTTGTGCTCTGTCTTTCGGGTGAGACGTAATTGTAAGTGACTCTGCAGCTGATGCATAGTTTACACACCCTAGTCTCTGTAAGTCGCCTTGGATAAAGGCGTCTGCTGAATAATAATATGGAGGCAGTTTGCAGCCGTCTGCTATCACACAGAGCATTACAGTTATGCGCTGCTTCTCATTTCCAGTCGTGATTACTCACACCTCTTTTTCTCCCAATTTGTGAACTGTGGTATTGCTTGGCATGTCGAAAAATACACATTTCTGATCTGTCCAAGCTGGTGCTGTTTGTTAGAACAGAGCCTAACGAAACCCTGAAATTGTAAAAGCGTCTCTTCGAATGCCTCAGAAAGCTAATGACTCTTCTTTGAAAATGTCTGCCTGTATGGATGATTCGAGATCAGGCAGTAACGTTTTGGTTAATCTTTTCTCGTCAATAAGTCACGTTGCTGTTTGTGTATTCGGGCAGCGATGTCTTTGTTCGTCTTTTCTCAGCAGTCAGTCACGTTGCTGTTTGTGTGTTTGGGTAGTCACGTCTTTTGTACACTATTTTAGTACACGCAACACTATACTATACTCGAATTTAAGACGCAAGCTATGTTTGAGAAGAAATAAATAGTTTAAAATGTGTGTCTTATATTCAAAGGAATAAAGTATCCAGCAGGTTCAGTAGGAGGAAGGTGGAAGAATGGAAGAAGCAGTCAGGAGTCAGGTTTTAGGGAGCTCTTTATTGAAATAGATTTAACACCAGGTATACCACAAACACACTACACTCACTCTGACAGTGCTCTTTATAGCGCCACCATGCTCTGCTCACTCGCTCAAGATAGTGGATTGAAACCACACAAGGAGATAGCAGACTCGAACAAACTAGCAAGTAAAACAAGACTGCACACATAGGGAGAGAGCGAAAGAGAGGGATGCGCACTTGACAGTCTCAAGCCTACACGCTCTAACATAGACAGGCACAGCGCTCCCCAGTCCATTTTTAAGTCCTGTCTCAATAACGGACCTTGTGTGGCTGCTGCCCTGGCACTACAATATATTACATTATTTTATTTTATATTATTTTACTCATGATATGGTATGGTACCATATCATGCTACAGAGAAAGCTACAGAGAAAAATCAGTACAATGGAGGTCAATAATGTAAAATAACTATGGAAAATAAATATCCTTTATTTCCTAATTTGAGCTGAGCCCTCCCAAGGCATTTCAACTGGGAATGGGGTCAGACCTGCAGTTGATATCTATAACCATAAGGTGTGTGCGTCTATTTTGACCTATTGGAATTATTCTTCAATTAACTAAAAGGGTTTGAAATTTCATTAAGGCTTAGCAATAGGACTCACCCTTTGATTTGCTTGAATTAATGGTTTGCTGCTTTATCCAGCTCGAATTGATGCCAGATTTGATATATTTTTGTTCAAAAGTAGCCAACTAGTTTAAGCCCTCAGTTTCAATGAAAACATTGAGGCTTCTCTTCAAGTCAACAGACAGAGAAGAGGTGCTAGGTAAAATGAAGGATAAAAAGTAACTAGAAAGTTGACTTGATTATGTTGGAATTGCGAGAAGGCTAAAAACTGTCAGTCTGGACTGGGTTGGGTTTCTGAGTTTGTTTTTTAGGAGGGACTATTTAGACCTTTCTCTGGGAGCAGTACAGCTCCTCAAGTAGCCACTTAAAAATACAGAAACATTGGCTACCTACTAATGACAAAAAATATGTGATATCCTGTTACTGTTACTCTTACTCTTACTCAATAAGACCCCTGCACCAGTAAGGATCCAAAGGAGATCCTCGTAGCCAATCATGCTACTAGTTCAGTGGTTGTTATCTCACTGTTTGATACACAATAAGCTTATAATCTTGGAACTGAAACAGAGAATGCATTTCAAGAACTATAGTAAGCCAGTTAAAAATCCTCACATATTTTTGGTTTATATTATCGACAATATCCTGTACTTTACTGTGTCAAGTGAAGGTTTCTTTACTTCTTAAAAATAATAAGTCAATCTTCTTCAGGTAACTTCAATCAAAACAGTTTAATTCGGGAACAAAGCAAATCCGAAAGACAGTACAGAACACAATCACATGCAGAAGCTGTAGGTAAATGTCAACAGCTGTTTCCACACACTGGGTATTTTCTTGGTGTTTTTTCTTTTTTTGTGTGATTTTAATTTGTTTTGTATAATTACTTATGATTTTTTTTTTTTATTGTTTTGTATTAGTCATGTCGTTTGTTGATTTTTGCACCTAATTGATGTTCTTTTTCAACGAAATACAGTTTACAAACATTAATATACAGGCCAGGTTACACACCCCAGGTAATGGTAATCTTCTACTCCCACCAATAACACAGTTAGCCCCCCTTTCTTGGAGGCGTGCAAGCCAGCGCCCCGTGATTAGAACCAGTTTTATGTGGGTTGATTCTGGTTAGCACCTATTGATCAAAATCAGCATTTTAAATAAACAACTCATGCATAAACAAGGGTCATCCGCCCGAGGTCACAACTGCTCTTGAAAATTCTGAAGAAACAGTTTTTTAATCATGACTCTTCAGACAGGCAGGCATCTTTGGCTGTGTGCAAAGCTACAGAGACAGAGCAACGCTAAGCAGTAGATTTAAAATAAAAAAACCTTACACAAGTATTCATTTGGCAAGAATATCCAAGAGTGTGTTCTGATAATTTTATGCACACCTGGGTCTTGTCTGTGCAAAAGTCCTGCCAAGCCACTGTACGTAACATCCTAGACAAATTCTCTTTGGATAGAATATCAAGCTGATGCAGGTCATTTACTTTCCTGCTGATACAGCTGTTCAGTGTTGCATGAGTTGTGTTGAGTTGTGTGGGCTGCTGTGCCCATAGAGTTGCAGCCATGATTTCTCACATGCAAGACACCATCATCAGGTTTTTCCAGAAGGAAATCCTTGATAGCTTACACAATGCTGGATGCTCCCTGATAAGAATTCTGATAGTGCTCCAGATTCTCTTATAGCATGTCAGGAAAAGCATTTGAAATACTTATAAAACATAATTTGAATCAAGATGTCAATGTGTTTGTTAAAGAAAAGCATTATGCATATTAGCTGTTTTTTAATAAAAACATATTAGCTGTTTTTATTAGCATAAATGAGGTCAATCAGAGGTACGTGATTGACAAGTGACCATTTTCATATTCAAGTACAATTTAGCTTCCCAGTTTAAACAAATGTTTAATATACAGGTCAAAAGACAGGGGAAACGGTAGATAGGTGGGAAGACTAGGGCAATGTGTTCTGAGAGTTACCTGGTAGCAGACTGTGTTATCTGTTGAAAACAAAGCAAATAGTTCTTCAACACACAGAGGCGTATTTGCAGTTATTTAAACCCATAAACAGGTGTTATGACATGTTTAGATTTATACTATTTTAATTTGTAATTCTCATTTGCTGTTAGCTTTATCAATGTGCTTGCAGAGAGCCTGCAAGTTTCCTCAACTACAAGATTAATGTGTTACCATGGCAACTCCACATGCAGGAACATAGAGCCTGTAAATAGCTACAATCCATTGGTAAGCTCTCATGTCACATTTTGTTCTATAATGTTCTATAATTTACGCTTGTTCCATGGTGGTGAAACTCCTGCAATGTTTTGTAATGCATTACTTTTAACTATGTTACTTCCAGGTCAGAGATTATTATTATTATTATTATTATTATTATTATTATTATTATTATTATTATTATTATTATTATTAGTAGTAGTATTAGTATTATTATTTACTCTTTTGCATTTCAGTACTTTGCAGATTGTTAAAAATAGCAGACAGGGTCTCTGAGTGGCTCCCCTGGTAAAAGCACGGCCGCATGGTATGCAGGGTGAGTCATACATCCAGGGGAGCGCATGTTCGTATCCTGGCTGTACGAAGTTGCTGGTCTTTGCTGTGGATTCCAGAGGGAGCATTGCATTGGCTCTGGCACTCATGCGGGTTAGAGAGGCAAAACCCAACGGGAACTGATTCTCCTCATACCCTACCGGCTGCCATAACACTGGTTTATGGGTTTAAATAACTGCAAATATGCCTCCGTGTGTTGAAAAACTATTTGCTTTATTTTCAACAGTCTGCTACCAGCTAACTCTCAGAACACGTTGCCCTAATCCCCCCCGGCTACCATTTCCCCTGTCATTTAACCTGTATATTAAGCATCCGGTTCAACATATATTAATACACAACACTGCATTTAACCTAATACCACATCTCCCTTTCTTGAGAACAAGAATGTAGTAGTCACCAATATATTAACAGGCCTTTAAAGATTCACTCTCTGAGGTTTAATGCTTACTTTTCCTGATCTTGTCCTCGGTTGGGTTGTCACAGGAGTAAGCCTGTTTACAGGACTAGACTATGATGGCAAAACTGTGTTTGTCAACTGTAACTGCTCTTGCTGATTGTCAGCTTGGGTGATGTCATTGGTGAGTGGACTCATTGGCACTATGATTGCAACATAAAATATTATTATTATTTATTTCTTAGCAGACACCCTTATCCAGGGCGACTTACAATTCTTACAAGATATCACATTATTTTTAAATACAATTATCCATTCATACAGTTGGATTTTTACTGGAGCAATCTAGGTAAAGTACCTTGCTCAAGGGTACAGCAGTAGTGTCCCCCTCCTGGGATTGAGACCCTCTGGTCAAGAGTCCAGAGCCCTAACCACTACTCCACACTGCTGCCCTACCTTGAGGCACATCCACCGAGTATGAACATGGAGTTGAATGCTTAGAAATCACAGTTCCTGGTACTCTGGTGTCGGTCACCCAAACTTGGCTTCCTGTCATCATCTTACTCAGGTTCTGGACTCTGTGATGTCTGTTGAAGTATTTCTTGTCGTTCACCCTCTTCTCCCTTTCTTTAGTTTTAAGAGTAGGCTTGTCTGGAAGCTCTGGCTTTAACAAGGAAGGGTTGGTAATGTTGTGCGAAGTCGACGTCCCATCAACAGTTGAGCTGGGCTATAGCTGTTCCGCAAAGGTGTAGACCTGTACACTAAAAGTGTGCGGTATGGGTCTTTAGCTTTCTTCAGCAGGTTTTTCACAGTCTGAACAGCTTGTTCGGCTTCGTTGTTGCTTTGTGGAAACTTGGGACTGCTGGTTACATGGCTAAAACTGTAATCTTTTGGAAATGTAGCAAAGCCATAGCCAGAAAGCTGCGGTCCGTTGTCCGCCACAAGAGTCTCTGGAATCCCATGACGTGCAAAGATTGACTTACAGTAAACCTTCTTTAACTAATGACGTCTGATGATCTTGTTGATGTGAGTTTAGCTATCTCGACATATCTAGAGAAGCAGTCAACTAAAATGAGGTAGCTGTTGCTGTTGAGCTTGAACAAATCTGCTCCTAACTTCTGCCAAGGCCTTTGAGGTAGCTCAGATAGCATTAGAGGTTCTGTGTGATTTGTGAGTTCTTTGAGGTATGTCCTGCATTTCAGAACTAGCTCACTGAGTAGCTGGCTAAGACCCGGCCACCATACAGCTTGTCTTGCTTGTTCTCTGCACTTAACCACACCTTGATGTCCCTCATGGATGATAGTTAGGATGTTGTTCCTCATTGCTGCAGGAATAACAAGTCTGGTTCCTCTTAGTAGAAGTCCTTCATGCACTGTTAGGAACGCCCGCTCTGTCCAATACAGCTTCGAAGCTTCGTCAAGCCTTTGCTTGTCTGGCCAACTTTGATGCAAAATGTCATGGCCTGAGAACACACACTTCTTTCAAATGAACTCTGATGTCATTCAGGTACGTTTTGCCTGCTGGAAGATTTTCCATGACAAAGTCTACATAGACATTGGTGTCCTTCATCATCTCAGTCTCAGTACAGGTGTTTCTCACTGCTAGAGGTGTGCATGACAGTATGTCCACTGTGGTCAGGTTCTTACCTGGCACATGTGAAACTGAATATGAATATCTCAACAGTTCAGTGCTTAATTTGAGCTGGATCCTGCCGGAACAGGATCCGGCACCTCTCAGATTTTACTTTTTTTGTTCCGGCACCTAATTTGTCCGGATCCGGTACCTCTCGCGGCATGATTTATTATTTTTTCCACTGTTTGCACTGTAAACAGTCTAATAAAAGCGATCAGAGTTAAAGTTGCTTCTGCCTCCTCGTTATTTCTCCCGCCACCCGTAAAAGCGCATCCTATCCTGCCACCCCGATTCCAGACCTGCTCTCTTATTTGTACATAGAGGTTATGGGGCGGGCCGGCGAGGTAAGTAACTGATCTTGAAACAGTGGTGGTCAGCTAGTGAGAGATCCCTACATGATCACGTCACGTAGCCTAGGCTAGTCGTCGCTACTGAATTTGAAACATGTCGTGGGAAAGGAAAGCCAAATCAAAAATGAGGGGGAAACTGCTCCTGATGGCGATGCCTTAGCAAGCAGCGCTGTCTGCGCTTAATCCCGCCAGTTCAGCATCACCACTGGCACATCCTCCACTAGCTAGTAGACCTACTAGTGAGTCAGACTCGGCGGGAGAGAGGGACGGGGTCGGGGAGGACTAGTGTTGGGCAGTTCGATTATTTTTAGTGACTCGATTCATTTGATTCAGTTCAGTTTGGTGACTCGATTCATTTCGTTCATTTGATTCACTGATTCAATGACACAAAACCAATCAATGTAGATTGCATTAAGATTGTTTACGTAGGTTTATTTGAACCGGAAAGAACGAGTCGTTCACAAACTACACATCACAAAAGCTAGGGAGAATCTATATTTGGTTGACTTGGTTCATAAACATTAAATTAAATATAGTTTGACAAAAAAAAATAATATATATTTAAAATACTGGAGATAACATAACAGTTTGAACCATTAGCATTGTTTAGCCATCAGTATCAATCTAATCTAATTTAATTTAATCTTTAAAAAAAAATAGTCAATTGCATTTCTTATGTGTTTTTTTTTTCTATACATTTGGAGTCACCCATTGTTTTTTACAACAACAAAAAAGAGAGCCTCGAACGAGTGGTATTTGTGGAACTAATCCGTGGTATTTATTCAACACATAGCAAAACGCTGTTTGCCCCAATTCCTCTTCTATCCAGTAAATCTTTGGGATTAGTCATGTGATCAATCACACGTTGAAGCACACCTATAACCGCAACATGTACATTTTATATAAACAAAGTTTAAACGTGTATATATTTAGTATTTTTTGTGTTCAACACAGTAAAATAACATTTAGAAAATGTATATTTAATGTGCGTGTAAAATATAATCGACGTTTAAGAACGTCATCCATTGGAATGTGCAATATCCTCCTAAAAGGTTGTTGTATCGGAGCTGATACTACGTGTCACCTTGTTGACTAAGGGGAATCGCCGTCATTATTAAATTATAAAATATTTAACCGTAGTTGTAAATTGTCATGTATAAAATACATTCATTCCTCAAGGTCAAATATCTAATCACAAGTTATATAATTAAACCTTGGGTACAATAACGTTACAATACCAGTAGATGTTTGTATTTATTTATTTTGGAAATGAGGTGTATATCTCAATTATTATTATTATTATTATTATTATTATTATTATTATTATTATTATTATTATTTAGTAATTTGGCTGACTTTACTCAAGATGACTTCGAAGTATTAATCATAGGGAGGGATGAAACTAGCAAAGAGTGTGTGGAATGTACAGTAACGTCCTCTGGCTCCGACGTAAAAAAACAACAAAGAGCCCTCAGAAAAAAGGTTTTTGAACATGCCCGAACCAAGGCCCATATAGCGGCAGCAAGCATTGTAGCCAAGGCTACAGATGACACCTTAACACAGGTTATAGTTACAGATGTGCTCAAATTTGTTGGTACCCCTCCACAAAAAACGAAGAATGCACAATTTTCTCTGAAATAACTTGAAACTGACAAAAGTAATTGGCATCCGCCATTGTTTATTCCATATTTAATAGAAATCAGACTTTGCTTTTGATTTTTTATTCAACATAATATTGTAAATAAGAAAACAAATGAAAATGGCATGGACAAAAATGATGGGACTGCTAACCTAATATTTTGTTGCACAACCTTTAGAGGCAATCACTGCAATCAAACGTTTTCTGTAGCTCTCAATGAGACTTCTGCACCTGTTAACAGGTAGTTTGGCCCACTCTTCCTGAGCAAACTGCTCTAGCGGTCTCAGGTTTGATGGGTGCCTTCTCCAGACTGCAAGTTTCAGCTCTTTCCATAGATGTTCGATAGGATTCAGATCAAGACTCATAGAAGGCCACTTCAGAATAGTCCAATGTTTTGTTCTTATCCATTCTTGGGTGCTTTTAGCTGTGTGTTTTGGGTCACTATCCTGTTGGAGGACCCATGACCTGCGACTGAGACAGAGCTTTCTGACACTGGGCAGTACGTTTCGCTCCAGAATGCCTTGATAGTCTTGAGATTTCATTGTGCCCTGCACAAATTCAAGGCACCCTGTGCCAGGTGCAGCAAAGCAGACCCAAAATATAACCGAGCCTCCTCCATGTTTCACTGTAGGTATGGTGTTCTTTTCTTTGAAAGCTTCATTTTTTCGTCTGTGAACATAGAGCTGATGTGACTTGCCAAAAAGCTCCAGTTTTGACTCATCTGTCCAAAGGACATTCTCCCAGAAGGATTGTGGCTTGTCAATATGCATTTTAGCAAATTCCAGTCTGGCTTTTTTATGTTTTTCTTTCAAAACTGGAGTCCTCCTGGGTCTTCTTCCATGGAGCCCACTTTCGCTCAAAAAGCGATGGATGGTGCGATCAGAAACTGACGTACCTTCACCTTGGAGTTCAGCTTGTATCTCTTTGGCAGTTATCCTTGGTTCTTTTTCTACCATTCGCACTATCCTTCTGTTCACTCTGGGGTCGATTTTCCTCTTGCGGCCGCACCCAGGGAGGTTGGCTACAGTTCCATGGACCTTAAACTTATTAATAATATTTGCAACTGTTGTCACAGGAACATCAAGCTGCTTGGAGATGGTCTTGTAGCCTTTACCTTTACCATGCTCGTCTATTATTTTCTTTCTGATCTCCTCAGACAACTCTCTCCTTTGCTTTCTCTGGTCCATGTTCAGTGTGGTGCACACAATGATACCAAACAGCACAGTGACTACTTTTCTCCATTTAAATAGGCTGGATGACTGATTACAAGATTGGAGACATGTGTGATACTAATTAAAGAAACTAATTAGTTTGAAATATCACTATAATCCAATTATTTATTATCTTTTCTAAGGGGTACCAACAAATGTGTCCAGGCCATTTTAGAATATCTTTGTAGAATAAGCAATAATTCATCTCTTTTCACAGCTTCTTTGCTTTATTCTATGACATACCAAAGGCATGCAAGTATACAAGATAAAATAGCTTTTAATTTCATCACTTTTCAGGAGGAATGAAGCATTATTTCAATGAGCTGTAAGGGTACCAACAAATTTGAGCACGTCTGTACATTGTGTTTGTCACTTTTTAGTCATGTGTTCCGGTACCTCAGAGCCCCCCGGAACACCCCCCCTCTCGCGGTCACTATGTGTTCCGGGACCTCCTGATTTACAAATTAAGCACTGCAACTGTTGCATTCTGAAACGTTGAATTCTGGGAGGGAGCGCATCTAACTCTTTTGCACCCAGTAAACTCAACAAAGGCTTGTGATCTGTTTCCATGTGAAAATGCTTGCCAATGAGAAAATCACGAAATCGCTCACATGCTCACGTTAGGCCTAGGGCCTCCTTCTCCACCTGAGCATAGCATTGCTCAGTGGGCGTTAACTATCGTGAAGCATAAGCAACAGGCTCCCAGTTGTCATCTCGTTGCTGAAGCAAAACTGCTCCTAAACCATACGAAGAAGTATCTGCTGACAGTTTAGTTTGTTTATTGAGATCATACAGCACTAACACTGTTTGCTCCTTTTTTAGCAGTGCAAAGGAATTGTCTTGACCGACATCCCAATACCATTGGTTCTTCTTTGAAATCAAATCCCGAAAAGTTTTATCTTTTTCTGCTATCTGAGGAATGAACTTTCCCAGCTGATTTACCATTCCCAGAAAACCTCTCAACTCAACATGTCCAGGATTGCAACTGTTTTTTTCTGGATCAGGCTTGATTCCATGGTCTGTGAGAATGTTGCCCAAGAACTTAACTTCCTGTTTTCCTAGGTCACATTTTTCACAGTTGAGAGTGATGCCAGCATCTTGGATTCTCTCCAACACTGTGCATAAGCGAACATCATGCTCTTCCTGTGCTTTCCCCTAAATCAACACATCATCCACATGGCACACAACACCTTCTAGACCTTCAGTGACTTCAGACACCATTTGATTCTGGAAGTGTTCTGGTGCTGACGCTATTCCAAATGGAAGCCTGTTAAAGAAATATCATCCAAAGGAGTAATGAAGGCTGTAAATTTAGCTGACTCTTCTGTCAAGGGTATCTGCCAGAATCCCATATTCACATCCAGTTTGCTGAAGAATTTTGCACCTGCCAGCATGCCTAGGGTCTACTCAACTGATGGAAGAATGTATTTCTCCCGACACACAGATTCATTGAGCTTAGTGAGATCCACACATATACGTACAGCACCTGTCTTCTTAGGCACTACAACAATGCCTGCACACCAGTTTGTTGGTTCCTCAATTCTGCTGATTATGCCTATGTCTTCCATGCGATGGAGCTCTTCTTTCTCCTGATGCATCAATGGAAGGGGAATCCTTCTTGGGGTCTTAAGAGGTAAGGCACAGCATCTGGTTTAAGTTTTGTTTTGTACGGCTCTTGTACTGCTCTAAGTCCACTGAACAGCTTTGGATATCTGTCTTTGAGCGTCTGGCCATCTATACTATCTAAACACAAAACTAGGTTTAGTTTTATAATAGCTTGTCTGCCAAGCAATGCTGTGTGAAGGTTTCTCACAACATATATGTCTTCCATAGCCTAGTATAGCATTAGTGGCATCCGACCTGGGCCTAGTAAAGGTTTCTCGGCTGTCCGCAATTTTAGCATGCAATCCTTTGGATGTAAGACACGATAGGTCTGTTCTGGAATCACTGTAACATCTGCGCCTGTGTCAATTTTAAACTTTACCTTTGCATTTTGAATGCATATTTCTGTCAACCATGGGTCATCTCCCGCTTCAATTGTTCCTAGGGAAATGCTGTCTTCTTCCTGGATTTCATACACTGACCTGCAAACTTTCTTATAATGGCCTTTTTTTTCCACATAAGTGGCAGGTGGCTTCATTTGCTGGGCACTGCCATCTCAGGTGTGAAGGCATTTTACCACATCTGGGGCATTGTTTCTGTATTGGGGCTTTGTGTTCAGGCTTGGTCTGTGCTGGCTGTTTACTGAACTTGCTGTGCTGTTGTTTTGGTTTGCTAAACTTTTATTTAAACTTCACTAAATAAACAGAGCATGACTCCTGGGCTGCTTCTTTTGTATCACCTCTTAGATTAGTCTGTTGTCTTAATTTCTTCAGACTGTCTGGCCATATTGACTACTTTTTCTAAAGTTAAATCTTTGTCGAGCTGCATTTTCTGTCTTTCAGGCCGACTACTAATGTGTCACGTATGAGCTCGTCATGAAGTGTTCCATAATTACAGTGCTCAGCCAACACATACAGTGCAGTAATAAAGGAATCCGCCGGTTCTCCATCTCCTTGTTTTCTCTGATTAAACTTGGCTCTTTCATAGGTAACATTTTTCCTCACTATGAAGTATCCATCAAAGCCTTTTTTCACGCTTTCATTCTGTTTTCGTTCTTGCTCATTCATATTCAAGCCTCTAGGAATATCATCCCTGTCATCTCCCATACAATAGATTAGCGTGTTTACCTGGTTTTCCTCTTGTGATGTATGCAGGTTGCTCCGGATCCATTTCTTCCATTCTTGTGGCTTTGAGAAATCAGAGGGCTCAGGAGGCTGTAGCGGCTGTTGCTGCTTCTCTCTGCTCCCCGGCATTGTTCTTCAGCTTGGATTTACTTTCTCTCCACTCCGGCACTGCTCATGGTTTTTTTTTTTTTTTTTTTTTTTTTTGCGAAAGTCGCAGTTAACACTTATGGATGCTGCAGTACACTTCTCACACCATGTCATAACACCTGTTTATGGGTTTAAATAACTGCAAATACACCTCCGTGTGTTGAAGAACTATTTGCTTTATTTTCAACAGATAACACAGTCTGCTACCAGGTAACTCTCAGAACACATTGCCCTAGTCTTCCCACCTATCTACCGTTTTCCCTGTCTTTTGACCTGTACATTAAACATTTGTTTAAACTGGGAAGCTAAATTGTACTTGAATATGAAAATGGTCACTTGTCAATCACGTACCTCTGATTGACCTCATTTATGCTAATAAATCAAGATGGTGTGTAATCATAGGTGCTGGGTTGTATAGGCCCGTGGTGCCCGGGGCTCCACCAATATTCTGGAATGTGGGCCCAGCACCACCCATGTTTGAGCTGATTTATAATAACTGTGCGTACCTTTTGATGGGAACGATATCTTTATACAATAGGGTATGAAACGATAGTGTTTATAAAATGTTTTTTTAAAATATCCTTATAGTTTGGGAAGAGATTTAATTTAGAATCCAAATTACAAAACATGGCTGAAAGGCATGCTGTGTAGATGTAGTCAATCATTGTAATGCAATTTATACCTATTTTCGTTGTTGATTGATTTTATTCTTGTTGTATTTACGATAATTGAGATTCGTTATTGTGTGCCTTATTATTGTATTGTGGCGATCCTCGGTTCCCGCAAACAGGGGTTTCTCACGGGCGGAGGTGGGACGCGAACCCGGGACCTTCCGCTCTGAAGCATAGCCATATTGAAACACAGGTAAGTTAACAATAAAATAACAGCGTTACAAATGTGTCCCAAAACCCCATGATACGACCAAACTTTATACATAAAGGCATTCTCTTTTAAATGGGTCAGTAATGTTGCCAGTTTTGGCAAAGTCACCACTTCAGTTCGCTTGTTCACAAAGCTTTTACTCATGAGTTATTTAGTTATTCAAATAACTTTGATGTCTGATTTTCTAATTTACTAAAGTGTGAAATTGATAAACTACTCTATGCTGCTGTTCAATAAGACAACAACAACTATTCAGATACTGGCTTTGTGAAAAGGACCTTGTGACAGGGAGAGCCCTGATGCTGGTTCTTGCTCAAATGTGTGTAGCTGTGACGGGGAACAGGAGACGTGTTGCTGGGCAACCAATTGAGCAGTTAGGCTCTCCCGGCACTGAGCTCATCAGGAGGTCCGGATTGGCTGGGAGGAATGCCCAGGGAGGCTGCACAGAGCTTAAAAAGTATCTGTGCCACAGCTCGAGGCTACTGCATGGCCATAGCTACACAGACGGACGCTGAGCGAAAGCTTGCGCTTGTTGACGTCGAGGAGGAGAGTGTCGGCTCCATGAAGAGAACTACTACACGAAACCCTTCTACTCCAAGATTGTGCTTGTGAAGGCATTGCCCAGCCGAGGTCTTTTGAAGAGGCAGGAGTCGCCGTGAGGATGCCAGGACTCCGGGAGCCCAGAATTAGGTCAATTTAGGGGATTTAATCCCAAACTAAGTACAGTGAAGGTTAGTAGTGTAGTAGGTTCCTGGAGCGGGACGTTCCTTTTAGTAGGACTAGCACTCGCCATTTGTGGGCAAACCTTTATTTTTAGCTTTATTTTATTTTGTTTTCTTCATTAAATCTGCGCTAGGGCTACCATTGCTTGTACCCCAGTGACAGCCTGTGTTGTTAATAAATCTGTGTACCTGTGCGCCGTGTCAGCACCCACTGCTTGTGTCTGATTCAGCATTATTCAGTGACAACCCACACACGTAACATCACCCTGTACAGGCCCTATATGTTAATCGAACTACAAATAAATGCCAGTGGTCTTCTTTATTTTAAATAAAATAAATCATTCTGAGATCACTTATTTGTACTATCTTCAAACTGAGTGGCATGGCATAAGAGAATATTTCTCCATTGTCTCTTTTTCTCCATATTTCTGTTGCTTTATCTCCACAGGCTTGAATTAATTATCACAATGGGCCTTCTTTGATTTATTGTTTAGTGGAATTCATCAATTAGAGATGAGATGATCAGTCCAGATAAAGAATGTATTACTGGTGCTAAAACAAGGCCTCTATGGTTGCTTATGGCTCTGATCTCTACCTGTGGTTCTCTTTTAACATCGATTTTCCTTTGTTGTTGCTTTACAAATAAATTTGAAGTCTACCAATCAAAAAACCTAGAATACCAGTATAATGAAGAACAAACAAATAGTATTCATAAAGAACTAAAAAATAAATGTGTCACCTAACAATCATGATACAATTTGCAAAAGATAATGTTTACTTAATGCAGCTGTCCAAAGAACTTCTATTGATGTAGGTTCCAACCCCATCAACTCTGCACTATTTTAGCTGTATTTGTTAATAACCAATATGCACAGGTCAGTCATTTTGTGCCAGTGCACTAAACCATTCTATTTTCCAACCTATTGAAAGTATAAAGGTGTTTATATATCTTAGCTTTGAATGGTCTATTGCTGGTCAATAACAACCAAGTTTTTCAAATCTTTAACATTTAAATTGTTGTTTCTTCCGATTTTGTCAAATCTGATCCACACTAGAAGTCTTTGGTTTGTACACCCAACCAATACTTATCAATCATATGAAGACATGCTCTTTGCTGATTCTTGGCTATCCTAATCTTCTCCCAAGTCCATTGTAGATAACCAACGCTTTTGCCATTATTCTTGACAGCAGGACCTGGTCCAGCATCCTTTCTGTTACTGGTAGCATGTATGTATTGCTACCAGGGAAGCAAAGGTAGTATTAAGGAAAGCTACATCCCTTCCCAACAAATATCTTCTCATGGTGTATGCTTGATGAAAACCCTCAGACCAGAAATACATTTCCATGTAATAACAGAAAAAACAATCCCAGAGCACCATACTGATTTCCTGAGATGTCACTGTTTAATGAAGACCTACACAGAAGGCTTACAGTTGCTTGTTGTGAAGAAATACATAGAATGCAGTAGGGAATGACAAGTAGGCCTACTTGTAAAATGTATCGTTGGATAGCCAAGCCACTTATTAGTAAGGAAGCCTGGGTAAAATGTTGATAATTATTTTGTGTCTCAGTCTTTTTTGCTGTTGACTATGAAAAAAAAAAAGATTTTGCCTTCAGTTGCAGCAAAAGTTAGAAATGGGCTAGGTTTTCATAGTGCAGGACAGTTACCTTATTATGAGTGAACTGAAAATGGTCACACTTGCAACAGACAGAATACATTGAGGTAATACATCTATCCACCAATGTAGACAAAACCCAGATGTTGCTGCAATTCACTTATGTATATTATTACAGTATAACTAACAGGACTAATACACCTTGTTATGTTTACCCTGTATATAAATGTTGCTTTAACTTTATTATAATTTTATTTCACTGTAACATGTCACATTATGTTTCTGACTCATCTAGTAAAGTCTAGCTGTGAACTAGTCAGAAACCAATGTTGGTGGCATATTACATATTATGGTAACAAGTCATTAATATAAGTAGCATTGGAATCCATTTTCCAGTGATAGGTAATCCTATCCCTAGTGGTTGTAGCCTGAGGGTCCTTGATGTAAACACACATCAAGGTGCACTCTGGTGGCTGAAAATTGCACTGCAAGAAAGAAAGAAAGAAAGAAAGAAAGAAAGAAAGAAAGAAAGAAAGAAAAAAGAAAGTGTTATCTGTATACAGTATGCAACTAGGTTGATAGAAAACGGGATGCACAGTAAAGAGATATACAGTACATTTTAAAGCTTCATTTGTAGTTCAAGACACCTTGTTGGCTATATAACAGTCTTCGGGTTGCATGTGTGTTCAACTATGGACTATAATGTGGCTTAATGTGTTTTTTTAGTCCATTGTAATTGGTTTTTCATTCAGAAACAGGGCTAGCCTAATATAAATAAATAATATTTTAAAAAAGAGTAAATATGGAGCAATAATGTCAGAATACTAAGATGGCACTGGTCCTGGTATTCGAGATATTTCCTGTAAAAAGACAAAAGATTTAAAATTAACATCATGAGAATTTCTGTTCAGGTCAAATTGAAAATAACATTGTATTATGTGATAAAAACAAATAATAGGCAGATATAACTAAAAATTTTATCAAACACACATATCTTCCATGCAGTGGCATACTGGAATAAAATAATGTGAAGTATGTTTATAAATGCATGCTTTTAGCACAAGCTGCTGCAATAATTTCCTTATGATAACCATAAACTCGTCTTTATTTTTTAAAAGGCAACCAATTATCAGTCTGATAAAAAAATATATTTAGTAAAAAAAAACAAAAAGCTGACGGTATCAATGAGAAAATGCAATTAAAAAAAACAAAAACATTTGTACAGTCCTCAGATGTTTCAGCGTGCGTCTCTGCGTATTTATTTATTTATTTATTTATTGGGATCATTTTGTTTGTATTATATTTCACCCCCATTGCATCCCAATGTATAATGTCCAATATGAACGTGAACTGATTTTACTAAACTATTTAAACCTGAAGGCGGGGCCCAGCATCCCAGTCCACTGACTGGACCTGTTGCGCGCGCAGTATCTCTTGATTTCACAGGTGTAACACGTGATTCCAATGTAATTTATATTCTCATTAATATTATGGGCAGACGTTGACGTTTCACATCGGGTCATTGAATAATCAATTTTAAAAAAATGGGTAAGGCTGTAGTACAGTTGTGTCGGCTATGTATGACACATTTCTACAGCATTGTTAAATACAGTAACAGCAATCTAAACCTGTAATGTTAACTAGCTAATGAGTTAAAGCTTTGTGTGTTGCTGTTTTTTTTAGAAAAAGGAACTCTCCCTACAATCAGCCTCTCTGTCTGAAAATGTATTTTCTATTGAAGCACATGCCACTCTACAGTATGTCGCGGTAATGTCTGTTTGGTAAATGTTGTTTCGCTGAATAAAGTTAAAACAGATTCAAGTTTAGCCAAAGTAAAATAGATTAAAAGTCCCCATGTGTAATCAATAGTTTATGCCAGCTGGTGCTGCACATCTCTGAAGACAAGCCTACTCTGCACAGCAGGCATCTGTTGCATTATCACTTGTGCCGTTTGCAATACTTTAAATATAGGCTACTGTAATACGCTACTGTAATACATGTTACCGCTCCATTAATGAGCGGTAACATACAAATATCAGTGTATGTTACATTTTCTGTAGACCCAATTTTGAATCCATTTTAAGAACCATTTTTTAAACCTTCTTATATGTTGTTGAAGTGCTAATAAACGGTACTAACTGTTCACCTTTCAATGACTAATCTCTCATCCTCGAAAAGCTTTTAATCGACCTCATGAAGACTTATAGAGTGAATGAATAATAAAAGCATATGCAGTTTCCGTTAGTCTCTGCACGAGTGGGATTGAGCAGATTGGCCTTTTTAATTAGTAGGACCTACAGTATTTAGCTCTTTTGTTTTTGGCGCGCAGCTGGAACGTGGCTGCGTGGTTTTGAATGAACAGGTCCTTTCCGTTGCATTCACTTGTACATCAGTCTGGACAAAGGCAACTATTAACGACATGTACACTGTTCATAATAACCAATTCAAAATGCATTTTATTTCGTAAACAGAAATTGCAGTTTAATATTTAATTTAATTGTCTGACTACTGTTTATGTACGGTAATGCATTAATATGCATTGTTACGTGTTGCAGGATCTGTGTCTAAGCTCATGATCTGGGCTTAGTTATTGTAAGTCTCTCTGATTCAGAAAGTATGCGAAACATAACGTAACTATAACTATAAAATCCAATAATGTATAAACATAGAAGTTAAGTGGTAAAAAAAAAAATCTAAATTGTATTTATTTTGATTTATTATATATATAACGTCTACTGTAAATGTACTTGCAGCAAAAGTTACATTTGACGTTAACACTATTCCCGGAATTTTTAAGGTTTTAAGGTTGAGGACATAGATTACAATATACATAGTATTCTAATATAGAAATATAACAATTGTAAAACAAGTTTCCTCTCTCCAGCTGTAGCCTTCAGCTGTGTAAATATTGCTGCACTGTATGGTATGTTTTATTCACTGCGAGTAATACTGTCAGATCTGAAACATACTTTATAAGTAGACCGATTATTTGATTGATATTATATAATTTAATTAGCGCGATCTAAACTGTCGGAAAATTAAAAATAAGCTACGATAGCCTACATAAATACACTATAGGCGCATATATATATATATATATATATATATATATATATATATATATATATATATATATATATATATATATCCTATGCGCAAAAATACATATGTAGAAACTTGGGAATCTTGGTTATGCACAATGTGTATTACACGTGACATTTCTGACAATCTGCTACCAAAAAATACAGTGAGAGAACTATTGAGATGAAAATCGTTGGTTAGATTTGTCAATACTTTGGGTTGTTATGACAATCAGAAGCACAGGTGACAACATGCTGGAAAACTAGGTATGTATTGGCGTGTAGATTTTAAATAATCACCAATGGGGAAAATCACAATTGGTGAATTGCAACAAAATTGGAAATGCAGTCATTAGTTCTGTACTGAGGTGAGTATTATCTAGTAAGGTACTATCTGTGAATGACCCCTCAGCTTAGTACCATCTTAGTACCATCTTAGTACCATCTTAGTACCTTAACTACTGTTAGTACCAATTGCAACAGAAAAATACAGATAGCAAAGTTCGGGATCAGCCGATCCCCAACTCTAGTCCTGGGGCTCGTTTCTATTTTGCGAAATACTTATCGTATGTTCAAATATATTTGTCTTTAGACCAGTTATGCTATTTCCATCAGTTATCACCTGTTTCTATATTCCAGTCGAATAGTTGGTGTCGTGTTTCATTATGACGGGTAAGCTAACACATCCATGTCTGAAAATACATGAACCATGCAACACAAGAAATGTATTTTAATGGTCTTGGAAATCACATTTTCGTAATCATTAGACATGTACGAGACAGAAAATGTAGGTTTAAATGATAACTCCGGATTGTCTATCTAATTTATGCTGTATATGTAATTTTTTATATCTCCCCATGTAATGAACACGTTTGGAACTGCACCATAGACACATCATTGTGTTACATAGACTAAAGAGGTATTTAATAAGTCTAATTTAATATTTAACTAAATAATTATTAAATGTGTTAGAACACATGCAACACATTTTAAAAAACTAAATATAATGAGCCTAATTATTAAGGGAACTTGTGGGTTGTGTTAGGAGACAAACCAGAAAGCCAAATCACTACTGGCACCTACTGAAACGCAACACAAAGAAAGCATTATACGAGCACAACTAGCGTACAGACACTGCTAGAAGAAGTCCACATTAATAAGGCAATATTATTTTTTAAAATTGCCAAACCGTGTAACTGAACATTGTAAATAAAACAAATTCTTCTAGCGGGCCATAACATGGGATCAAGCTAAGAAAAAGTGGAAAGGGGTGGACCCTTCACCCTGGTACACATAGGGTCACTGGACTATTTGGGACGTCTGTCACTAAGCGATTCACTGTCATTTCTTCATCAGAAACCATCTTCTGATGCCCTCTGTCGCTGTAATTGTCTCAGCTTACGTCTTAAATACACTACACAGCATATATTAGAGCAGCCGTGTGTTTCAAAGTTTAGTGAGGGGAATGACTTCGGTCCTCCTGTCGTAATTAAACGCCTGGTACATTGGTGAATACGACAGATAACATGGCAACGTTATATGGAAATGCTACTTCTATCGTATTTTCTGCTCCCGACGTCGTACTGACACAAAATCGAACTGGTATATAGAAACGAGTCCCAGATTTTTTTTTAAAAAAAAAGGGCGGACAAAGCAAAAGCACTTCTTGTTTCGCTCGCACATAGAGGACTGAAGTCTGGATCTATTGTAAGCAGCTGGAGACATTCAAATGGCCAATTCAGAAACAAATGCGACGGTTACAGCTTACCCTTTTTACAACTAGAAACAAACATACTATGCAAGTATCTTATTTATACAATATGGATCATTAGTGTGTACGGTGGAGCAAAGGAAAATGGTTATTGTCTGCAACTTGCATACAAAACAACAAATAGAGAGTTGCTATTAATAGCAAGCTGCAGGAATTGCCCTACTCTTTCTTACAAACTAAACACCTGCCCATGTTGGAAAGTAAATACATATTTTATTTGAAAACAGTTTCTGCTATTGTTGTTTCTAGACAAACAACAGATAACATTGCAGATTTGCAACTAGTGGCTCCTTGACTACTTGTGATTTGTAAATAAATCTCAAATTCCTTAAATGAGTCAATAAAACACATTTCCACAGGTAGGTACCCAAACAATTAATATGCTGTAATATACAACATCTCAACAAATAAGATACACGTCTCCACACACATCCGGGATGTTAATTATCCATATGTTCCAATATATTTTTTGCAATTAGAATGAATCAGTTTCCTAGGCCTATTGCTAAAATGTAAGTCCCTGCTGCTCTAAAATGTATTTTTTCTTGAAAAAAAAAGTTTGAAGAGGTTACAAAGATCATGTTTTAATGAACATAATAGTTTCTCAAAAAATATCTAAAGTATCATATTGTTTGTAGTGGTCTGTGGGAAATCCCAAGGGATGTTATTGTTTTCAACTTGGAAAAAGTTGAAAAGCTCAGGTATTCCGTAATATGATAATTAGAAATGATGTTCTTTTCCCAGATAATTTGGGATAGATACTTCCATTACATCAGCCTACAGCCCGTATGAAACATCCATCTATCAATTGGATAAGCCAGCCAATAACCAATATCTAGACTGATAGAAAGAAGGTGGAAATAAACTGACTTCATAGCTTAAACATTAATAAAATGGTAACTGAATGAACATGCAATTATTTGTTGTGTATGAAATAAGAAAAACATGCACCAGGCAGCACCACGATGATATTGCTGTTTATGATTGTGATGGCGCACAATAGGGGGTGGGGCGGGGAAGCGTGTATGTGTGTGTTGGGGAAGGGAGGTCGGAGGGGGAGGGGGGGTCACTGTAAGATAGACAATTGAACAATATGATCGAACTAACATGCTATTGAATATCAAGCATCAAATATTTAGTAATAGACTTAAAGGAAGATCATTTAAAAAGTTTATATTTGCTAATTTAATTATTCGGAGTAAAATGCAAGTATGTATGTATGTACTATTTACATTTCCTGTCATACAAAGTAATATTAATATTACTGTATTAATGTGTTTAGAATTTAAAGGGTTTTAAGTAATGACTGTAGATGTAATACGTTGTAAACCTACATATTGCACACACACTCATTCAGAGAGGTCTATGAAATGTTGTTTGAAAGACTAAAATTTTCTATACACCAACTTTGCCTCGTAAGTGGGTGAACTACAATGAAAGCGCAGATAATATAAAACAATACGCAGTACACCGATACGATAGGCTTTATCTTTACAGTTGTATGCAACAAAGCCAGTCGTCTTAGTTCAGAACATATTAAAAAAAACGAATCAGTGTTGACAATGCTTTTGAATCTGTTGACAGCATTTTTCTTTCAAGTGAAAGTCAATCTTCCTTTTGAGAAACATCAGAAGTGTAGAAACTGAAACGAGTGCAAAACTATTGTGTAAAATATAGAATTCCTGGTACCATTAAAACACAACCCAGAAACAATAGGATATATTATTTACTTTAAACAATCGAGTTACATTTTTTTTTCTTTACACCGTGGGTTTATAATCATCAAGCTGCAAAACACTTCATTAAAACAAAACAGTATGCAGATAACCGCTTATCCGAGTCTATTTTCTATAACAGAATGTGAAATGGCAGACGAACCTAACAGATGGAAGGGAATACTGACCAGTACTGTGCATATGGCAAGGATGAAATCTTTGTATACAGAACCGACGTTTGCATTAAACTGAAAAAAGACCAATGGGTAACTAATTTCTATTTGGCACAATAGTTTATTTAAATTGTATTATTAATTAATTTAAATACATATTTATTTATTTATTTATTTATTTGTTTGTTTGTTTGTTTGTTTGTTTGTTTGTTTGTTTATTTATTTATGTTTTACTGTGGTTATAAGCACCAGCGCAAAATTAATCTTATTTCCATATTTTAAAACGTTTTGTGCACAATAACAAAACTCTCTCTCTCTCTCTCTCTCTCTCTCTCTCTCTCTCTCTCTCTCTCTCTCTCTCTCTCTCTCTCTCTCTCTCTCCCTATATATATATATATATATACACACACACACACACACACACACACACACACACACACACACACACACACACACACAGGTATTCGTGATTTCTGAGTTTTAAATACTAGAACTATGTATTTGCTGACCTCGAACATTTCTTGATTAGCGCAACTTCCTGTTGAAATGAAGGACCGCTGGGTAATGCCAACACAAACGTCATGCTCCATATAAATAGAAGATGTATGTGCAGAAAAGGTATAAATGGACCAGGTGAAAATTGAAGTGTTTAAATATAGACCTATATTTGTTTTTGTCCCTGTTTGTTGTTCGTTTTAACGGTTCTGAAATGTCCTCTACACGCCGTGTATTTCCGTTCACACTGTCATTTATGTCTTATAATACTCTACCGAGCTAATAAAATTGGTTGGAAAGTGTTGAGAGATGACCCCGCGCACGCCTGGATAATCACACTTCGACTTCACACAATGGAGTTAAATTCTAGTCGTGTGCCATTGTCGATCTTTACAAAGAAAAGAGGGCCGGGTGACACTTCTTGTTAGCCTGCATGAACAGAGACCAAACCCGCAAAAAGCTTAGACTCTATTTTACAAGAAAGTTTAATGTCTGGTCGCCTGCTGCTCGATACAAAAAGGATCGTAAGCACACAAAAGCAAGCCGAATTAAGTTCCAATTAAAGAATATTTAAACAATATAATGTCGTTGCTCCATATTTCCTCAGGTCCACAGATTTGCAGTTCATTATATATATATATATATATATATATATATATATATATATATATATATATATATATATATATATATATATAAATATATATATATATTCTGTGCTTTTGTGGTGTGTCTTTTGTAAATGGTATGTTGACAAGTGTACATTTTCGGCGTGGTCATTATATTTAAAATACAAAGTTAATTGCATACTGCTGAATAAATACAAATATTTACAATTAAATATAGACTAATAATCTAATTTAAATCATGCAAGTACTATCTAAAAACAGTTTATATATTGCAAAAAAAATAAATAAAATAAAAGCAAAACATCACAAAAATAAGTGTCACTCTCTTAAAATACAACGTGTTCAGTTATGGAAACGTATATAAAGCATTTGTGTAACACAGCATGCCGTTTTAATTAAATTTAGATTATATTTACTTTTGTTAAATAGCCTTTGATCGAAAAACACAGCAAATAGAGTATTCTTCAGACAGAAAAAAGTATTATGTGTCAAAGGACACACACACACACACACACACACACACACACACACACACACACACACACACACACACACACACACACACACACACACATATATATTTATACTAACTTGTTACAATTAATGTTTCCATGAAGAAGAACTTACTTTTTTTTTTTTTTTTTGAAAATCCCAAAATGTAATATACGTGTTGTGCCTTGTCTTCAATAACACGAAGAAACCTGCACCGTCGTTGCAAAGAAAATACAGCAGCTAAAAAGAAATGACCACGAAAAAAAAAATTCATAAAAATGTTGAAAGAGCACTTGGTTCCTTATTAGGCGAAGATACAATATTTATTCCTTGTCTCCTGGGATGAAGCTCTTCCATCTATTGTCCTCCCATTTCTCTATTTCTCTGTGCTGATGCTTAATTCTCAAAACTTCTATATTACCAAGGGACCTACGACATCAGCTAAAGAAATACCCAGCAAGTACAAAATCTGAAACAGGGAGCTGCTTTTGAGCAGAGGGGAAATTTATTTCATCCAGGTTTGAAGGACTCTGAGGGAAGAAATCTTATTTTTGATTCTGTTTCGGATTTGTAAGGTTATTTATTTGATAGCTCAAGAAACCGGGTTATTGGAACGCAAACATGTCAACAGCCTTCCCAGGACTTGTCCACGACGCGGAGGTATTTAATTAAACGTTATTCTTAATTAAAATCTGCTTCAGATAAAATACAGAAACAAAAAGAGAAATTCGTTATGACATCTGTCGCCAAGAATGCCGCTCTTTACTGTACAACAGTTGCCATAACGAACAGTTCATAAATCCCGCGAACCATAAATAGCCATTTTGGAAAGATTAAGAAAGACATTATGCACTAGTCAGGTAATGTTGTCTAATAGCACTCGCAGATTTTCTCTGAGGGTTGTCTGGATTTTTTTAAGGTAACACAATGAAAGACACACGGTAATTAAAAGGGTTTATTATGTAAAATTCTTCAGAAGCATCACTTACCTGTTACAGTAAGCTGCTGAGGGGATTACTATTGGTTTTTACCTTTAAGCTACATTATGAAGTAGAATGGCATGGTATTTTAAATCGCTTCAAATCGAGTGATGGACATGTGCAATTTTCTTGAGGGCTTTTGGAGTCATACATAGAGTGCTTTTTACTCGTGTACTTTCCACGCTTCAGATATATGACACGTCCATCAGGTAATGTTAAAGCGGGATTTGAGTTTTGTTTGGAAGGCTGGATTTCATTTTTTTTAGAATTCGTTTTTTTTTCACAGCAAACAGATTGCACACTGGTAGCTGCAAGGTATTCTAAATGACATACCTCAGATTTTCTTGTTTTCTCCTTTCAGATACGTCACGATGGATCAAATAGCTACCGTTTGATGCAGCTTGGGTGCCTGGAATCCGTGGCCAACTCGTCTGTCGCCTATTCCTCGACGTCTCCACTAACTTACTCCACCACGGGCACAGAGTTTGCTTCCCCCTATTTTTCCGCTAATCACCAGTATACACCACTTCATCACCAGTCTTTCCACTATGAGTTCCAACACAGTCACCCGGCTGTTAACCCAGATGCCTACTCACTGAACAGTCTTCACCATTCCCAACAGTACTACCAGCAGATCCACCATGGGGAACCTGCAGATTTTATTAACATCCATAACGCCCGAGCATTAAAATCCTCATGTCTAGATGAGCAGAGGAGAGAGTTAGGGTGTCTGGATGCCTACCGCCGGCATGATCTGTCTCTAATGAGTCATGGGTCTCAGTATGGCATGCACCCAGATCAGAGACTCTTGCCTGGATCCAGTTTGGGGCTGCCACCAACGGGAGCCGAAGACCTGCAGGTAAATAACCTCCCAGAACAGCTGAAACCGAAAATAAACAAATGAATGAATAAATAAATACATGCATACATACATGTATTATTATTATTATTATTATTATTATTATTATTATTATTATTATTATTATTATTATTATTATTATTATTAGTAGTAGTAGTAGTAGTATTAACAATAACAATAATAGTAGCCTAATAATAATAATATTAATAATCATCATTATCATCATAATATATGACAAAACTATTTAACGCATCTGCAAAATTATGAAATTATTGAAGAGGAATGCATTTACATTTCATAAATGAAAGTAGCAAAAACATTATTAAGTCTATCTAGTATTGTCCTTTAATGCTATACTACGACTACTACGACTACAACTAATAATAATAATAATAATAATAATAATAATAATAATAATAATAATAATAATAATAATAATAATAATTGTAGTCTATAGCCTCTTACAGTGAATTATTATACAAACTGTTCACTTTCTGATCTGACACGTAACGCCTAACACTTACGAACAGGCTAATACAAACAACAGGAAACATAAGTTATTCGTAATATTTTTTAACAATAACAAAAACAACCATTTAACGAATTATATTAATATTTTCGAATATTTCCGACATGTATAGGTTATATATGTGTTAATCTAATTCAAAATAACAACGCTTTATGCATTAAATATTTTAGTATTTAAATGTATACCCTGGGACTATTATATTGCTTTAAAAACGCTATACGTGGGATCAGTTTTTTTAAAAAAAAAAAGTGAAAGCGATTCGTTTCAATAAACTTTCTGTTACAGATATTCTGTACAAAAGGTACATCCGTTCAAATATAAACGTCTGTCGAGGCGACCTGTTTTCCGATTGTTAAGTTTTAGAAAGCTGCAATTAATTCCTCAGAACAACTGAAGATCTGTTTATACTTTAGAGCACGTCTGTTGCTGATTTTGTTTGTATCTGTACTTTTTTTTTTTCCTTTGCCCAGCATAAAGCGTAGTTTTCTTTTTTCATCCAAAAGAAGGGATTAGGGGATTGTGAAGGACCGGACAAAAGGAAAATCCTCTGCAAAAAGAGGACCGTAGTTTATCCAATTTTCGCCTTAATGTCACTCAACTGGTTATTTATTCAATGTCATCCGATGAAACCCATTCTGCCTAAACAAGAAAAAAAGAAAAAACTAGAGTAAATAATAGCTCTACCAATATTATTTACTTTTGCGGTGTACATTTATATGGTTTTGATTGACTTGCCGACCGTAGTTTATCAAACGAGAACGCTTAATTAGACAAGACGTAGGAGAATAATACATAAAAGATTAACTAAACTAACATTATATTGTAAAGACATCTGACTGTTTTTTTTTTTTTTTTTTTTTTTTTTTAATTGATAACAAACGATTTCCAATGTGCATAGCGAACACAGTCGCTTCCATATTCATAAAAATAAAACAAAATACATGACCGGGACTCTTGAAATGCAACAGATGTAAATATATTTTTCCAACGTAGAATTGAAAGTGAACCTCCGCTCGCTAAAAGCAGATGAACAGATGCAAGCAGTCTTAGGGCCAAAGTTGCATCTTTGAGCCTCCTAAAAAGATTTGCCATGCTCAACAAAAGAAACTGTCATACCTTTTCGCCGTCACCAGTTTAATTTATGCTTGATCTCTGAGTTTTGTATATTGATTTTATAATCACTTTAGCCTCGGAAAACAGGAAAATGAACCCAGTTTGTTAAAAAGGTTTACAAGGCGGCGTCAATATGGTGTAAAAGACGAGAAATAAGGAGAAGAGAAAAGTTTTTTTGTGAACAGTTTTTAGTATGCGTAGCCTCTCACCACGTTCACTTTACAACTGGTCACGGTCTATTTAGAGGATTAACTCTCACAGACCTCTTCTATTTAACAAAGAATATGTTTACTCTAACTAATAAAACACATTTTAACCACTGACAACGCCAATATAAACAGGCAACAGCTAAATACACGGCGCAAATAAACATTTAAAATACAGAAAAGGGAAAATTTTAGTTTTTCTGATTGGGGATAATTAATTGTAATAAATAAATAAATACATTTATTAAGTAAATAAATAAATAAATAAATAAATAACCAAAACGCATACCATAAAAATGTATAGTAGACATTTTATGAAAGAGAATGTCATTGTGCAAACGCGTTCTTTTGTCTGTGTTTTAGTATTATTAAAAACCATTGCCTAGTATATATATATTATTTGAATAAAATTATGGAATTGTGGAGACTGAATGGAACTTTTTATCCACGTTTGTTTAAAGGGATCTGTGGAAGCTCAATGCGGATTAGTCTTAAATGGTCAAACTGGAGTTATACGCAGAGGTAAGTTAAATATATATGTTTCTATTGATTGTCAAAAGTAAATGATGTGATATTTGTATTATGTAGTATTCTATGATTAACAACGTTGTTATTTTTATTTTTAATATTTTTTGTAAATAAATATGGGAGGCCTATATACAATATTTTGTGTTTAAATTTGCCAAATTGTCGCATATCCACAGTGTATAAGCCGATGCATAGTTTATAGGATTTATCTGAAAAGTAGGACTGATAGACAACAGCTACATGAAGACTAAATAGAATTCCTAAACAAAATGTTTTAAAGTTACATTATCCCCCGTTTTTGTTTTTGGTGAGGGGAACTTTGTGGACACAGGCCTACTTTGTTAAATGAGAAATCACGATAGAAATTACACATACATGAGCCTAAAAACTGAAAAACGTCATGATGTTACGGGTACATGAACGGCGTTATGAATAATGTTGGCAAGGTATATTATTGTAATTGCGTTTAAACACATAATAATATAAAGTCTTTAAATAATACAATTAAACCGTTTCCATGTATTTATTTATTTACTTATCGTTGTATGTATTTATGTAGCGATCGCTTATTCTTACAGTTGGTACAGAGTTCTGGCTTGCAAAGCCTGTGCTAGAGAACAATGCCAGTGAAGGTGCTTTGGCTCTGTAGGGTGGGGCGCGCGCTTGAAATCGGGTTGATCAGACAGGGATGTTACAAGAAACAGCTGCTACAAGAAATATTTATATTTTTGGAACAAATTATATATTCGGCGGGATACATAATAATAATAATAATAATAATAATAATAATAATAATAATAATAATAATAATAATAATAATAATGCTGCAATATCGTGTTTATAGGCTTGGATAGGCCTACATATATCTCGAATGTTCCGTTAAATAACGAAGTGAATATCGTGAATTATATTATTTACTTATAAGCCAAATATATTTTCTTTTACATGTTACCTTACTTGGGATGTACATTCTATTTATTATTATTATTATTATTATTATTATTATTATTATTATTATTATTATTATTATTATTATTATTATTATTGACAAGTTGACAACATATTGGCCAACATAACAAAAAATGTTCAATAGCAAGATGAATGTGTTATAATATGAAATCAATACATCGTGATAAATAGCCTATCTAAAATAATTGAAAATTGTCAGATGTATTTCCTCTTAGCCTAGATAGATAGATAGATAGATAGATAGATAGATAGATAGATAGATAGATAGATAGATAGATAGATAGATAGATAGATAGAAATAAGTGTATAAAACCACAGGAAAAAAACCCTCAAGTTCATGCAAGATGGCTGGTAAAATTAGGTAGTCCAAGATTATTGCCAATCGCGGTCTGTGAACCAGAAAATAAACACTGAAATACAATTGCTATCCAAACGTTGTATACATCAGTGTTATCCGTTCAAAATCGACGTGTTTCTTTGGCTCTAAGTTTTGTTATACAATCTATGTGTTGTGTTTGCTGTGGATTGATGCTGGGATCCCCGCGCTATCACTTTCAGTTAATGGTGTGCACGATTTAGCCCGAAGCTCCACTACTAACCATCAGAACCAATAATCTTTGCTTTACCTAGTTCTCCTGTATCGATAGCTTCTCTAGCCTTAGGCACCTGCTTTGATATGCTAATGTCTCTCAGTCCCAAATTCAGTAGAGATCATATTAATGTTGTTCATACAGACTGGAGCTTTGCCTTCGTTGAATATTCAGATACCCTGTTTCAAAAGAAATCGCTCAAGAAACGAGGCTCCTATTTCGAGAAGTCGTCTGTGTTTTTAATCATTAGATATCCCTCTTAGGTTTTAAGAATTTGATCAGGGTATACTCTCATCCTTTAATGTACCACCTCGCACTTCTTACGTTCTGTGTTTATTTATGTGTACAACATTAATTGTGTAAAAGATATCTTCTTTTGAATGGTTTTGTTTTAGGCTAGGCATTAATGCCTGCGCCTTGGAATGTCAGTCACCTCTAAGCGGTTTCACAAAGCAAAGATCTTTTAAAGCATGCAGAGTTCAGATCATATTAATTCCCCCAAAATGTTTTGATTCAAAGTAGTTTGTATTTTATGTTGCCAAGGGCAATCGAAAAAGCGCTATTGCCGGTAGTCTGGTCCTCGTTTCGTGGCCCAGAGGCTATGGCAGTATTTAAGCTGCTGAAATGTGCCTGGGGCAGCGAGGCTGAATGATCACAAAGCGAATCAAATGCTTTTTTAGGAGTTTGCCATCAAGATTTAAAGAAAAAAAAAAGACATGGGCCAAATGTCACTATGTTGCTTTTTTTTTTTTTTTTTTTATCAAAACGTTTAAGGTTGGACCACTATCAGATCTTATTTGATTTAAATGCCTAGTTTTTGGTCTCTGCTTTGATTACTTCAAATTAAGCATCTCATTAACCTCAATGTTGTTTTATTGATATTGCTTAGTTTCTGTTGATCTAACGTCAGTTCTTATCCACATTATTATATTACACCCAGCAGTTATGTATAATCTTAAATGTTGTTATTATTATTATTATTATTATTGTTATTATTATTATTATTATTATTATTATTATTATTATTAATTTTGCTAAGCAATGTATTTCTATTCTTTTTGAGTAAGGTGGGAACATATTAGATCGTCAGTAATGGAACTCGAGTTACATGTTGGCTGCTGGAAGCTGTTTCAGAACTACATGTTGTCCTTGGGAAACTACAATATTGTGTTACTCTATGTAGGAAGTGTTCTGTTGCCCGTACTCAGTTGCATATTGTGATCATTATATTTTGTTCTTCATTTTAGGAGGAACCTGTGTCGTAAATCCAACTGATTTGTTCTGTTCAGTGCCTGGACGTTTATCCCTACTCAGTTCAACTTCAAAATATAAAGTAACGATTGCTGAAGTCAAGAGGCGTCTCTCTCCGCCAGAATGCCTCAATGCATCTCTTTTGGGAGGAATATTGAGAAGGTACAAAATAAAGAAATACGTGTATGCTTTTTATATATTGTGCAAGGTCATGTATTTAGATACGTATAGGCCTACACTGCAAAACGTCTTGGCATACCTCTGCTTGGGGTTGAACACTTAGGCTACCGGTTTTAACACATAGACAGCTTGCTTAAAGGATTATCTTCATATATCTATTAAACCGTAAAATCTTCAGATTTATACAAATTATACATACCCTGATGAAGGGTTTGGTTTCTTTCTCAATACATTTTAAAAACTTTTAGGAGTATGTTTGACTGTGCGGCTCCCCTTTTTCTTTGTTGATTTAAAATTTAAGGACTACTTCAAAATGTTTTCCATTTTCTAAAAATGGCCAACGATTGGATTGGGGCATTGTTGATCATTAACCCCAACGTATAGGCCTACCGCTTGCTTACTCTGATAATAAGAACTTTCGTTTGATTTATCAATGTAGTTTTCTTAGCGTGAAACCTTTCAATTCTGTGAATTAAAACCTTAATGAAACCTTAATATCGCTACTGGTAACGGACAGGTGAAGGATGCTCCCTCTTATATTTTCGCTGTGCTCCAACTGGAACATTATTCACTACAGCCTATTGTATTGTTATTTGCATTTGATTATTTTAGCATTGAATACACAATTAAACGAAGATTATTAAATTGAACAAGTGGACTAACTTCCAGCAGCGAAAATGTGATATTGACAGACAAACCCACTTTAAAAAAAAAAAATAAATAAATAAATCTAAAACGTCTTATGTCCACGTAAGAGTGTGTGTACATACATATGTTATAGGCCTTCATATACGAATAATCATAATTTATGTATTTATTTATAGAGCCAAATCAAAAAATGGAGGTCGCTGTTTAAGAGAAAAACTGGACAGACTGGGTCTGAATTTACCAGCTGGAAGGAGGAAAGCAGCAAACGTCACTCTACTGACTTCCTTAGTAGAAGGTAAATACATTTATATAGGCTTTTACAGTTTTGGGGTAATATTTGCTGTGAATTAAACTTATGAAAGTGATGTAAAAAAGTCGGGGAATTTATAAGTTGACATACCTCAGTTATTATTATTATTATTATTATTATTATTATTATTATTATTATTATTATTATTATTATTATTATTATTATTTCTGTTTGTGCTTTTGTTTCAAGGTGAAGCTCTTCATTTAGCTCGGGATTTTGGTTACACCTGTGAAACAGAGTTTCCAACCAAGGCAGTGGGTGAGACTTTAGCCAGGCAGCACATCGAACAGAAGGAGCAGACAGCCCGGAAGAAAATGATATTAGCGACCAAGTATGCGCTTTTCTTTTTCTTTTTTCTTTTTTTTTTTTTTTGACGATTAATATGTTGTGATACAGTTTTTAATTATTGCGTCTCCTTTTTCATCTATCGTCAGACAGGTTTGTAAAGAATTTCAGGACTTGTTAAGCCAGGACAGGTCGCCACTTGGATCTTCTAGACCAACCCCAATCCTAGACCTCGATATACAGAGACACCTAACACATTTTAGGTACAATATTAATCCATCAGTATTGCATTCTTAAAATGTCTAATTTTCCATTTACCAATTTACAGTATTTTATTGTACATGTACAGCCATTTACTGCAAACCAGTATGCTACGGTTACATCGAAAGGCACATTGCACTGAGCTGCAGAATTATTCAAATACTCATGTATATATTAATTGTATAGATACACGTAGCATACTTTGCAGAACACTACAGAAGTGACCCCTCCCCCTCTTGAACCGTTACAGCCGATAATAATGGCGGGCTACTTTAGGTTAGGTTTTACACGGTAAATGTAAAACAAAATGCTTAGCAATTACATTGAAAACCTTTGCAGCATTTTGCAAAAACATGTATGTATGTATTAGAATTTTCTGACAGTACATCCCTGTTCAGCTATATAGTTTACTGCATAGGCTTACACAAAAGACTATTTAATAATGAAAATGTAAAAGTGTTTTTTTTTATTTTTTTATTTATTTTTCAGCCTGATAACACATGGATTCGGAACGCCGGCAATTTGTGCAGCACTCAGCACCTTTCAAACTGTTTTAAGCGAAATGCTCAACTACTTAGAAAAGCATTCAGCAAACAAAAATGGCGGCACACCGGACTCCAACCAGATTAATTCCAACTCTGAAAAAACACCCTTGCGGAAAACATCGGAAACACAGTCCAAAGATGGAAAGAATGAAAAAACAGAGTAACCCACCTGCCACAAACCAGCTGGTAACCTACAGTTACAACAGATTCTATGCTGCTGAATATTTTATAGTTGTTGGTGCCGTGGAACAAAAACTATAGAAAGATTGTAAAATATGAAATAATGTAAAGAACCAGCTTTTTATTTCGCGTAACTTTCTTGTGAACCTTATATTTCATTTGTATTCTTAATATTTTAAACACCTACATTTTAAGTCTTAGAATGGTTGTCAGAATAGTTCTCCTTGGTCGTGCCTAGGTCCTTTATGGGAGACTTTCTAATAAGGTCATCCTACTAAAATGAAGAAAAACGCCCAACGAAAGATTGTAACATGGCTGGAGACAGAAAAAAAAAAAACGTATGGTTTGCTGATTTAATTCACAATAGATCTTCAGCTCTGACAAGGTAATATTAATCCAATGTTCTTTTAAATAGAAAGTTGAAAGCCAAGATCTTAACATTCAAATCCTCTTAGATCAACAATAACAAGATATAGTAACTGTACTTTCCCATTAGGGTACAATGTATGCTTCTTTTGGGATACGAAATGATGATGTTCAGAGAACTTTAAACTCTTTTGTGTCTCATGTGTTAACATTTGGTGCCTTATTTGGTTCAACACTGAACCAATATGTATGGTTCCTTCACTGAATCTTTGCATGATTACTAATTACTTACATTTTTAATGCAATGTTTTTAACACGTGTTAAGGAAATCTGGAATCTTCAGAAAAGTTCCCTATAGAACCCTTATAAAGAAATCTTCTAAAACCATTAAGGACCTTTGTTGTCAACGAACCTTGGAAAAACAGAAAAAAAAATAATTTGAATCCTAGAGGGAACAAAATATATGTTCCTCCTCGCTATATTTTTAAGATACAATAAGCTATTTACACTAATGCACGTTTAGTTTACCCAACAATTATTCCATAATTTGTGAATAAAGAACATGTTTATTGTGGATTTAAAAACGTATCTATTTATTTATTGATTGATTTATTTCCCATTCATTTGTAAAGAACACGGGTTAGTTATTGTGCATGAATGAGTTATGGATGCTGGACTTTTCCATTTGCTTTTGGAATAGAAAGCAAACCAATCCTTGTAGACGTTATACCTAATTGTAAGTTGCAGGTCTATATTGCATTTAGGCCAAGAGGGTCAATAAATCACATCTATAGGAAACATCAACTTTTAAAAAGAGAATGAAATGGTGGTTCTTGAGATCATACATTCGGGGCCCTATTTAGTAATGTTTGCAAAACCCTAAGGCAATCAGTTAGCGCACCAGAATCAGGCGCACAGACTTTGCCCACCTATATGATTTAGCAACAGTGTTTTAGTACCCAGCCAGCAAATCAGCGTTAGCGCTGGACATGGTGCTGAACTTTAGGGGAGTGTCCTCATTTAACTACAAATGTTGTGATTTATCAAACCACCAACAGTGTTAGCGTTTGCATTTCAATTGACATGTGAAAACCAGGTCTAAACTGTGTGCAAATTACATGGTCGACTATAAATAGCCTACTGCTGAAACTACCAGGGAAGAAAAAAGAGAGAGAGAAAAAAGAGAAATAAAATAAATATGGAGTGCGCACTGGATTTCTACATGGCCCGACAAAGAGAGGAGGAGGAGGAGGAGACAAATAATCAACAGACAAATAATCACTGACATCTGCCAACTGCTTCAGGCTGACCTGGAAGGAGACATGCGGAGAGCACACTGTGCCTGTAGCACTAAGGGTATCCAGTGCACTAACATTTTATGCAACTGGCACTTTCCACTGTGGGTTATACTGCAGGCATGAGCTACATGCTGTATCATGTGCAGTGCGAGATGTAACTACAGCTTTAGTAAAGCGGTCAGGAGAATTTATCCCTTTCCCTTTCTCTCACAAGCTGCAACAAAAGACAAAGCAGGGTTTTCTTGGGAGGTATGGGTTTTCTTGTGTCCTGGAAGCCATTACCAAGGCAGCTCTACATAAATCGTAAGGGGACCTATTCTGTCAGCGTGCAAGTAGTGTGTGATGCCAACAACTACAACACAAACGTGTATGCAAACTATCCTGGCTCCGCTCATGACTCGTTTATACTCGCTAATTCGCAGGTGGCAGCTGCGTTTCAGCGGGATGACAGTCTGAGAGGCTGGTTGATAGGGGACAACGGGTATCCACTGAAGCGGTGGCTACTGACACCGCTGCTCAATCCCACGGCCACTGCCAAACAGAGGTATAACCGTACCTTTAAATGTGCTCGTACTGTAATTGAGAGAGCATTTGGAATCCTCAAAATATGACTCCGATGTTTCGATGCTCTGGGGCAACGCTACAGTACACTCCTCAGAAGGTTAGCAATGTCATCCTGGCTTGTTGTGTTTTACATAACATAGCTCTCCATAATGGATGTGATGTTGAACTTACAGAGGAAAGATTACAGGGTTTGAGGGAAGCAGATGCTGAACTTGAAGCCCCAGTGGCGGAAGTTGCAGATGCTACAAGTGCCAGGCAGGTCAAACAAAGCCTTACAGATTCCTTTTTTAAAAAAAAAATCGTAGCCTTTTTCAAGGGCTTGGTCATCCTCCTCACTTGGGCTGCTGGACATTTTTAATTCTTTTTTTTTTTGGTTTCAAAATGCCCTCAGTTTGCTATCGCAGATGCACAGGTGTTCTTAAAGAGAATGTTAAATCCTTATTGGTTGTAACCTTACTCCCACCACAGTGATTTGATTGGCTGGGTGCATGATTCTGTTTGATGTGAGTTAGCCCACACATGCGACCCGACTTCTAAATCATGTTTCCATGCGTTAACGCTGTCATTTTTACCCGAACAGAAACAGCTGCGCGCATATTTGCTAAATATAGCCGTAATGTTTAGGCACTAAAGCCTCTATGTAAAAATAAATAAATAAAACACATTTGTGTGCATTAAAAGAAAATAACAAGAACTGTCGCAAAGCACAGGTTTGTAGCTCTGATGTATTTTTTTATGGAAAGTGTTTTCATTTCAAAATTACTGGTAGCATAACAAATGTTACTTAATACTATTTTGGAACTCTGACCATAAGAATGTATTTCATACTTTCAAAACTTTAGTATAACTATTAAATGATAGTTATACTAAAAACAATACAAACCTTTTTGTCTGTGTTTCAGCAATATCAAACTGATTGTATTTCTTCATTTGTTCATTTTATTTTTGTGTTTAGGTGGAAAGCTGAGGCCACCTTTAATTAATTCAATTATTTGTTTGTTTTTTGATTATTTGTTTGTTTTATTTTTATTTTTTAGTTTCTGTAAAAATGACTATATCTTTGTTAAATGTCTTCTAAAATTGAACATATGCTTTAGAACAGATCCACGTGCGCCTTTTTGCTTTTGGGATATTATTGAAATTCATCACCAGGTATGGTTTCCCAGACCTATTTGTATATCTTCCAGCCATTTTGATGTTCTTATTTAAACACACAATATAAAGTTCTGTTCTATTATACTCTCTGATATGACATGGAGAGACCAGTGTAGCTAATGCTGTGTTAAGATGTGATCTGGCTTCATCTGACTTTAAACAAGAGGATTTACATATAATATATAGTGGCAAAGCACCCCTAAATATTATTTTCATTAGAATAATCTATATAGGCAGTGTTTTATAATTGTACCTAACAAAGACATGTTTTGTATTATGAGATCTGTTTAATGCTCTGTATATGAACCAAGTGTACTTGTATTTTAATTTAAGTGTGGATTTGGTCACAAATAAAACATGGTCTTGTTTGTTGTCTAACACAGTCAAAATGTTCTTTTCTTTTTCAACGTAAGTAATACGTATTCCCATTAGAATAATACAATGACCTGTATGGAGTAAAAGTTAGATATGAATGCCTTTATTTTTCAAGTGCACAGACTCCCAAACTAAAATGGTTAGTGAAGGTTAAAATAATGAAATTCTGCAGTGCCCCACACTCAAACCCATACATTATAATTTCTTACAGGCTTTACTTGAGATGAGAACCATACAAAAGTAAAATTAATAATATGGTATACCATTAGCAGCACTAAATTCCATAATATGTAGCAAATGCTGATCTAAATGTAATGTGTTAATAGATAAGGAGGGATAAATGGTATGTTTAAAGAACAAAATGATAGTACCGCAAAAGACATTCATTCATTCCATACTATAATAGGCTTATATAAATGTGAATTTATAAATAGATAACATTATAACTTATGTTATATAATCCCCTGCCCCTCCCTTCAAAGGGCTACTATCTTCCATGTTGTGTTGTCATTTTTTTAATTGAGATTAAATTAACTTAAAACAAACAAACAAAAAACATTTGTCTACAGTGTTAAAATAATCTAGACCATACACACAATGTGATTATTCAATAAATACATTTAATAAATAATATGTGTCCCCGTCCTTTTTGCGCTGCCCTAATTTTCTGGAAAACTGCATTATTCTTGCAGTATCTCAGAATGCATATGCCGCCTTCATTTTAGATCGAATCTGCTCCCAAGTCACAGAGGCGCTGTGAGCTGCTGGAAATTCATTCTTAAAAGTGACAGTTGCAAACATTATAGTTCCCCTGGGTTAGTTGCTGCAAAAGGTTTAGAAACAAAGGGAAATATTGGTGCAGGAGGATCTTGCATTGATTGTATGGAAAGGCATGACAAGCATGTTCCAAAGACCTTTAATAAAGACCTAGCTGCAAGTGTAAGTGTAAAAAGCTGCCATGATGTAAACATAAAACAAATGACAGAAACTTAAACAACACGAGTGGAGTAGTGGTTAGGGTTCTAGACTCTTGATCGGGGGGTTGGGGGTTCAATCCCTGGTAGGGGACACTGCTGCTGTACCTTTGAGCAAGGTACTTTACCTAGATTGTTCCAGTAAAAATCCAACTGTATAAATAGGTAAATGTATGTAAAAATAATGTGATATCTTGTAATAATTCTAAGTCGCCCTGGATAAGGGTGTCTGCTAAGAAATAAATAATAATAAAATATATTGTATTTTTGTGATATCAGTTCATTAAATGTTGAATATTATATATTTTTTACACCATGTGAAGCATTATTTGTGGAGGTCATATTGTTATTGCATATTGGATTAGGTGATTAGGTCTAGATGGGAAGTTGGGGAACTAACTGTAAGACAGTAGTGCGTCAAACTGGAAGTTAACGTGTATTCACATTCAAGTGTGAAAATTACTGAGGTGGATTGTAACTGGTAAAGGGCAACCTAGTCTCAGTGGCATAACAAAGGCGTTGCATGAAAATGTCTGGGTGAATACAGTAAGAAAAAGCATTTATGTGCACCCACCCATTATTGGGACGAATGCATGTTACTGCCTTCTGTACTGCAAAGGAGACCTTCAGCAGACACTGGCACAAACAAAATGGTCTGGGCCTGCTTCAGACGCCATTGAAAATTGCTGGGTAGTTCTGCTGTACTATTAGTTAATACCAAGTGTTTAGGGTGTCTTTTTTTTACATTTAGTTGTCGCCAATTATTTTTGTATTGTTTTTTCCCCAATTTAGTAATGTCCAATTATTTCTTAGGCTCAGCCCACCTGCACTGGGAGGGTAAAAGACGAACACACGCTGTCACTCCACGCGGAACGTCTTTACTGGATGTGCCACTCGGGAGCCCAAGATGTCTCTTGTTATAAGATGTCATCTAGTGCAGTTTGGGCTAGAAGACTACAAAGCACAGATTAATAGAAGCTGAGTGAAATTATTTCTGTTCCAATCACATACCCTACACATGACTTATTATAAATTATTAGGAATTACAAAAAACAAGACTGTACCTATGCCCATGTACTGATGCTTTCAGTCCTTTAACTTTGTTATATATATGGCTTATTTGTTATACACAAGTTTAAAAATCCAGCTATATTTGTTTTCTATTCATTATAACCTTTTTTTTAGTCCATTTTGATTTTCATTGAAAAAAGGGAAACAGTTGAGAAAGAGAATGCTGTTAAAAGGCTGAGATAGGTGGCCGATTTTGATCACTGTTTAGAGTTGCGAATTCCAGTAGTGACAGAGAGCGAGTGAATCCAAGTCATAAATCTCCTTCCCGATCTGTGAGGGCGCAGTATAACAGGAACAGTGTGCCCCGGACTGGATGGGTTGGCAATTCATTCCAGGGAAAGCCGGAAGTCGGCCATCCAGAAAGGGAGCGGAGTCACAATACCAGAAGTCCTCACCTTAATGCGGTCAGCAATGTGGCAATTGCAGATTGGAGGAAAAGCGATTGCATTTGCTACCCAAGGGGGCGTGACTGAGGGTATATCAGGGGATGTGGTGAAGCAATCTGTTCCTTTGTTATGGTTGTGAAAAGACCTGTAAAGGACGTGCAAATGAAAAATAACCGTGAGTGTTTTGTGTAATCTCTGTCTGTCTATTAATTGTCACATTTGTAATTTATAGACAACTAAAATCCGTGAGCTGTCGCTATCAGCTAGCACCAACCCCTGACTACACTGCTCTACTGTTTCACTAATTGCTGTATAATTCACCACTTGCACTAGGAGCACTCACTGTTGAATATTGTGATCATGTGTGTATAGTGTGTGGTATTATTATTTCGGGACTGAACCCTGTGGTTTTAACTGTGCCATACACCTCGTTGTGTAGTTATTTATTATTTTGCTTTCAAGCAACCAGCCAAATAAAATAGCTGTTTTTCACCGTGAACTCTCTTGTTATTCCTGAGCACTGCATCACCTCTACACCTGCGCACTGCAAACCACTTTGTCACACATGGTGTCAGAACACAGGATTATGGACGTCACTACACTATCCCGGCTGCTGGAGGTGCTGGATTATAAAAGGGATACAGAGGAGAGGAAGAGAGAGAGGAAAGGTCGGCATCAGGTACGCACCCCACATACCAACAGGACCCGTGATAACGCCCCCTAAGGCGAGGGCGTAGAAAATGATGACCTGGAGGGATACCTGGTCACCTTCGAGCGATGGCCACCACCACGTTATGGCCTTGGGAATACTGGGCTAGCCAGCTAGGCCCCTGTTTAATCGGGGAGGTCTAAGCAGCCTACCAGGCCATGACCAACAAAGAGGCCGGCCAATGCGACCTGGTCAAGCAGGCCATCCTCCGGCAACTCAACATCATGGGGGAAACCCATCGGGTGCGTTTCCGGGAATACAAAAGGCTGCGCGACCACATGGTACGCTGGCTCAGTCCCCTCCAGAAGACAGGGGTGCAAATGGGTGAGGCTATGGTCTTGGAGCAGTTTTGCCATGTGGTCGGTGCTGAGACCTAAGCCTGGATCCGGCAGCATAATCCAGACACCCTGGAGGCCGCAGTCAAAGTGGCAGAGGACTCTGTGATCTCCGCTAAAGCCGGGTTGTTGACCTCTCCCTCTCCACCGAGCAGCAGGGGACTGATCCGACCCCAATGGGCCGCCCAACCTCCCTACCATGGAGGCAACAGTTGGCCCCCAGCTGGGATAGAGTAGAAGCCCCTGGCCTGCTGCTTTATCAGCAGCAGGACAGATATGTAGCCCCAGTGCCCACTGCCCCTCCTATCTGTTTCAGGTGCCAAGAGCCCGGACATATCACCTGGCTGTGCCCTTCGGCAATGGAGTGCAACGTGGCGATGTGTTATCTGGCATCGGAAGTGGGCAAGAAACGGGGTAATGATCGGGATGGGCCTTGTATTGTTGATGCGGTACTAGGGACAGTGAGTACAAAGGCATTAGTGGACTCAGGGTGTAAGCAGACCTTAATTCAGTCAACTCTCTTACGTGGTGTGTTGTGGCAGCCAAAAGGCCAGGTGGCTATCTCCTGAATCCATGGAGATACGGCGACATACCCAGTCATAAAAACATTTGTATCAGTAGGTCCGATAAAACGCCACCTCGTAGTGAGGGTGATGGAAAGGCTACCACACCCAGTGATTCTGGGCCGGGACTGGACAGATTATAAACGATTAATTAAAAAGGTGGTCCCAACCGAACATGTAAACGTGGCAGAAAAACAAGGGGAAACGATTGGTGAGATTTTCCTCTTACAAGCTGACTTGTTTTCTTCCCTTTTTCATCCTAGAAAAACAAAAAAGAGAGAAGGATTGAAAAATGGAAAGGAGCATTAATGAGACAAGGTATGCAGTGTGACCAAGAGGGCATCGCCTTTCTCAATATACTGGACACGTGGGACAGAAGCGTGGACCTAGTGTGGGACCTACACAACGACCCCACACTGGTGCACGCTTGGGGACAGGTCCGGTCTACTGAAGGTAAGGATGTTGAAGGTGCTGGGGCACTAGTATATCCACACCATTATGAAGGGGCAATTATTATATAGGGTGAACCCTGCCACGGGCACAGGACAGCCTGTAACACAATTGATGGTTCCCCAGTCTTATCAGCTCGAGGTCATGAGGCTTGCACATGATATGCCTTATTCGGGACACCTGGGAGCTAATAAAACTAGGGAATGCATATTGGCCTGATTTTATTGGGTAGGACTTCATAAGGACATATCAAGCTATGTAGCCACATGCCCAGACTGCCAGTGAGTAGTGCCGGGTCGAGTTCGCCCTGCTCCTTTGGTCCCACTGCCAATCATTTCCACTCCCTTTGAACACATTGCGATGGCTATTGTAGACCCTTTGCTACCTTCTGATTCCGGGTATACACATATATTGGTAGTGGTAGATTATGCAACACGATACCCGGAGACAGTTCCATTGAGGTCCACTAGTGCATCTGCAATAGCCAAGGAATTAGTGCAGATTATGTCTAGAGTAGGGATCCCCAAAGAGATATTAACTGATCATTGAACTAACTTCTTGTCTCAAACACTGCAGCAAGTATATAAAATATTAAAAATACATCCCATCTGGACATCTGTTTATCATACACAAAAGGACGGCTCGGTGGAACGTTTTAATCAGACCCAAAAGCAGATGTTGACGGTTTGTGATCCAAGAGCAAAAACACTGGGCAACACTTCTCACCTACCTCCTTTTTGCAATGAGAGAGGTGCCACAGAGTTCGACCGGGTTTCCCCCCCCTTCAAGCTCTTGTACAGCCGACAGCCTCACGCCATCCTCGATCTGTTGAAAGAGGGGTGGGAGGAGCACAAAGGCTCATCCAAAAATGTAGTGCAGCATGTGCTCCTACTCCAAGATCGCCTGGATTTGGTCGGTCGTTTGGCCCAGGACAATCTAAAACAGCAGCAGTACAATCAAAATGCACGCATTTGGACCTTTCGACTAGGAGACAAGGTAATGCTACTCCTTCCCACATCGGAATCAAAACTGCTAAATGGCAGGGACCATATGAGGTGATTCGGGTTATAGGGAAACTGAATTATGAAATTAGGCAGCCCGAACAGCGCAATGAGTGGGAAATTTACCACATACCAAATTTACCTGGCAGGCAAGGGGGGCCTTATTTATAGCCCCAGGCGAGGTAGAGGATGATTTTAGACCCTGTACAGAGGCCCCTAGCACTCAGAACAGTTACTTCCAGTTCAGAAAAGAGATCTGCATGAGTTAATTGGAGAGTTCAAGGATGTCTTTTCTGATGTGCCCGGCAGAACTAATCTTGTTGAGCATGCTATTATCACTCCCCCAGGTATCACAGTTCGAGAGAGACCTTACGGGATCCCAGAAAGTCAATGAAGTGGCGTTAGCGAAGAGGTGCGGGCCGATGCTCGGACTTGGGGTGATTGAGCCTTCCAGGAGCGAGTGGTGCAGTCCAATTGTGATAGTCACCAAAAAGGATGGCACCAATCACTTCTGCGTTGATTTCCGTAAGGTAAACACTATTGCCAAGTTCGATGCCTACCCCATGCCTCGGGTCGACAAACTTCTCGATAGACTGGGACAGGCTAGGTTCATCTCAACTTTGGACCTTACGAAGAGATACTGGCAGATCCCATTAACCCACAGTTCACAGGAGAAGACTGCATTTCTACCCCTGATGGTCTGTTCTAAATTCAATTAAATGGACAGGAGAATGTCAGGGGGCATTTCATACCATTAAGCAGAGACTCAGCCAAGCCCCTACCCTTATTACACCAGATTTTGATAAGGAATCCATCCTCAACACCAACGCTTCAGATGTTGGTCTGGGGGTAGTCTTGTCCCAGCAGGTCAATGGCAGTGGCGTGCCGTGACAAAATAGACTGGGGTGGCAGAGTCGTCGCAACCCCCCCCCCCCTCCTTTTTTTAAGTGGCAGCTACCTGTAAGCCACAGATACCTTTCATAATTTGAATTCTGAAAGTGCCGAGTATATCCTTTCCCTTCCTGTGTCAGCTCGGGGATCTGTGGTGTATATCTCCCTTTTTTAACAATCTCCAATTTTTCAGAGAAAATTGTCCTTGAAAAAGGATTCGGAACCAAATCGACTATGATGTCTCCATTTTCCCACATTTTTTAAATTTATTTTATTGTAAAATAAAATTTGAATTAATTAGATGTTGTAAAGGTATCTGTATTTATCAATGTTTATTTATAAGCAATATCGTGTGAAATCCAGCTGTCCTCCTAACTGCAGTGCTAACCAAGGAATATTCATGTTTTGGGGTTGCTCACTAATGATTGGTCAGCTGTCAGAGCTTTGGCTTTCCCATTGGTTGCTAAAGCAGGGCCTTCAAGTGAGGCAGAGAATAAAATCTGGGAGCTGTTGCTATCAGCCAGCATCAACCCCTGATTACACTGCACTACTGTTTCACAAATTGCTGTATAATCCACCACTTGCACTGTTGGATATTGTGATGTGTGTATAGTGTGTGGTATTATTATTTTGAGATTGAACCCCGTGGTTTTAACTGTGCCATACACATCATTGTGTAGGGCCAGTTATTTATTATTTTGCTTTCAAGCAACCAGCCAAAATAAAAGAGCTGTTTTTCACCATGAATTGTCTTGTGTGTGTTATTCCTGAGCCCTGCATCACCTCTACACCTGTGCACTGCAAATTGATTTTTATGTATGTATTGTTTTTTTACAGGCAGCCCATTGAAGGCATGGGAAATATTTCAATCAGAGATAATTACCTTGTGATCTCGACATAACAAATCTATTTTTTTTCCGAATCAAAATACCACTTCCCTAAAACTCACTGTGTTTTTGTTGTATTAAATGTAAGAAGCATCTGCATTAATTTGTGCTAAAACACACACAATAGTTGTCTCCTCTGTGTTGTCTTAATGTACATCAACTTTTTGACTGGCGCATTGTATCTGTCTCCAGTTTAGACCAACTTTGTGCAAGAATTTCATGCTCCCATTTTCCTAACTTTTTTAGAATTTTAAATTACCGATATGTCCCCTCACCAGAGAACTGAAGGCCAATGGGCATTCTTCAGCCTAATCTAAAACCAAACGCCTGTATACCCTCCCCAGATGAACACTCAAATTGAACAAACCGAACATCTGTGAAATCTCCATTGACAATGTCTGTGAATACATTCACAACAGATGCGCATCGTGACAGACATGCCCAAACACAAACAATGTCTGTAAAGTTCCTTGGAAAGAATCATTTACAGGTTTGGTTTCCCTTAAATTTATTACTCCAAATTACCTTTAATAACCCTCATGTCTCAAATATAGTTCTAACCTATAGTATATATGTAACCCTGTAATGTTAGGCAAACATATATAATGTTTCAAACAGTGCCTAATCGCCACCTTGTGGTTGAAAGCGGATATGGTCTGTATGGTCACAACACACTTATTTTACTACTTTATTATTATTATTATTATTATTATTATTATTATTATTATTATTATTATTATTATTATTATTAGTAGTAGTAGTAGTAGTATTAGTCGTAGTATTAGTTGTAGTAGTCGTAGTCATTCATGTGCATTTCTGTAAATCATTTGTAGTAGAATGCATTTCTGTAAATCATTTGTAGTAGAATGCATTTCTGTAAATCATTTGTAGTAGAATGCATTTCTGTATTTCATTTTACAGTTTTGTCATTGCTTGAGAACTGCTTGTCCAATTGTGATGGCACTTGCTAAAGATTTTTTTTTTTGTAAAAACTGCCTATCTGTCTGTCTGTATGACTTTATGAATGTCACTTGTCACATTTTGATGAAAACTAGCACACGCTATTGAGAGTTACAGAACTCAGTATCTGTGTCAAACTTTTTACATTTGCATCAGTGGATACAGGCCATGGAGATTAAGTTTTTCATAGTATTGTTGACTTTGATTTTACAGATGTGGCAGGGGATGAATATCAGTGACACACTTGTTGATAATTTCTATAGAACAACATTTTGTAAATAAGTTAGTCTTCCCATTGCCACTATAATTTTTATTTTTATTTTTAACTGTATTATGTCCGCTTAACATTTTCCACAATCTAGAACAATTTTAAGAATACCAAATTACATTTTAAGCTAAGTGGATAGGTTATGTAAATGGGAAGAATTGTATTGAATAAAAGTTTTGAGAAAGGTGGATCAGCACTTTCCACAAGTATACGATAATCCTCATTATTTACTGAGTTTACTAAGCGTAGGGTATGGTGACTGCAGTAAATGTAATATTATTGCTCGGTCCACTTCATAATGATATTAGACCATTTCTGATGCACATTTACCTGGAAACTCACTTCTTTGGGCGTGTTAGGATGTAACATAATCACTTCACATAGTCTATTATTATTATTATTATTATTATTATTATTATTATTATTATTATTATTATTATTATTATTATTCTACCCAAACACTTTTATTTACTGCTTTAAATACAAAAATATAAGACCTGGCCATTCAGATAGAGGTGGGTCTCTCTGATTTCAGAAAACAAGGGAAAACAAAAGCACTGCACACATCTCTTTCAGGTAAGATTACTGTTCATAATATAAAAGAATGGCTGCACAACACTGGTTAGATTATGACACTAGCCTTTAAAACACCTGCAATGGAACTTAACTGAGAAAATCAAACCAAACGGCTTATGAGATGTTGTGAAAGCAGCAGCTCACCAAGGATACAAGAAGACAAATGACTAGATCATATTGCACACACACGGCTCTGATCATCACGGATATGCCATTGTCATTGTGACATGGTAGCAATATTACACTGGAAGTAAAGCTCAATGACACTGTAGCAGGGCGGTAGTAAGCCCTGCTGTTTAAATGTATTTGTTTATTTTTAGAACGGGGTTTCCCCCTCCGCTCCTGTGTTATTTTGTATTTGTTTATTATTGTATTTATATGACGGCGAGGCGCCGTGTGTTTATTGGTATTTATTTAAAAATGTATTGACGGAGTAGCCGAGTGTTTTGTTATTTTTGTACTTATTTAAAAACGTACTTAAATGACGGGGTAGCCGCATTGTTTGTATTATTGAGTAGCGGAAGCCCCGTCCACACAGTAATTAATAAACTCGTGCAGATTGTGGCCGAGGGGTAATAGAATAATTTACTAGCCAGTTAAACCCCTCGGCCACGATATAAAAGCCTGCAGCTCACTGCACTCGAGGTGGGTGTATGACAGAGCGAGGAGAGAAAAATGAAACTTAAAAAAAATAAATAAAAAAAAATAAAAAAATAAAAAAATACCGGAACAGTGACGGCTACAGCCTGACCTGTATGGTTTATTTATATATTGTGTTCGTGATTTGTTTTATTTAAAATATTTATTTTCGCTCTGTGAGCCCACAGTGTTTTTGTTTAAATATTTTATTTATGTTTGCTATTTAAAAATAAAATGCCGCGCCGCGTCATTTACTTTGAAATGTACAGTACTGGTGTCAGTATTTTTACTTCCTGCATCTGGCCTGACGTCACCGCCCAGCCACCCTGTCACAGACACCAACATGTTTCAAACAGTTTCTTGGTTCAAATTAATTGGATGCAGTCATAAAATGGCTCATTTTTGTTGAAGTACGTCTGTGAACCAAATAAGAAGGCAATTGGGTGCATTAACCAAGTGTTGGATTTCAGTATTCCCAGCAGTTAGCATGCTGTCAGTAGCCTGAGACACAATGAGTCTTAAACCACTTTTCTGGAGACAATTTTTCCACTGTGTCCAAAACCACAAAAAATGGAAATGCAGTGTCTGATTTTGAAAACTATCCTTTTTCAGTTTAAAACATGCACGCATAGTCCTTCTATTTTCCAATGTGATCCTTTTTATTCTCCAGCTGACTCTTGACAAAGGCAGAACTAGCTGAAACACACAGATTCTTACTGAAATATTGAAAGCTGTGTATAACAATTTTGATATGAGGTAAGCAATTATTTGTGAGTGTGGTCTTATAAAAGAAAATATTAGAGCAGTGCATGGTTTTGTAATGACCCTGCTCACATTAAATATTGCACAAGTATGAGAATAGCATTGCCATAATTAAAATGTAATCCTGGGTTGAGAGATTAGCTTACAAATAAACACAAGCATGTTCCATTCATGCCTGTTGTAAACCTAAAGTGAGAGAGGGAGAGGGAGAGGAGTGCTTGGTGTAAAAACCATATATGTTAAACATGTTGTGGTTTCATGTACTGGACACACACACAGTATTGTCTAGTTTGCAGCTTATGCAGTTTTCAAGTGTACATCTTTAGATCTATAGACAAGACCACAGATGAGATAATAGTGTATGTACGCTTGTGTGGAAAATATATATATTTAAAACAGCAAGTGGGGACATAAACTTGCAAAAGACATGTAGTCGCCTGTAGCGATTCACAGGCAAGTTTAAAAACAAAATTCCTTTATCATCTTATCTTTTCTATATATTTAAAAAGGAATTGTAGTTCCAATAAACACAATAGACAGTTGTTACAAAGGGTACAAAATAATTTAGCAAAATGCAAAATAATACAAAAAGACAGACAGTACAGACCAAATTGTCACAATTACAAATAAAACCTCAAAGTTATATAACTCATCTGCTACTTTATTGGCCAAAGTAAATCTGTTTTTTTTTTCCTGAAAGCTTTAACTTTGTTCTCCAACAGGTTAGACTGTAATTAATTACACATATGCACCCAGAAATGATTTTCATTCAAAAATTAAGCTACTTATTTTAATACTGCTTATATATATATATATATATATATATATATATATATATATATATATATATATATATATATATATATATAATAACCAAAGAATAACTTTCTTTCATAATATTAAAACGAGAACTAATTTCTAAACTGGCCTCAGAAAAATAATGTAATACTTAAACATGGTGCCAAGTATAGTGCAGTTAGTATAGTTTTAAAAGATCACCAAAAATAAGTTTTGGAACTTAATAATACTGAAACAGAAGAGTTAAATATACTCAGTTTATGGGATATACTTAGAAATTCAGTGGTCATATGCTAACTACCACTGGGTGGAGCTGATGACTGAGAATATTGTGAGTTCTACATGGATATATATTGAGAATCAGGACTAGAACACTAAATACATTAAAAATGTGATACTTATGGAAATTAACGCTAGCTGAGAAGAAAAAAAATAACCAAACAAACTTTTTGAAAGACACAATATCATGCACACCTTCTCGGCAATTCATAATCTATAAAACAAATTCCATATCCTCTTTGGTGTTGGTGTTCTTAATAACTATCTCTGCTGTACAAGGCTTTATTTTAAACAACATTAACTATACCAGTATCTAACCTGCATTCTGCTATTAATGCAGCTTTCAACTTGGTTTTTAGTTTGTTTCAAATGTCTTGGTGGTCTGAAAAACTTGTCAAGCACCCTATGTGAAAACAACAATAATCGAAACTTACTAAAACTTCCAGTAGAGGGTGCATCGATCACATTCAAGTGTATATCCATGCAAGCTACGATTTGTCAGCTCTCTCAGGCAAACCGAATGTGTAATAGCTAATTTTAAAAGTTGCCTAACATCATGATCCCTATTCAAAGATGCAAAAAAAGTACATTCAATTTTGGATGAAAGACTTTATAACAAAAGTGATGTGGCATGCATAAGAACATAAGAACATAAGAAAGTTCACAAACGAGAGGAGGCCATTTGGCCCATCTTGCTCATTTGGTTGTTAGTAGCTTATTGATCCCAGAATCTCGTCAAGCAGCTTCTTGAAGGATCCCAGGGTGTCAGCTTTAACAACATTACTGGGGAGTTGGTTCCAGTTTGGTCAGTTTTACTGGGTTATAGGACACTTGGAAAGTTTACTGAAGAATACATGTATTTTATAATTATTTAGGGCCCTAATGAAAATACATACATACATTTTACTTACTTTCAGTTTCTGTGTATATCCTGTTTTGAAAAGTACACTTTAGCTAATTATTATTATTATTATTATTATTATTATTATTATTATTATTATTCTGTGTGGCTAATATATAGATAGATAGATAGATAGATAGATAGATAGATAGATAGATAGATAGATATGATTATGATTATGATTATGATTATGATTGTTATTGTTATTGTTATTAATAATAATAATAATAATCATAATAATAATAATAATAATCATAATAATAATAATAATAATAATTAATCTGGAACATTGGCAATGGACAAATACCATTATTGACATCTCACAAGTATACTTCCCAAACGCCCCTTTTGAAAAATCAAAAAACAAAACATAGCCTATTGTATTTAGACGATTTGGGAGTTAAACATGTTTTTTATATTTTTTGTTTCACTACAAATTCTTCCAGTTTAAATAAATAAATACATACATTAAAACGAATGTAGCACATGTTTTATTTGTCCAATAACGTAGGCCTCTTAAATACAGGTAACACATTTTTAACAAAACAATCTTTTTGAACGGTGAATATATTTTAATTAGGAGGATCTATATTTTTGTTTTATGTCTTTATTTGTTCATCTTCAATTGAGGTCACAGTATATTAGCCTATAAAAGCCAAACTGTCCCATCTACAAAAAGTCATTTTTCTTATGTTTAATTAACAGTCCTTTTTCAAAAAGAATCTCAAAGTTGTTACATTTTTGGGGGAGGATTTTTTTTTATTAGCTTCTTACCAAAAAACTTGTTACTTACTTCCATTGATTTCTAATGTTCCCTTAACCCTTCATGCCAATCGCTGCATTCAGTACTGATATGCATCCATCAAATGAATATGATAACATGTGGGAATGTGTTATTATTATTCTGTTCACATACACGGCAAAGCTGAAGCCAGTCAAGTCCATTTTATGAGTGACTGTATAAACCCACCTTATATTTACATGCAACTCACTTGTTGGGCTAAAATAAAAGCAATTCATACTGGAACTGTAAGATTTTAAAAAATAAAATTGTGGTTTGCTTTGTTGTGAATGAGTATTAAGTTCATAATAAATCACCTGCACCACAATGTATGGTGTAAAATATTTTGCTTTGAAAAATATATTACTTTAAAGACAGTCAATTAAAAAATGTGAACTGGATTGTGCAGGGGTCACTATAAACAATAAATACATTCCTAATTTGTCTGTGAGTAGTCAATTTTAAATATAGAGCACTTTAGTATTTAATAAAGAAATGTATTATTTATTTGTCTTCATAAAATTTTAAGCACTGGGCTACTGTATTTTAATTATTCCATAGGCGTAGACCCTAAAGAGAATAGATAAGTTAAATACAAACATTGTATAAAGTAACCAATACACAAGAGAAAATAGTTTTTTTAAACCAAGAAGATGAAAACAATATAGGACATATGTGTGTTGAATTGGTCTACATATAGTTATTTTTAAAATGCGGATCTGGTCGTTATCACCTTTTTCCAATTACAGATGGGTCATTAGAGCATGGGAGAGGGAAGGGGGAGGGAGAGAGAGAGAGAGAGAGAGAGAGAGAGAGAGAGAGAGAGAGAGAGAGAGGGAGAGAGAGTGAGTATGTGTGTGTGAGAGAGAGAGAGAGAGAAAGAGAGGGCGAGAAGAAGAGAGAGAAAGGTAGCGAGAATCCAGACATCAGCTCTTCACATGAATGCACTCATTTCACAGAGATCAGTCTGCAAACATGCTTTGGAAACTAGTAGAAAATGTTAAATATGAAGATATATATGAGGTAAGGCTTTTTTTCACTAAACAAGTTTTGTTTTAATTAACTTCTGAATACAGCTATTTGTGCATTTGTAGGGTTGGCTTGGTTGTTAGCAGAATAATTGAATGAATAGCAATACTTGTCAAAAATGTAACAAACATGCTTATATGTAATGTTCATGATGGGATGGTATGCGTTTTTGTGGTGGTGTTGATGGTGGTGGTGGTGGGAAGGGGAGATGGGGATATCTCACTAGTTTCCCTTTACTTTTTGGAAATGGATAAAAACAATGATGAATAAGTGAGGTATATAGGCTACAGAAAGAAAGTAAATTACAACTTTGTAGAAGCAGCCTAGCATAACAAATAAATGACCCATAAATATTTGCAAATATTCGTAAATAAAAGCCCTTGCAATAGAGCGAGCAAAAGGTGTGTGCTTTTGTTTTCTGTATTGTCAACTGAGCGCAAACATACATCACAGTTATAAGAATACTTATTTATATTTATGTGGCTAATATGTGTATGTATATGTATATGTATATGTATATGTATATTAGTAGTAGTAGTCGTAGTAGTAATATTCGTATTAGTATTGTTGTAATTGTTGCTCTTGACATATAGTTGCTATAGCATTTGGTTATTACTGGAGTACTTTTATTGGTATTTTGAAATCATAGGAGGTTTTGATCTGGTTAGCTTCGTACGGTTGAGTGGAGAACATTTAAGACCTGAATGACCAGAGGTCAGTCTCTTAAGCTGAGTAATACTGGAAGTCAGTTAATGTTTAAAAACTGCAGCTCACTGCACACAAACACAGCCGCACAGTTTTAATGTAGTCAAATTAAAATGTTCGTTTGGTACTTTTCTTTAAAGGAGGGGTTAGCGAAATATGTGTAAATTGTCCAAAGGCAATAATAAAATAATAATAATAATAATAAAATGCTCTCTATATAGTATTATTTAGGATTTGTAATTGACACGAAAAGTGTGACAGAAGAAAACGTCACGCGCTTAGGCTGTGTGAGATTGTACCATTTGGGGTATTTTGCAGATTTAAGTGAATGGGATGAAATACACAAAGACTTTAGAAACGGACTTATGTGGGAGTGTAAACAGTCAATGTGCGTCTTTATGAGCTCTTTAGATCAGCCCGGCGGGTAGCCGCTCTCCAGTTAACCACACATGTCTCAGCTCTCACAGCCTTCGTCAGGCTAATTATCAACTTCAAGCTGGCAAAATCCAGTACATACTGCAAAGCATCAAAACCCCATTGCTATGCTTATAAGATGTTATATGACCCATGCCAAACTCTTTCTTTCTTTCTTTCTTTCTTTCTTTCTTTCTTTCTTTCTTTCTTTCTTTCTTTCTTTCTTATTATTAGTTGTTGTTGTACTACACATACGCCCTATATGTATTAGCATACACATTACACAAACACACACACACACACACACACACACACACACACACACACACACACAATAACTTATACCAAACCCTATTATTATTATTATTATTATTATTATTATTATTATTATTATTATTATTATTATTATTATTATTATCATTGGCCGCAAACGGTTGAACCCTAACAGAAGGACTGGTCAAGTCAGTGCAGCTGGTTTACTAAACATTAGAAGAAATAAATAAATAAATAAATACATAAATCCAAACTGCCCCCGCTCCCCCTCGGAGCCATTTCTACATTAGTTAAAAGAAATATGCTAAGATGTATTGTCATCAATGCGTTTAATCGAGTAGATTATGAATGTATAGGCTACCTCAACAAACACTGAGGGTAAGATAGGTTTGTTTTCAACGGAAATGTTCTTTGCAAGAAATACAGCTCACACTCCATTTTTTTCGATGGTAAATTACAACAGTATATAGTGGTTGAACACATCTCCATTTAGTGTCGCAAAGAATTGTGCTGACCAGTGTATACTGTGTAAAGGTCTTTGAGAGTAGTATGTATTGCTTTAGCTGCCCTGTTGACTCTTACTTGCTAAACTTTTGCCGATCGTCTCACTTTGCCAACCCCCTTGTCTGATTACATCTAGAACTCTCAGCTGAATGAACGTCATTTACAACAGCAGAGGAGCGCCAGAGCTGACTGCAGCTTCACGCTCCATTTGTCCTCCATTCTCCCTTTAAGTATTCCTGTAATATTAATAATCATGAATAACAAGTATTACGAGGTGGTGTAGAGAGGCAGAGGGAAGGGGCATAAGAACAGTCTGAGTCTTGCCTTGGGTTGAAGAGGATTGCAACAGGAGCTCTGAAAAAAACAAAAACATTTCCAGTCGTTTTGGGGCAATTGTTAATAAATAGTCCTGGGAATACCTCTAGATTTGTTCTTTGTACCTTCAAGTCTCTTTTGATATTTTCATAGTTATTTGTTTTTGCTGTGAATAGACATTCTTCCAGATGTTAGTCCATACGTATTCAGCCATGGTGAGTTGGATCAGTGTTTTACAGAATTCAATTTTCTCCTTCAACGCCTTTGGGTTTATAATTTAGTATAATCATTGTCGGGTGTTTCTTTCCCTCTTTGCATTGTTATCTAATCGGTTGGCGGTGGACACGTCAGTGGGCAAAAAACAAAACAAAAAAACCCGTTTTTTGCAACCATTGCTGTGGGCAATTTGGACTGCAATTTAGGCTAAATATATTATACCGTTTACTTGACATTCCAACCTCAGTGTCGATTGTTAGGTACATTTCCCATGAATAACCTCGTACACAGAGCAGCACTTCTTCTCAATTACACAGTTTGATATTTTATTTTCGCAATACCGTTCAGATTTGTCTCTTATTCTTAACGATTATAATGAAATATATTCTATATTTATGTATTTATTTTAATTTGGACCTTAACAACATTTATGTGAAATTAATGTGCTTTTTAACAAATGCTTGACATATGTTTGGCAGTTTCAGAACAACAATGGCCTGGAATAATATATAATATATGCTTTATATTTATGACATGTTTTGAATTGTTTTGACATTTTACTGCGATATTTTCAGGACGGTAGCCTATACATCAGTATGTCGATTATAATTGTACATTTAGTCTATCTATCCTTTATTTTGCAACGTTTTTTTAATACCATTGAAGAACGTGTGTGAAGTGCTTTTGATACTGCCTAGTATTAACATATCAACATATTTTCTATTTCCAGGACCGACACGATGGCGTCCCAAGCCACAGTTCCAGACTGTCCCAGCTGGGCTCAGTGTCTCAGGGACCTTACTCCAGCGCTCCCCCGCTCTCCCATACCCCATCCTCGGATTTCCAGCCACCTTACTTTCCTCCTCCTTACCAACCTCTCCCGTACCACCAGAGCCAGGATCCTTACTCCCATGTCAACGATCCCTACTCCCTGAACCCTCTGCATCAACCGCAACAACACCCCTGGGGGCAGAGACAGCGACAAGAAGTTGGATCAGAAGCCGGGTCTTTGCTGCCCCAGGCCCGGGCTTCCTTGTCCCAGCTCTCTGGACTGGACCCTAGACGGGACTATCCCTCAGTCAGGCGCCCAGATGTTCTTCTTCATTCCGCACACCACGGGCTTGATTCCGGCATGGGGGACAGCCTGTCCCTGCACGGCATTGGGCATGCTGGAATGGAAGACATCCAGGTGAGTGTAATGTAATATTCCATTAACCCTTAATGGTTAAAAATTATTATTATTATTATTATTATTATTATTATTATGATGATGATGATGTAGAAGAAGAAGTACCATAGGCCTGTATAGTTATATTTGTATATATTTTGAAGAGGAATATCTTAAAATCTTAATATGTACTCTCTCTCTCTCTCTCTCTCTCTCTCTCTCTCTCTCTCTCTCTCTCTCTATATATATATATATATATATATATATATATATATAATTTGCTGCTACTTTATGTAGCGCTGTAAAAGGAATATACATGCAATATGCTGCAAGATACATCACGAATCACTTTCAAAACGATATTCTATATATAATTGGACCATAAAAAATTAATACAACCCCCCCCCCCCCCCCATAAATGTAGCAAAAATTATTTATTTTGCATAGTATACTGAAACCTTCACGCAATAGCCTACTATCAAATACAATGTGTTTTTACTTGCCGGTATCATACTACTACGACTACAATTACTACTACAACGACTAGCACAACAACAACCTTATTATTAATATTAATAATAATAATAATAATAATAATAATAATAATAATAATAATAATAATTTGTTTTGGATTATGGCTTGTACCTGGTTAAGGAGTAAAAAAGGAAGACCGTTTATTTGTGCATAACTGCTGTATCAACGGTATCCACTGGACACTGGACTTTAAAATCTGAACCTATATGTTGTTTATAACGGGTTTGCGTATGAACTTTAAAATATTGCATAATGTACAGGGCCGTATTCAAAAGAAAAGGCTCTCAGAAATGCCAATAAGTAGCACGTTATAAGGAAGCTTTAAAATATCTATTTATATATAAAAATATAAAAATATATAATTCTTCTATATTATATATTATATATAATATAATTACAAAAATATAATTATATATAAGTGAACTAACATTAGGCCTAATAGAATAAAGGCAAATTGTCATTATTAAATATAGTAAAATTGCTTATACTATATGTAACACGTACACCACTAACATATTTAATTTAATTTAATTTAGGTAAAGGACTATGTACTAAATAAAATAGTCCCACATTTTAAATAAATAAACAAATAAATAATAACCTGTTACAGTTTGGTATAGACCGATTGAGACGTTTGTGTTTCTTGTAATATGTTATAAATTAAGGAACTCTGAAGTTTAGATTAGGAAATAATCAAGATGCTTATATATAGAAAGCACAGTCTCGAAGCTGTAATGAAAATGTTTAGGAATTAGATACAGCCTTACACAATAGATTTAAACACACATTGGTGGTTATTGACATTTTAGAACGTACTTTAAAAAGTGTTGCGAAAATAAACATTGTGAAGTAGGCTATGTAATGACAAGATGTTTAAAATCTGTTATACAAGATGTATGTTTCTTAAATATGTGGTTTTAACGATAGGCTTATGAGTTTTCTACAGTTACTTCACCTAAAATCGCAATAATATAAAAACAAACTATTATCTAACTTGAAGGTAAATTGGATGTTTAAGGTCTGTCGTGTTAGTGAAATTGTTCATAAATACGAGTTGTTACCTATAACCAAATCTCAAATATTATTATTTAATAATAATAGCCATGTTCAAATCAGCATGAAGTTTTAACATCTACTCTCATGTAATGGAAATCATTCTGTCAAAATTTCAGTCCAAAAGAAAGGTTTTTGCATCATGTTTTTATCGTGAGTGATTTTCTTATTTATTTGGAAATATAATACGTATCGTAATTTGGTAGACCTATTCAGTTTAGGCCTGTTGCCCCATGTTGATTCGCAGTAGTGATTATCTCAGCTGTGCCATTGGTTACATTTCTTTCTGAGAATGGACGCTTTGACTCTACTTTCTTCACAGTGGTTGTTGTTTCCAGGTGTTTCTGTACTTTTTTTGTTTGTTTGTTCGTTTACAACTACGTGGACAATAGTCCTGTATGTGTGTGTGTGTGTATATATATATATATATATATATATATATATATATATATATATATATATATATATATATAACATTGTAATTAAGAAAGTCTCATTTTTACACCATAATAGATAACAGTCTTCAGAGACAACCCCCCCCCAAAAAAATCGTGTAGCTTCAAAATAAAGACGTTCCAAAATGCACTTGACAGTTTCCTACCAAAATACCATTTGCCCTTGTTTTAATCTTTGCCCAACGATAATGAAATTTGGCCTGAAAATGTTTATTCTATCATTTAGAAAGCTGTATACGTTCAGCCTTCCCTTTTAGAGCGAGAGAGAGAGAGAGAGAGAGAGAGAGAGAGAGAGAGAGAGAGAGAGAGAGAGATCACGACCATTGTTATTTTTTAAACAACCTTGAAGCCTTTATCACCCTTAACTAAGAGAACTATAATTGTAAGTTTTCCTTATTTCCGCGTTTAGTCGTAATTAAATCTTTACTATCCTCTCTGCGACTATTAAGTGCCAACATGCTGAGTGTATATCCTGTACACAAAACAGCATGCGGTCATAATTATATAGAAAATCAGACAAGAGTGTTCTCATTAACTACAACAACACTTTAAAATCACACTGTTGATGGAGGCAGTGCGTTTATCTGGGCCTTGCTCTAATTCGTGCCAGTTAATGCTTTAGTGAAGCTTTCTCTTGGGAGAGGCCACCCCTCTTTGTCTTTACTACACGAATGGATTTATGTGTATGAAGTTTTATTTTCTTCTAAATGAAATGAATGTGTACACACACAAACACACACACACACACACACACACACACACACACACACACACACACACACACACACACACACACACACAAACACACACACTTAACAGTAGGCCTATACTGAACTCCTGTTAATGAAATATATATATATATATATAAATATATATATATATATATATATATATATATATATATATATATATATATATATATATATATATATATATATATATATATTACAGCATGGCATAGCGTCTGATATAACCAACCAACCCAATATGTTTACTATGTAAACAACGTTTATTTAAAAAGTAATTTAAAATAATTTGCGTTTCCGTCAGTTTCCTGATGTGTTGACATAAAACATTTCACAATGTATTTCTTATGTTTACTGGGGGAGGATTCACGCATCTTAAAACATAGAGCAGTAGGGCTTTTCATTTTATAACACAACCAGATTAACACATACCATATTTAGGTTAAAATGGTGTGCACACTTCACTCACATATTAATTAACAGGATGTTTTAGTGCCATGTAATATGTTGTGGGGCATTACGTAGCCTAGCAATAGTAGATATTGCTACCAAAAAATAAGTGCTTAAGACAATTCCATTTAAATACACTGGATGCATGTTTAAATTACAAATTACTTTACTTTTTTTGTTATAGATTCATAAACAGCTAAATCAAATGCTTTGAAATTGACAATGGCAGATCATGTTTGGATGTATATCTCTGTCAATAAATGTGCATGTTTATTTAAATAGATATGTCTGTATAACATCATTGCTTTGTGTGATAAAAAAAAGGAATCGCAGCCCAGCAACTGTGCACCTTGTTTTTATTAGAAGTCTGTATAATTTGAGCGGATTTGATTTCCTTGTCGATTTTCGAAATGATAAAACTCCTCGACTGGGTTAATATAAATGGAAATAACAGGATCTCGAGTTCAGAATGACATGATTTATATACAGGACGCTTTAATATCCAGTCAATTTAAATAGTTATGGGACTGATCTTTGCTGTTTTGATATTCACAGACAGTTGAAGACGCCAATAACAGTGGCATGAGTCTATTGGACCAGTCAGTGATTAAAAAAGGTATGGTATTTTTCAAGCTATCACGATTTGTTTTGTATCCTATTTTTGCCATGTTACTGGAGAATTGTACAGTTCTGTATGTAAATTACCCCCCCCCCCCCATATAAATAAACTCCACCATCATTGCCACTGCCACATATAAACACAGATTAATATAGCATTGACGATTTAACCCCTCATATTTTAAATGCGATGACCCCAGCCCCCACCCTCTCCAAATATTTTTAACAAAGAAAATGCACATTCTGAGACGACTTTCAGAATAGTATTGATTTATAACCCTAGCTTAAATAATACACCCATAGATTAGTATTGTTTCTTGTACTTTTGTTATAGTAGAATAAATAACGCAGACTATTACAGCAATGTGATGTTTTTTCAGTCAACCATTTCACACCGACTTCCAGTTTCAGGACGTTTCGGAGAAAAGTCCTTCTTCAGCTATGTAGAAAGAAAAAAGGAAGGGCTTTTGTCTGAAACGACCTGAAATAAATTATTTTGTAATCATTAAAAACTTTTATGTACATGCAAAAAAAACTTATTTTGGTTCTCGATCACTCCAAAATGACATTCTTTTCCAGACAGAACCTTTCTTGTTTGAGCCTCACCCTGACCACGAGAATTCAGTTTCGCCTTATGTATTGTAGTTGCTCTGTTATTCAATAATGGTTATTGTTTTGTTGCCATTAAACGAAAACCGACATAGATCCCTTACGTGCAAGAGAAGTTCCTTGATCCATGCAAACTCGACCGCTACTGTCATCTCAATGATCAGCTATGAGATACGTATGAGATACAAGGCTTATAATGTCACACAAGCAAAGAAAACACGAAATATTGTATAAAAACGAAATGGTTGCGAGGGGGTAGATTTAAAGGGACTTTCATGGTGTTTAATATTTATTTATTTATGTATTCTTTTAGCGCGGTATAATTAAGAGGACAGGGGCTTTATTCACAAAATCAATTGCCATTGTGCTAAGTTAATAACATTATATTTATTATTAAAAACATGCCTATTGAAAATCATCAGCTAAATAACCCGATAGGTAGATGTAAGGGTTATTGTATGCACCTTAGTTATTTGTTGCTATTATGTCAAATTATCTTACAGCATTAAGTCGACTTATATTACAAGCTGTTTGCTATTATTTATGGCTACACTGGTGTTAATATAGATTCAATCCCCCCCCCCCCCCCCCTCCCAACACACACACACAACACACTATTAATATAAAGCAAACTCTTCGATAAATTAGTTTTGTAAAATATACAAACTAAACATTTTAATGGTAATGGTAAAAAAATGTTATAGCTATGTTATAGCTACGTTCTCGTGTTTACGGGTCTGAATATACACTCGAAATTGTTTGTTGACACTCAATAGCATCACTTTTCGTCTTAAGACTTGTGTAATTAGAAATCATTGCGCCCTGTAAGACCTTGTTAATGTTTGTATGGACTGGTTGACATTTCTAATGTAATTTAGTTAAGGGGAAATGAGTTGGTCCCAGTAGAGAGTGCAAACGAGTCGAGTTAAAGTAGCCTGCGTGATAAATTACTTTTTCAAGTGGAGATCTCCAGAGCTCGTTTAAGGCTAATTTTCTGTATTAGCCCCCGTTGAGCCATTAATACAATAGTCAGGGACCGTGGCCTCTGTCTTCAAGTTGCCCCATTAGAGTTAACATTAAGACATACCGCTTGAACTCCTACGTGATGACAATGGAAGGCTTTTTTTCTCTTTTTAAACTGCGCTAATATAGATTGGCAGAGGGTGGTTAATACGATTTGAAGGGGCTGGTCAATGAGCAATCAATAAAGCGATAATGTGAATGTTGCGCTACATTAGCAGTCTAAAACCCAACCTAGACAACCACACTATTATGGGGTTTTTGTTAGTTTGTTTTGTTTTTACGTTTTTTTTTGGAGCAATGTAGAAAAACGAATTTATTATGTGTATTCAAAGCATGTGCAATGTTATCTGGATTTGATTAGGCTACAGGAAGATGTCAAGTATGTTCTCTATAATTTTCAAATAATGCTGTATGTAATCAAAGTACCGATTACTATAGTTGCTATGCAAAATATGCGGTTTTTTTTAAAGGTATAAAGGACTGAAGGTTTCAAGCTGTCTTATACTATGTATGGCCCATTGGTTGATCTTGTATTTCTATCACTGTAAAGCTGTCAAACACATCTTTGCAGGAACAGCATTTTCATTACTAACAAACCAACCGGTACTTTCTTTATCTGTTGACAAGCCCGGTGGATATAGGAAATGGCAAGGACGTGTCGTGTTAATTGAGTAGCAATACAGTAAAACGTATAACGTCTCGCGTTAAATCCTATGACTTGTGTTCTGAATGCAGGTACATTAATATGATGCGACCTATATACACAGACCTATGATAAACATATAATAGAAAGTTATTCTTTATTATAGAACCTAAAATATAGAAATAACATTAAACGTGCCAGGTAGGCCTAATGTAATAACACATTATAAATGTAGTCTAAAAACCAGATTAACTCAATTAACAAACACAGAACAACTTTCTTCCAAATCCTGATATCTGAACTGTCTCTGGCATTGTGTGTGATATATATATTTTATTTGATTAATGCAGTAGGCTATTGCAAAGTGAACAAAAATAAAATACCACGCACGTGAACCTATTGTTCGTTTTAGGTTAGTTGTCGTTCAGAGGCAATCGCTCGCGCACCCGTGCCACCTTACAATATATAGGACATGGTTCAAAAATCAAAGTGTGCAGTTCAAAACTGAACCCGCGATATGGTGTAATTCCAGTTGGCCTATGCGTTTCATTTACCAATGTCTCAGCAATGAGGTTTAATATTTATTTTTAAGCAATTTATAATGTATAATTTTCAACCTTTTTTTTTTTTAAAACTGTACCCCTTCAGTCGAGAGGTTTCAGCTAAAGTACCCTTTACAATGTTCCCTCACCGAATGGTACCACTGTAGCAATGGCAGAATAGTCCGAATGGTACCACTGTAGCAATGGCAGAATAGTCCGAATGGTACCACTGTAGCAATGGCAGAATAGTCCGAATGGTACCACTGTAGCAATGGCAGAATAGTCCGAATGGTACCACTGTAGCAATGGCAGAATAGTCCGAATGGTACCACTGTAGCAATGGCAGAATAGTCCGAATGGTACCACTGTAGCAATGGCACAATAGTCCGATTAACGCATTTATTTATTATTTTTAATATATCATTTTTTTTACAACAGTCTGGGACTGACAAACTGCTGGTTTAAGACAGACACAGTAGGCTTCACTTTTGAAAACTTAATTACATGTCTTTGGATGCACACAAATGTTTATCACGTTAGGCCTACCATTCACTTCCTACCTCAGCATAATTAGGTGTGCCATTTAAAATGTTTACAATATCAAAAGCATTAACCTCAAGATAAAACTATAACAACTAACAATGATAACCCCTTTTTTTTTTAAATTAAAGCCAGCACAAAAAAAATCCAAAGGGACTCTATAACTTTCTGTCGCTTTGCACTTTCTGTAGACTCATGTTTTCTTCCTTCGTTTTTCTTATGCAAGAAATGTATCAATTTCATACGCCGAAAACATATTCAAACAGACGCTATTGCTAAATGGAGCCGCGGTAATACATATTACAAAAACCATCAAAGTATGAGTATTGTGATTAGGCTAGTATTTATGTTTACTGGAGCATTTATACGTCTAAAAAATACAGAAACACTCTGCTTCACTGATACGTCAAAGACCTTGTGCGGCACAGAGCGCTCTCCAAGCACACTCGCCAGACGCCTGCTTCCCCTATATATCAGAGTGGAAATCCACGCAGTCGAAATCGCGCATGCGTACAGTTGGAAAATGTGGACGTGACAGATTCTGTGTGTTATTTTTTTCCCATCTGCAGTTCACTTTGGGCTGCTAAACAAAGATTAAACAATAATACACAATGGTTTAGAGAATATATATGATGCCGTTAACAATCCATTCAAAATCATTATTTTCTTTACCTTTCATTTTTATTTGTGTGTTTTGAGTAGTAGACCCCTGGTCTATACCAAAGTGTTCATCATTTATATATGCATTTGCTGTATCACAGCAACATCATTAGCTGTATTAGATGCAACAATTTAAAGTATTTAAAAAAAAAATTTAATCACTTATGTCTTCCAAATATAGCCAACATGAGAGACCAGTGTCTGGACATTTAAAATATATCGGCTCTGCCTCGTGTTTAAATCAACAAGACATAAGGGCAAATAGCTAACCACAACACAGTTATACAATAGGTGGTGTACTAATAAAATACAATAATTGACATTTTTTTGAATGAAAGAAGTGTAAACATGGTCCGAAGTCGTAATAATTTCTCTAGCAGATTGCTGTCGCACGTTCAACCTCAATTGATGCAGTGGATAAAGCTGGTTTGGTCAGTCATAATAATACAATAAATGCAATAATCGTTCAGATCTGCAATTACACATAGCAAGAAATAGTTTTTGAAAATATACAAATACATTGTGTTATTACCAAATGTCGCTTAGTATTTATTTATTTATTTTTTCCAGTTCCAGTTCCCAGTAAGAGCGTCACCTCTATTATGATGAGCAAGGATGGTCTAATTGGTGGAATGGGAGTCAACACAAATGAAGTGTTTTGTTCTGTACCTGGTCGCCTGTCCCTTCTTAGTTCGACTTCCAAATACAAAGTGACCGTGGGCGAGGTTCAGAGACGACTCTCCCCTCCAGAATGTCTGAATGCATCCTTATTGGGTGGCGTTCTCAGGAGGTATGTTGGACTAACTATCTACATATCTAACGACAGACACACCATTGAATGGTTATGGTAACACAATTCATAAAGCTGGATTAATGAAACAATATAGTATGGGCCATATTCACCAAACATTTACCACAGGTTTCTAAAATGAAAAGAAAATCTTCAAATAAATAACACAGGAGGTTGATCTTCCTACAGACACCTATGTTGTCTCTTGCTAGTTCTGTAACATTAGCAATTTGCAATTGTGTTTTATTAAAACAAAATGCTCTAAACTTAGCAAGGGTGTTAAATGCGTTGTGAATATAGCATATGCGCCACACACACGCGCGCACACACACACACACACACACACACACACACACACACACACACACACACACACACACACACACACACACACACACACACACACACACATATATATATATCTAACAGTTCTGAGATGGCCAATTTCTTGTGCTATCAGTTTGTATGGTATTTATAATCTACTCGGCCTACTGATTCATTTCTTTTATTTTTCTTCTGTTTAGAGCAAAATCGAAAAACGGTGGGAGATCATTGAGAGAAAAGCTAGAAAAAATCGGTTTGAATTTACCCGCAGGCAGGCGCAAAGCTGCAAATGTCACGCTACTAACCTCACTAGTCGAAGGTAAGCAGAGCATTTAAGGGAAAAAGTTGACGACCGCATTATATATATATATATATATATATATATATATATATATATATATATATATATATATATATATATCCCTATGAAGAAATTGCAGAAGGTAACATCGTACCTTTTAATTTTTTTTAATTTTATTTATTTATTTTTACTGTTAAAGAAGAAAAAAACTATGCTCAGGAACCACTGCTGTAATTTTCAGCTTTAGTTTTTTTTTTTTTTTAACAATTACTTGCTACAGTTGTGAATGCATATCTTGGAAGTACACTGTTACATTATTATTATTATTATTATTATTATTATTATTATTATTATTATTATTATTATTATTATTATTATTATTAATAATAATAATAATAATAATAATAATAATAATAATAATAAATAGAGGGTCTGTGGTTCCAATTATTTTCATTAAATGCAGCTATTTGTGCTGCTATAAATATTCCAGGGTCCCTCAGGCTGAGCATTCCGGTTTTTTTTTTATTCCGAAGGGACCAACATATAATCTACTGGAATCCCCCTAGAGCTTGACTTTCTATAGCTACTGTGTCTTATTTCTGTGTTTAAAAATACATCAGTGGGAGTCTGATGACAAGAAACTCTGGAGGGTAGAAACCTAAAACCATGCTTACTGGAGGAATGACAATCATCATTATACTAGTTATTGTCGTGATTTATATATATATATATATATATATATATATATATATATATATATATATATATATATATATATATATATATATAATGAGTATATGGATGTAATTCCTATAAAAACTCAAGCAGTCAACTATTTTCTTTTATTTATTTTGTATTTATTTAATGTAATACTGGGACAGAACTTATTAAATCCATTTACATTTATAAAAATGCATGTCATACTCCATCTTTCTTTCATAGTTAGCATTTCCCAATGGCAAGCCTGCAGTTATAAAGGACGCGTCTAAAGGCTAGAAAGACCTGCATACATTTTGCATTTCTAAACTGTATAGCTCTCCTGGGAAAAAAAGTGGGACCTTTGAAATGTATGTTAAGAACGTTTGAAATGCAACACTGGAAGAAAGTGAATAATAAAGGCCTCGCTTTATGCAGTGCCACTGTATCACTCTATTTGTACATCATTTGATTTCCATGCGATTTTTATACCCAGAACCATTTAAAAGGCAGTGTTATATTAATGATGCTCTTTTCATCCCTAGTGATTATTCTTATTCTTCTTATTAGTCGTATTCTTATTAGTCTTATTATTATTATAAGTACAAAACACGCACTACTACGACTACTACAAATCATAATTTAATTTGTAAGAAATATCTTCTAAATGTGATTAATTTTATTTCCAGGGGAAGCGGTGCACTTAGCCAGGGATTTTGGCTATATGTGTGAAACTGAATTTCCAGCTAAAGCTGTATCGGAATACCTAAATAGACAACACACAGATCCCAATGAGCTGCATTCACGGAAAAACATGATCCTGGCAACAAAGTGAGTAGCATGCACTTTACTTTTTGTCAACGTTTATAATATGCAGTGCAGTGAAACCGTGTGAACTAGATACGAAAGGACCACACACTTTTAGATATAGATTGCACTGTTATTTAACCTATATATATATTACACCATTTAATTGTATACATATCAAACAGCTTAATACGAAATAACATTTGAAATCAAACCAATTATAATTAGATTGCTGTCAACACATTTTAAGTGTCACTTAAACAATTCATTTGTCGATCAGCTGTCACCAAGTACAGTGGAGAATTTGTGTCAAGTCGTGGCGTTACGCACTGAATTGAACATAACAACAGAACCCAGTGTTTCTTTTAATGATATGAATGTTAGAAAGTAATTCTACATACAATCAATTTGATACGTTTTAGGATTTACTGTGGATTGTGCACCGTGCATAACCACAACCCCCCCCCCCCCCCCAATCGTTTTGAATAGCTAGTGCTTTGTATGTCTATTTATTAGATTCAGGTTTTTTATTTATTGTTATTGCCATGCAGGGCATTTGATTGTAGACATGCTTTCAACGTTAGATGAGCTGAGTCCCGCAATATAGGTTCCAAGTATACCTTTACGTCCCCGTTATGTTCCCGTTATGTTCCCGTTACGTTCCCGTCTGCTCCATGAAACCTGTCTGTATAACTCGATGTCACCTCCTTATTCACATGTCCGATATCAAACTAAGGCGGCGCGTTTGGGTGACCTATGTGACTTTGCTTACGATGGAAACAAATGGCTGATTTCAGATCGGTTCCAACTCTTGTTACAGTAAAGACGGAAACCTAACATCAGTCACAAGATTACTAGCAGATTATTATTGCACATAAATAAATAAATAAATAAATAAATAGTCTGTTTCGTGTTCTGAATAGGGGGTTGACTATAGTTTCATCATCAAGTGTAGCATTGACACCCAGATGGCTTCGCACTTTGGTCCTATAAAGATTGTGTACAATTTAATTGCAAGTGATATCTGGAGGGTTGAATAGTTGGGTAAAATCACAAACGGTGCTAGCTTTAAAGTATCTTCTTCTTCTTCTTCTTCTTCTTCTTCTTCTTCTTCTTCTTCTTCTTCTTCTTCTTCTTCTTCTTCTTCTTCTTCATAGTCGCAGTCGTCGTAGTAGTATGGGATATCAGGCATCACAAAAAACAAACAAACAAAAAAAAAACCTTATGGTTATGAAGATTTTACCTAAGCTCTATGTAGAAATAAGGCTAGAACACGTGTGGCAGCTTTACTTTCAGACGTGCAGAGCACAAATATTTAGTCCTAAATATTTAGCACAGACATACACCTAAAATTGGTTACACAATACACAATATATTTTACTGTGTTATTCTGATAACTGACTGCGTTTTTTTAAGGAGCATACTTAATTATGAATGGAATATTCCCTCTTAGAGCTTACTTAAAACATATAATCAGTAGAGATAATTATGGATTATATTATCTAATATTTTAACCCCATAAATTGTGTGATTTAGAACGCTTTGGTTTTATACCTCATTCTATAGAACCTCATGTTGTTTAGTGTTCTGTATAAGGCCAAGACATGAGTGTAGGTATGTAAGTATCCTGTGTAAGGTCAATAGCCACTGCACCTCAATATTTTGTGGCACTGGTACAATTTTCAACATAGCTGTAAAGCCCCAAAGTGCAAATTCTACTACTGACAAATTAATTTGCAAAAAAATATAGATGGCTTAGAAAGCATTTGCTTAATTTTGCCTGGATGTTTTCTAGACATAATATGGATTTGATTGCACTTATTGATATTTTAAGGTTATATGGTACAGCCATTAACCTATTATTCCAATATCAAAGCTTCCCCTTATTGCACTATGATGATGATTACAACACATGTTTGCAGGTATCTTTCCATTTCCCCATAAAACCGTTAACCCCTCTTGTCTAATAAAACCCACAAACCAGAAAACATTCAATATACTGTACCTGCAAACAGGTACTATACTTATGTATGAGTAATTGTGATTTTTAAATGAAACTACATTTTTTTGTAATGAAGATTTTGCTCATATATTAACAAAGCAAGACATGAAATAGAATTCATTCAAAACAACTCCAGAAATGAAGAAACATGAATATTGGGTTTGCATTAGAAGGATAAAATGAATGATAAGTGGAAACAGATGGGTTTTGTACATTGTAGTTTGATGTTTGTGAAACTTGATACAAAGGTAGATCTTATATAGGGTAGAGGCAAACATCAGAAACTGAAAAATACATTACATGTTAAGGTAAAGGTTTCTGTGAGTATAGTGGTAAACAGAAATGTGGTAAATAAAACAAACACATAAATTAGTCCTTGAAAATACCACCAGAAACTGTTTCAGCATTGTTGCAATGTAACAGAAACATTTTTTTTATGTGGAGTATGTTTTTAGCATTGATTCTTTCAACCAGTTCAACCAGTTTTATAGTTCTGCACATCTGATTTGTGTTATCTGACAGTAATTATTTTCATTTTCTTCCTCCCCAGGCAACTTTGTAAGGAATTTACAGACCTCCTGGCTCAGGACAGGACGCCCTTGGGCAACAGCAGACCAAGCCCCATTTTGGAACCGGGCATCCAAAGCTGTTTATCTCATTTTAGCCTCATCACTCATGGCTTCGGGTCTCCTGCCATCTGTGCTGCCCTCACTGCCCTCCAAAACTACCTGACGGAGGCCCTGAAAGGACTGGACAAGATGTTTTTAAACAACAACACCTCAAACAGGCACACATCAGGGGAAGGACCTGGCTCCAAGTCTGGAGATAAAGAAGATAAACACAGGAAATAAAAGAAAAATCCAAATCATTTATATTCTAGCTTTAAAATATTGCAAATACTTGGAAATGGAACAATTTCAAGGAGGAAGAAAAAAGGAAGAAGAAACAGGCACACTAGAGAACGACACCGTGGGTCAACATCGGTAGCAAAGGATTTCTTTTTCACCTTATATTTTTAGAAAGACGTTTAGCTGATGAGTCAAACACTCCACATTGTGACTTTGCCAATATATAAATATCTATTCTTTTGTATTCCTGGGATTCATTTCACCCATTCTTCTTGCAGTTTTGATTTTACACCGTGCTGAAGATTTTTCCCCTCGACCTTTGACATGTGCTACGTTCCTGATGTATCCTATTGTTCTTTCCCTCGAGCCATATAGCCTATGGATGTCTCACCTGTTCAAGACTATATTTTCTTTGAATTTGTGGGGCACAGATTTCAAAGGGGTACAACACTGTCCATTGCCACATAATGGTTTTTCACCTTTTTTGTTTAATTAATTGCCTTGGACAAACAAGGGTACATTTAATTCAGGTATCAGTACTGTGCTGAATGTATGTGTGCGTTCTCCTGAAATCAACATTGTACTGGTGATATCATGGCATTTTATCTGATACTTAACCTACAGTACAGTTGGCCAAAAATTAAAAAAAACAACAACTGAGATACCCATAACAAAAATGGTCCTGATTATTCAAATTTTGGGATGAGACAGCACTTGATTAAAACAGCTTTGTAAAGTAAATAGAGCGTACACTTTGTGATATCGAAGAAAATATTATATATTTAATGTAAACTTGCTTGAATTCATCATCGACTGATTACGCTATGGCACCTTTTGTTTTTATTTTAATGATATCATGAAAAAAGGAAAAAAACGTGTGACTTTCCTTTATTGGTGATATCATCTTTAGAATAGGTCACAGCCTGATATCAGTTGATATGACCCCCTAAAATAATTTTGTGGATAACTGATAATGAAAGGCTCCATATATTTTGGCATACTTGTGTACAGTGTTAGTGGTTAAGAGACCTTCCATGAATAGATTACATTCCATTGTCGTCTATATCAACAACCATATTCACGTAAGCCTATATTATAATATTTAAAAAAGTGTACAATAATATTAATAATAACTACAACAACAACAACAACAACAACAACAACAACAACAACAACAACAACAATAATAATAATAATAATAATAATAATAATAATAATAATAATAATAATAATAATAAGTCCCATTTGAGGTTTTCATCTGTTGAGTAGAACTTGACAGACCTCATCCATCCCTGTATGGTTTCAATAGAATGCATTCATATAAAAATGTACAATAAAGGCCTAGTAGATATTTAGATTTAACACAGACCATTAAGCAACATAAATTATATGTTAGGTTTATCATAGCTCTCCAAGTTGTCCACCTAAATCAGATTAGACCTATGTAAGATTAACCATCTTTAATCTGGGAAAAGGTACTGTTTAATCCAAGTACATTTGTTTATTCTTTTTGTCAACAAAATGTTATTAACTATTTAAAATTATATAATACTTTAAAAACACTGAAGTTCATATTAGAATTTAGGACTCCCACTGAATGTCATTTGGAGTCATTCCAACATGCCCTTTGTTAAGGTCATTACAAATACGGTTTACAGGAAAACTGTGAATGGCTCAAACTGCTACGCAATGGGAGTTTTGATTAATTCCCTGTAGTGTCAGAAACTTAGTTGGACGGATTCATAAACAAAAGGCTTCAGGTGTAGATTTGTTATTTTGTGCCCTAGCAGATAAACTTATAAACATCTCGTGCTATCATACATTTTTAAACTGACATTTTCAGTTATGATTTTTATGGTCATTCTTGTCTATGCACGTTAAATTGCTTTTTAAAAGTTGGCACTTACCCTTTCTTCACTCAAATATATAATTAAAAGATTAGGTAAATTACTGTGGAATCAAATCGAAACAAAACTTCAGCTGGCATTCCCTCTGTCACTACACATAGGTGTATGACTGGGCTAGCAAATTTCCTTTTTCTGAAAGAAGAATTTATGCACCTAACCGAATAAATTATACATAAGAATAATCGTGTAATGCTCGTGACTCTTCCTCCAAACATAATTATACAGATGAACTATAATCCATTTAAGTATCATAAGATTAGTGCAGTGTTTGATCTGATAGAAATTGGTGGCAATCATCCTTTCAAGTGTTTCACCAAATCTATATAGCCCAGGTTAGTGGGTGGGGGTTTCAGCAAGCAATGTAAATACATTGAATTGCTAATGGAGAACCGGGGCTATAGTTTCCAAATATAATTTATATACCCTTGTGTAAAATATTGACAGACAAGTCTAATGTCTCATAAACAGGGTGTTATGTGTTATTTGCAATTGGGTTTAAAAGATAAAGGTATCTGTCAAAATGAGGTTAACCTGATCTGTTTGTGCCAAAGTCATGTTGTTTGCCAATGCTAAGTTTCTAGATTATTATTATTATTTGTAGTATTTTTTTTTTTTAATAATTCCTGTCATGTTGAAAGAAAATGTTTTACCAACTTGTTGTTTATGAGTAGAATGTATTCTTGTCTGATCATACACTTTTCTCATGTAGGCTAGATTTTTTTTTAATAGCCTAATACTCAGTGCCCATTGGAACATTTATACCTGGAAACATACAGACATAGTCATCGATAATCAACTGTTGTACTCAGATTGCCCATCCAGAAATGCAAAAATGTTACATGTTTCTACCTGATTTGTTTACATATTTTGGAAGGAAATGTAATATTATTTAAACAACTGCAAACTGTACACTTTTTTTGTTTAATTACTAATCCCTTCACAACATGGCAGAATATATTGATCAATTTCGTGACCTATAGTGATAATCAATATCTGTCTATTCCAATCTACAATGGGAATAACTTTAGGGAGTGGAGGGGAGGGGAGGGGAGGGGAGGGGAGGGAGGGGATGGAGGGAGGGAGGGGGGGGGGGGGTGTTAGTGTTCATGTCTGTATATATTTATTTATGCTTAATTTAATGGGAATTTGTAAATATGGTGAGCAAGTAGCTTGGGTTATTTATCTGTGAGTATACCTCTGTGAGTGGGTGAAAAAGCTTGACTTTAGATAGCATCTTATATGATTTGTTTTTCTGTTCTAGAGACCATTTGTTATGGTGATGGGTAGAAATCGGTTCTTGTCCAGTGATGATCTCATTTATATAAACAATAAACTTTGTGTTTTGTTGTATTTTATTCTCCTTTTTCGAATGTGGTGTCACCTTATTTTAAGAAATCACTGACATGATGATCTATTACAAAGACGAAATCCTCTTTTAAGGTTGCAAGTATAGTAAATATACGACTTTAACCATGTAATGCTAAACAGTACCGGTCAGCATGTTGCATTTATTTTAATTAATACATTGATCGTAATCGACATCTTCTCTCGAGCAGACAATGGTTTGTAAAACGGAGTGAATACGATTACAGAATCCTATATAATATAAAGGCGGACTTAGTTGCTAACTTCATCTTGCCAGAACACGTCAAAATGTATGGTATTTAAACCGACTTTGCTTTCTGCGTTGTGTGATCAGTTTAGGCAGGAAAGATCTATGCAAGACCCTTTCATCCCAGATTTAAACGGTTTAAAATATTTAGAGTATTCGAGAACTTGGGTTAATTGACTGTGCCTAGGATAAATGTCCCGCAGTATTCGGTTAAAGCCAAAAGAAGACACGTTGCTAACAGCTGATGCCATACATTCTGATAATGACACGTCTTTGTGAGAGATTTTCAGATATCTGGAATATGTTCTGACAAACAGAGTTCTTTTCAGAAGGATAATATAGGCCTATTTAAATATGCATGAGCTAACCCAATAGGATAAAACAGGCCTACACGGATTCATATAACGAAACAAAAAACAGTACAATTGTCTTCTTTTTTCGGGAACGAAGATGTGTAGACGAATTCGACCAAATGTTATTGTTATCAAAGCTCTCTTAAGTAATCTTTCGACTTTCCTAATATTTAATATTTTAATTTTTTCCAAGGTTACAAGAGCTATAACTGGTTGTGGTTGTGGTTGTTGTTGCTGTTGTTGTTGTTGTTATTATTATTATTATTATTATTATTATTATTATTATTATTATTATTATTATTATTATTATTATTATTAGTAGTAGTAGTAGTAGTAGTAGTAGTAGTAGTAGTCGTATTAGTATTAGTCTTAGTATACATTGTTATGCTTAGGCCCTAATGGATGCCCGGCTAGTGTAGGCTATAGCCCATTTTAAAAATAAACACATTAATAAATAAATCATAGTGGCCTATCCATCTAAGTTTCCATCAAAACTATGTTATGTAATGTAAACAAATTTAACAGGATATGTGGGCAAGCTATGCGGGCAGCAGTGTGGAGTAGTGGTTAGGGCTCTGGACTCTTGGGTTCAATCCCAGGTGGGGGACGCTGCTACTGTTGTACCCTTGAGCAAGGTACTTTACCTAGACTGCTCCAGTAAAAACCCACTTGTATATAAAAATAATGTGATATCTTATAACACTTGTAAGTCGCCCTGTATAAGGGCGTCTGCTAATAAATAAATATTTAATGTTTAAATATTGTATGGATAATTATGGTGCATCGTGTTTGCTTCCCTTCGATTTAAGTACAACTGAGCGTAACGAAACAAACAAACAAAAATATATATTAAAAAAAGAAAAGGATATATATATATATATATATATATATATATATATATATATATATATATATATATATATATATATATATATATAACACATAGCATACGCCTTATAATTCAAATAATTAAGAAATAAACCCAATTGTATGGGAACGGTTTTACACGCCTCTTTGTTTATTTTATTTGTTTGCAAATATACTTGAGCCGCACAAAAAAAAATGTAATTGTGTTACAAAAATAAACATCACAGTAGTCCTGTAGAAGCGTAAAATCTGTTGCGTACCGTTATTTGTAATTATTTATAGTGTACATCTATGAATCAGGTTAATATCATTTTTATTTCTTTTTTTAAACAAAAAATCTAAACAGAATGTCTCCAACAAAAGTCATTCGTGAATGAAGTATTTCAAAGCTATAACTACGTGTGAAACGGTTGGTTCGACGAGGTTCGTTTAATTTGAATCTTTTGAGCACTAAAGAATGAACATTCTCTCTTATTAAATAGTTTGTCCTTCATGGCTCCCAGTTTAAGAACAGACTCCCTTTGCATTCTGTCAAGCAATTTGGCTGTAAAATGGTTATCCAGCCCAGCAGACAGCCAAGTGCCGTTTGAAAGTAATTCCTGCCCCGGGCGTTTAGCCATGGGCAAGGCAAGCGTGCTCCCTAACTGATCAACCTGGATATTTCATTATTCATTAATTTACTGTTTAACAAATCCCACTCATTATCAGAGGTAACGCTTGGCAGAGCCCAACAAACAGTAGCAGTTGGTGTCAGGCGTGGAGAATTGGCCTATTTGATCCTGGGCTGTTTTTTATTCAACATCACTAACTGAGAAAGAGGTCTATGAATAATAAAGAGGCAAAACATGTTTGAACTGAAAACCATGACGCTGCCTTGACAAAACATTATTCATATTATGAAAGGAAAAGCACTTTGTGTCTTTCTTTCTTCCGCTTTTATGTATTGCTGTGAGGATAGACTTTAGCCAACAGGGATTATGTTCCAAAATAAGAATATTTGAAAAGTAAATCTGTCATTTCATATCTATACATGAAAACTATTCATGGTAGGAAAGTAACATAATAAAAAATAAAAAGTGGTACTATACATTCAACCGTATACTACTACGACTACGACTATTATACTACTACTACCACTACTACTAACAACAACAACAACAATAATAATAATAATAATAATAATAATAATAATAATAATAATAATAATAATAATAATAATAATACATGTATTTTAAAGACACATTTGGTCTCTATTAGAAAGCTCTTTCAAGTTTCTATAACTTATTGCCCCCAGTCAATGTCCCTGTGTGTTGAAGAAACTGGACTTTGTTTATCGATGTGTCGATATTGGCCCTGTTCGTGTAATTGTCTTGTTTATTTTTCCATTACTCTGCACAGGAAAAGCGATTGTTTTCCACACCTTTGTCTGGTTGTAATATCGACTAGAACAATAACAAACTCACTCCTGTTTTTGGAATACATAATGACAGTTTGCACTGTCGATGTTAACCCTGTCTCTAAACTACTCTTAAAGAAAAAAAGAAAACAAATCTGCAGTTCCCATCTGGGTATTTTTATTTTTATTTTTTACATTTCTTTCTCTGTAGTGTTCTGAAATAAGTGCTGTGTTAAATGCAATATATCCTCATGCTCTTAGCTAGCGATTGCTGCTGTAATGTTCTTTAGGATTAGCCTTCTACAACCTGTAGTACCAGGAGATGTTGCACTGGAAGGAAACCCGATATTTAAACTTGTATTTTCACTGGATAATCTTTCGAGGCGGTCCACAGGTTAAAACGACCTAATCGTTAAACAACAAGACGGAAAATGCGTTTTGTTGTAATCGTACACACTTAGATCAATATGTATCACTGTATTCTCTTTTGGACCTTGAGTAGTAATCCTGTAATGCTTTACCTGTATTTTGTATGATATATTTTTTAAAAACAAAAAACACCATAGAGATACCATCTCAGATACAAAAAAAAAAAGCCTCCAGATTTCTTCCACTCTACTGGAGGAGAGGGACGCACAATACTATAAATACTGTAAACTTGCCCAAGGTCATAAACTGAGTCACATGCCAATTATTTGAACCATGCGGCCGTTACCATTAGAATACACTACATATTAATACCACAACAGATTGATCTGGCATCGCTGAATATTGAACTATTCTAAATAAAGTCAGTCAGATTCTTTGGAGAATAATTTAACAACTGACAAACAATTTAAAACACTAAGATATGTTTAAAATACGTTGTATAATAACGGGTTAATTATTACATCTGCGTAGTGCCCTATCGTTATAATAGATATATTGACAATTAAGTTTTGTAACATTATAATTTAGACAGCTACATCAGTGTTGATTATCAGAATATGTTCATGTTAATCTAAAATATAATATTTGATTTAAACGGCATTCATATAATTGTCTTCACGGTGACTTTTTATTATGTTACATTTCCCATCTCTCCTACTGAAGTGTAGTGTTTAAAATATCTATTAAAATTATTACTATCCCATGAAGGGAACATAGCAAAGGGTGGCATATACTAAATTAACATCGGTTAAAAAAGCTAAATAGGACTGTATTGCATGGCGTAGCTAATGGCAACATGTTAATCAAGTTTCTAATTGTGTTTTTTTTTTTTTCAGAGCAATGAAAAATGCCACATGTGGTTTACATTTTCCTACCAGAAGTACTTAACAAAAAACAGACACATTAAAGGAAACGTTTAAAAAGACAATATTTACATACTTACGTTTCAATCACACATGTATATACATTCGTTTTCATTGTTTTTATACTTTAAAAATAGGGTAGGAGGAAAAAAAAAGTTGTTTTACTGTTGGTAGTGGTGTGTGATGTTTTCTGATGTAAACTATTAATCTTTAGCACAGAAAACATAAAACATAAAAACAGCCTCTTCACAATACCTTTTGAAATCGCTCATACATATATATCTTAAATCTGACCGGTAGACACGGACCGGGATGACGTCAATTGGAATGGTTTTATGTGTTATGCTTTGACTTTGTATTGCTGTTTCTATGATTGTTTTAACTAATGTTGTCTCTTTTTGTCATTGATTTTATAATTTTATAATAGATCTCAAGGGTTCGATCCTGGTTAAGTAAATACATTTGAGTTTGAAATTTGAATGTGGATAACACGGTAAAATAAATAAATAAATAAATAAATAAATAAATAAATAAATAAATAAATAAATAAGTCTTTATGAAAATACTTAAACCCTCACCAAACAGCGGCATGGATATTCAACATCAGAAATATGATGGTTACTTGATAGTTTCTGACCTTCTGGCTGAACTATAAGTCGCACATGCATTTCATTTCCCTAGAAGCAGACACAAACCATTAATTGAATCCTAATGTGACCAGAACAATCCTGTTGCGCACATAATATTAGCCCAACAACAAACTTTTTTTTCTCCCAAATTAGACATAAATGAATGTTACTTTGCTTTTACACCATATTATAAATACCTTTTTTAAATGTATCAAAAAAAAAAGTTGAATAATAATAATAATAATAATAATAATAATAATAATAATAATAATAATAATAATAATGCTTAATTTAATTGCCAAACATAACATATTATAAATATTAGCAATGTAGTCCTATTGCTGGTACGTTTTTATTGTAGGATATTTTGCAAATGTAAATGACACAGAAAACATTGGGTCTAGATGATTTAATTCAAACATAAACCAACAATTTTTATTAACACAGATACCAGAACAATTAAAAGTTACAAGGCATACATCCAAAAATTAAAAACTGACTGTCCATTGCCAAATGCCACCCCCTCCATTAGAACAGGTAATTCAGATGTCAACTAAAATGGTTAACACCGTTCTCAATGCAGGAAACAGTAAGTGCGCCCTCGGGTCTATTTTAATTATCGATGCCATGATTGACCTAAACGACGATACCCCAAACTTGGAAATCTACTCTATACCCTTGCGTTTGTTATTGTATTAGATGATGCTAATAAGAGGGTCAAATAATTCACCCCTGAGGGGTAAACATCTTTGGGGATAATCGCGTTAAATAGCATTATCATTTTAAATCAGCTCGTTAGATCTTCAAACCAGACTTTCAGCTTGAGGACCGAATGTTCATTTCATTAATTTGCCAATTCTTTTTTTAAAACAACAAGCTGACAGTACTGCCCAAATACTTGTTATTAAAGAGGAATTCAGGGGTCGCTTAACACTGTGGCTTGTAGGGGTTGCTTTTTAACCTAAAAAACTAATACCATAAAGAAAACATTGTAAAGGCTATACACTTTATATTTACTATGGATTCAGACAAAACAGGTGGATAACATTACATTCTGCATTCTTCTTCATGGAAATTAAACTCCAGTGCCCTTGAGTGAAATATTCCTGTCTTGTATCCCCCCTCCAATTCTGCAGCATCTTTACTCTCTCTGTAAAGGCTCACAATTCTTGCAGGTTTCTGAAAGCACATGAGCCTACATTATTACAATGATATAGTGGCTTGTTGCAATTATAGTCCAGTAAGTGTGAATGTCTTACTGTAGCTGAAAAAAATGGTAATTTATTTTGGTGTATATTCAAACAGATGTTAAACAGTTTGTTTATTTATACATGTTTACTTGGCAGTATACAATTATTATTATTATTATTATTATTATTATTATTATTATTATTATTATTATTATTATTATTATTATTTTTATTCACATTGCTAGTGCAACTTGGTCTTTAACACTGTTATTATTGCCTTATAAAATAACCTTGCACTATACCTTCAACGCCAAATCGTGCAAGTTCATTGTTGATAAGATTCAACACAAGCATCTCTTTTTTCTTTTTAATTTAGTAGTCACCAAATTAAATTTATAATTAAAATTTAAGAACATAAGAACATAAGAAAGTTTACAGACGAGAGGAGGCCATTCAGCCCATCTTGCTCGTTTGGTTGTTAGTAGCTTATTGATCCCAGAATCTCATCAAGCAGCTTCTTGAAGGATCTCAGGGTGTCGGCTTCAACAACATTACTGGGGAGTTGGTTCCAGACCCTCACAATTCTCTGTGTAAAAAAGTGCCTCCTATTTTCTGTTCTGAATGCCCCTTTATCTAATCTCCATTCGTGACCCCTGGTCCTTGTTTCTTTTTTCAGGTCAAAAAAGTCCCCTGGGTCGACATTGTCTGTACCTTTTAGGATTTTGAATGCTAAAAGATGCATGTATCTATCTACTCTTCAGTTTGGGAGGAGGGGCATGGACCAATCTCCACGGCACCAATTGAATAATTCAATTTACACGTCAGCAATTAATACCTGCAAGCATTATAAATACCCTCTCCACTTACCCCTCGTATGTGTTTAGATTCATTCGTTCTCGCACAGTCATGGAGAACATTCTGGATTACTGCATTTCGTCAGACGATGAATTGTTTGCTTTCTCCCCGGAACAGAAATCCCTTCCTTCGGTTCAACCAGCTCCTCCTGTGTCAGATGTATCTATTCAAAGGCAACTGTGATCTATAGTTTTTCCAACTCCAGCCTTTTCAGCCCAGATGTCCGCCTCTCCATCTCCTTCATCGGATCCCTCGCCTGCTCTCTGCCGCAGCTGCAGATCAGCACAACATTACGGTCACTCTCCCGCCTGTCTACTAGAGCGGCTCCAGCTTCAGACATCAAAAACTGGACAATCCCAAAACTTCAACAGTTTCTCCGCAATCACAATATTCCATTCAACACATAAGGAACAACTGTTTAACATGTATCTATCTACTCTTAAGGTTTCCCCTCGTCACAGGCGTTATAACAAAACCTCGGATCGTCACTTTCCAGTCCCCTCCGCACGCTGTGTCCAGCAGGCCCCCATAACTGCACCCTCCTCTTACCCTCCCTCAGCAGTTGGAGCCCCAGTTTCCCCCAGCTGTCCAGTTTCTCAATAACCACGCTTTACTTCCTCATTCAGCAATTTCTGGTTTTTCCTCCAAAAAGTGTGCCGTCAGCCGACTGCTTTTTTCACTCTGCAGGCCCGCCATGCAGCCAACCCAGAGCTACAACGTCGGAGGACAACATAGCTCTGGGCAGCTTACAGGCAAGCCCGCAGGCGTCCGGCCAGTCTACAGGGGTGGCTCGGCCAATTGTGTACCGGTCCCTGGGAACTCCTGTCCACGGTCAGCAGTGGAATAGCCTGGACTCGAACCAGCGACCTGCAGACTATAGGGTGCATCCTGCACTCCACGTGGAGTGCCTTTACTGGATGCACCACTTGGGAGCCCCAACACAAGCATCCATTTACCAAGATTTCAGTGCATGTTGGTTGGCTGCAAATAACCTAAAGTCCAGGAGACAACAAAATAAATTTGGATCCTTTTGGTTCCCGTGTCTCATCCAGTAAAGGGACATCTTTGAGTGCAGGGTGAGTCATACAATCAGGTGCTCATTGGGACAGCATTATGGAGTAGTGGTTAGGGCTCTGGAATCTTGATTGGAGGGTTGTGGGTTCAATCCCAGGTGGGTACTTTACCTAGATTGTTCCAGTAAAAACCCAACTGTATAAATGCGTAATTTTATGTACAAATAATGTGATATCTTGTAACAATTGTAAGTCTTCCTGGATAAGGGCGTCTGCTAAGAAATAAATAATAATAATAAATCCTATTCATGCTGAGTTGGTTGGCTTGTTCACTATTTTTAACCTATTACATTTTTTATCAGTTTTTAACAAATGAAGAACTTTAAATAAGCAGAAGATCTTATTTTTCATGACAATATCCACCATAACTTTTGATCTTAGCACTTTAATCTATAGAGGCGATCGCTACCTATTACACGTCATGAACCACTTAACTGAATAAAATGTCAATCGTTGCCATGTTATAATGCAGCAACATTTTTAAAAGCCTGATGTAGAGGAAAAGGCTTGAAGAGGGACATTTACTATCTGAAGATGCCTGCAGAATTTTCAATCCATGTTTCAAATTATACAAAAAAGTAAATGTAACCCAACTTCAGATGATCACTGGGTGTGATATGCCAGTGAACAAGAAGGTAATGATGCACAGATGCATACGGGAATAGCAGATCCATCAAGATAAGTGAAAACTCAGTGAGAGTGGGCAGGGATGCAAAACGTTTGCCCATAGCTGTAGCATTGTGCTTTAGGAAATAAAAGTTTGGCACACCTCATTCATGCCAAGTTCAAAGCAATCTGAAGTAACAAAAATAAGCATCTGTTCATACATTTCATAGCGGTTTTAGTTCACTGCTGTGTTTACATACTTCTGTGTTGTTTACAGTATTAGAAAATCTCATAAAAATACTGCTGTTATTTAAATTTGTTAACACTTTACCACATCTAAAAAACGCATGCACTTTTTTGTATTCTAAAATCCCTAGGGATTTAACCAATTTGATTTGTAAACAAAATGTGCATTTAGTTTAAAGAAAAAGACTAAGTCTACCAGCCTGTCTGTTTTTATATTTAAATAAAACAAAATAACCTACATACAGTCATGATATTAATCAATTGGTTTAATGTTTTTTGTCTAGTTATGGTGATGATGATGATGATTATTATTATTATTATTATTATTATTATTATTATTATTATTTATACTTCCATGTTAACTGCATATTATGCTTTCCTTATAATGTCATTTCAAAATGTATGTTATTGTTAAAATGTTAAAACTCTAGGTTATTATTAAAAACCTTCAAAAACTTTATTTTAATGAGTGAGGAAAGATAATATGATAATGACAGGTTGCAATATGCTAAAAATATGTGTTTAATATCATCAGCCCTATATTCTTAGTGATGCAGATGCTCTTCTCATCCACAAGAACTAAAAAGATGTGTATAAATTGTAGATCCTAGTAATGTCATTACACTTTGGGTGGTGGTATTACAAAATATATCATTATTATTTGTTCTTAAAAACATTTAAAAAATCCTACTTATTTTTATGTCATTTCTGATAACAGGATATAAAAGGATATGTTTTTTTCAATGAAGAATGTATAGGGGTACTCCACTGAATGCAGATTAGTGTCCTCACAATGAGAAAGGGCCAGAGGGTTAATGAAACCTGTGAACCCTGTGCATCTCAGTTGACTTGACTAGCAGGAGAGCCAAGGTGGGAGTTCAGTGGATCAGACCCTTGAGTCTTACAAATAACTGAAGGGATAATCAGATATCCCTGGATATATGAACCCAGCAAAGCTGCAAAGTCCTGGGAGGAACGTGGGTTTTAAAATAAACTTGACAGTGCACTGTGAATAGTAGGTAAATCACACACCAAGTGAAACGCTAATGTACTCACCACACTCCTGCAATTGATTTTTCAGAATTGAAAACAGTTGTGTACAGTACACGTACAGTGTTTAATTGACATGCTTATAAAATGGGTTCACCATTCTTCTTTTTGATGTTTTTTTAGGGGCTCACAAATACCTTAAAAAAAAACACTCTCCATTGAGAGTCCGTATTTGACTGCTGTTCTTCATTAGAACACAATGAAATCTGTTAATCATACAACAGGTTTTGTCACTTTCACTTTATCGTTTCTGATGAGCTGAGCTGACGAGACACCGTGATTGAGTGGGGTGGAGATAGATAATATTATCCTAAAGTCAACAATTGGAAAGCTCCAGGTATGACTAACTTTCATTTGCTGTGATTTTCCTTAGTTTGAAAAGCTTTAGCTTGGCAGCTGACCAAACATTGAAAGTTATTGTATTAAGCACTATTTTTATTGTACGCAGTAATGTTAATAAGTGGGTCAATAGTCATGCCTGGGGTGGGGTGGGGTGGGGTGGGGATTACCAGCAGGACTAAAATAGAATGGAGAGGTGTGTTTTCACGTCTGTTTAGCTCTGTTTAGTTCATTAAAATAGACCCCATTGTGCTGTGAGATAGAATCCTTCTTTGAAATGATAAACACAGCAGTTTACCAGGATGCTTCTTGCTGCTGAGAAATCTTTCCAAATTAAAACAACAAATCTATAGTGTATCAAGAATTTATATATTGGCTGGCTTTATTTTAGAATAGAGAATTAATATTACTCAATTTAAGTATTGTATTTGTGTCTTTGTTAAGAATTCAAGACTCTTAATGGGAACTTGATTTATAATTTGTTATACTGTAAAAAATAACTTCATTTGTAAAACTTCAGCTTTGTATGCGATATGCAGGTTCAGAGGGCATTGGAGATTATATTGACAACCCACATTAGCTTTCTCCACTCAGAACTCTTCTCAGATATGTTGTAATAGTGTTATCACTTCTGGTAATGACCTTTACTTTCATTAGCACCCTTCAGTGTGGTGTGCATAACTCCCATCACGGTCATCTACCAGCCTTCATCAATGAACACTATTGCTTAATTATAAAATTACTTGGAAATGTCCTTCACCCTGATTGGCTGCTAACATTCCAATGTTATATAGTTAACAGAGTACAACCAACAGTTTGAAGCTCATTTCATTCTAGTCAGGAAAATCACAGTTCCAAAACAATAATGATCCATTTTATAAGCTCAATACCCCACCTGAGGTGTGGGCTGTATCAGTACTGTAACCCACGCCTTCCTGTGTGATATTGCTTACTTATAATAACAGTATTACAACCAACAGTTCCAGTATGACAAGTGTACAGTGGGCTGTAGGTAAGTATGAGACATTTGTGTGTCATTTTCTGGCACATTGCCAAGGGCATTGAAATAGAGTAAATATATAAAGAGACTAGTCTTCTGTGTTGTTTTATCACAGAAAGAAATACAGGTATGCGATAAGAGCAATTTTCTGGATTAACAATACAATAAAGTAGGGTTGTTTTGTAAAGCCACTACTCCATTTTATGTGAAATCTGCCTTACTGTATGTCTATCAAAATTAAGAACAGAGAATTTTGTCTGGAAAAAATTTACAGAACATACTGACAAAAACAATGGATAATAACAAATACATTAAAATCAATGCTAATCCATAAACCACAAAAGAGGCTCTCCTGATTTTGAGCAGGTAGTGTAAAAGGTAGCGTAAACCAATTACAAATCTTAAAGTGGTCTTTTAAAGGATGCCATTTTTAAACACAATTGTTTTTAAAGAACTGAATGCAATTGATCCTAGTTCTAAAGAACATCTCCAAAATGAGAACAAAACATCAGCTGCATCAGTGGTTAAACTGTACCAGTATTTGTGTGTGCAGGGCTTACAGGCACAGTTCATAAATTGTAATTTTGAGTCTGCATCATTTAGCCGTTCCTTCAGTGACTTGGTTGAGGAGGCAGGGCTATGTGCTGTTCTGAGGCCATCTCCCTGCTGGGTTCGTTTAGGATAAAACCCAGGCTGTCCTGCATTCAAATGGAGACTCACACAGTAGGGGTGATTGGACTTTCTGTGCCCCAGGCATAACATATGCTTCTTCCCATCACTTTAATAGGAATTAGTTCTGCAGACAGCCCTAGTCAGACGTACATTATTCACCATCACTTGGATGCAGATAAAAATAAAGTTAAAAATAATTATTTTCTCTTTCATCTAACTTGAAATCTGTTTAAATTACAATTACATATTGTACATGCATTCATACCCATAAAGTATGAGAAAAGATTGACGGTTATACATCTTCCAGTATAGAGTACATAAACTTTACTACTATTGTACAGTATGTAAGTGAAATGTATACATAATGATATATAAATATAACTGCTACTCCTACTACTAATAATACTGTTATTTCATATGCTATTCTTCTTCTTAGTAATAGTAGTCCTATTAAAAATCTGTATGAGGGACTACACTACCTGTCACGTGACAGCTGGAGAAAAATTATATTTAGAACGCTCAAAAAGAGGGTGCTAACAAGGATGACTATTTTGCTAGTACGATTGAAAATGACTGTAAATTAAATATTTATTTGTAAAAATAAACCAAAAGGGATGCTACAGAGCACTCAAGTGGACTGTATGGGTGTGCACTAAAAGAAACCGAGATTAGTTTTAACTAATTAGTTTAAACAAATTAAAAATGAAGGCCCTGAACATGGCTTCTCAGTCGAAGAGATTTTTTTTGTAAATCTATGCATTTTGCTACTGTGTAGATTGTAAGTGTATATAGCACTATGACAGGGCAGGAGCCCTGCACATGACGAGGGGTTGTTGTGTAAATGTACATTGTAAATAGTGTGCATTTATTGTAATGAATTCATGATGTACCTAATGCTCCTAGGAGAGCCTGCCTGTTATGTGTGATTGCCAGGTGTGGAATCTAATCAGCAGGTAGGTGTGTTCCAGCGGGGCGTCAGGTATAAAAAGGTTCCATGTATTCACCTTAGGGCTGCTGCAAAACCAAAGCCAACTGGGCTAAAGATGCTGAAATTCGTCGGTGTGTGTGTGTGTGCGGGTGTGTGTGTGTGAGTGAGAGAGAACCAGATCCAGGGTTGGATACCTAAGAGTGAGTAAGCAAGTTGAAACCACCGATAGCCGGGCAAGTAGCCAGAGTTTGTTTATTATTCAACAGAGAAGATTAGTTCAGATATTGTAGATCCCACCAAAGTTTTTGTACACTGTGTTGTATGTACTCCGTGTGCTACCATTGCTGGTAGTGTCACGTGAGCTGCTCAGTGTGTTGATATGTAAATAAATCCTGTTCACCTGCGGGGGTATCAACTTCAACCTCTGTCTTGATCTCCTGCCTGTCACTCAGCAGCAAATGCACACACTCACACGGCAGACAGCTACCCTGTCACAAGCATTAATACAATAAACAAGGGATTTAGAGGACAAACCTAATAAAAGCTGAATCTCAAAACAATAATTGTGTGAATATAGTAATTGTTACAGCTGTGTATAATGGTATTTAAAACAGGATTAATTTATCCGCCTTTTTACATCTCCGCCCTTAGTCTGGTCCCTCCGCAGTCGGATATGCGACGGACTACTGTATTATACAATTTACTGTTTTTCAGGTAAGCATTTCAATATTTTAGGAACATTTGTTGTATAATATTTGTTTCCACTTTAATAAACATTATATTTAATAGTAAAATATCTTGAAATACCTATTTTTAGACAGTCAAATGCTATGAAATAAGCAATTTCTACCATGACGTCTTGGATGTTTGTCTGCTCTGCTAGTGAACGGCACACCAACAATACCAAACAAGAAATGTTTACCTACGTTAATACGTTTGTGTGGGGGCGGGGCTCAGAGTGATAATTCCTTAAAGCGACAGTAGCCTTATGTACATACACCACTTTGACTGTTCAATTCCAAATTCAAGACCAAAGGAAGCAATATGTGGGGCCCTTTTGGTAAAAATTAGCAGGACTTCAAAGAATGTTAAAAAGAGATGATAAAAAAAAATACACAGTGCAAGGCAAACACTGCCCTTTCTGCACTTGCAAAGGCCCGAAATACAGGAAGAGAACAAAGGAGAGAAACAGTACACTTTTTTATTAAAAAAAAAAATGGGCTAAAAAAAAACAACAAAGGTGCACTACTACTTTATAAAACAAATCACAAACGTTTTTATAAAATATAAAATGTTTTGAAATCACTGTCTGGAGAGCACAGAAATGTGTGATCCGTCCGTTCCCAGTAGCAGACCTGGTAGTTGTGTCAACTCAAGGTAATTGATTTTGAATTATAACATCTGTAAATGTTGCATTACATTTCTTTTAAAAATTACATTTATCTGCCAAAATTCACAGGCAAGCGACATGTATTTGAATTTTGAATTAAAGGATAAGCATACTTAATTTCTTCCAGACTTAAATGCTATACAATTGTCTGATTAGTATTAATTGTAGCAGTTTATTTACTTAGCATTATTAATTGTACAACCAGTCAGTCAAATATAAAGCAAACCAAATAATAGAGAAAGCATTGCTTTGAAAGGTGTACTGGAAAACATTAAAGAAGCACTGGAAACAATAAACATGTCAGGCATTATTACAGGCAACAAAAAAGTACATACTAATATGAACATAATAATAAAAAAGAAATAACATAAGGATCAATGCTAATTCTGTCAGAGCCCTTTAGGTACCATGTAATAAAAACAAACGGTGCATAAGGGAAGCAGCACACTGAGAAACTCTCAATCACAGGAAATCAAACACGTTTTCCTTGGCTCTCAGCCTAGTGCCATCAGAGATAATTAAGAACAGAAACACACCGGTGTGGGACCAGAGCTGGGTTTTTAAAATAACAGAGTAACAAACCTCGGGATGTATAATGAGAAATACTCTTGGAGTTCATTTTTGCTTCTTTGGCCATGTCAATTATATTAACTCCATCTTAGTGCCAGCACACATGCTGAGAAACGGAAAGAAAGTTATAGCAACACAAATTGAACTGCTACTTTCAAACAGGCACTGCATATTTCACTGGCTGCATCACATTACATTTCACAAGAATAACCATAGGTGCAGAAAAAACCCCCCAAAACAAACAGAAAATCTGTATTCTTTCAGTCCTCCATGTGACACAGACAGACCTCTAGACTGGAGTCTTATTTGTAACGCTGTTATTACCTGATAAATTATCCATGTGTTTTTGATTAAAATGTTAAGACTTCAGCATTCTGCAATACCAGGTGATTGCTTAGCTACTGGTGGGATATTACAGGTACTGATCTACTGTATCATATCAAACTAGAGAAGAACTACAAAGTGTGGGGCATTCTGAGAAGAACCGCAAACCATGGGGCATTCTGAGAACCGTAAACTGTGGGGCATTCTCAGAAGGACCACAAACCGTGACCAATTCTGAGAAGAACTGCAAACTGTGGGGCATTCTGAGAAGAACCACAAACCGTGGCCAATTCTGAGAAGAACTGCAAACTGTGGGGCATTCTGAGAAGAACCACAAACCGTGGCCAATTCTGAGAAGAACCACAAACTGTGGGACATTCTGAGAAGAACCGCAAACCATGGGGCATTCTGAGAAGAACCACAAACCATGGGGCATTCTGAGAAGGACCGCAAACCATGGGGCATTCTGAGAAGAACCGCAAACCATGGGGCATTCTGAGAAGAACCGCAAACCATGGGGCATTCTGAGAAGAACCACAAACCATGGGGCATTCTGAGAAGGACCGCAAACCATGGGGCATTCTGAGAAGAACCGCAAATCATGGGGCATTCTGAGAAGGACCGCAAACCATGGGGCATTCTGAGAAGAACCGCAAACCACGGGACATTCTGAGAAAGACCACAAACCATTGGACATTCGGACAAGAGCAGCAAACCATGGGGCATTCTGAGAAGCTGGAAGAATGGGGCTCAGTTCCTGTTTGCGGTTTCTCTGGCAGCATTCATGGAAAAAATAAAAAAAACTTTAAATATATAAAATAGCTCTGTAAAAATCAACAATCACTCAGCTAACTAACCGACTTTTTGCTCCCTAAGTTTTTGTTATTGATGTTTTTAAATCAATTTAACAATTTAGTTGCAATTTATTTGACTTTATATGCAAATTATTCATTATCCAAGTGTATACAATGTTAATAGGGCCACTTTTAAAAATTCACCCAGTAACAAAACAGACATCAGTTGTGAGAAAGATAACTAATGCTGTTGGCATTTTATGTAGTGTTGGCAATAAAATGACCTGCAGATATAGTGGCAGAATCATAATTCTCATTTATGACCAGGATAGATTGATTGAATTTGTTTGAATTTCTGCCAGTCAATAATACAGGAAACATGACTAATTCTAATCGGATTGGTTTATTCAAACTGTAAAATGTTTGACATTACTCTCAGACCTCTAAGCCTTTGTTGATTAACATGATTTGATGGTCAAAATAAAGAAAAATAAAGAAATAAAACACATTTTTAAAGTGAAATACAGTGGAAGAAGTATTTGTTAATTTTGGACCAATTGCCTGGCACTGTATAAAATATATTATTCAATGTGATCTTTGTATTTTATACTTAAACATTGCTTATCTACTCTAAGGTTGACCTTTTTATTCCAAACTACAACATTGCAACATGTTTTAGTTATATTGTGCCTTTCACAATCAAGGCAGTCTCAAAGCACTATACAAATATAAGTAAGTCTTGAAACCGACTGTAAATATTGCATTTTCTCAGAAAACACGAGAATAATGCAATAGACAGTAACTGTAATTTTAGATTAAATTGTGGGAAAAATAGTTTTATTCAACATCTCCAGACAGCATGATATACAGCTCTGGAAAAAATTAAGAGACCACTGCAAAATTATCAGTTTCTCTGGTTTTACTATTTATAGGTATGTGTTTGGGTAAAATGAACATTTTTGTTTTATTCTATAAACTACTGACAACATTTCTCCCAAATTCCAAATAAAAATATTGTCATTTAGAGCATTTATTTGCAGAAAATGACAACTGGTCAAAATAACAAAAAAGATGCAGTGTTGTCAGACCTCGAATAATGCAAAGAAAATAAGTTCATATTCATTTTTAAACAACACAATACTAATGTTTTAACTTAGGAAGAGTTCAGAAATCAATATTTGGTGGAATAACCCTGATTTTCAAGCACAGCTTTCATGCGTCTTGGCATGCTCTCCAGTACAAGGTTGTCCTGGAAGAAAACTTGCTTCCTTCTGCTCTGACAATGTTCCCCAACTCTGAGGATTGGTTTTTCCAGCAGGACAATGCTCCATGCCACACAGCCAGGTCAATCAAGGTGTGGATGGAGGACCACCAGATCAAGACCCTGTCATGGCCAGCCCAATCTCCAGACCTGAACCCCATTGAAAACCTCTGGAATGTGATCAAGAGGAAGATGGATGGTCACAAGCCATCAAACAAAGCCGAGCTGCTTGAATTTTTGCTCCAGGAGTGGCATAAAGTCACCCAACATCAATGTGAAAGACTGGTGGAGAGCATGCCAAGACGCATGAAAGCTGTGCTTGAAAATCAGGGTTATTCCACCAAATATTGATTTCTGAACTCTTCCTAAGTTAAAACATTAGTATTGTGTTGTTTAAAAATGAATATGAACTTATTTTCTTTGCATTATTCGAGGTCTGACAACACTGCATCTTTTTTGTTATTTTGACCAGTTGTCATTTTCTGCAAATAAATGCTCTAAATGACAATATTTTTATTTGGAATTTGGGAGAAATGTTGTCAGTAGTTTATAGAATAAAACAAAAATGTTCATTTTACCCAAACACATACCTATAAATAGTAAAACCAGAGAAACTGATAATTTTGCAGTGGTCTCTTAATTTTTTCCAGAGCTGTATATATATATATATATATAAGAACATAAGAAAGTTTACAAACGAGAGGAGGCCATTCGGCCCATCTTGCTTGTTTGGTTGTTAGTAGCTTATTGATCCCAGCAGCTTCTTGAAGGATCCCAGGGTGTCGGCTTCAACAACATTACTGGGGAGTTGGTTCCAGACCCTCACAATTCTCTGTGTAAAAAAGTGCCTCCTATTTTCTGTTCTGAATGCCCCTTTATCTAATCTCCATTTGTGACCACTGGTCCTTGTTTCTTTTTTCAGGTCGAAAAAGTCCCCTGGGTCGACATTGTCAATACCTTTTAGAATTTTTTTTCAAGACTAAACAGATTCAATTCTTTGAGCCTGTCTGCATACGACATGTCTTTTAAACCAGGGATAATTCTGGTCGCTCTACTTTGGACTCTTTCTAGGGCAGCAATATCCTTTTTGTAACGAGGTGACCAGAACTGAACACAATATTCTAGATGAGGTCTTACTTATGCATTGTAAAGTTTTAACATTACTTCCTTTGATTTAAATTCAACACTTCTCACAATATATCCGAGCATCTTGTTGGCCTTTTTTTATAGCTTCCCCACATTGTCTAGATGAAGACATATCTGAGTCAACATAATCTCCTAGGTCTTTTTCATAGATTCTTCTTCAATTTCAGTATCTCCCATATGATATTTATAATGCACATTTGTATTGCCTTCGTGCAGTACCTTACACTTTTCTCTATTAAATGTAATTTGCTATGTGTCTGCCCAGTTCTGAATGCTGTCTAGATCATTTTGAATGACCTTTGCTGCTGCAACAGTGTTTGCCACTCCTCCTATTTTTGTGTCGTCTGCAAATTTAACAAGTTTGCTTACTATACCAAAATCTAAATCATTAATGTAGATTAGGAATAGCGGAGGACCTAATACTGATCCCTGTGGTACTCCACTGGTAACCTCGCTCCATTTTGAGGTTTCTATTCTAATCAGTACTTTCTGTTTTCTACCTGTTAACCACTCCCTAATCCATGTGCATGCATTTCTTTGAATCTCTATTGTGTTCAGTTTGAGAATTAATCTTTTATGCGGGACTTTGTCAAACGCTTTCTGGAAATCTAAATAAACCATGTCATATGCTTTGCAATTATCCATGGTCAATGTTGCATCTTCAAAAAAATCAAGCAGGTTAGTTAGACACAATCTCCCTTTCCTAAAACCATGCTGACTGTCTCCCAGGATACTGTTACCATATAGATAATTTTCAATTTTGGATCTTATTATAGTTTCCATAAGTTTACATATAATAGAAGTCAGGCTTATTGGTCTGTAGTTACCTGGTTCGGTTTTGTCTCCCTTTTTGTGGATCAGTATTACATTTGCAATTCTCCAGTCTGTCGGTACAACCCCTGTGTCAAGAGACTGTTGCATGATCTTGGTTAGCGGTTTGTAAATAACTTCTTTCATTTCTTTGAGTACTATTGGGAGGATCTCATCCGGTCCAGGGGATTTGTTTATTTTAAGAGCTCCTAGTCCCTTTAACACTTCTGCCTGTTATGCTAAAGTTATTTAAAACTGGATAGGAACAGGTCGACATGTGGGGCATGTTGTCCGTATCCTCCTTTGTAAAAACTTGTGAAAAGTAATCATTTAATATATTTGCTATATATTATATATATATATGTGGTCAAGGTAGCCTATAGAATCTGCATCCTTGTTCAAAATCCTCTTCAACAGGTGCTGTTAGATTGCATAACTGAGAAGGGACATCACAGTTGTTCACCTTCCTTTTAAAAACCAGATCCTTAACCAGCACAACAGCATGGGATGAGGACTCTAGACAGATTAGATTTGGAACGTGCAGACTTCTATCATTGCTTGGTCAATGTATGCACTATCTACTGAGCCAACACCCCCAGGATATTTGACATTTTTCTTTTCACTGTTTATTATTATCTGTTTATTTAGTAGACGCCTTTATCCAAGGTGACTTACAGCGACTATGGTGTATGAACTACGCATCATCTGCAGAGTCACTTACAACAACAACATCTCACCCAAAAGACTGAGCACAAGGAGGTTAAGTGACTTGCTCAGGGTCACACAATGAGTCAGTGGCTGAGCCCGGATTTGAATCAGGGACCTCCCGTCTTGACTACTGCAACTTCCCCCTGGCCGGCCTTCCTGCCTCTGCTACCCGTCTGCTCCAGCTCATCTAAAACTCTGTTGCTAAAACTCTGCTGCTCGCCTTGTCTTTTCCTTTCCTCGTTTCTCCCACGCTACTCTGCTGCTCCCCATTATTTCTCCCTACACCCCCTCTCACCCTCTCCGTACTAGCTGTACCCCCCTGCTTCCTCCCTCCAGATCCCGCTCCTTCTCCACCCTTGCTCCTCAGTGGTGGAACGGCCTACCCACAGATAACAAAACTGCTCAGTCCCTGACCACCTTTTAGCGCCTCCTCAAGACACACCTGTTCAGACAGCACTGTAAACACCACAACTCTCCAGCATACTGCACTATATGGCACTCAATTGTACCAGTACTAGCATCAGCTTGTACTTGCACTGAACTGCTCCATACCATGCCACATTCAACTACTGCTCCTAACTATAACTACTTACCATATTTTGTATTTGATTTTACTCTTATAGGTAACTGTACTCATGTTTTTTGTAATTGCTCTTATTTGAAATCATTCTCATCCATCTATCATACTTACTACCTGTTCTTACTGGACTTTACTCATATAAGCAAATATTTACTATAGTTTTAACTGCTTTTAGTCAAACTCGCTCTTACTTATAATTTACTGTATTCTTTATGCTGCTATTACTTGAATTTTATCTTATTGTACTTTCATAACTGCTCTTATCTGTATTATGATATTCTGTAAATGTGATATTTTATAATGTGATAACTTGTAATGTGTTATTTTATAATTTAATACTTTGTATTGTGATACTTTGTAACAATTGTAAGTCACCCTGGATAAGGGCATCTGCTAAGAAATTAATAATAATAATAATAATAATAATAATAATAATAATAATAATAATAATAATAATAACCACTGGACCACACTGCCTCCTATGTTTCTGAGAATATCTACAACTTATATCACTATGGTATATCTATTGTGTTTACACCTTTTGAATGTACCGATATTTCAAGTCATGCAAATATTTCATTCAAAACATTAATTTAATTTAGCATATAAAAGCAATGTTGGGGAAGGACAACAGGAACAAAGCTTAACACTTGCAGCTGTAAAATTCTTTTTTCTCACAATATCCATTGAGCTTGAATGGCACAGCTACCCTGAGGTAAGCTCTTGATGTGTAAAAAATCACTTGCAACTGCTTAACTGGCTACCAGCAGGAAATGCAGACACTCTTATCTATTAGGCAATACAAACGGATGTCACGATAGGAGGAACAGTTGTTACTATTAAAAAAACTACTCATATTCCAAGAAGCAACCTCACCTTAAGACCAACCAAAACATTACTGTATTTCCTAAGGGGTGAAGACTCCTCTTTATAGTTTTATTATTTATTTATCTATGTTTTTGGATATTTAAAAAAAAAATCCAAAGTAAACAGATAACAGCTAACAAGCTTATTATGCGTTTGGTGCAAACCAGTTGAAATGGCTGCCTGGAAATGCTGTTAACAAAGGTGAACATTCAAATTTCCAGCATCTGTCACAGCCAAATCCTCTCTTTACCCCTGTCAGCTGGTTTTCTTTTTTTAAAGGATTCCAAAAGCTTCACCAGCTATGCTTTTTGCAATAACTGTTGTTTTCATTTGGGGAAGCTTGATGTTGTTGATTCTTGTTTCTCATATTTTGACGCTTGTCAATACTACCAAAAGTTAATGGGGATAGAAGTCATTATGAGACAGAAACAGAGCAAAATACCTGAAAAGTCTACACATACCTGCTGCTTCAATACAACATTTCATGTTTCTGCCTAATAGAGGCTCATAAATACGTCCTTGGGAGTTTATTTATTTTTTATTATAGAGTAAATATATTTTAATGCCCTTTTTCCAACTTCCATTGTATATTTAAGAGCTGATGGTGATGTTATTTTTTGTAATGAGGTGCAGTTAGCTGCAATAGAGCAAAAGGGGAAGTAATGAACACAATTCAATATGGGACCAAGGGGGAAGTACATTAATGAATGTCAACTTACACGTTAATCAATTGAGCCTGATTTGAACATTAAAATAAACGTTTTTTTTTTCAGTTGTGAGGTACCTGATTCTTATAGTTTATGTGTGTTTTTTTTTAAATTTTATTTGATACAACATAACAACAAATAGACAGCCAGAGCAGAAACCCAGCAGACCATTTGTTGATTTAAAAAAAAAAAAAAAAAGCTTGGAAAAATGCAGTGGCTGTATGTATTATTGAGTCAGCATTGTGCTTTTAAAAAGGGAATGGAAGCAGAAATTAGGCCTGCCCTGTATAGACTGATAAACAGATGCTAAGCCGTTGTGACACAGCTGCTACTGCTGAGCCAGGAAAAACAGGTCAAGGTTATTAGTAAAAAGTACAGTACCAGCTTATTGCTTCAAGCAACACACATACATGTGGACCTTCACAGTGTCTCTGCTGCTGTGTATTATGTTGAAGAATCATGGAGAACAGTACGTTTTATCTTTGAAAATATTATGGAAAGTACATCTGCAGCCTCTTTCATTGTTCACCTGACTAAAATAAAAGAACAAAGTAAAAGGGAAATACACAAATAAATTAATATATGCATTCATTCATACATGCATACATACAAGAAAACTGTAGGTTTAAAAGCCAAGATGACTAACTAAGTGTGCATTAGACTAAATGTGTTTGTAATGCAGTGACATTAGCAGTTCTAAATCAACACAGAAAGTCAGACATACACAGTGGAAGAACTGACATTTTATAGTGTGCTTCTTAATGCTAAGGGTAAACAGAGTGTAAAAGGGGTCTGTTAATTACCATACATGAAGATTCCAACTGAGGACATCATAATAGATTGTTTTGCCCAATCCAGCTGTTTTATTACAATAATTGTTAATGTATCCTAAACCCTAGTGGATTAAGGTTACAAAGGAACAAAAAGAGCATGCTGTGAGTTTCTCTATGATCAAAACAAGGAGGCTAAGAAGCAGCAAATAGCTAATGTGTTTCAGACCAGTGTGTCGCTAGCAGGTCAGATCAATGTATACAAATCCAGAGCAAATGTTAAAATATTAAAATGATATTGTTTGCGATTTCCTGAACTGTCTAATTCCCCAGAGCATAATGTTTGATGCGTATTTAAATACAATGAGAAATGACACATGATAAGATGGAGCAATTTTCATTTGCAGTGAGGCTCAATTGTTTTAAAAATCCGTAATGGTCATCAATACTGTTGTTTTGAAATGCTACTGTAATATAATATGTGCTACAACTGTAACATATCAGCTATAACTTACTTGCCAACATAAGAATGCTTTGGTCAGGTTTAGTTTGGGAAGTTCTCTCTCTCTTTTTTACATTTTAACTGGTCAGTTTCCCTTAGTAGCCTGAATGTGTGTTTCTTAGAAATGTGTATCTGTTGTAAATTTAATGTACAGCTATGGCCAAAAGTTTAGCATGACCTCAAAATTTAGTATTGACACATAAAAAAAAAAAAATAAGACACACAAAAAAATAATTCAACATCATGTAATCAAAGAAACTACACAATAATATTGCAAAAGTCTACCGGAAGCCATAATAGTAGTACAGTATTTCATGCTAAAATGTCACATTTTCAGTTGTTCATTAAGTAAATGGAAAACTACAAAGCCTATAATTCAATGTGTTCATGTAACGTTATTCAGCAGTTTTCATTAGACTTTATGAAGCAAAATGAGTTAATTCTACAGGGTGATGCAGAACTTTTGGCCACAGCTGTACGTGGCATGATGTCTTTCTTCCACACATACAGGTAAAACAATCAGGGCTTAGTTCAAATCACAGATCATATGATATTAATTAAAGTGTAGAGCCCTTACAAAAACAGTGGTGTATCAATTCATTCTTAATAGCTCAGAAACAAAAACAGATGACTATAATAGCATTTACTAAAATCATTACCTTAATTAAAAACACAACTCTATAACAGTATCATTATATTTACCCAGTCCCCAAAACACTTATCTATAGCTATATCTATCTATCTATCTATCTATCTATCTATCTATCTATCTATCTATCTATCTATAGATATATCTATCTATATATCTATATATATATATATATATATATATATATATATATATATATAGATAGATAGATAGATAGATAGATAGATAGATAGATAGATAGATAGATAGGTATAGATATATTACATAAACAGCTTTATTTTTATAATACCCAAACTAAAACATAATTAGTAATAGAAAAACAACATTAAAACATATATTTTAGAATTGTACGCGAAGGTACTTCAGCATCCTTAGCATAATATTGAAGGCATTGTCAGAATACCAGCTCTGCTAAAAGAACTGCTTCCGTTTTATTTATTTCCAACTACCACCACAGATAAATCATTATAATATCCTATTTTTGGAAGAACACTACATACATAGGGTTTAAATTCAGTGCTGGCATCAATTTAGAACTGCATGCATCACGTCCTTAAAAAGATGTATTCATCATTTGTCTTAACCTAACACTAGCAATCATATATCTTTATGCATCTCTAAAAGGATGTGTGTTGCTGACCCTGTAAATAGTGTTTTTGTGCAACACTGGTAGACTCTCTGGTACTGTAAAATGCTATAAAATATCATGCTGTGGCTTATCCCGTTGGTGTGTTGATCGATCAAATCAACCCCTAAATATATAGGAAATAGCTAATCCTAAAAAAAAACAGTCCATTAAATCTACTTGTATATACATCTCACATGTTTGATTGCATTTTGAAACATAGAATAAGATGAGCCTTGAAGTCAAAAGGCTCTATTCAATTGATATAAACAACAGTGGATCTTATTCACCCTACCTTAACACTGACAACAGTAGGATCAACTGAATAGAGTCCAACATTGAGCATTAGCTCTTGGGTGGAATTTCACATGAAAACATGTACAGTACCAATAGCTTGGTGTCAGTCAATCTTCACAGAAGTATACGCCAGTGGGCTAATCCATTGCACTGCCTCATTCCCCTCAAACTATATAATCATGTGGTTAGTAAGTAAGTATATCTGATTTCTACAAAAGAATTTACAAGGATTAAGCCACTTTATAATGTAAGCTTTTTTTTTTGTCTCATTTGGGGATTGTGCCACCAAAATGAAAACAAATTATGGGGATATCCAAAAGTATGAGAACATTACATTTAAATAAAAGTTAATCACAAAATTCATCTTATTCTTTTTCCCAACTTCTTAAAAAGCGATTCAAGGGAGAATAGAAGCTGAGAATGCAATAAATCATTACTGAGCATAACACAATTATAAAAAAACAACGATTGGATATTAGAGAAACTTGAGAATAAAAGAAGAACTGGAGTCACCAAATAGCTGCCAATTCTTTCAGTGGATCTGTCTGCAATGGGAGATGTTCAGCCTGCAGGCATGGAACAGGGCCCATTGTGCATTTCCATTAGATACATACATGCTCAGAGTGCATACCACTGATGTTGGCCTATTTATGAAAGGCTGTTGAAAGGGGTTTCAGAGTTAATTGAAAAGAGATGTTTCTGGAGTAAAGTAACTTTAAAAACTACGTCTGAAAAGTGTTTTAATGGATTGGAAATCAGTTACTTTACCGTGCCGCTTGCATAAATAGAAGAGACTCAGTTCAGCACATTGGCTAGGTGCATTAAATGTGGCTAGATGCAGCCTTTCGTCATATCACTTTGCAAATACAGTAGATGTGATGTGCCTCAGTGCAGTCTATATAACCTTTATAGGGTAGTAATTTAAATTGTTATCAGGTACATTCTGGTTCCTGATTCATAATCTTACATAATCTATTGGAATTAGGAAATACATTGTAGGTTTAAATTTAAAAAAAAAAAAACACATACATTTCATTTCCAACACTTTGGTGGTAGACAGAAGTATAAACCATTCTACATTGCCATAGTAAAGTACTGTGGCTGCTTTGTACACTGTTTTTTCGATGCTAACATTATCAACATTTTTTTTTTTTTTTGACAAACTTTGTTTGCTTGATGCCTAGATTTTAATTTTTATAAACATATTAATTTGTCTTACCAAACAGCAGTAAGTATTCAACACAAACATATAAGACAAAATGAACCAATAATAATAAAAAAGGTTGTTTTAAAAATATGTTTTATTTTTTATTTTGTATTTATAAAATCTGTTAAAGAAGCCAACAAGAGTATATAAATTAAAGTAACTGGCCATATGTTTGAATATGAATTATGCCAGTGCTGTTCTAATAGTGAGTTTAAATAAATAAATATATATATATATATATATATATATATATATATATATATATATATATATATATATATATATATATATATATATATATATATATGCAATCTTTTAATGTGAACACTGCATAAAATAACAAAATACAAATTAAGCTTATTTCAATCATTAGGATAGCAGTACCATAAACTAATTTTAATCCTAGGGTGAGTAGAAATTTGAATGGAGCCCCACATTGCAGAAAGATCCTTGTTTTCTATACATTTTTCTGATCACATACGGTTGAGCTGCCCTCAAAGTCTTTACAATGATAGATAGAACAATTCTTGGTTTTCTGGAAATCAAATCAAATGGTTTATATTCTAGTGTCAGGTGGCTGATGCTTAAAAATATTTACCTGCTTCACTGATGATAGTTTTGTTTGAAGCAATTAGTGCAGACCATGCAATATGTTCTTAGTAGATCTTTTGATTAATTGCATGTTCAAATGTAATGTCTTCAACAAATTATTAAAAATGTAGTTATGAGGTGGAATGAATGCCCTTAGATTTATGCAGCAGCCCAGCGTGAAGGTTTATGTTAGATGGGTGGGAAGGTGATGTTTACTACAATACAAGACGGAATGGTAATTACACATGGGTGGATAATTTCACAATTTATCATGCTGACGTGTGTTAAGAATGTGAGTTTGGAATAGCATAACTAGTGGTATAGTAAATAGATAATAAGTCAGGTTCTGATTAGCCGTTTTAGAGAAGAATAAAAACGACAAGGAACACAAACCATGTTTCAGATGTATAATAATAATAATAATAATAATAATAATAATAATTATTATTATTATTATTATTATTATTATTATTATTATTATTATTATTATTATTATTATTTATTTATTTATTTTTCTGACTACAATAGTATAAAAATTAAATATAATAGTGTACCTGTAAGGTAATATATAGCCTGTAAAGGATACAAGACTATATATATATATATATATATATATATATATATATATATATATATATATATATATATATATATATATTCTCCAAAATATACAAGAAAAACATTTTGGAGGCCCACTCAGCAACCATTGAAGTGTGTACAGTATACATTTACATTAGAGACATGACCAATTTATTTAACAACAACACCATGGGTAAACATTTACAAAATGTGTCCTTTGAAATCTTGCTCATCTGGAATGTGGTAATGAATTAATACTTGCATTGAGAGAGGTTAGAGAGGAAATTGTCTGAAACAGTGGTATCCTGTAAGGATACTGCTAATTAGCAACCATTTCCTGCTGTTTGACCACTTCCAAATATTTTAGTACCAGGAGGTCTGTTTCCCAGCCTATTTTGTTTAATCAGGACCTCTTGGACTAAAAAGCTTATGTCCTAACAAAACCCTTGCAGAAGGTATTGCTGTATCTCTTTTCATATGTTTTGAATTTTAAAAAAAATTTAATGGTTTCGCTACTCCTTTTTGAAAATGTGTTTGCTGCAGCTATTGCACAATTAATGTTATTGACGTATTATATACTATATTATTAACCACCTAGTGCTAGTGCTGGCAAGAGAAAGCCTTTTGGAGAAAGGAGTTCCAAATGAGTTGAACTCCCTTTTAATAGTTGTGTCTCTTATGTCACATGGTTGACTTCTATGACTCCAAGTAATCAAAAAATCAAAAGACATCATTGAGCAAGCCAGAACTAAGCGACAACAACAATACTCATTCAGTCAGGAAACTCATGTGATAGATTATTTATTAAAACAGACTACACAATACTACAGCATTATACATATTTTATACAACATTCTTTGGCTTCGATTTTTGAGGTACCCCTGCCCATAAATAAGCTTGCAGATAAGTGGAGAGTCTGACCATAGGGAAGCCATGGGCAGGGAGGCAGGATAGCTGCCCCCTCCTGTTTGACGAAGGCCAAAAAGAGCAGGTGTAGGCTGGGAAGGAGGAGGTGAATAGTGGGGACGTAATGGATTGAGGTACGATATAAATCCTTTTGTTAGTGATCATTGGACATATTGTTTATCGTGAGACAAATAAGATTGACCATTTGATCTGGTATTGGAAGTGTCTAAAATGTGCTTGATGTCTACGTGATCTGATCTAAGGTTAAAGTGAGTTCCCTGCCAGAACCACCGCTTTGCTTAATTTCCATTGAGGCTATTGAAAAATCAAATATTTTCTTAGTTTCTTAATCCAGAGTTTTAGACAAACATTCAAGGCATGATTTACTACATTTATTAACTTTATGCCCACAAAGCGCACAGGCAAAATCACAGTGTTTAAGGCAGAAGGTATCAGTTTCTAAACTCATGACCCTTAATAAGGTCTTGTAGTGTAAGCTCCAACTCACTGGGGGGACAACTGACATTGACAGTCAGTTCTGCCCTTTAAGTCTGAAGGAAAGAAGACTTGTCGATCTCAAAAAGGTCAAGTAATTATTAGATACATATAATTATAATTTCTAATAACAGAGAACTAACAGGTGCATGTAGTACAGGTCTATTTCTTGTTTAAGTGTGTTGTGCGTACAATTCGTAGTGGGTTGCTGATGTTTGCCTTTGTGTTTAAGTAAGAAGGCAATGCCATTTTGTCTGATGTACTGTATTGGGCAACTGGGATGAGATCTAAAATATACTGTACCTGTGTGCATACCAGCAGAAAACATAGGGACAATGCCCTTGTTTTCCTCTCAAGTTTAGAAACCTCTAGAAAACTGCTATGATTACTACATACTGGGCAGCAGTGTGGAGTAGTGGTTAGGGCTCTGGACTCTTGACCAGAGGGTTGTGGGTTCAATCCCAGGTGGGGACACTGCTGCTGTACCCTTGAGCAAGGTACTTTGCCTAAATTGCTCCAGTAAAAACCCAACTGTATAAATGGGTAATTGTATGTAAAAATAATGTGTAAAAAAAATAAATAATAATAATGTAATTGTATGTAAAAAATAATGTGATATCTTGTAACAATTGTAAGTCACCCTGGATAAGGGCATCTGCTAAGAAATAAATAATAATAATAATAATACATTAAAATCATGAGTCCAGACAACCAAGCACACAACACAATGAAAGTGCAATATATGCAATGATTTCTAATTATTTATTTGTTTATTTAACACTTATGGTTTCTGGAACTGGAGTCCTGAGTCCCATGCTGATTCCCTAAAATTCCAGGCCTTGTCCAGAACCCAAACATTGGTATGGAATGATGAAGAAATTATCGTGTTATAATTCCAACTAAGTAAATATTTTTGTTTCATTATTTTACTGAGAATGAAAGACAGCGATAGCTCACAATACAATCATTTTAGTATTATAATTATTATTTTTTTCTTCATAACCTGGAACATTATTAAACAGTTGCAGTTTAAATCTGACTGTTGACTGTTCAAATAAATATTATTATTATTATTTTTTTAATTTAGTCCAATTATACTTTTCCCCCTGAATTTAGAATGCCCAATCGCTTTTCTCCCGAAGATTCAGTGGGCATCCTCTGATCCCACGACCAAACCAGCTTCCTTTTTCACTCAGGAACCCGAGAGCAGATGTCAGGGGATGCCGCTCTGAGCTCACTGGGCACCTGGTCAGCAGGGCTCACTGTTGGGCGATGAGGAGAAACAGTCCCTGCTGGTTTTACCTCCCTAACTGACAGGAGCACCAGAGCCAATGCAACACTACCTTAGGAGTCCCCAGCGAAGACTGGCCTACTTCGCACAGCTGGGACATGAACCTGTGCTGTATGACGCACCCTGCACACCATGCGGCTACCATGTGAGCCACTTGGGGGACCCCCTATAAATTCATTTTTTAAAAGAGCATTTGCCCCTTCAGCACTGGACACTTAACTATCAGTGATAAGCAAACACAATTTAATGTTAAAGCATTCATAATCAGGGTCATTTTAGAAGAGACCTCTAAGATAGGGGCGTGAGACAATTTATTATGATTTATGACCGTGACTTCCAATTCATGTGTTTGGACCCTGAAAACTTCATAACCGTGGAAGAATTATATCTATGGAAATTGATGTGATCTTTCTAGCCTTACTATACTGCACTTGCTATACAAATTAGCTACTTAATTTTAAATTGATAGGATTTTCCCAGCTAGTAAGGACAGAAGTGTGTATGCAATTTAAATAACTTTCTGTTGATTTGTTACCACTATACTCGAAAATACTCTGTAAGCTAAAGATGTCAAGTGGACAGAGATTAAATGCGAAGGATCAAAACAGACAAAGCGTATAGCAGCTGATAGATTGTGACTGTTTTATAGTTGGCTGTGATGCATATAGTATGTGAAGTTCCCATCTGCACCGTTGTCTGCCCACCAGTCACCCTGCCACGTCGGTGAAAGAAGCCGCAGCACCAACCTGAACATGAAGGTCCAGATGTCTCCCTTTCGCCCAAATTTCTTTTGACAATGTTCACATTCAGATAAGGCCTACAGTGCTTGTAGTTGTCACTTAAGATAAACAATAGAAAATAATTTATCCAATGAGAAAAATAAATGCCATGGGATACAAAAAAGAAAAAAAAAATCCACAGTGCACTGAATGATGCCTTGAAGGATGATGGTCTTATTGCCTCAAGTCATTCAAATCAAAATAATTTAGAAAGAGTATGTTAAATTGATAGTGGTTAAAACTAATTATCAATATACAGCAATGTTAAAATTAGTACAGTAGTAGTAACAGCAGTAAAATATAATTACCAAGATGACAAGAATTTAAGAATAAATAATAATAATTTGGTAGAAATAAGATTTGTAGGGGTTGATAAACTGAATCGTATAGCAAGAACAACGTGAGAAATAAGCCGCCATGTGTTCATCTCTTGATCTGCTATCAACCTGACAGATGCTTCAAATAATATTAGTTTTGCTGCAGGATGGATACATTTGCTTGTTTGATTGTTGGATGATTCAGTCAGCATTAGGGGTTTGCAGATACATGATACTCTTGCTCACTATTGTCTTTAAGGAGTATTGTTAGTTTTCATTGTCAATTTACGGTCTTGGTACACCTGTACGAGAGTAAAAATTTCAGTGTCCCAGATGGGAAGAACATAATCTTCCAATCAGCTTTAAAATAACCCAATGTGGAAGTTAATTGTCATTGATTGGCAATCAATTGAAGATGTGAGGCAGGACTGCTTTTTTGTTTTGAAATCAACACATCAATGAATGGATTTATTGAATACCTCTTAGACAATAACAAGCATCAGTAATGAATTTCTGCACATCTTTAGTCAGCATTATAAATAGATATTGCTTTATTATAAATTCATATAGATACTGTATAGTTTGTCAAATAATATGTTATCTCAGGTCATACTGAACCATACTTGGGAAAGAAACACAAAGATTATACAGACCAAACTCAAAGGCTAAGGACTTGTTTAAGTCGGGTACTATTAATATATTTACCTCTTTATAAAAATGAAAGACATGTACGGGGAACTAACAGAAAAGAGTTGGTCTTCCAAGATTCCATACTGTAGACTGATATAAACCTATGCCAGTTGAGTCACAGGTGGTTGAGCAAACACGATCAAACCTAAACCAGATGTGGACTGTGCTGCAGTATAAGTAGTCTGAGATTCCCCTGAATTAAGTTAAAGCCATTGTTTCTATTCTTAAGAAGAATACTGGTTGGACTATGGCTGTCAAATCAATTTATCAGTAGGTCACATCAATTAATAAACATATCAAAACTGATATGATTCTTACTTGTTGTTGTTAACTTCTAAACATGGGTTTTGCTAAAATAATAAGATTACATAAATACCATATTATTATTATTATTATTATTATTATTATTATTATTATTTATTTATTTATTTATTTATTTATTTCTTAGCAGTTGCCCTTATCCAGGGCGACTTACAGTCATAAACAAAAATACATTTCAAGAATCACAGTACAAGTAATAATACAATTAAGAGCAAGATAAAGCATAGTCTAGTTAATTTACTGTAAAAGGTATCCAAACCTATATTATGTCCATCAGTAATCCTGGTTGATTATAATGATTATAATTAGATTTGTACCAATGTTCTGGGACTGATAGCTGAACTTAGCAAATCCTTTTTTTCTTCTAAATTTCTCATTTCAATACATGTGACTGGTTGATTCCCCATCTTGTGGACAGTTGGGATTTAAAAAAAAAAGAAAAAGGAAATCCTGTTTATCTACTGTTGAAACTTTTGATAAGAACTCATTTTATTTCCTGACAATTTCCTGTGGCATGAATTTTAAATACTATCTAAACTTTACTGTATAGCACTGCTTGTTATACCATTACATTATGGTTACTAAAAGTAGTGCAGACACGTTTTAGCTGTGAGGATGTTATCAGTCACATAATGCCATCTGTAGTTTTTTTACAAAACAGTTTACATAATACTAAGTTATGTTTTATTTCAACAAATTGCTGACATTAATTAAACTAAATCACAGCTCCAGCTTTGAAACTATTTTATTGTTTTTCAGAGTAAAATACCTGTTCAAATTAGAACATTTGGCTCCAGATAAATATTTTCTTCCAGTGGGGCATCAGCATTGTCATTGTTGAATGGGATCATTGTCTTCAATTCAGTTTTCTTTAAAACCTATGGATATAGTTTAATTTCCAAGAAACTAATGGGTTTGTCATAAACAAACACATTTTTGTTTTATGACATTACTGGAATGGCAGCGCTATCATTGATACAGCTTTACGTACTACTGCTAAAGCGGTCTGCAGTTTTCACTGGGAGTTTGTTTCAAGACTTTTTGAAATAGAAATGTACATTCGAAATTCAGCACAATTTATTTAGTTATGTAATAAATGTGTACATTAGACTTGGGATGTGTAAACAATGCCTTTATGTCTATAGAAAATAGTTTCCCAATCTGCAGACTGCTTGGCAGGTTTCAATTCAACTAAATTTTCCAAAACCTCCCCCCAGAAAAACCTCCAATGATCTCTTATGAGATAAAAAAAATGCTGCATGCATCTCAGTATCTAATAATAATAAAAAAACATAATTGACAAATAAAATAAAAAGAACCCAACCAATACATAACTAATTTGTTTCTTAACAACATTCCAATTCACAGCTACCTGCAAGCCTGTGAGACATTCTCCAATTTTGAAACTCTCTTAACTATAACAAAAGAAGTCAGTGAACAATACAGGATAAACAGTCAGACAGCATAACACGTATAATCTAAAAGCTAAATATTATTTGAGGGCTATGGTTTTGGTTTAAGCAGCTCCAGCAAACATGAGAAACTGACATGTATAAGTAAACTGCAACCACAAATCTTGAAATATGAAAGAGAAAGTAAAAAAGAAAGAAAAAACATCTCTTTTGGTCATGCAGAATGGGATCTGATGTCTAAGAAGGTGTTTGTGTTCAGTTCCAGGGTTACACTGATATGGAATCGACAGTAGGGTCATCTCATTGACTAATGTATTATAGCAAGCCTGGATTTATAGACTGGTTCATGGCCAGCGGGGAGTGTTTATTAAATTACAATTAGGGAGGGGCACTTACTAGCTAATGATTCATGAAAGATCAGACATAAACTGAAAAGTGAAAGGTCGTTATGAAAGGTCGTTATGCTTTTGTATATTTTTTATTTCAAATTAAATATATTGGAACAACCCAGACAATTGCTTTGTTGCAGGACTTGTTGTCTGTTCAGTTTGTCAGGAATTCTCTGTAGTTTCAAATAAAATGAACATTTTGAGAGTTTAACACTGACATCCTGAGTACTACTTCCTAAACATGAAAATGTTACAAAAAAAAAAGTGTGCCGGAATGCACTATATCATTTCAACAGTTTAAAATGAACTAAGTACATTCAGTAGAAGCCTGTTAATCAGAACAGCAGGTGAACTGAGTTTTACACTGTATATAACGTCTCACAGCGGTACTGAAGTGTTATATACGAGTACATTAAATGTAAAACTGATTCAAATAAGTGAAGCACTGTGTGTTTATTTGTATGCACATACATATCAGTTCATTGCTTTCACATTTTTCTTTTTTTAAACATTAAAACATCTACCAACAATTTGTGAAAGCTAGGGTGTCTGCTTTTCAAAAGAAGTGATATCTGAAACAAAAATGGCAAGTTATCAAAAGTGCCCAGCCATTTAAAGTGGAGATATCAAAAACGAAAGCCAAGTTTCAAGAAACCATTGGGACAACCTTGCTCAGCACAAAGCAAAAAGGCACATGCTGGCCAAGGTTGCCCCAGTTGTTTCTTCTAACTTAGCTTGTGTTTTTGATACAAGTTAGAAGAAACAATTGGGGCAACCTTTTGCCCTCATCGGTTTTACAGTTGTGCCTATTTGCTCTGTGCTGGGCAAGGTTGCCTGTGGCAATGTGCCCCACCCCTGTGTGTATTTTTGTGTTTTATGTTGTATGTTACGTGTGTTAATGTTGGTGTATTGTAGTTGGTACACGGGATATAATGTGGGTAATGAGCACGAGTGTTTAAAATGTATAATTGTATTTAGGCACGGGGATTGCACTTCACTTCACGTGCATTTAAAGTATTTAATATGTAAGCACGGGGTTGCACAGAATTAGTTCACATGCTGGGATTCAAGTGAATAATTAATTAGTAATTGAATCCAGGCACACCAGTATATATAGATGCACAAAGCACTCACTCGGGGTTTGTGTGTTCGGTAAGTGGAGAACGGGTGGAGTTAGGGGATTTAAAAATCTAAAAATAACAATTGCTATTGCGCACTGGAAGCACCAGCGTGGTACTTGTTTGTCTGTTCGTCCACTTTGTTTGTCTTTGGCCAATGCGCCGTTTTGTTTGTTCAGTCTGTATTTTCTGTTTTGTACAACCTTTTTATTTGCAATAAACCAGCGCAAGCAAGCGCCTTCATCATTTCACCATCCTGTATGTGTTTCCTTTCCTGGGTCTGACATCACTCAGCCAGCCTGCTCACATTGCCCCAATGGTTTCTTGAAACTTGGCTTGTGTTTTTGATATCTCCACTTTAAATGGCTGGGCACTTTTGATACTTTGGCATTTTTTTCACATTTGCAATGTGTTTTTGTTTCATATGGTATACCTAGTAACCACAGTTCTACTGAAGAATTGTAATAAAGTAATTGTCTTAGCAATTCCCACACAAGTTCCAACCGTACAATTTAAATCATGCAAGTCAAGTTACTGTAACATATAATTAAAAAAAATAATACTTTAATGTAAAGCATTTATTTGACATTTGAAAATGCAAATAAAGCCAAGAGGACAAGAGGCTTTGAAAGTAAATTATAACTTCTTGTCCTAATTTGCTGATAAGTCTTACAGACAGCCCAGGAAAAAAATCTTGAGCTCACAAACCTGCATCTACAAGTACAAAGGAATGTACAAACTAGCTTAAGGGAGAAATAGATGCAACTGTCACTCACTTGAAAGAAGAAAAGTAACATTGCATCATGAAATGGTAGATCCAGATGCAATGGCATGTCACTGAACTTAATGTGCAGATCATTCTGCTTCAGAACATTAGAAAAATGTATTTAAGGTTCATTAGCAACTTCTGTATTGAGGAAGGGAAAAAACAACTAACTTTTCAATCAGTTGGTGTCACATACTTTAACGCACCAAACTGCTAGAGAGCTGACCAGGTGACAATAAACCAAACAATAAATAAACTATGTGTACGAAAGTTAACACTTCTGTTTTCCACTCTCTTTACAGGTTCTTTTGGGATTCCATGACACCGACCCCGACCCACCAGGTGAATGTCCAAGGACCACAACACAGGTGAGTAAGCTTCATTTTTTATTGCAATCAATGGCCACAGTAATCTTTATCAAAATAACAATTTACACAATCAAAATACAATCCCAAATAAAACTATAAATACAACATCTATCTAAAAATCGCAATTTTTCCTAAAACAATGAACACTATCTAAAAACAAGTTCAATTGTGCAAATAGGCAGGGAGGGTCCCAGTGCTTCGACCATGAGAATGGAGGCCGTAGCATAGAAAGATATAACCTCGTATTCCTTGTGTTCTGGCTCGTAGTATCACTCCAGGCCAAAAATGGCCCTTGTCCTCTTCGCTATAGATTAGCCCCACACAGAAAGGCCCCGTCAAAACCTGGGGCTGGCTTCTCCTTGTCCCGAATGTTGTCCTGCTGGTCACTGTCCAATGGGGTCAGCCCAAATACCCCGGGCCCAGGTACCTGCTGTAACAAACAAGACAAACAAAGTCACCATCAGTACAGTTCTGTTGCAATGTATTGTGTCCCAAATTTAAGTTTACAATGATATTCCAACAGGTTATCTTATATACAGACCACCACAATAGTCCCGTACAATCAGTATAATGTTATCAGACACACTTCATAATTCCTTTATAGTAGTAAAGTCAATATGTGTGTTGTACTGTCTAGTACAATGGTTTCCAACTGCACACTGAACAAGATTATTCAAGCCCTGTAAGCGAGACAGGGTTCACCAATCAAACAAAAGTATTACTACTTGGTTGTAACTTCCCTTTATCTGTTTGTCCAATTTTACAAGGTTCTTCCTGCAGTCTGTTCCTCCAGCAGCTTCTCTCATCTACTTCCTGTCTTGGTCCTCCAGCAACACAATCTGCCCTCTGCCCTCTACCATTTGGTCACCAGTGTACTAATAATAAATACAACAAAACAGTAAAACACACAAAGCAAAAACTGAACATAGTTTGTTGAACTGATTGCTGTGTGTTTTTTTTTTATCAATGCAGTAATGACTGAATTAGTCGCCTCTCTGATTGTTATCAGCTGACTGCATGGAACATTGCTATTGAATATGGGCCAATATGTGCAGTAGGTCACTAATGCTTTTATGGAAGATCAGTATTGACATTACAATAATTCAATGTGCATACTTTTAGTAAGTCTTAAAATTTGAACTGTAATCCCCTCCCCATATCAGTAAATAGATCCACAGTTATAATATACTGGGGACCCACAAGACATTTCCACTTCTTGTTGACCTTCTCAATATCCTTCTTTGTGTCTGTATGAGGAGGATCACCTTGAATTATTATTATTATTATTATTATTATTATTATTATTATTATTATTTATTTTTAATCAATGGAGCATCAGCTTGGAGTCTGACATTTTGAATAAGAACATGTACAATCACTACTGCTTGTTAGGTGAGTCATGCAAGGGTGGTCCGAATCTCCTTTTCACCAAGTTGATGTGACTGAAGGACCCACAGGATGCTCTGCATTGTTTTTTGCACTCCCGTAGGGTTGAGGAGAATGGTCCTGTCAAGTGCCCTGTGAATCCAGGCAGCGACAACCAAGGCTAGGCTCTTGGCTTAGGGGTTCAGTAGCTTGGTAACATCCAATCTTTTTAGTTAGTTATTAATGGAATAATGGAAATAATACTTCACAATGTTTCACTAGTTAGCCCTTTTACATGAAATAAGAAAACAGTGAATATGGATATTTTGCACACATGGAAAGATATTAAAAGTTGTTTAACATATTTTAATATTTGTAAGGCTACACAAATACTGTTTCTTCATCTGTTTGTAGAAAATTGTGTTTCTAGGGGTAGCAGAGTATATTAAAAGCTGCTAACCCTTTCCTATATGAATGATCTAGTAATTTGTTTGATAGGTTTTTCATTTTTCCCCTTTAATTTTACTTAAATAATGTTCTATGAAGACTGTCTTGCCCTTAAAAGCATCCTAAAAATATATATATTTGTCCATAAATTTATGTTTGCACTGCATTTAATCTCAAGAGTATATCAACTTTATACTATACATTACTCAATATTTGACACTTAAGTCATATTTTACATCTGACATGAAATTGGCCCTGGCTGCAAAAAAATGTGTACACATCTTATAAACACTGTTAATGAAAACTATAGCAAATGCTCCTGGCTAATTACATTTACATGGCTGAACTTAATTACCAAGCACACAAAATGTCGTATTACCATATTTGTCAATGTAGAGTACAGCTAAATGATATCCATCAAAAATAGAGATTAACAGAATTAGCAGCTTGCAGTCCAATAGATGTAGGTACAGTATCGTTAAATAAACTGAAAGTTGCAACTAAATGGAGAGACTTTAAAAAATCTGCAAACAAGAAAAAAAAAAAATTCTTTCAGCTGCAAGTCACCAGACTTCATGTTAAGCTTGACTGACTAATTATTGCTTATAATTTGCGTTAGGATTAATTAACTAATTAGAGAGGAATGTCTGAAGGCAAAGTTATGGCTCTGCTTGTCAAGCTGAAGACTTTAATTATTCTGATATTTTTAATTATAATCAGCTACTGAATGAGTAGCACCCTGTCAGACGCTGCAGCTGTAGCAAGAGCAGGCACAAGGAATTAAGCGATTGTGGGCAATGTACCGCCACTCCACCCACAACCCATTGCAGAGAGTCAGCAGAAATAGAACTTGATATGCTTTGATATTAGACAAAGAGGTAGCATAGTCAAGATGAAAGTCAGTTGAGGAAAAAATGGTTCCTCAGATATTTTAATGATAACACATTTAATTAACCTGTATAACAGGGAATGGTATAGCTAAAGGAGATCCTGTCACTCGTTGACCATCTCCTAAAATGGCTTATGTTAAGAGTTGGTGCAGCAGTCTTGTTTTTTTGTCTTTTACAATGAAGATTTGTTAAAAATGAGATAAAACCACCAAAAATAACAGCTTATCCGGACCAGTTGGGACTGGAACCTATTCAGTTTACTGATTGATTTTTGTAAGTTTATATTTGTTCTCAGTATTTTTTTTTCTGTTTTCAGATGATACACAGCACTGTACTCTACATGTGCTGATTACACAATCACTGTTTGGTATGTGAAAATGTATTTCTCGCAGCTGCCATCAGCATGCATTTCGGTGAGATGAGGGTTAGAGCTCTAAAATCATGAATGAAGATGACTCTTTTTCATAGTGGGGAAGATGCTCGCTTGAGGTGTGCAGGTCACGGTTCATGCCCAGCCCTCCACCTTGTTACACTGCCATTGTTTCCCCAATTTGTATGACATAAAATAGTATACAATGGCAGGGATTGCTTACCTATTGATTGCATTGGGCTATATGACGTCATAGCCATGGCAATATCTCAGGACATTGTCACGGTTCAAAACTCTGACTACTTGTCACCAGATATTCCTAAAACTAGCTAGTTAAATATTAGTTAAATAATTAAGAACATAAGAACATAAGAAAGTTTACAAACGAGAGGAGGCCATTCGGCCCATCTTGCTCGTTTGGTTGTTAGTAACTTATTGATCCCAAAATCTCATCAAGCAGCTTCTTGAAGGATCCCAGGGTGTCAGCTTCAACAACATTACAAGGTATTTGGTTCCAGACCCTCACAATTCTCTGTGTAAAAAAGTGCCTCCTATTTTCTGTTCTGAATGCCCCTTTTATCTAATCTCCATTTGTGTGTTTCTTTTTTCAGGTCGAAAAAGTCCCTTGGATCAACATTGTCTATACCTTTTAGAATTTTGAATGCTTGAATCAGAGCGCCGCGGAGTCTTTTTTGTTCAAGACTGAATAGATTCAATTCTTTAAGCCTGTCTGCATGACATGCCTTTTAAACCCAGAATAATTCTGGTCACTCTTCTTTGTACTCTTTCTAGAGCAGCAATATCCTTTTTGTAGCGAGGTGACCAGAACTGAACACAATATTCTAGGAGGTCTTACTAATGCATTGTACAGTTTTAACATTACTTCCCTTGATTTAAATTCAACACGTTTCACTATATATCCGAGCATCTCACTGGCCTTTTTTATAGCTTCCCCACATTTCCTAAATGAAGACATTTCTGAGTCAACATAAACTCCTAGGTCGTTTTCATAGATTCTTCTTCAATTTCAGTATCTCCAATATGATATTTATAATGCACATTTGTATTGCCTGCATGCAGTACCTTACACTTTTCCCTATTAAATGTAATTTGCCATGTGTCTGCCCAGTTCTGAATGCTGTCTAGATCATTTTGAATGACTTTTGCTGCTGCAACAGTGTTTGCCACTCCTCCTATATTTTCTGAACTGCAAACATATTAAATGTTAAAAAAAAGCTTGACTCGCTCCTCTACTCGACTACTATTGAAGCTACAAAGCCTTGAGCCATATGACAATAACTTTTACCAATGGTGCATACGCAAGTTTTGAAATCCTCCTTTTCTTCTTCTAACAATGCACTTTGGATTGCATTAGGAGAATTTCCACCCAAGACTGGCATGCTTTTACATTCATATTTCCAGAAGCTGACTTAAACAACTGAAGTAAAGTCTAAGGGAAGGTGATATTGAAACAAGGTAAAACAGGGGTATGGAAAGTAAGGATTTCCCATTCAGGTCTTTATCCCAACCATGTCCTTATTTGTCTACCCCTGCATTAAAGCAAGCCAAATGGTGGATGAGCTCATCCAAGGTTACCACATCTTGAAGTTTATCTCCTTCCTTCAATTACCCCAACATTCCACCCTGATCAGTATAAATCCTAGTCTTGGATCCCTCTCCCTTGGTTACAAGTTCAGGCCCCTGTAGTGCCCAATCTTAACACCCAAAGCATCCATGCTGTGGGGATTCAATTTAGTATGAATTTATTAAAGGACAATTTGCAGAACATTTTATTTAAATGTATATTTTCTTGAGTATTATCAATAAATAGTTTGATCACCATGAAACATAGGCAAAAAAACCTAATATTTTCTCACGTACACAAAGCCTCAAAGATTCTATGGAACAAGCATCAAATGCATGTTGCGGTTCCCCTCCCCCATGTCCGTTACAGTACTATAGTATTTTATTTTGTTATTTATGTGTTATGGTTTGCTTATTAGAAAGAAACAGACTTTATTTGAACATTAAATAAATTAACGACTCCTTCAATCATACTATACATCATCAGTGTAGGGATAAATGTATATATTTTGATTTTGTAAAACGAAAAAAGTTTGTGTTATTAAAGTTTGAAAGAGAAGAGTCATATGCAAATTCAAACAAGTTTTCCAAATAATTTTATTCAACTGCTTATAGATTAAGAAAATCTAAATTAGCTGTGTTTGGGCCATGTAAATGTGGAATTAGATGCAAGCATGTTTGAGGTGGTGGCAGCTCCTAAACACAGCTATATTTTACAGATAACAGGATTAACTAGGATGTGGATAATAAATTGGTGAATCTCCCTCTGGCCATTTCTTAACACTATGAGAGCACTAATCCTTCCAGCTTTGATGTCTTCTAGTTTCCATCAGGTGCAGCACGGCACATTTATCCTGAGGCTGTCCACACTCTCCTAAGATCTCAAAGTGTACTCATTAGTTTTGCCTATTTACTAAGTTGGCCCCTTGTGCTGAAATAGTCGAACCAGCTTTGTTCAATATTTTCAGTTTCTGAGCTTCAAAACATACCCCTCTATTACATACTGGCCTTTTTACTTATTTAAACAGTACATTGTATTTTTGCACATACAATATAGTGCATGCATTTGCAAGGTATAAGTACAAATAAAACAATGACACGCTGGAATTTGCATCTTACCACTTCCTCTGTCAGTTATTAATTAAGCAAAAATGAACTGCCACCATAAAAAGACGAAATATGAAAAAAATAAACAAATAAAAAAGTGCTCTTATGATTGAAGAAAAGAAGAAAACAAGGTTAACATACACAAAATGTAATCTGACAGAAAAATATCACTATGAGATTGAGAACAATTACACTTGCCCAGTTTGAATATCTCAGGAAGTAGCCAAGTGAGCTAAATGCACAGTTGTGCAGTCACAACCTACAAAGAAGTATTTTAAATATTGACCAAGCATTTGAGATTTAAAGAACATCTGAAAAGTGCATTGTGAAAATACTCTATTCTACCAATATAGTTTCTAGTATTGACACGTTACAGCCAAATATATTCATTTCTGTCAGAATTACACCAAAAGCAGGGGTGATACAGGGCTCCAAAATGTGGAAGAATTTAGAAAGGCACACATCCCTCATTGCTTTTATTGATCTCACACAGGGATTGAAAGCCGTAAACACAGAGTTCTCAAACATCAAATAATAGTTACTGAATAATAAATATATACCAAACACTGTCACAAGAGAGGCACAACACCGATGCCTAAATCAACAGCACTTTACACTCTGATCAATTTGACTTTAAACCCTGCAGAAGTCTGACCCTCAACAAGTTAGTACATATGCCTTTACAGTATGTATCTACAAGCGATGCTTCACACTGGTAATATTTCACAAAATGATTTACTTAAAAAAAAATAAAAAAAATAATACATATATAATTTATACTTTACTTATAATTCTGATGAAATGATTAATGTTTTAAAAACACTTCCTTCACTATATTGTAGCGTGCACGGGGTTAGGGGTTAGGGGTGGTAGGTGATGCATCTGAAGACATAAGCCCAATACCAGCTCCTGTAAGGGAGCCAGCTCTTTTGTACAGCGCTATGCTTCAGAGCAGGAGGTCCCGAATTTGCATCCGACCTCTGCCTGTGAGAAACCCGTCTGTGGGAACCGTGGTTCGTTACAATATCAATCTAAACATATTCAAAGGGCTGTGAAATAGAACACAATACTGTAGGTGTTTAAGTGTTCCATGTGTTCCGTTTCAGATGTTTGCTAATAATTTGGGTTAGTAGTTACATTTTTGTTAATTACATACAGTAGCCTTTGGTTGATTCTAAACTGAAATCTGTTGATTGTAGGTCTAAATTACAGATGAGCAGTTCACATTCAAATTCTCCTTGAATTTCCATAGGCCCTAATTATGACAAGCATCATCCGAGTAAAGATGTCTGTATCACCTTGAAATTAGGCTGTTCCAAAAGGGTTATGGGTGAAGAAACCCACAGATCCCCTAAGCCCTGCAGATAATTAGAGGGAATCTTGATCCCACTAATCTGTCAGGATGAGGTTTGTGTAACTGTCTTTCTGTTGGAATGAGACACTTTGAATGTGCCTAAGGATGCTAAGGATTGTAAAAAAAATCATATATATTTTGATGTCATAATTGCGTTAATGTTGAACAACCAAAAGAGTAGATGTGGTTATAACCAGTGGAAGCTAAAAATAAAGAAAATATAATGTAAAGGGAACAACATGGAAATACTCATAGCTGGTGGTTTTGTATTATATGTGTTTTCAATTCTTTAACATTTTAAAGAGAAATATTGTCATAATTCCTCATACATATATATATATATATATATATATATATATATATATATATATATATATATATATATATATATATATATACCGATTATCGTTACACATTAAAGATAAATTGGAACATTATATACAAAATACAAAATCTGGGTAGCACCCACTACTAGAAAATTTAAACAACAAACAACAAAAAACAACCAAAAAACCAACATGAAGCCAACGGTTCCTCATCAACCAAATACAGTTAATGATAATATGTCAGTGATCATGTCTGCCCATTTCTGTGGTTCCCAGTGGGTGTAGAAGTTCAGTTTGAATCATGCAGTGTTTATATTTGGGCTTGTTTTCCCTCAAGCAAGATCTATAGGCTTTTCCTAAACAAGTAGGATGTTCCTGCCCTCTAAACACACAGATTGATTCCCCAGAAGTCCTCACTGTACTACAGATGCATGTCAAGGCTGAGTGTCAACCCCACTCTGATAAACACACCCCATGATCACTACACCAGAGGGAAATATTACACATATAACTCTATTTCCTCTGTTTAGAACAGACTGCACTGACATACGGCATAATGCACAATGTAAAGCTATGTTTGATCCAATTTAATTATGCTATGATTTTGCAGCCCAGAACCATAAAACTAGGAATATACTTTGTACTTGACGGTGCTGTGAATGGAAGAACAATTCATCTTATCAACTTATCAAACAATATAAAACACAATATCTGAGTAATTACAATAAGAACCACACAGAATGGCTATGTTTACAACAAAATAGAGGCAGCATACTGTGCTAGTAGCACTTTATTATTCCTGAAAGAATCCATTTGACCACCTGTCCTTTGTAATTTGACATGGGCTTACAACAAACTTTGAAGTGCCATACCAGTGGGTGTCATTTTGTGATAATTAAGTTGTGTCACACATCATAAGAACTGTACTATTAATTAAAGATGCATTGGATTACAAAATGATGCTTACAACAACTTTGTAAGATTTTAGAATAATATTATAGAACTGTTCCAATTTTACTTTCCTAATGGTAGTCATCCGGGTTTACAGCAGATGGAACAGCAGTTTTCCACTTGTCATCTCTGCTGTTTTATGGTTAGTTGTAATTATTTGTTACACATTTCCATTAATATTTCCCCCACAGCACAACATAGGTTTGTTAATGTGCTGTGCCAATAGGTTACTGCTATTACTAATTCCATTGAAGTTTGTTTGTTTGAACATGTGCTTTGTTTCATGGTTATCCTTCCTTACTCAGCAGCAATGCAACCATCAGAATAACTGTAATATGAACTTTGTTCAAGATAAAACACAGCATGTCTGGTAAAAGATGTATAAGTCTCCAAATCAACTTCAAATCAAAGAAATGTTATAACTATTATAAATATTATAAGAGAAGTACTTTGGTATTAAAATACTTTCCAACAGTCATCTTAACAACTGCATGCTAAAGCTTTATTGATTGAACTGCAGGTGAGTTTATCTTGCTGCTGATATTTCAGTGGTTTTATCAATGACAGTTTGGAAGTGTGTATGTTAAATGTATACTGTATTTGTATTATATATATATATATATATATATATATATATATATATATATATACAAAAATGTACAATGTAAACAGAAGTCTGTGATACCGAGTTTCATTGGTGCTTTGTTACATGTTCTGACATTTCTTAACACAAAATTTGCAACAGAATTACATGAGATAAGAAAGTGTATTTCTGTCTCAGTAAGATGATGATTCTTCAATTTCTCCCTTGGGTTTGATGCATTTTGACCCATGGAATGATGGGGTTCCACACTTGGAACATGCATTTCCAAAATCTAGAAAAGTACAGTATGATGACGGCATGATGACATCTAAATTCTAGGAAAATAACTTTACGTTCTGGGTGTCTAAAGCTGTTGTAAACATAGTCAGTGATTTCAAGTATATTAAAAAGGCAAGGGGATAAAATAAAAAAAAAAGAAATCTAAGAAAAGTCTTTAAAATAATCAGCTAGTGTTGAATCTTGTTCAAGCAGGAGAAGAGCATGAATCCATTCTTAGCATAGCCAAGACATTCAGTTGGAAAAGAACAGTGTGTGGTCTGTTAATCTGAAAGTACAGGTGCAGTGAAAAATGATCCAGAATCTGGTTAGCAAGTGTATGTGTTGCATAATGCAATGCAAACATTAAATCTGTACTTTAAGGCAAATTGATTTCTTATTTTTTTGTGGAAAGTAATTTGGTGCTTTCAGATGATTGGCAGAAACTGTGTGGACTTCAAGGATACATGTCTGGAGTATGCTAGTTTACTGAAATATATACCGACGTATAGATCATTTTACAATAGACCATTTAATGTATAAAGACAGTGTAGTCCAAGGTGTTGCCAAGTGACAGGGATCTAGGAAGCAATAGTCTGTTGTTTCAGCATGACTGCAACCCAAAACACATGTCTAATCACATTACCCAGTTTCTGTCTCGTGCAAAAGGTCATTGTGATGGACTAGCTCATCAGATCTAAACCATGTTGAGCAAAACTGGCAGGAAGTGAATTAAAGGGTCCATGTGTGGAATATAACCAACATTATAGGTTTCAAAGATCAGAGTTAAAGACCACTTTTTTTTTGTTCCTGCCCCCTTTCCTTTTTATGATGGTAATAATTCTTAGCGGTTGCAATTACTAAAATATTGTGCAGATAAAACTTTTTGGTTCTTGTTACCAGCCACAGACATATATAACACAGGCTCGTCAGCCAAAGTGTCTTTATAGTGGTCAGTAACATCAGATATTGCCTACCGGCCTCATTAATAACTCAACTCTGGGGTTTCATAGTTGGCCTACCAAGACCCAACAGGGAAAAAAAGCAATGCAGATACCCATTAATAACAATATTGTTTCCTATTTGCAACGTTAAGCAATATAGAAAGAAAGAAAGTACATGTTTCAAATTACAAAAAAGACTTGACCACAAACAGTTTTATTACCCTTTCATTTTAACATTCCCTGTCTTTCACAACTTGCTTTCAAATAAAAATACTTCCCTGTTGGCATTATGTCCACATGTCTCCAGTCATCAATTGCTGCAACAGACTTGTTGCTTACAGACCAACTTTATATTTGTTAGTTGTCTCACAATGTAATTTAAATAATACGTTAAGAACATCCAAAGAAAGAACTCAATAAACTAGTGTGTGTATGGGTGTCCTAATGCTTGACATCCACAGGGTTTATGGGTTGCTCTACTCATTTAATCCCCTGACAAAGAGCACTAGTGCAGATTGAATCAGTAAGAAACCACTTTTTGTAGTTATGAGGGATACATTTGTAATAATGTTATCAGGCTGTTTATTTTGGTTGCGACTTTGATGTACACAGTGATGTAAAATCTCATTGTGGGTGAGTAATGACAAACCTGCAGAAAAATAATAAGGGAATTAGTTAAGCAAGTTTTCATTCTGTAGTGTTGAAAATGAAAGGGTTGAAAAACATCTAGTGTTCTGAAATGTGGCGATATATTTTTTAATGTTATCACAATTGTTTTGATATTTTTATAAATTTATAAATCAAATAAACAATAATAATAATAATAATAATAATAATAATAATAATAATAAATAACAACAGGACATTAATAAGAATGATACATGAAACACAAAATTACAAAAATAAGTTAATCAAATAGATAAAAACGATTATATTTTTAAGCCAGTTTAAAAACTGTAAAAGTAATTGTAACATACAAAAAACACACTAGACAGCACTCTTAAAATGATAAAAGGTGACAAGTAAATTGATCATTTTTAACGGTAACACCAACTGCGATAAACTTAGAAATACTAAAAGAAACATAATCATTTTTAAATGACAAAAGTTTCAAAGACTTTTAGAAGAAAAACGTTTTATTTTACTTTGGTATTTCTAAAAGTTAACACATTATTTTTAGAATGTTAGAAATAAATCAGTCACCTGGGTAACCCATATTTCTATTTAAAGCACCTTCTATTGTCTTTACTGCATGTCCAGTAAGATCACAGCTGGTGTTGTTTATGACTTTGCCTTTTACATGAGATGATTATTGTGGGTCAGGTCATTCCTCTGCAGCCATTTCCTCCTTGTGAAATTGATCCTTTCTTCATCAAGGCCTTAGGGTGTTGTTTGTCAATTAGAATTCAGAACCTAAATCGCTTTTCCTTTCCCCAAGAATTCTTTAGTGAATATTATCCATATGGGCACAATACTAATTTTGTGAAAACATTTTTCTGTATCTCTCTCTAGGTGACATGATTATGTGCATATAATAATAAAAACAAAACATGAACCAAGCAGATCACTAAAAACAGATGTGATAAAATCCACTGGCTTTAATACAGCCACTTACCAATATAAATATATGTCAATGCTGCTTCTGTATATATTAAACGATAACAAAAAGTGCATCTCCTGACAATATAGCAGTGTTGTTGATTTTTTTTTATTGTTGTACACATATACATCAAACGGAACATGCAAACATACAGCACTGTACATTTTCCACATTTATGTTCCCCCCCATCAACCCCACAGCAATAAAAGAAAAAATAAACCACCTTCACCCTCCCACCCCCCAGTGCAATGGTACCATTATATCTATCTCTTAGGTTTACCTGTACTGAGTCCTATCTTGAACTCGAACTGGTTGGAGTGGTTCAAAAAAACAAGTACGTAGTAATTTAATCTATACAGCTTCTAGGTTCTGTTTGTGGTTTCTGTATCCTGTGCACCCTGACTAAAAAAATGATTCCACACCTCATCAAACCTGCATTCTGTTTTGCATTTTGTATATCAGTCTTTCATAGGATGCTGTCTCAGTTAAGGTATTGTACCATTCCTCAAATGGGATTGAGGTTTGATCTTTCCAGTGATGCAGAATAACCCTTTTAGCTGTTGCAACTGCCAGCACAATCCAATTCAATATTTTACCCTCCACCCTTTCTTCAAAATGATCTTTGAGCAAAAGACACAGTGCCGGTATTCCAATCACAGAGCTGGAGAACCTTCCTCCAAAAGACTTTACGAGTGGGCAATCCCAGAGCATATGTACCATATCTCCAACATGTTGGCGAGTCCCTCAATCCCACTCTATACATTTATTTATTTATTCCAGTACAACCTACGTAGTGTTTTAAACTGTATTAATTAAAGGTGTGCTTCTTTCATGGGTCTATTCATATTAGCAAGGAGATTTTCCCAGTCCCCCTGACAGTTTAATACTCAGGTCACGCTCCCAAGCTATTTTGATTTGTCAGGTTGGGGGCTGTATTATCTATTAAAAAGGAAGCTTAGTGGGACTTTTGCAGCCACTGATTTAAAACTTTAACTGCTGATGAAGCCTGTGGCATTTTGAGAACGCTCGCTAACAAACCCCTAGGCAATGGCGTAGCTGCAGGTACCTCCAGAAGTCAGTCCTAGGAATGTTGTACTTATTTTGTATTAATTCAAATGTGTCAAAATTTCCTTCTGTGTATACAGTAAGTCTTTAATATAATTAGTGTTGCTATTATTTGATTTTTATTATTTTTGCAAGATCGACGATTAATATCCACGTATATTTTTTAAAGAATTTACCATTTTTTTCCTATTTTTATTTTTCAATTCAAGCAGAGAATGGGTGAAATCGACCTTTATGCTTTAAATAAAGCCAGACGTTTTATGCAACTGTGAAACCGCATAATTATTCAACATGCAACAAAACCATGGTTACCAACATTCTAATAGAACAACATTCTAATTGAAATAACATTTGGTCACAGCTTACACATTTAAAAATGGTCTCAAATAAACCGCAGAAACTGCAGCATATAAAATTGTATTACACAGCATTTTATAGCATACATTTACTAATAAAAATAATATGCACAGAACAAAACAGATAGTTGAACAGAACTAACTTACACATTATTCAGAGTGAGCTTCTGCCCCTCTTCTGCTTCAGCACAGCTGAACTCTGAGTAACTGGAAGGTAATGCAGATGGGCCAGCTTTGTCCTGTCACAGAGACTTCAGCCGTCAGTTATGCTGGTACTCCATTAGAGAAGATGTGATGTCCTTGTTGTGAGCTGATTTACCGACAGCCGCATATGACGCTTGTCCTGCACCTTTCGAAACATGCTAAAAGATCTTTCAATGGCAGTGGTGGTGACGGGCACCGAAAGTGCACGCAGAGCTAATGAACTCAGCAAAGGAAATGACTGCACTTCACCCTTCCTGTAATCCATTGGAGATATCAACTTGTTTTCTGGAACTCCTTGGGCCATGTACACTTGAAGCTCATTAAGAAGCTGCTTTGTATCACTTTTAAAAATTCTGGCCAGGCACTCGCATTTCACATTTCCCCAATTTGGACTTTTTTGAAAGGGTCCAGAACTTTGCACTCTTCAAACAAACCACTCCCATACAGACCTTCAGGGACATTAGCTGCTCTTGTTGCCTGAAATTTGTTCTTAAATGCATCACAGAATTTTTTCAGCAGTTCTTTAATTTCAGCACACTTCTTTGATGAAAATGTTTTCAGGTCAACCTCGCTCTCTGAATTGGCAAAATCTGCAGCAGCTGGCAAGTCAAAGAATGATGTCATTAATATCGTGGATTAATGAATCTGCACTCTCCATCTTCACCTGGAGGGAATGGATTTTCTCAAGAACTGCCACCATAAAAGCAACTTGATGTACATCAATCGCTGGCGTTCGTCTTCAGCAAGGAGTTGCCTTGGTTTTTCCACTTTCTTTGATGCACCCACTGGTACTTTAGTAAGAAACTGTATTATATTCTCCCAGTTATCTCTTATGTACTTTGCTGCAAAAAAATGTGAAAACCAATGGGAAGGCACAACTCTTGTGGGGGGGGGGGGGGGGGTTCTCAGATCCTTTTCAGCCACATTAACAAGATGTGCAATACAGGGGACAGTGAAACTATAGTACTAACAGACCACTGAGATCACAGACAGTGACCCCTAGCTATTCAGAGCAGAACAGAGACAGGACAGTCAGTAAGTATAAAACTACACAAACTAGAGATGATTTCTAAATGATTATTTTTGGTAAGAAAAATAAAATAGCGAGTGGTTTTACCAACGTTTATCGTATATACATTTACTTCAGTCTAACTCATATTTTTGGGGAATTCAACGTTTAATGAGCTTTACCGATTCATATAGAAAAGTAGCAAGCCTAAATATAATGTATAACCCTTTTTTTTGATAACTTCCCCAATTCACACTTTTACCTCCTATCTTAATTTTAGGATTTTTCCATATAGAAGTCTTGATGCATTCCAGACTGTTCTAGTTCCAAGTAATCAATTGTGGAAAAGGGTATTTGCATTTTCACTGCAATATTTACCCAATCTGGTCTTTCATTCCCTGTTTTTCTTAAAGAAGCTATTTGAGTTAACTAGAAGGCAAAGTGATAATATTTCAAATTTTGAAATTTAAGACCCCTTTATTAACTGGACCTTGCAACTTAAGGGCTAGCTGTGGTCCTATATCGCATTTACTTATACCCATAACTAGAGTTTTGGAGATTAAAAAATAATCAATTCTAGATGACACTTTGTACACTTGGAATAGAATGTATAATCCCTTTTTGTGGGATGTATTAATCGCCATATATCTATCCGGCCTAGCTCTCTACTTAGTTTTGCCAGAGCTTTACAGTTACTGGGATTCTTAGTATTCTCTGGTGTTGAATTATCCAGAAACAAAATCTCCCCCTATAACTACAGACAGGTCTCCCAACTTCCCTACATTAGCAAAGAGCCCGCGGTACACCACATTTGACACATAAATTTCCTAAATAAAGTGAAATTATGACTGTTTACCGTTGCCAATAATATCAAGACTCTTCCTTCATTGTCACTTACTTCCTTCTGGATTGCCAGATTTGATGACTTTGCAAAAAAGTATTGATACACCACGTTTCTTAGACTGGGGACCCCAACCACGGCTGTCTGTCTGTGTACATCTTGTTTCAACAAATGTGCTTCTTGTAAAAATATAATTTTTGCTTTTTATGTTTAAGGTAGGTGTGGCAGAGCAGGGCTCTGCCCTTAGAAATACTGGCAGGGAAGGAGTTAAATTCTCCTCCCTGCCCAGGTTGATTGCATCAGGTGGGAGCAATCAAACAATTAATCATTCAATTAAGGACCCAGCCACCTGGCATAAAAGGAGGCCTCAGCCTCCCATTTGGGGGGGAGAGTTCTGGAAGGAGAAGAAGAGTGTTTTCTGTTTGTGCTGTGTGGGTGAATTCAGTGAAGGCAACGCCCAGCCTGGAAACCTTATTTTGTAAGTTTCGTTTTGTGTTTATTTTGTGCCTTAAAAACCTTTTTGTTTGGCCCTCGTGCCGATTTATTTTGAATTTTTGTATATTAAAAACTTTATTTTTGAACTTTAAAACTGTCTCTGAGTCTCAAACCTCGGTCAATCCTGTCACAGTTGGTGTCAGAAACGGGATAGCGCCACCTGGAGGCTCAGAGCAGTAATTTTTTTTTTTTTTTTTTTCTTCTTGAATTTTGGGAGGTTTTTTTTGGAAAAAAAAAAAAGAGAAAATGGGGAAGAAGAGCAGACAGCGGCAAAGGCAGGAGATGCAGCAGCTGAAGAAATGTAAGCTGCTGCAACAACAGCCACCCCAGCTGGAGGACCCAGCCAGCCTTTTTCCCTGGTGCTCTTGGTGCGGAAAGGTGGATCATCGGTGGAGGTCCTATCCAGATGGTCCACCAGCTGACTGGTGTGGGTGCTTTGAGGCGGATGGCCACAGCTGGGCAGGATGCCCCCACAATCTGGACCAGGAGCAGCTGCAAACCCCGTCCTCGGCAGCCACCCTACCACTTCCAACATCACCGCCTTCACCACCATCCCAGGAAATATGGGACTGGTTGATGCACCCTGAGGCGGACCTCTTCCACGACCTCCCCATAGTTATCAACACGCTGTGGCGTCGAGATGGGGGGAGGTGGGAAAAGTGGGAGGAACAGCATCACCCGGCGTCCTTCGCAGAGCTGGCCCTGATGGTCGTAAACTACCTGGCGGTAGATATGGGAGAGCCCCCAGTCATTCCAATAAAGAAGGTGGAGCTGTCTTCCCGAGAGCCAGAGAGGGGTGAGCCGTCGTCCCGAGAGCCAGAGAGGGGTGAGCCGTCGTCCCGAGAGCCAGAGAGGGGTGAGCCGTCGTCCCGAGAGCCAGAGAGGGGTGAGCCGTCGTCCCGAGAGCCAGAGAGGGGTGAGCCGTCGTCCCGAGAGCCAGAGAGGGGTGAGCCGTCGTCCCGAGAGCCAGACAGGGGTGAGCCGTCGTCCCGAGAGCCAGAAGGGGAGGAGCCGCCGTCCCGAGAGCCAGAAGGGGAGGAGCCGCCGTCCCGAGAGCCAGAAGGGGAGGAGCCGCCGTCCCGAGAGCCAGAAGGGGAGGAGCCGCCGTCCCGAGAGCCAGAAGGGGAGGAGCCGCCGTCCCGAGAGCCAGAAGGGGAGGAGCCGCCGTCCCGAGAGCCAGAAGGGGAGGAGCCGCCGTCCCGAGAGCCAGAAGGGGAGGAGCCGCCGTCCCGAGAGCCAGAAGGGGAGGAGCCGTCGTCCCGAGAGCCAGAAGGGGAGGAGCCGCCGTCCCGAGAGCCAGAATGGGAGCCGCTGCCGTCGCCCAGAGAGGGGGAGCCGCTGCCGTCGCCCAGAGAGGGGGAGCCCGAACGTCCAGAGCCCAAGAGGGAGGAGCCCGAACGTCCACAGCCCGAGAGGGAGGAGCCCGAACGTCCACAGCCCGAGGGGGAGGAGCCCGAACGTCCACAGCCCGAGGGGGAGGAGCCCGAACGTCCACAGCCCGAGGGGGAGGAGCCCGAACGTCCACAGCCCGAGGGGGAGGAGCCCGAACGTCCACAGCCCGAGGGGGAGGAGCCCGAGTGGGAGGAGTCGGTGCGTCCACGGCCCGAGTGGGAGGAGTCGGTGCGTCCACGGCCCGAGTGGGAGGAGTCGGTGCGTCCACGGGCCGAGAAGGGGAAGCCCACAGGCCCAGGGCTGAAGGGACCCGCAGGGGAAGAATACAGGCTGTTCCCACCTCCACTGCCAGCAGAGGGGGAACAGCCGGAGCTGTCTCTCCCTCCTCCGCCAGCAGAGGGAGACGAGCTGCTGTTCCCGCCTCCGCCAGCAGAGGGAGACGAGCTGCTGTTCCCGCCTCCGCCAGCAGAGGGAGACGAGCTGCTGTTTCCGCCTCCGCCAGCAGAGGGAGACGAGCTGCTGTTCCCTCCGCCTCCGCCAGCAGAGGGAGACGAGCTGCTGTTCCCTCCGCCTCCGCCAGCAGAGGGAGACGAGCTGCTGTTCCCTCCGCCTCCGCCAGCAGAGGGAGACGAGCTGCTGTTCCCTCCGCCTCTGCCAGCAGAGGGAGACGAGCTGCTGTTCCCTCCGCCTCCGCCAGCAGAGGGAGACGAGCCGCCGTTCCCGCCTCCGCCAGCAGAGGGGGACGAGCCGCCGTTCCCGCCTCCGCCAGCAGTTCCCTACCAGTGTTCATGGGCTTTGAAGGTCCGGGGCCCCCGCTATTGAAGGAAGCTTGGGGGATCCGGCATCAACCCCGCCCACCACCGCCCGTTGAAATAGCCCACCCAAGGGACATAAGGGGACTCTTGGGGGGAGGGCTTGGGTTCAAAGGGGGGGGGGGGGGGAGTTTGGCCGATTGCGGCCTCCATACTTTGTACGTGGAGGGAGGTATGTGGCAGAGCAGGGCTCTGCCCTTAGAAATACTGGCAGGGAAGGAGTTAAATTCTCCTCCCTGCCCAGGTTGATTGCATCAGGTGGGAGCAATCAAACAATTAATCATTCAATTAAGGACCCAGCCACCTGGCATAAAAGGAGGCCTCAGCCTCTCATTTGGGGGGGAGAGTTCTGGAAGGGGAAGAAGAGTGTTTTCTGTTTGTGCTGTGTGGTTGAATCCAGTGAAGGCAACGCCCAGCCTGGAAACCTTATTTTGTAAGTTTCGTTTTGTTTATTTTGTGCCTTAAATCGTGCCGATTTATTTTGAATTTTTGTATATTAAAAACTTTATTTTTGAACTTTAAAACTGTCTCTGAGTCTCAAACCTCGGTCAATCCTGTCACAGTAGGTTAGTACTTTTTTCCTTTTAACATATGTATTAAGACCATTAACATTCCATGTTACTATTTTAATAGTATTGGCTAACATTTTTTCAGCAGGTATTTCATCTTAAATGTAATAGGTTGTACCTCCCAGTGTGGGGAACTTCCCAGAAGGGATCTCTCAAGCATAAAGTACTGGACCTTGGTTGTGTTTACAATTCAAAATAATATGCTGTAGTTGTTGCCCCACATCTATATAAATTGATACCATTATTCTCAAATCAGATAGCCATTCCAAACATTGCTCTTTACGTAAAACCCTGTGACAAGCAGGCTGTAGTGGTGACGTCAGACCCGGGAGAAACACACAGTACTGTGAAATGAAATGTGAATTGTGCTGTTGCGCGTTTAATAATGAACAAAATAAAAGGTTTTAAACAAAAAAACAGCACACAGCACTTTGGGCCAAAATAAATAGACGAACAAAACGACAAAACAGTAAACAGACGAACAGACAAACAAACACGGTGTGCACGAACAGACAAACAAACACGGTGAGTCAAAGAAACTTTACTTTCCTTTCCTTTACTTTCTTTCCTTCTCCACACCTGTTCTCCACTCACCAAACACACAACCCCGCGTGAGTGCTTTGTGCATCTATATATACTGTTGTGCTGGGATTCAATTACTAATTAATTATTCACTTGAATCCCAGCACTTGAACTAATTCTGTGCAACACCGCGCTCACATATTATTACATACTTTAAATGCACGTGACGTGAAGTGCAATCCCCCGTGCCTAAATACAATTATACATTTTAAACACTCATGCTCATTACCCGCATTATATCCCGTGTACCAACTACAATACACCAACATTAACACACTACATACAACATAAAACATAAAAATACACAAAGGGGCACATTGCCACACCCCCATATACTAGTTGATCGTTATTCAAAAGTACACTGAAATAACAAGACAAAAGAACAAAAACAAAAATTTTGTGTGCACTGATTCTGTCAGAGAGTATTCAAGCTCCCGACACCATCCCAAGTCTATTTTAAGTAAACAATCAATCATGAAAAAAAAAATCCCATCCCAGCATTAAACTTTAAACTCAAACTCCAACAACAATCCTACTGTCCAACTGCTAATTTGGGTAACATTATTATTGTTATTAATGCTTTCTCCAGGTATCTATACTTTTACGGTTCTGTCCTGCAACTAAATGCTTTCTTATTGGCATATAGCAGAAATAGCCCTTCAAAATTTCAACATTTCACATTTTAACTTGAACTTAATGTGCTTTCAGTCCGGACAATCTTGCGTTAAATAACCACCTTTATTATAATACAAAATCTTACAGACTTCCCGGTGCTGCCTGCTAAAAAACAAACAAGTAAATAATACATCTATGCGACGTGATCATCCCGGTGAACAAAAATGATTAGGCAGAGAAGCATCGTATACTGACCTTCGCCATCTTTTGGTTTAACAGAGGGAAAAAGTTTCTTTTTATAACCGGCAGGGAGTGATTTGGACTCCAACCACCATGAAACAGGCACACCAGGGATAAAATTAAAATATTTATTCTCCCTCACAAGGGAACCAAAAGACACAATTACGTATACAGGTACACGAACAATAATGCAATTGCTCTAGCCTATCAATCACCTTTTACAATAACAGCTGACACTGGGAAGGGTTATTATTTTCTTAAAACCATAAATTATCTATTGTTAAAAATACAAATATTGTATTTCTAAAAACTATTCGATAAACATAATTATAATAAACAATTATTTTATAAATTACAAACAAGAGCATTCCTTCCCTGAATCCCCCTTGAGTCTGTTCTCTTATAAAATTAAACACACCTCTTCCCTTACCGCCTACACAACCAAGGGCTAGTATGGTAATAGTGCCAACCTCGGCTAGTCTTACCCGCAATTTAATTTGTTTAAGGTCCAAATTTCCTTTTCCCACTAAGGGCACCACCACTCAACTCTCAGTGTGTAGCACTAGTACCTAGAGGCGACCCAAACAATAACACTAGCAAAGGGGAGGAACAGATTAGTCTAACAAAGCAGTACACAAACAACAAATGGAGTGAGGTAACCAGTGGAGTAGCACAGGGATCAGTATTAGGTCCTCTGCTATTCCTAATCTACATTAATGATTTAGATTCTGGTATAGTAAGCAAACTTGTTAAATTTGCAGATGACACAAAAATAGGAGGAGTGGCAAACTGTTGCAGCAGCAAAGGTCATTAAAAATGATCTAGACAGCATTCAGAACTGGGCAGACACATGGCAAATGACATTTAATACAGAAAAGTGTAAGGTACTGCACGCAGGCAATAGAAATGTACAATACAAATACCGTATGGGAGATACTGAAATTGAAGAAGGAATCTATGAAAAACTATCTAGGAGTTTCTGTTGACTCAGAAATGTCTTCATCTAGACAATGTGAGGAAGCTATAAAAAAGGCCAACAAGATGCTTGGATATATTGTGAAAAGTGTTGAATTTAAATCAAGGGAAGTAAAGTAAAACTTTACAATGCATTAGTAAGACCTCATCTAGAATATTGTGTTCAGATGGTCACCTCGCTACAAGAATGATATTGCTGCTCTAGAAAGAGTGTAAAGAAGAGCGACCAGAATTATTCCGGGTTTAAAAGGCATGTCATATGCAGACAGGCTAAAATATTTGAATCTATTCAGTCTTGAACAAAAAAGACTACGCAGCGATCTGATTCAAGTATTCAAAATTCTAAAAGGTACTGACAATGTCGACCCAAGGGACTTTTTCAACCTGAAAAAAGAAACAAGGACCAGGGGTCACAAATGGAGATTAGATAAAGGGGCATTCAGAACAGAAAATAGGAGACACTTTTTTACACAGATTGTGAGGGTCTGGAACCAACTCCCCAGTAATGCTGTTAAAGCTGACACCCTGGGATCCTTCAAGAAGCTGCTTGATGAGATTCTGGGATCAATAAGTTACCTACTAACAACCAAACGAGCAAGATGGGCCGAATGGCCTCCTCTCGTTTGTAAAGTTTCATATGTTCTTCTTATGTTCTTAACAATTCGGCTTTCAAATGAAACAGCAATAATGCAGGATTCAGAGAGGTCTTCTAATTAGTCAGATTGTTGTAGCTGGATCCCCAAGTTCAGCCCTGCCCCTCTTTGCAGTCAATATCTCAACTTCTCTAAAACAGGCAGAGACATAAACAAAAAAGCTGTTTAAATAAACAATGCAGCAGGGCTCCTGAGTGGTGCAACCAGTAAAGGCACTCCGCGTGGCGTGTAGGATGCGCCCTATAGTCTATTCCAGGCTATTCCTTTTCCAACCAAAGACGGGAGCTCCCAGGGGGTGGCGCTCAATTGGCCGAGCACTGCCCAGGGAGAGGGAGGGCTAGGTCGGCCAGGGTGTCCTTGGCTCACCGCGCTCCAGCGACCCCTGTGGTCTGGCTGGGCGGCTGTGGGCTTGCCTGTAAGCTGCCCGGGGCTGTGCTGTCCTCCGACGCTGTAGCTCTGGGTGGCTGCATGGTGAGTCTGCAGTGTGTAAAGAAGCGGACGGCTGACGGCACATGCTTCGGAGGACAGCGTGTGTTTGTCTTTGCCCCTCCCGAGTCTGCGCTGGGCTCAGCCTAAAAATAATTGGACATTGCTAAATTGGGGAGAAAACAATAAAAATAACTGGCAACCACTAATTAAAAAATAAATAAATAAATAAACAACGCAGCTACTATATATTCTACTATAATATTCTAACAGTGCAGTTTAGAGGGATATACAGTTCAGCAAGTATTTAAGCAGACACAATATCTGCGCTATGCTAAGGCAGTAAGACAGATATGCAAACACACACACACACACTATATATGTATATTTATATGTATTCTACCAAAGCAGTAAAAATAGTATGCAGTTCAATATTCAAACACATACTCTACACACAGCCAGCCCACTAAACAAGTTACTAGATTGGGAAGGTACAAGCCTACACTTAACTCATATTTTCACTCTGCTGAGTACCCCTCCCTTCAGCGGCTGCATTCACTCGCTCTTCTCGGGATAACATATAGCTCTCCACTGGTCCTGTGTCAGTCAGTGTTATTCTTTAAGAATATCTTGTATCATTTATGAATCTCCAGTGGCTTACTCAGTTTTTCGGCTGTCCCGTGCCGTTATCTTCCCTCGTGCCGATGTAATTAAATAAAAGCATATATATATATATATATATATATATACACACACACACACACACACACACACACACACACACACACACACACACTAAGGTGCGTCAGTTAAATCAAATTAATTATCCTAAGTGACCTCTGCAAGCTCCCACGATAGATCCTGAAAGATCATGATTTTGTGTCCTCGCCACTGCAAGTTTCCCTTCTCCCTGGACATTTGTATTACTTTTTCTTTACTGGGAAATCTCAAAAAACTTGCAATCACAGGTTGTGGTCTTGATGTTAGTGAGCGATGTGCCCTCTCTATTTCGATATCAGGTTCCCCCTGCATGTCAAAAATGTCTTTTAACATTTTCACTATGAAGGCCGATGTGTTCTTATTTCCCTCCTCTGCTCTCTCAGGTACATCAGTAATCCTATATTTTGACGTCTACTGCGATATTCTGCAATATGTCCAATAGCTTTTTCTGCTTTTTCTGTCTTTGTGCACATATTTTCTTTTGTCTTTGATACTTGATATGTGGTCCTCCGCCATTACCATTCTTGAACACAGGTCAAAAATTTTATTTTGCAGAGTTTCTACACTAGTTTTAATGGCAGTGCAACAAAGCTTTTAATTCTTTGACTATTACCGAGTCTGTCCCCGCTCTGCTTTCTGTCAAGATGTCGGCCATGTTTTCCCTTTCCTCCTCTGTTGTCGCTGAAGAAGGAGCAGCATATTTAATCCTTTTTGGACTTGGCATGCTGGTTGGAGTTTTCTGCATTTGCTAAAAGACTTAACTTTATGCTGGGTTTGAAAGTTTTATGCTATAAATGCTCGGATTGTATTGTTCGTGGGTTACAGGAGCTTTCCCAACTCACGTCTGCGCACTATGACATCATCACGTGACCTCCCAGCAGTGTAGTTGCTTAACAGCAAAAATACATCTGAAGCCATCTTTGATTACATGCTGACTGGAGCTGTCAAAACTTATAATTGCAGGTTTATACAGTACTTAGGTTGTCAAAATCTGTAAATGTTGTGGCCGCCTGGAGATGTATAAAGATGCAGATAAGTAAGAAAGGTTTAGGATTTCAAATTGCTTAGCGCTATTATATGTATGTGTTACACTCATAGTCAGGATTCGGTCAATCACCGAAAAAAAAAACCATTTCGCGATTTGAGCATTTACAAATTATCAAAGAACAAAATGATCAAGAAGAGACAGTTTCTTCGATCTTTGAGTGATGCAATATAATCAAACTGCGAAATGTAAAACACCAAACAAGCAAAGAACAAAGCACAAAAGAAGAGACAGCTTCTTCGGTCTTTGAGTAAAGCGATATAATCAAATTGCAAAATGTGCCTTGAGCAAATGCACAGTTCCCTAACAGATTTTAAAGATGCTGCTCAATTTGCGATTAGCAATTACTTGCAGGGTGTTCAAAACGGGCATCAAGTGAAATACAAACTTTTTAATAATATATATATATATATATATATATATATATATATATATATATATATATATATTAATTGAATTAACATAAAATCAATAAATTATATTTATAAGATACACATCATTGATTCATTATTTATGTATTTATTATTTAAGAAGGAAGTTAATCCATTGAGACTGTGACCTCATTTGCAAGGGGGTTAACTTTATTTTAAAGCAATTTAGGAGGATAGTGACCTCAAACATTAAACTTCAAGCAAGTTTGAAATAACGTTTGTAATGTTCTCGCCTTGTTATTTAGAAAATACAGTTTTAGAGGAAATAAAGAACACAATTAAAATGTATTGTTTTATTCATATTATAAGACTACTGCATACACAGTATTTAAGCTGCAAATGTCAATCCATGTTTGTCTAACTGTTTTTTAAAGCAAGAGAAAGAAAGAAAGAGAAAGAATGAAAAAAGAAAGAAAGACAATTGTACTTCTTAAATGTTTAATATTCTCATAAATCATAGGAAGGGATGAACTACCATATTTTAGAAAACAGGTTTTTTAGATGACAACATTTAATATATATACACTACCGGTCAAAAGTTTTAGAACACCTCCATTTTCCCAGTTTTTATTGAAATTTACGCAGTTTAATGTCTCAATGTACTCTGAAATTAAAGCATAGAACAAATAAACAATTGGAGATAAAAAAGAAATCATGGAATCGTTTTGTTTAACAAAATTTAATCTAAATTTTTGACTCATCAAAGTAGCCACCTTTTGCAGATATAACAGCCGAACACACTCGTGGCATTCTTTCTACAATGGAAATCAAATATTGTTTGGAAAGTTCTTCCCAACACTGTTGCAGAAGATCCCACAAATGTGTTGCACTTGTAGGTTGCTTTGCTTTCACCCTTCTGTCCAGTCCATCCCAAACCAGCTCGATGGGGTTTAAGTCTGGAGACTGTGCTGGCCATTCCATGATTTGAAGCCTATCGTCTTGTTCTTTTCTTCTAAGGTAGTTCTGACATAGCCTGGAGGTATGTTTTGGGTCATTATCTTGCTGTAGGATGAACCCCTGACCAACTAGGCGTATACCAGAGGGTATTGCATGGCGCTGCAAAATGCTGTGGTAGCAGTTTTGGTTCAGGGTGCCACTCACTCTGTGCAAGTCGCTGAGTCTGGATCCAGCAAAAGAGCCCCAGACCATCACGCTTCCTCCTCCATGTTTGACAGTTGGTGTCACACACCGAGGAACCATCCTTTCGCCTACTCGACGGCGTACAAAAACCCTGCGTGATGAACCGAAGATTTCAAATTTTGATTCATCGGTCCATAAGACCTTCTTCCAGTCTTCAGTAGTCCACTGGCGGTGCTTCATGGCCCAGGCAAGCCTCTTTTTCTAATTTTGCCATCTTAACAATGGCTTTCTTACTGCCACTCGACCTGTCAAACCTGCAGCTCGAAGTCTTCTCTTCACAGTTAAAACTGAGGCTTACTTCGACCAGTGTTAAGCTGTGCTTGACGCTGTTGTCCTGTGAGCCGCCTATCACACAAGCTGTTGACTCTCAGAAACTTGTCTTCTGATTCTGTTGTGGCTTTGGGTCTGCCAGACCCCTTCCTGTCAGAGTTTCCTCCAGTTTCCAAGTGCCTTTTGATGGTGTAGGAAACTGTACTCACTGACACCTTGGCTTTCTTTGCAATTTCTCTAAAGGAAAGACCTACACTTTTAAGGGTTATAATGGTCTGTCTGTCTTCCTTTGTTAATTGCCTTTTTCTCGCCATTATGAGAGCAATATACTACTTCCTGCAGTACAATACTGTCCAAATAATGCTTAAGAGGGTGTAGTAACACAGTCTGTTCCAACACTGCTTTTATACAGACAGAGGGTTAGTAAGTAATCAACAAAAGTTGGGACACCTGTAGGAATTGTTAGCATCAACTTTCAAGGCTTAATTTACTTCCATTGCTGCAGAACAGCTGTAAGTTGTTAACCCATTACTTGTTCCCTGAAAAAGGCCTTTTTGTATAACTCTGAAATGTACATTATTTTTCAGTTTTTGGTAACCTAAACTTTTTTTTTTTAACCTCTGACAGTTTACCGCTTACCTTTGTACCATTTCAGGTTATTCACTGGACTTGAACTGCTTAAATTTCAATAAAAACTGGAAAAATGGGGGTGTTCTAAAACTATATATATATATATTGAGCGCTCCACTGGACTACTGAGTCTCATTTTAAAACACTGTTTTGATTGTTTAGATTATAACAGTCAGGTAAAATTAAAGTAGTTCAATCAAATTAGACATATATAAAGAAACCATAATGAGAGCTCATTAAAAAAAACATTTAGAAACATACAAATCACTGTATTTGTTTTTGCAAGGCTTACTGCTGTGGCATTTAGAATTGCATTGCGCTCCCTTACACACACAGACGCGCTTCTTTGTTTGACAAAAATGAAGCCTTGAATAGCCCCAGAAACAGCTTCTGTTGCTGTACAAAGAGAAAGTTTGTTTTCTTTGGGTACTTCATCCAAATTAGGAATACACTATCAGACAACTGAAATTCAATTAGACTGTAAAGGTGCTGCAGAGATCCTCCAGCAGACTGGAGACCGAACACAAGCTGTCTCTTCTTTTATGCTTTGTTCTTTGCTTGTCCCACCTCAGTGACTCACTTTAAATAACTATTAAACATTACCAGAATATCCAACCTCACATGTTTTTTTCCTTGAAATGTTTTCTTCACACACAGCGAAAAATGAAAAAAGTAGCAAATCCCCCAAAAAACTAAATAAAGTAAAATAAAAGATATATAAGAACCAAAAAAAGATGCTGTAATCATTTAGAAACTCTAAAAGAGTGTTGTTTGAACTTGTGGTTTTAAAAAGAATGTGTTTTTGATGTGCTCATGTGTCAAGTTAGGCCCTGTGTATAATTTATGTCGGCATCTACCTACTCATCTTTATTACTTACAGTCAGGGGTGTACCAATTTGTCAGGGGCCCTGAGGCAAGGGGCGTGTGGCCACTCCCCTTGTGTTTGCCTATTGCAGTGACTCATTAAGCTTTTTTATCTTAGAAACACAATGTGAAATTACATTTATTAATACTAAGTACCAACATATGGTTCACTTTCTGGTTACCCCCAACCACGGCACCCCAATGTATTTGAGAATGTGGTTCCAAACTATTTTTTTATGTCAGTGATATGTATACAGGATAAAAAAAGCAATGCTTCAAAGCTTCAGGCTGACATCCCTGTCTGCTACATTCCAAGCATCAGAAAAAAAGAGAAGTGTCCTTTAAACTGCTGTCCTTTCCATCATTTTCAGTTGTAAAGGAGCACACAAATGATGCTGGCTGAGGCCAAAGAGCAAAAATTCAACTCACCCACAAATAGCATAGGTTGCATCTAAGCCTGTTATAAAAATTGAAGTGTCACTCTTGTTTTTGAATTAACACAGCTAAGCTGTGACTATTCTTCACATTGAGCTGTGAAAAGGGTGTTTAATGAGTACCAGTTTTCGTTTAATTTTGTTGAGAAAGCTTTAACCAGAGGTACTTAAATCCAATTTTCACATGTGTAGTGCTTAGCCAAACCTAAAGTTAAACCCCAATAAATACGTCCCACTCTTTATCCTACACCTTTAATTCCCAGGCTCCAGACCCAGCACTGCTTAGCTTTGGAGATCAAACGAGGAAGGGATTCTTCTGTCTGATATGGCCTTGGGTACCGTACATACAAAGCACAAACAGCAAAAAAAAAAAAAAAACAGAGGAGTGATTAGCAGGCTAATTAAGGTATTGCGGGAATCCCTTCATTTGTACTTAAGGGGTAAATCTAATTTCAAAGGCAAATTTATGGAAAATCAGAGAATTCTGAAGAAATCAATAACTTTGCTGTTGATAGAGAAATACTACAGAAGGAGGCTTTTGAAACTCCATATAAAATCATTAACCTTTGGTTTGGTGGACTTACTTGATAATTTTGGCACTTTACACAATGTGAACATTGCGACAGATACAATTTTTCTAATAGGAAACACACACACACACACACACACACACACACACACATATATATATATATATATATATATATATATATATATATATATATATATATATATATATATATATATGATATACTTATATAAACATATAAGTATATCAGAGTGCCCATGCCTGATGCAAATATCATTAAGAACATATTTAGCAGTTATTTAAATTGCAATTCCATTAACACAGAGAAACAACGAGAAAATATCCAAAGGATGTACACTTCATTCATCTCTTAGACTCAGAACAAGGGGTATTCCTATTTCAAACACTGCACACGATATAAAGACAGACAATATGGAATGAAAAGTCAAAAAGTCTAGGCAACATGAAATGCAAACCACTAGCTGACAAATGGAATTACTTTACACATAATAAGAGACGGATTAGCTAAATGACCATGTTCACTTATGTACAGTGCCTTGCGAAAGTATTCGGCCCCCTTGAACTTTGCGACCTTTTGCCACATTTCAGGCTTCAAACATAAAGATATGAAACTGTAATTTTTTGTGAAGAATCAACAACAAGTGGGACACAATCATGAAGTGGAACGAAATTTATTGGATATTTCAAACTTTTTTAACAAATAAAAAACTGAAAAATTGGGCGTGCAAAATTATTCAGCCCCTTTACTTTCAGTGCAGCAAACTCTCTCCAGAAGTTCAGTGAGGATCTCTGAATGATCCAATGTTGACCTAAATGACTAATGATGATAAATAGAATCCACCTGTGTGTAATCAAGTCTCCGTATAAATGCACCTGCACTGTGATAGTCTCAGAGGTCCGTTTAAAGCGCAGAGAGCATCATGAAGAACAAGGAACACACTAGGCAGGTCCGAGATACTGTTGTGGAGAAGTTTAAAGCCGGATTTGGATACAAAAAGATTTCCCAAGCTTTAAACATCCCAAGGAGCACTGTGCAAGCGATAATATTGAAATGGAAGGAGTATCAGACCACTGCAAATCTACCAAGACCTGGCCGTCCCTCTAAACTTTCAGCTCATACAAGGAGAAGACTGATCAGAGATGCAGCCAAGAGGCCCATGATCACTCTGGATGAACTGCAGAGATCTACAGCTGAGGTGGGAGACTCTGTCCATAGGACAACAATCAGTCGTATACTGCACAAATCTGGCCTTTATGGAAGAGTGGCAAGAAGAAAGCCATTTCTTAAAGATATCCATAAAAAGTGTCGTTTACAGTTTGCCACAAGCCACCTGGGAGACACACCAAACATGTGGAAGAAGGTGCTCTGGTCAGATGAAACCAAAATCGAACTTTTTGGCAACAATGCAAAACGTTATGTTTGGCGTAAAAGCAACACAGCTCATCACCCTGAACACACCATCCCCACTGTCAAACATGGTGGTGGCAGCATCATGGGTTGGGCCTGCTTTTCTTCAGCAGGGACAGGGAAGATGGTTAAAATTGATGGGAAGATGGATGGAGCCAAATACAGGACCATTCTGGAAGAAAACCTGATGGAGTCTGCAAAAGACCTGAGACTGGGACGGAGATTTGTCTTCCAACAAGACAATGATCCAAAACATAAAGCAAAATCTACAATGGAATGGTTCACAAATAAACATATCCAGGTGTTAGAATGGCCAAGTCAAAGTCCAGACCTGAATCCAATCGAGAATCTGTGGAAAGAACTGAAAACTGCTGTTCACAAATGCTCTCCATCCAACCTCACTGAGCTCTAGCTGTTTTGCAAGGAGGAATGGGCAAAAATTTCAGTCTCTCGATGTGCAAAACTGATAGAGACATACCCCAAGCGACTTACAGCTGTAATCGCAGCAAAAGGTGGCGCTACAAAGTATTAACTTAAGGGGGCTGAATAATTTTGCACGCCCAATTTTTCAGTTTTTTATTTGTTAAAAAAGTTTGAAATATCCAATAAATTTTGTTCCACTTCATGATTGTGTCCCACTTGTTGTTGATTCTTCACAAAAAATTACAGTTTCATATCTTTATGTTTGAAGCCTGAAATGTGGCAAAAGGTCGCAAAGTTCAAGGGGGCCGAATACTTTCGCAAGGCACTGTACATGCTTGTTTTTACTGCATGGAACATTTCTGTCATGGATTGTGGTAGACATCTCCCTATAATGCACTTTATTTTAAATAAAAAGTAAACACACACACACACACACACACACACACACACACACACACACACACATATATATATATATATATATATATATATATATATATATATATATATACAGCTCTGGAAAAAATTAAGAGACCACTGCAAAATTATCAGTTTCTCTGGTTTTACTATTTATAGGTATGTGTTTGGGGAAAATGAACATTTTTGTCTTATTCTATAAACTACTGACAACATTTCTCCCAAATTCCAAATAAAAATATTGTCATTTAGAGCATTTATTTGCAGAAAATGACAACTGGTCTAAATAACAAAAAAGATGCAGTGTTGTCAGACCTCGAATAATGCAAAGAAAATAAGTTCATATTCATTTTTAAACAACACAATACTAATGTTTTAACTTAGGAAGAGTTCAGAAATCAATATTTGGTGGAATAACCCTGATTTTCAAGCACAGCTTTCATGCGTCTTGGCATGCTCTCCACCAGTCTTTCACATTGATGTTGGGTGACTTTATGCCACTCCTGGTGCAAAAATTCAAGCAGCTCGGCTTTGTTTGATGGCTTGTGACCATCCATCTTCCTCTTGATCACATTCAAGAGGTTTTCAATGGGGTTCAGGTCTGGAGATTGGGCTGGCCATGACAGGGTCTTGATCTGGTGGTCCTCCATCCACACCTTGATTGACTTGGCTGTGTGGCATGGAGCATTGTCCTGCTGGAAAAACCAATCCTCAGAGTTGGGGAACATTGTCAGAGCAGAAGGAAGCAAGTTTTCTTCCAGGACAACCTTGTACTTGGCTTGATTCATGCGTCCTTCACAAAGACAAATCTGCCCGATTCCAGCCTTGCTGAAGCACCCCCAGGTGAGTCTAATTTTCAGCTTTGCCCAACACCTGGTCGTCTAATGGTTAGACAGAGACCTGGAGAGGCCTACAAGCCACAGTGTCTCGCACCCACTGTGAAATGTGGTGAAGGATCGGTGATGATCTGGGGGTGCTTCAGCAAGGCTGGAATCGGGCAGCTTTGGCATGAATCAAGCTAAGTACAAGGTTGTCCTGGAAGAAAACTTGCTTCCTTCTGCTCTGACAATGTTCCCCAACTCTGAGGATTGGTTTTTCCAGCAGGACAATGCTCCATGCCACACAGCCAAGTCAATCAAGGTGTGGATGGAGGACCACCAGATCAAGACCCTGTCATGGCCAGCCCAATCTCCAGACCTGAACCCCATTGAAAACCTCTGGAATGTGATCAAGAGGAAGATGGATGGTCACAAGCCATCAAACAAAGCCGAGCTGCTTGAATTTTTGCGCCAGGAGTGGCATAAAGTCACCCAACATCAATGTGAAAGACTGGTGGAGAGCATGCCAAGACGCATGAAAGCTGTGCTTGAAAATCAGGGTTATTCCACCAAATATTGATTTCTGAACTCTTCCTTAGTTAAAACATTAATATTGTGTTGTTTAAAAATGAATATGAACTTATTTTCTTTGCATTATTTGAGGTCTGACAACACTGCATCTTTTTTGTTATTTTGACCAGTTGTCATTTTCTGCAAATAAATGCTCTAAATGACAATATTTTTATTCGGAATTTTGGAGAAATGTTGTCAGTAGTTTATAGAATAAGACAAATATGTTCATTTTCCCCAAACACATACCTATAAATAGTAAAACCAGAGAAACTGATAATTTTGCAGTGGTCTCTTAATTTTTTCCAGAGCTGTATATATATATATATAAATAAAAATAAAAAACACATATTCAGTCCACCTCGGCTCAGCCTCGTCCCCCAGGATCCAGAGCGACAACAGAATCACACGTCTCTCAAGCCAGCATGCATGCTAGAGCTATAATGGAAAGAACACCGATATTTAATTACCCGTTTCAACCACAGGGGTCTTATGCTGATGTCAGTATCATTAACTTATCAGCCGCTAGGAGTAGATCCATTACAAATTGTGAACTACACCAAATCCGTAAAACTGTAAAATACTCAAATCTAGCACAGAAAGTTGTCAATTCATGTCTATGCTGTAGGCGTTCTTAATGTTGCTGCATATCCATTTACTGCAATTATAGTATAAACAGGTGAAGTTTATTAATTTTTAAATAAAAAAAACAAACTGATTAATAACAGCTGCTGACTGCTACCCTTGCAAAAACAAAACAAACAAAAAAAAACATTAAAAAGCTACATACAATATATTGCACACATATTACTACTATGGCCTGTTCTTAAATAGTTAAGACCTGTTCCTCAATGGTTCAGGGATAACAGAATGGATCGACCCATTTGGGAATTCACATTTTGGTTCAGGTGAGATATTATTTATTTATTTATTTGTTTTAGAGAGAAACTCAACCGCTATGTATATATATATATATAATGATATGATCAATACAATGCATGCTATCATATCCAACATGAATTGTGTTGAATTGTGGTAGATGCATGAAGCAGATGCCCCATATAAAATAACACATGACTGAAGCAACATGGCTACAAGTCCATACTGATGACAGCAGCTGCGCTGTTGAAATCCTTGGCTGCAATTGGTTCAAAAGCCCATTATCAGGCTGTCTGATGGTAGTTGAGAATGGCAGACTCTTACTGGTCAAGATAATGAATGTGGCACCACTCTTGCCAGTCACAGTTACAGACACAAGAAAAATGTCCCATATTCAGTTGCACTACATTGGTATTATTATTAATAATAATATTTGCATATATTTAAAGCTAATTAAAAAAAACCCAACAACAACAAAAAAAAAACTTGATTACTTACACCATAAATCAACACAATCCCATAGGAAACAAAAGTTACCCATGGAGCTACTCAACAGGAACAAGTGTCCTCTCAGGTCAGAGTGCTTCACACATTGAGATATACTTATACTGTAAATGTTTCAGTTTGGATCTTGAGGATGTAATATACAATACAATACAATACAATACATTTTGCTTTTATAGAGCACTTTTCAAGTGGAACATCCTAGGGTGATTGTAGATGTCTTCTAGGAACTACTAACATTTCAGCATTCACTGATCTCAGGGTATGTCTAGGAGTATAAGGCACTAACATTTCAGCATTCACTGATCTCAAGGTATGACTAGGAGTATAAGGTACTAACATTTCAACATTCACTGATCTCAAGGTATGTCTAGGAGTATAAGGTACTAACATTTCAGCATTCACTGATCTCAAGGTATGTCTAGGAGTATAATGGACTAACATTTCAGCATTCACTGATCTCAGGGTATGACTAGGAGTATAAGGGACTAACATTTCAGCATTCACTGATCTCAGGGTATGTCTAGGAGTATAAGGTACTAACATTTCAGCATTCACTGATCTCAGGGTATGTCTAGGAGTATAAGGTACTAACATTTCAGCATTCACTGATCTCAGGGTATGTCTAGGAGTATAAGGTACTAACATTTCAGCATTCACTGATCTCAGGGTATGTCTAGGAGTATAAGGTACTAACATTTCAGCATTCACTGATCTCAGGGTATGTCTAGGAGTATAAGGTACTAACATTTCCTGTAAATATAAAGGCCCAAAACCACAAAGGCATACATGCCAACAGTCCCTATATGGTTGGGACAGTCCCGATTTCCTAGCAAATGTCCCACATCCTGATGCATAGAAAGAAAGTCCTGATATTTACCCACAGAAAAAAAGTATTTATTCTGCACAGCAGAGTGAAAACCACACGCTGTGCTCTTCGTGCGGCTGACACATCTTCTGATCACTAACTTATACAAAGGTAAGAACGCTTCATTATGTCTCTTTTTACTGTCATGATGGTCGTGTTGAGTTTGTGGGGGGAGGGGGGGGGGTACGTCTAATATATGATAATGAGTGTTTTTTGCATATGACGCATCCCATGTTTATGATGTGTATGACTCACGCGCCCCGCCTCCGAGACAAGTGTCCCACTGAACAGTTTCCAAATTTTGGCAAGTATGCAAAGGGCCATATAAGTAGTAAGCAGAATTTTAAAATCAATCCTGAATTTAACAGGAAGTCAGTGCAATAATTTAAAAACCAGAGTAATATGTTATGAACGATGTGTGCGAGTCAACACTCTGGCTGCAGCATTTTGAACCAGTTGGAGCCAACATAATTTAGAATCGAGACGGCAAGCAAACAAAGCAATAACAAACACATGAACCAACATCTCAGCATCTTTATCAGATAAAATAGATCCAAATGAAGCCTTTAAAACACAGCTATTGTGGGTAAAGCACAGCATTGGAAAATAAAAACTCAAAATTTTAACAATTTCACATTAATGTTTGTTTGTTTCTTAGTAAAAGTAGGCATTTACAGAAGATGGTGAGTTTCTGCATAAATGATTGGGCCTCCATGGGTTAATGACATTATCTGTGCCATTACGCTGGCTTCATACAGCCTGAAGGCTCAATAGATCCATTTAACTGCTGAATATGACAGTTTTGTGTCCTTCTGGCACAGAAAGACCAGGCCTTTCTGGGGACAGCAGGAGAAATAAAAGGCATCTCTTTTTAAATAATTCCCTTACAAAAAAATGTATTATTTTAGGAATTTTAAAAATAATATTGAACAGCATTGTTTGTTACTGCATTGTTCACGTTATTGATTACACTAAGTTATACCACCCCGAAATATATACCTGAAAAAACAACATTAAAATGAAGGCCCTAATTCATTGCTTTAAGCAACAGACAGAACAAATTGTCAAACACAGGGGGAGTGACTTATGATGATTTTAATAGTTACTTTCTATTGGGAAATTCTAAACAAATCTTTAAGATACTGTACATCGACCACATGTGAGTTTAAAAATGCAGCATAGGATATTATCTGTGAAAATAACACAGTTGCTGAAAACAAAAAATAATAATAATTTACGCTGATTATAAAATAATAATACCAAAACATGGAAATGGACGAATAAACTCAATCATGGATATATACCGTACTTCATATGTGTGTGTGTGTGTGTGTGTGTGTGTGTGTGTGTGTGTGTGTGTAATCTCATAAAAAATAAAACAAAATAAAATAAATCAATACAAAAAATCATAATAATTAAAGTCTTAAGGGCCTGGTTAATTGGCTAATCACTGCATAACTAATTGCAAGTCAAATTATTTCATATCTGCTTTTAAAAGGAGAGGAAGGAAATGACTGAACTTTGCCGCAAAATAAGTCAAGGGAAAAATGAACTACTAATTAAGAAAGCCAGGATTTTATGCAAATGACTTGCTGAAGATATTCTAATGAATGTGCCCCGAGTCAATCCGCATGCGTTTGCCGAGCTGACAGCTGGCTCGGAGGAAGGTCAGATGGAATCAGACGCGCAGAGCGTAATCCTTCAGATTGGCAGCTCTGCCCCCTGGTCACTGTTTGATTATCTCCCAAATTGCTGTATTTCACAGAGATAATGATTTTTTATGGTCATGGACTTGAAGACAACTGCTGTATCCCGAGGGTGATCATGCAAGAAGACACTAGTGCATTTTTCCTCGAAAAAAAGTTATTCTGCATTCTCAAAATGTACGTATCTCTCTCTCTCTCTATATATATACAGTATATATATATATGATATTTTAGGTAATGGACTAAATCCAAGAAATGCTGCTTTTTTACTTTATTTACTTGGATATTTGTTAAATAAAAGCACAACAGTTTATGATATGATGCACTCTTGAGATTTACTGTACAATGGTACCATTTCATAGAAGCGCTGTCTTGTTTGTTAATTCAGTATGTATCACTGAACCTGGAGATGATCATGGTCACTTTTTACAACTTTGCTTAAGTTCTGCTTTATAGTAAGAATGAAAGATGATTAAACAGTAGCGTTTTCTTTTTTGTTTGAGGTATTTAATTGCAGCAAGCATGCTCCACTGATGAATCGACAACACAAGAAAAAACATATGACAGCATTTAACAAAGACCAGATCCCAACAGCATCTACTAAAGAGGGAAGCACTCAACATAATTGCAATGTTCTGCCAGCAGACAGACTGCATCTTTGTGTCCTCAGGGTGCCCATTTCCAACCATGACCAATAGATAAAGTCAGGTCATTTGGTCACTTCAGAAATTCACAAGCCATAAAACATACAGTTTTCGTAGTGCTCTCTGTAGAGTGAATCAGAAGTCTTAAGACTAGTGAAGGTAATTTTCCATTTTTATTTGATAAAGAAACTCTCTACTTGTATAACAATTGAAAATTGTAGGTGGCATTGTACAGCGAAATTAATTATACATGTACGTGCATAAATTGTGCATATAAATATACAACAGCAGAAAATCTCACCCTTTAAGGTCAGCTCAATCAAGCTTGAGCTTCAGGTACTCCCCTGTGTCCTGCAAGTTATTTTAAACTAAGGTTATTATTATTAGTTACCTATTCTACTTCTTTGTATCTTTGTGACTGACAATATTCACTGAAATTAGTTTTTATATTTGAGAAGCAACATGCATCACAATTTTTTGATGCATGTTGTGCTAACATAACGAGCATTTAATTTATAGCTATAAATGCTATTCCATATTTAATTTAATATATTAGGCTTGTGCTCAAGGTATTTTAAATATCATTTCTGGAGCAGTCAGTGGTAAAAGTGGAAAGCTAACTTTTCTCATAGACACTCTTGGTTAAGTAGGATGTGGTAACTGTAATCCTTGAAAAGAATTTGTTGAACTTTTTTTTTACCTCTGCTCCCATAACCCCTAATAATAGCAAATGATACACAGACAGGGGATGTTGCATTCCATGCTATGAGAGTACCCACAATGTTCTATTGTTCTTGGAATAAAACTGACCCTAAGTGCTTCCACTACCAAAGTAACCCACTGAGATCCATCGGGGACTATTCAATTCATGTAAACAGTACAGGAAAACCAGCATGTCTAGCAGTGTGTCTGAGCCTCTTAAATGTATGTATGCATTTCAAATAAAGAAAAGTGACAGGGTTGATCCTAATTTAACATATAACTGCTGGTGGAATTTAGATCTGAGAATTTAGAATTTAGAGTGAGTATATTTCATTTATGCTGTCATTGTTGTTATTTATCTTTTTTTAAAAGAAGTCGACTTCCAAACAAGTTGACCAACACAAATTATTTTTCATTATATTCAGTGTTTTTAACTTACTGTAATGTATTTTGCAACTGTACAGTCCTAACACCCTTTAATGTATTAAACCTATACTGCATGGTTCAATATGTAGTAACAATTTTTAATACAAACTTGTGGCTAGCCTGACATTACAAATGGAAATTAAACCTTTTTATCACTTACTAAACAATCTAGTATTCAAATGAAAGGCGTAAAAAGTCATAAGGCAACTCAGCTCAGTGTAAAATGAGCCCCTAATTCACAGTATCACACACACACTGCAGGGCTTGTAGCTCAAACCATTGGGCATAGTTTAGTGTTGTAGGAACTATGTTTTCATACTTTACCAAAGAGGAGTGTTGGTACAATGCTTATGTGTCACAAAAGACATGCCACCAAAAGCAAACATAGCTTTTGGTAGAGCACACATATACACAACATACACAAAAGCACACATATACACACAGAAATACATGCTAGCATTGACATGCATTAACAAAGCCGTGATAACATCAATATGTTTTTTGATTGAAAAATTAATGATGATCCTAGATTCTAACAATACATGACTCAATTCCGTGACTTACTAGCTTGGTAACTGCATTTTTTTCCCCCCATAAATTATTTCCACTAGTTTAAAATGTGTGGTAAGTTTTAGCTGTGGGATATGATTTTGGTGATATGTTTGTAAGGATCATGTAACATATTTTCTTTAAAAATGAAGGTTATGTCTGGTTTTGTTTTAATTATTCTACTAGAAATACTTTACAGTGTCTCTAATGTAATAACACAGTATTTAGACGTGTGCTTGTGTAGTTACAATGCAAACATGTTTAATTGCAAAATGAAATAAATGCAAAATGAAAAATAGCAGTTGTTATTACACTTGATTTGGTTGTGTATTTAATGACTTTTTAACTACACATGCAATGGAAGTGTAATTACAGTGTAGTTAGAGACACTTTGTGTTACCATTTTATTTTCCAGATAAGACCAAGTAATTAACTTCCTTATACCATTACAGTAACATTGCTATTTAACTTCTAAGAAGACTATCCTATCCCCAACACACAACAGAAATCAATTTAGGCTCATACAATATAAAATAATATATTCATAATTGAATTAAGTATCTTTGCAAGTGACGTTTATTATTTTTTAAAAGCATGTACCCAAAAGCATTTAGTAGCCAGATCTTATCTTCTGTTCCCTTAATGAGAGATACACACTTTGTTTATAATAAATAAATTAGCATATGGTAAATAAACTTGAGTTCTGGGGGGAGAACATCCACAATTAAAAGTTTCTTTTTACCTATTAAAAAAAACTAGTTTCGCTTTTCTTGAATATCAAAAATAAGTATTTTTCATAGGTAAGAAAATAAACAGGAGTTATTCTTTACATTTACATATAAGAAGAGTTGTCAGACTGATGTGTAAATGTATACAATAACACTTGTTTCTTAAAATGTCTGCTATGTATGTTTTCAATGCTCCGCCTTATTTCTGATGACAAAATTAAATCTTAATTAGCACAGAACGACCACCTTGAAGTAGAAACACACAAGTGACAACAAATTACAGGTTTGTTGTTGATTCAAACACTTCCTCCTGTTTTTGAAGGTAAATGCCTTCACGCAAAGGGTGGTCGATATGATGTCATCGGGCATGCACTACAGTTCAGAGGCAATGTGCGGGGCCAAAGAAAGCTAAAAGGATAAGAATCTTTTAATCTGATGAAACCTAAGCCAGATCAGGTCAGAGTTGTAAGTGTAAACACACCATAAGTGATTAAGATGTGGGCTGGCAAGATAAATCGTTTTTGCCCAGTCTCTGCTTGTACATTGGTTTGCCAGTTCACACAAAGAGAACCACTATCCAGTATTGGAAGACACTGCAGATAAGTAAAGCAAGACTATGGACACTAACTTCATGGTTGCTATTTCTACAAAGGAAATAAAAAGAGCTTTCTCCATGAGCCTACTGTATTTTGGTTTAACTTAAAAATATTGCTCACCCTTTCTTTCTGTCTGTAGGGTGGAATAAGATGCTAAAGGTCAAAGATATCTCACCTTCCAGAGAAGAAAAATAGTACTTAAAGGTGACAGAGTGGATTCTACTACAGATTACCCCAAAGCGTCTTTCCGTCTTTCACCAGAAAAGAGGAGCTGCAATGTAAAATGTAATCTAATCTGTATTAGTATAGTATATCCCCTTCGATCACGGTTTTTAAAATACATTTTTTAGAAATTTTAAAACAGTTTATGTGAACTCTATGGAGTTCGAGAAGCTGCCCTGCCAAAACTTAAAACAAAAATACATTATGCATTGTAAAATAGATACACAGATGAGAACGTTAACATGATGCAATTATACACGCAGCGGCTGAAGGGGATACACTGACTACAATGACTATCGAGTTGTATTATAATATTTTTTAACTACATAACTTTTTTTTTTTTTTTTTTTTTTTTAAAGGCTTGACACTGAACTTTTATCAGCTCATACTGATTAACGAGCTCTTGTACAAAGGCAATATAACACCTCACCCTGGCCTAAAAAGTGAGGCAATAATTCTCTGTCTGCTTAATGTAGTAAATGATTTATCTTCAGCTTCTTAAGCATGGCATATTCTACTGTAAAATCATTAAAAGTTTAATTTATTCGACCAGTGCCTAAAGATAGCCAAAGCACACCTTACAGCTGCATTCTGATGGCTCATAATAAATTAGAGTGTGTTTTTTTTCATGATCTCTAGAGAACTCCCAAATATAAAATGCTATGAGGTACTATTATAATATTATAATACCAGTTAACCTTATTAGACCTTGAACAGACCACAGGATAACCAGCAATGGCAACACAATAAATATGTAACAAACAATGCACAGTTGTACTAATACTGTAGCACACACTGGTATGGAACCGTGGACTACCAGTGTGTATTTGCTCATTGCATTGTGATGCCTCAATGACTCATACAGTTAGTACAAAACCGATATTGGGTATAGAATCAATATTTTTGAAACGGTTATTACTTTGAAGGATTAAATGTAGCTTTTTGTATCTCCCATTATAATCTGTAATTCAGTGGTAGAGGGCATATGTTCAACAATGACCTGTATTTAACATACTTCTTATTTGTATTAGTTTCCTCTTCTCAAGGATATTGTATTGTGCATTATGTTTAAATAATACCTCAGATATTATAACTTGTAACTGATTCAGGAAGGTCCACAAATTCTGTTTTAATAAAAGACTTGGCCAACTCCCCTGTTATTAATTTGTTCCAATCCATGTTAACATATGCCTGATTGGTTATCAATTTATCATCTTCTTCTATTCAACCTCCAGCTCTCTCCCTTTTGGGATGCAACCGAAAAGAGGTGGTCTTCAGCAGCAAAACAAAACCACCATATACATGTGTAAACAAGTAATTTCAGTGCAATACATATGCATGAGTTTCATTTTTGTTTTTGGTTCTTCCTATATTTACAAGGTGCAGTATAAATAAAGGGTTGTGACAGAAATACAATGATTCTGGTTCTAAATCTCCCTCCTGACCTGGGAGTTCTTTGGACGGGCTGGTCTGACAGTTGTTTCCCAGGGTCGGGAAGTTGGCCAGTCTGGATGAAGGTGAGACTCCATTGCAAGAACGCATTGACCCGGAAGGTAAACGATGTGGCAGATGCAGATTGGAGACGTGGTTGCACTCGTTTACCAAGGGGTCATGTGTGACAGCATAAAAAGGGGACGCTTTGGTTACGAGAAATAACCCGGAAGGACCCGTGCAGGATTGTGATAACGTATCATGAGTGTTTGTTTTGGCTTGTCTTGTTGTATTAATAGACGGCTAACACTTTCCGGAGCTGTCGCCAAGGGCCAGCACAAAACCCGGAGCAGCACTGCATTATTGTCACGCATTAAACTGGATCACCCACCACGAGCATTACAGCACGCACCCAGGACTGGTGACCGTGTTTGTACATTGTGGGAGGGATACTTGTGTTTATTATTTGGGACTGCAAACCCGTTATTATTTACCCCGTGCACTACACATTGCTATGTATTGCCAGGGATCATTATTTGGTCACCAGACCTGGATTGTATAAATAAAAGTACTTTTCTAACTGGATTACAAAGTCTGTTCATTGCACACTGCATCACTCCAGCACCTGTACACAATCAACCACTTTGCCACAAGGGCACAATAAAAACAAATAGTGCCTGATTTTAAAACTGTAGCTTGAACAATGTAGTAACTCTCAGGCTTCACAGTTTATACTTTAATTCTCAAAACCAGACGCTACTAGTATTTTTGTATTTATTATTAAATAATAATAATAATAATAATAATAATAATAATAATAATAATAATAATAATAATAATAAATCTGTATCAACATAAAGATCGATTTCATTTTTTCTGCCTTTTAAAAAAAAACCTTTACCTTTGCACAGGATCAAATCAGCAGTCAGGCTTATAGCTAAACAGTCACTGCATCATGTTTAAAGCCCCTTAAGGGATTTTATTATCTATATTGTTTTTTGGAAGTATAATTAATTTTACAGTGAAAGAAGAATCTACATCAAATGTAATATTGCAAAACAAACAAACAGTTGTCTTAAGTGGCTGAACCTTAAGACACACACTCATTGAAACCTTTGAGGTATTAGGCACTTAACAATGCATCCTAAATTAATCAAGAAATCACAACAAAATATGTTCACTTCTTTTAGAAAACTACTTTGATCTACAATACAGACAGAGGGTGGAAAATTGGACCACACTATAATTGCTTTCCCTGCAACTGATAAACCAGTGTAACGAATTTGGAGCTTGAGTGATAAAATCACGATTTGGCCCTTGGCGATTCCTCCTTCCATTCTTCATATGACATGAATCTCCCATCATGCCTCTGGGTAAAGAAAAAAAAAACAGCTATGTCAGTTCACACTTTTTTCTTGATGATAATTACAGGACGGTTAGATTTCAGGGATTAACTCTCAAACGTCTGTTACAGAAATCACACAGCAGTAAATAGTCTAACTTAGACAAGTAAAGCTACATACTGTAAGTAAAAGGTCCCAAGCTGTTTTAATTAACTATAATCTTGAACTTGATGCGGTGTGACTGCTGAGCTTGCAGCATGAACCAAGGTGACCCCAAAAACAGGGACGGCTATATTTAGTTACCATCTCGAGCTAGTGATGAGTTGTAACACTAAAAAGTAATCAAAGGGAAAAATGCACACATGAAATGTAATATTTATTTCACAGGAAGCCTTTGTTTATTTTATTTGACTTGTTTGTTTGTTAATATAGTTGACAGCGATCATAGTCCTTGTTAAAATGAAATAGTCATTTGGGTTTAATTATTGACAATCAAATACATAATTCAATTACGCTCTGGATACTTCTGACAATATCTCACTTATAGAGTCATAGTTAAAATATAGCCAAAGCTTAATTGATTATTTTGATTATTCAGCTTTCAATGTTTTTACGAGGGTGGTGGTGATGGGGTATTGCAGATTAGTCGGTGTTGGAGGCATTTTAGAGCTAAATTAAGGGTTACGTTTCTGGGTTAAGAGGATGGCTTTCCTGTACAGTATCTTATTATCTCTTTCTTAATTCTGTTCCTCTAATACTGCGCTTTACTGTAAGACGAGGAATGTCGGCACGAGCAGAAATAAAAGTTTATGCTGTGTGAGTGTTGATGTAACCCACACAAAGGTGCTCACAATCCAAGAATTATACAAGTTTAAAAAAATTCTTCATTGAAAAGAGGGAAAAGGTTGCTGAATAGAATACTGTTAAGTGGCTGAGATAGATGGTCGATTGTGATGTCACCATTTTGAATTGATTTTGCAGTTGAAGGGAATTCTGATAGGTGTCTGAGGTATGATTATTTTTAAGCAGAACTACAAATGTACAATTATTGAGAATAAAGCATGAAAAAAAAAAAACACAACATGGTTGATGTCATGAATTGGGTCATGAATACATTTTGTCTCACCTTTGCTTTGTGATGCAGTTGTTAATAATATGCACTAGTCCCTGAGTGGCTCACCTGGTAAAAGCACAGCAGTGTGGTGAGTCATACAGCGCAGGTTCGCATCTTGGCTTTGCGAAATCACTGGTCTTTGCTGGGGAGTCCGAAGGGAGCATTTCATTGGCTGTGGTGCTCCCGTGGGTTAGGGAGGCAAAACTATCAGGGACTGTTTCTCTTCATCACGCTACAGCGAACCCTGCTGGCTAGGCGCTCAGTGAGCTCAAAAGCAGACACCTGCAGGGCTGGTTGTGGGATCGAAGGATGGCCACTGAACCTGAGCTATGTGAGGAATTGCTGCAGTGTGGGGAAAAAATAATTGGACATGCCAAATTGGGGAGGAAATCATTGGGGAAAAATAACTGGATACACTAAATAATAATTAAAAAAGCATTAGTCCGATGCTTTGTTATAAGGGTTACATATTTAAATAAAATATAATATTCTGTGTATGAATTGTTTTCTGAATTGTTTAATCCCAAGGCTAAAAAAAAACCCCAAAAACTTTTGATTGTGGTTAGTAACATTTTTACTGAACTTTGTTTCATTAGTATACAAATTCTAATGATCCCAGTGGCTCTGCTTCGATCAATTGAATATTCTACAACATCTTTACTGCATTATATGGCTAAAGAATATTATTACCATAGGTCATATGGGGTACTGATATTGATCTTGGTCATGATGTCAAGATGATGTAGTTAGATTTATAAAGATTTTTGTACAGGTTGTCTAAAATGAATCATAAGTCTTGCCTATTATTTGTGAATTGCAATCTTTGTATTAATAATGTTCTTTCAAATTACTCACTGTTCAGTCTGTTTTGTTGAAACAATTCTAGCGGTTTGCTTTTGTGTTAGATGGACTAGAGTTGCTGTAAAAAGTTTTTTTAAAGGGAATATGCACAAGTTAAATGAAAACATACTGAACTCATTCATTTTGTTATTGTTACATATACTCTGGAGTCAAGTAAAACTTTTAATCTGTATATAAACATTATTTTATTTATGTTGGGAAATAGATGTGTTTTTGTTTAAGCTCAATAAATATTTGTTTTGCATTTCTTAGGTCTTTCATGTGTTTCTGTAAAAAATGAAACATTATTTACATATATTTCTGTTATAATGGATTGTGCACTGTGATCAGCAGTAAGTACTTCCAAGAATTATTTAGTTCTGAATCAGTTTTGAAAATGAAAGTGCTTTCATTTGTTTTTAGAATATGCAAAGTATTTGTCTTTCATCTTTTATTATCTAATGTATTGTTTTAGATACTGAATATTGATTTTACATTATAAACAATAAACAGTATATATTGTTGTTGTTATTTACATTTTAAAATGTCACTTTTTAATATATAACTGGGGTGATATTGTTTACATCATCGAGATTTGAAAATAATCATACTTTAATGAACTTAATTGCTTCATCAGCAGTATTTGTTAATTTAAGAACTTAAATTGGTTTATTGGTGTCACAGAGCTTATTAGTCAGGGGACACTGCGCTGTCCACCAGATGAAACACTAGGGAAATAAAAAGAGTAAGTAGCTTAAAATTACATTTAATATGTTCTTCTTACTGTAAACTAATCGTGTATGATGCTTATCGTGATTCTGAGTGGTTACTCTTGCAATTATATTGTGTTTTCATTTTACTTTTTGAGTTTGTGCTGAGGTGCTTTGACCTGGGTTCAGGGGCTGTTATGCAGGTTGAGTTTGTGTTGAGGTGCTTTGACCTGGGTTCAGGAGCTCTTCTGCAGGTTGAGTTTGTGTTGAGGTGCTTTGACCTGGGTTCAGGAGCTCTTCTGCAGGTTGAGTTTGTGTTGAGGTGCTTTGACCTGGGTTCAGGAACTCTTATGCAGGTTGAGTTTGTGTTGAGGTGCTTTGACCTGGGTTCAGGAACTCTTATGCAGGTTGAGTTTGTGTTGAGGTGCTTTGACCTGGGTTCAGGAGCTCTTGTGCAGGTTGAGTTTGTGTTGAGGTGCTTTGACCTGGGTTCAGGAACTCTTATGCAGGTTGAGTTTATGTTGAGGTGCTTTGACCTGGGTTCAGGAGCTCTTCTGCAGGTTTAGTTTGTGTTGAGGTGCTTTGACCTGGGTTCAGGAACTCTTATGCAGGTTGAGTTTGTGTTGAGGTGCTTTGACCTGGGTTCAGGAGCTCTTCTGCAGGTTGAGTTTGTGTTGAGGTGCTTTGACCTGGGTTCAGGAACTCTTGTGCAGGTTGAGTTTGTGTTGAGGTGCTTTGACCTGGGTTCAGGAACTCTTGTGCAGGTTGAGTTTGTGCTGAGGTGCTTTGACCTGGGTTCAGGAGCTCTTCTGCAGGTTGAGTTTGTGTTGAGGTGCTTTGACCTGGATTCAGGAGCTCTTGTGCAGGATGAGTTTGTGTTGAGGTGCTTTGACCTGGGTTCAGGGGCTCTTCTGCAGGTTGAGTTTGTGTTGAGGTGCTTTGACCTGGGTTCAGGAGCTCTTCTGCAGGTTGAGTTTGTGTTGAGGTGCTTTGACCTGGATTCAGGAGCTCTTGTGCAGGATGAGTTTGTGTTGAGGTGCTTTGACCTGGGTTCAGGAACTCTTCTGCAGGTTGAGTTTGTGTTGAGGTGCTTTGACCTGGGTTCAGGAGCTCTTCTGCAGGTTTAGTTTGTGTTGAGGTGCTTTGAACTTGGGTTCAGGAACTCTTCTGCAGGTTGAGTTTGTGTTGAGGTGCTTTGACCTGGGTTCAGGAGCTCTTCTGCAGGTTGAGTTTGTATTGAGGTGCTTTGAACTTGGGTTCAGGAACTCTTCTGCAGGTTGAGTTTGTGTTGAGGTGCTTTGACCTGGGTTCAGGAGCTCTTATGCAGATTGAGTTTGTGTTGAGGTGCTTTGACCTGGGTTCAGGGGCTCTTGTGCAGGTCGAGCTTGTGTTGAGGTGCTTTGACCTGGGTTCAGGAGCTCTTGTGCAGGTTTAGTTTGTGTTGAGGTGCTTTGACCTGGGTTCAGGAACTCTTGTGCAGGTTGAGTTTGTGTTGAGGTGCTTTGACCTGGGTTCAGGAGCTCTTGTGCAGGTTGAGTTTATGTTGAGGTGCTTTGACCTGGGTTCAGGAGCTCTTCTGCAGGTTGAGTTTATGTTGAGGTGCTTTGACCTGGGTTCAGGAGCTCTTCTGCAGGTTGAGTTTGTGTTGAGGTGCTTTGACCTGGGTTCAGGAACTCTTGTGCAGGTTGAGTTTGTGCTGAGGTGCTTTGACCTGGGTTCAGGAACTCTTGTGCAGGTTGAGTTTGTGCTGAGGTGCTTTGACCTGGGTTCAGGGGCTCTTCTGCAGGTTGAGTTTGTGTTGAGGTGCTTTGACCTGGATTCAGGAGCTCTTGTGCAGGATGAGTTTGTGTTGAGGTGCTTTGACCTGGGTTCAGGGGCTCTTCTGCAGGTTGAGTTTGTGTTGAGGTGCTTTGACCTGGGTTCAGGAGCTCTTCTGCAGGTTGAGTTTATGTTGAGATGCTTTGACCTGGGTTCAGGAGCTCTTCTGCAGGTTGACAGTTGTAGACAAAGTGTCTTTGTACACGTGCTATAGTAGTATAGTAGCACCATGTAGTGCACAGCTACACTACTATATCTGGTCAGCAACTTGTCATTAGATGCCACTGGTTCTTACTCCTAAAACACTTAGGCTAATCTCTACGGCTAAGCACTGTTATATAAGCTATACAGTACGCAAAATATTTGAGTAGTTTCCCTCTGAATGATTTCAAACAATATAAAAAGGTTAAGGGACATTTATTTAAAACAGTCTTTTAAAGCTCCTTACTCTTTATTTTTTTCTTGTTATACTCTTCCTTATTATGTTTTCTGTTGAAAAGGGCAAAAAGCATATTTTTGCAATTAAGTTTGCAGATGACAATGCAGCAACATAATTGCTACTCTTAACTTTTAAGTGTGATTTATTTCCCACAAACAATAAATGGCCAAACATAAAATAATAATAATTACTTTAGTGACATTGTGGCAGCAGTTTTTATTTCATTCTAGCTCCCTAAGTCATTGTAAAAGAATATTAAGCATTTAACATAAATTACACATTGCATTATATTTCTGAATAAACATTTTGTGCAGGCTTTTACAAAACACTTATAAAATATGTTTTACAATGTACAGATTTTGCACAGAAAATGACAAAAAATAGGGCCCAGATTTCCTTTCAGCACCTCTAAATAAAAAAATCTCTAAACAAGCTCGACCCTGGTAAGGTTTATTGACACGGAATCTAAAAGAAGGGAGTGATCCTCTCTTGACTGTTTATGAAAAGTATTTTTTTTCTAAATGACTGTTCAGAGGTGTGCACAGGGGCTTCAGGTTTCCTTTTGGTTGCCCCTGCTATTGGTGACACTGACCAGTTAAAGTAGGCAAATGACCAGACCGCAAGAACTACTACAGTTGCTGCCAACCTCATGTTTACTTAAAGAAAACCTCAAGCAGAAGGATAGTTTATATCACAGTTCTCCATAGGAAGTCATTACAGCAGTACACTACCAAGTTATCCACTTACTCAGCACACCACAGACACAGCAATTCCTCATCTGCGTGTTTGGTTGTGCTGAAGTGAAGCTCATTTCTCTTCTGTTCCAATCCCTTCTGGACATTTTTCATTTCATTTAACCTGTAAAATAGCTGCTGCTGTGGCTTGGTTTGAGGTTTCTCTTGCGCTTCTTGATCTTGGCAAAGACGATAATTTCCCAGGCAAGCGGGTGTATGCTTTCTCTCTTCAATATAATTGCATTTGGAATTGCTGCAAACTTATGAGGGTCCTCTAGCAACACCCTGCTGTTGCTAGCTGAGTAATACAATGGATATTATAAACTAATATATATATATATATATATATATATATATATATATATATATATATATATATATATATGTGATTTGTTTACTTAGCAGACGCCTTCATCCAAGGCAACTTACAGAGACTAGGGCGTGTGAACTATGCATCAGCTGCAGAGTCACTTACAATTACGTCTCACCCGAAAGACAGAGCACAAGGAGGTTAAGTGACTTGCTCAGGGTCACACAATGAGTCAGTGGCTGAGGTGGGATTTGAACCGGGGACGTCCTGGTTACAAGCCCTTTTCTTTAACCACTGGATCACATATATATATAATCTGGAGAATACACTGCAGTATGTTAAATGTTAAACTTAGATTCTACCAGATAAACAAACCACACCATTTAATTATTTTAATTTTTGGTTTGCATGAAGCATGTAGTCATGCTTCTCTACCTACTATCAAGAGACTATGCACATTCCTCACACTGTATTAAGTGATCATCTAAAATATGATTTGCCTAAAAAAAATGTTCAAAGCAATGTTTAATCTAAGAGAATGTTTAAAAACACTTACAAAAACAGTCCTTAAAGTTTTGTGGCCTTAAGAGAGCCAGTTAAACTTTTCGTTAGGCAGTTCCTGATTTGCATGTGCAGCCACGCAGGGCTCAGATCTGCACCTCGTTTAGCTGGAGTCATCATTATCCACAGGTCGTCTGTTACTGAGAAGCCACCAATTTCCATATAACCAAATGCTTGCTGTTGACCCAGGAACAACCAATTACACATAGCGGCACACAGGAGGCTAAGTTTAAATGAATGTAAAAACAGAAATTACTGTAGCTTGCACAATGGTCTGGTTAGTTTACTAATTATTAAGGAGAATTTTTAGTACTTATTCAATTTACTTAGACTTAATATATGCAATTATTCTCAGGAAGAGATACCTGATAAACATCAGCAAAATTTGAAAATCAGGGCCCTATAAACTAGGGCACCATATGTTTACTATCAAACAAAATACCAATACTATTGCATCTCTGTAGTTAAAGTTTATAATCACAGCTGCTTCTAATTGTGCTGAAATTGTAAACAGAACATTCAGAATCTACCAGTAACTATCAGTAAAACTGTGGTGTAGTTTTGGATAATTAAGGACTGAAATTCACTGAAACTGCTCACCATTGCCTTAGATGGTTTGGTTTACATGGAAAAAAAGATTGAAAAAAGAAAAGTCTTAATGTCATTGTAGCAGGGCGATTGCCCTGCACGTGTGTATTTAGTGTTGGTATCATTTGTATGGGGAAATAGGTTTATTGTATGTCGTTTTGGAGTTGATTTGCTTGATTGAGACTTGCTGCCTGCTAGGCTTGGTTGAGGGGAAGGGCAGCAAGTGATTGGCTGTGCTGGACCTCAATCAGCAGGTGGGCGGGTCTTGATTGAGTGTCCGTCATTTCAAAAGCATCCACGGGAGATGGTTCGAGGCGACTGTAACGCCATGCCAGAGGGGAGCGGCGTATACTCAGGAGGAGAGGGTCTGCTCTGCAGGAACGACAGCTACGCAACCCTGAGACTGCAAGCGGTGCTTGTGAAGGCAATGCCCAGCCAAGGCCGTATGAAGCAGCACGAGTCGTTGTATGAATACCGGCTCATGAGTAGGTTAGTTAGGGGATTGTGATCCCATGTGATGTATAGCGAGGGTTACGTAGTGTAGCCGGTTCCTGGAGCGGGACGCCTCATTTTAAGGCTAGCGCTCGCCCTCTGGGGCACCTTTTATTTGTAGTTTTTGTACTGTGTTTTATTTTGCCTTTTGTACAGCTTGCTGTATGTGTCCTCTGTGCGTTACCATGGCTGGTAAAGTCACATGACCACTTTTACTTTCGTTTTCTGTTTGTTTTTTGAATAAAACCTGTGCGCCTGTGCCGACGTTTCAAATCCACCCCCAGTTGTCTCTCTGTTTTGCTAAACACAGCGGCTATCCACGCAAGTGACGTAACACCCGGTCACAGTCATATAAAAACTTGCATGTATTTTAACTACAAAGATGAGACTAATATATATAATATATATATATAAAGTTTGAGAAAAAGGAAAACTGCTGTGTACCAAAATGATCAATAAGAAAAAAAGAAAAAATGTCAAAGAACAAGTCCTTCTTCGGCTGAATACAAAAAAAACAGTGCTTTAAGAAGTTGATAAAAAATATTGTATCAGCATGTTCCTACTGTATCAGCATGTTCCTGCCCCACTGAAATAATTTCCAAGTTCCTTGATGATGTCTTCAGACCCATTGTGGAATCTCTACCTTCACACGTTAAAGACTCTAACCATTTTTTGCAAATAATAGATCATTTTTCTTTAAATGGTAACAGTGAAAATATAACTTTCTTCTCAATGGATGTCAAAAGCCTCTACACAGTTATCCCCAACAGTGACGGTTTACAAGCACTAAAATACTTCCTTGATAAACGGACAGTAAAAGAACCTGCAACCGATATTCTTTTGCAACTAGCCCAACTCATCCTTTCTTTGAATTGTTTCTCCTTTAATGGAGACTTTTATAAACAAATTAGAGATGTCAGCATGGGAACAAAAATGGGGTCTTTTTATGGGATGGATCAAAAATAAAGTTTTTCAACAGTACAAGGGACATACACCAATGTTTTATCTTAGATACATTGATGACATATTTGGCATCTCCGATAACACCAATGAAGATTTAATGGATTTCATACATTTTATTGACCAGTTTCATCCAGCTCTAAAGTATACATGGAACATTTCTAAACAAATTTCTTTCCTAGACATTACCATCACGGTTTCTAATTGTACCATCAATACTACAATCTTCTACAAAGAAACAGACTCTCATTCATATCTAAGATACGACTCCTCACATCCCAAAGCTTGTCGCAACTCCATTCCATACTCCCAATTACTAAGACTGAGATGCATTTGCAGTGATGATAGTGATTTTTTGAATAAAACAAATGACATGTGTGCATTGAGCAAAATCCTCATTTACTATCCATGATACTTTTACTTGCATTAGTAAAGGAATAGTATATTGCATTGGCTGCATCAAATGTAACAAGCTATATATTGGTGAAACAAAACGACGCTTGGCTGATCGCATCGTGGAACATCTGAGAAGTATACGAATTAACACCTCTACCTTTCCCGTCGCCAGACATTTTAACAGAAATGACACTATAGAAGACATCATAATTTGTGGGATGGTTCAATGCTATGAAACTAATGCTGTCAGGAAAACAAAAGGAATGTGAACTTATTTCAAACTAGACACTTTGGAGCCATTTGGAATGAACATTTGTATTCTGAGGTCATCATCATCAACATCATCATCATCAACATTCTGGAATTTTGTTTAAAAGACTACTTTTTTTTTATCAACTTCTTAAAGCACTGTTTTTTTGTATTCAGCCGATGAAAGACTTGTAGTCTGAAATGTCCTGATAATTGATTTGTAATCAATTATTCTACCTTTAAGTACCTGAAATATCCTTTTCGCTTTTTCTTTTTTCATATATATATATATATATATATATATATATATATATATATATATATATATATTTCTGTGTAACAGTGAATTAAAAAAAAAAAGCTAAAAAGAGGCAGGTAACATATTGGCTAGCAAGTAATAAAGATTACTGGATTTAGTAATCCAGTAATCTTTATAAAATCATAATCAAAGAGTAAAGAAATATTTTTTTAAAAAAAAAACCTCTTTGAGGTTCCACTCTGAGATTATGAGATTATAGTTGAAGAGACACAAGCATAGTAGTGGATACAATTACCATCCAAGTACTTATTTTCTAATTACACACCAACTAAATGACATACAAATCTATGAAAACAATATATGACATTTAGACAAACAAAACATTTAGAATCAGCCTAGTGTGCCTATTTTTCTCCCTATCATCGGCAGGGTTTTCCACCTCCCTGATCTCCTTCACTTCTGCAACAGCTTCTCATCCACCTACAGCTATGGCCAAACTTTTTCTATCAACCTCTAGAATTAACTAATTTTGCTTTATAAAGTCAAATGAAACCTGCTGAATAAGTTCCATTAATTTACAACCACCTTGCAATTTGCCATACACTTGAAAATTGAAAATTTAAATTAATATTAAAAAATCTTAAATATAATTTTATTTTTGATAATTCAGGAATTAAACTGGGTAGATAATGAACTGAAAAAAATGAAGTATTTTTAAGGAAAAGGTCTTTCAATGGTTTTTTTTTTCTTAGTCCCTGTCAGAGTCAAACATTATTTGTCTCGCTCGCTTGTTTGGTGCTGCCGTTGCTGGAGGATGATTGTAAATCTTCACAGAGATTTGTTAAAAGTGTCTAAAAACCATGCATTTTGGGTGTTGTCGAGAGATTGAAAACTAGAGATTTCATGTTTGAAAGTGGTCTCGAGGTGCACAGGGTCAAATATGGGTCAAAGGTTAAATATAATCTTCTAGACGAATATGCCATTTTGACGTCACTACTGTGGTATTACGCCTTTTTTTGACTCAGGATGCAAATACAGCCTTCATCCATGTATTATATATATATATATATATATACACACAAACTTTTAATAAACAAGGAAAATCATTACAACACATTTCCCAAGTGGAACATATCTATACACACAGACTTCAAACTCTGAACAGACGCATTCCAGGGTAAATATTTATTGATCAAATATATTTAATATTATTCACAATTTTTTGCCTCTGGTGAAGTTTTTTCTTTTTGAGTCTCTCCCACTGGGAAAAAAGAAATGTACCCTGATTAAAACTATATCTGTTACTTGAATGTAACCTTTTTTCTCTGAACCATTTCTGTCCTTGACAGCTGCAGATTTCACTTTTGGAGTTTCTCTTCTCTCTCACTCTTTACCAATGCCGCAATGGCTGATGGTTAACAGTGGTGCCTCTTATCTAAATCATGAAGTGTTTTCAAACCCTCAGTCATCTTTGACAGTCTGTGAGCAAAGAGTAAGACAGTTTTCCTGACACAAAGGTCCTTGGCCTCAGGTAAAAAAATTCCTCCTGAAAGGGAAGAAAGGCCTAACACATACTGTTGGAGACCACACTGGTTCTCAATCAACCTAGAATTCCAGCTATCTATCTGGGCTGATATTGCATTTCATACACTGCAACCACTTTGTTTACACCATCCTGTAAATTGGATATCCTGGCAGAGTGATGGGTTTTGTTTTCACACTTATTAGTGTTGAAGGATTATAAAGACGATAGGTTTACCTAACACAGATAGCTACTGCTTCAGGATTGACATTTTTTTGCATAAAAGTGTTATATAACTTCACACAGTAATTCCATCTGAATAGATGCAAATTTGTTTGTATACGTAAATACACACAAATGCAAAAATGTGCCTTCTCTCATTTACACACAGTGCCAATGATTTAACTGACTAACTGTGCAATGCTGTAAAATAAAAGTGTAATCTACAGCAATCGGAAGAAACACACTGACAACTGAAGGACATCAGAAGTAAACTACATTCATATGTGATGAGTCATTGTACACAGAGTAATCAAAAGTAAAGAGATAGTTAGACAAAGTTGTACAGGAAATTAGTGCCTGTTAATGCCTCGATTTTACACTGGCTGAATTAATAGATGGGTTTTAGACTTCAGGATTAATGTGTGTATTTTTTTGTTTCAGTATACAGTATCTATCCCCAGAAGCTGACAAAGAGATACATATGAATGGTTAATATCTAATTTGACATGTAGAGCCTGCATGGTACTTGAGCAATGCTTAGCTTGCCAGTTTCTGGAAAGTACAGATAATATTGCTATCTGATTCTGACACGTCGAACTAGTAGAACAAATTATGGTAACACTTTAGTTTAGGGACCTTCTTATACAGGTGGTTATAAGCAATAGTTATTAATAAACTAGAGAAAGAAAGGGCCCAGTTCACACACCAGTGGTAAAACTGAAGTTAGGGTGAGTTATTATTATTCCTCCAAACCTTATTCCTTGCTTCCGCTGTTCACAAACACCCAAATGGCGATTGATCAGATTTGCGTTAATACCACCCTTTTTACCTTATTATCTCCTTCAAATAAATTGCCACACATAATACCTCCATTAAACATGGCTGTAACCACATCGGGGTAATATATCTTATATTTAAAAAAGTCTTTGCTTTAACTAAAAATGGCTTAACAAGGGAGCATGTTCTAATAGAAGTTTATTACATGGCTTACTTATAATGTTTTTTTTTTTCTTTGAAGTTGTATTTATGTTACTTTCAAGCAACATAAATGTGAATTAGTAATATTACATTAGGTTATTATCATAACCCTGGTTCACTGAAATAGAAATGTAACCATTACCAAATGGGTATTTACCTCCTAAAGACTCGAATCCAAAGCTGCTCTTTGAGCCTGTGATGCAGTTCTGGCCCCACCCCCAAGGGATGAAAAGGACTGCACTCACAGATCTCAGCATCATTTTTTTCTTCAAGCCTGCTGCAATCATGGACGCAGTGACCTTGAAGGTTAATGGTTACATTTCTATTTTAGGGAACCAGGGTTATAATAATAACCTAACGTTCCCTTTCAAGTATGAAATGTAACCATTACTGAACGGGTCAGTATACCTAAGCCGTTGTAACGACCAGAAAGCTACAATGCTACGCCAAGAGGCTGCCCTGTGCCATTCGGAACTCGAGTAATTAGCTAGGGTGAAAAAATTGATGGAAAAACTCACCTCTATGCCTGTGTTGTAGGGGTCGTCTGGGAAGCTGCCCTAACACTCTAGTTCCCAAACTGGTGTGCTAAGGCATCTATTCCCAGTGATCTCATTGTAGGTTGATTCCTGGGAGACAATGAGGTCTATTTCTGCTCTCCTGAACCTCTCCCATATGAGGCTGATCACCTCGGCATGAAGCCTCCACTCTGAGCTGCTGGGGACTCCCCTTGAGAGGAGGTCCGCCGCCCAGTTGGTTACCCCAGGCAGATATACTGAGGCAGTGAGAGAAGGTTCTTGTGCGCCCACAGCAAAAGCTTGTGGGCCACACAATGGAGACTGGGCGACCTGAGGCCGCCCTAGTGGTTAATGTAAGCCACCACTGTTGTGTTGTCTGTACGGACAAGCACATGTCTCCCTTGAACCTCCTGCACAAAATTCAGCAAAGCTAGATAAACTGCCTGCAGCTCTAAAACACTGATGTACCTTTAGGCAGTGGTGGGACACCGTCAACTGTTCAACGTGGGCTGAACAACCCTACTGTTGAACCAGGCCTGCAGAGGGTACATGTGCAGGAGACCCAATTGGAAGGGTCTGGGAAGCTGCTGCCATCAGGCCCAGAAGTTTCTGGAACATTACTACCTTTAGTGCTCTGCTGAACTGAAAGAGGTCACAGCAGGCGGCTATGCTCTGCACTTTGCTGTCCGACAGAGTGGCCAGCATGGACTAGGAGTCCAAGTGCACTCCCAGATAAGGGCTGTCTGGGAAGGTGTCAGCTGACTCTTCGCATTATTCCATGTAAGGACCAACGGTTGGAGGTGGCCAGTAACAAGTTCCCTGTGGGCCTCTGCCTGTCTTGGAGACTCAGTACAGATTAGCCAGTTGTCCAGATAATTGAGAACTCTGATGCCTTTGAGTCTCAATGGGGCCAGAATAGCTTCTATGCACTTTGAGAAGGCACGTGGAGCTAGGGAGAGGCCAAATGCCAAGACACGAAACTCGTACACTGTTCCCTGAAAGGCAAACCTCAGGTACTTCCTGTGCACTGTTTTATGGGGATGTGGAAATAGGAGTCCTTGAGGTCTACTGTGGTGAACTAGTTGCCTGGCCTGATTGATTGCAACAGCCATTACATCATCAACACCTTGAACCTCCTTCGGCTCAGATACAGGTTGACCTGTCTGAGGCTGAGTATCGGTCTGAGGCCATCATTCTGCTTGGGCACTAGGAAGTACCTGGAGTAGAACCCTTCCTACAACTTGAGGGGTCTATCACATGAATAGCCTGTTTTTGCAGCAGAACTGCTACCTCCTGAGAAACCACAGTGGTGTCCTGTGGGTCCGTGACTGATGTCGTAGTCACGCCTTGAAAGGGAGGGGGGCCGTTCTTGAATTGCAGCGAACAGCCGTTCTGAACGGTAGTAAGCATCTAGATGTCTGTGGTGCACTGATGCCAATAGTCCAGATGGCTCCCTGAGAAGGGGCCCTGGGCCTGTGGCAGAACATTTCTATGGCTGCTGCTTAGCTTGTGGCTTGGCCTGCGGTTTCTGTCTCTGCACAGGGCAGTGGAACCAATTATGGCAACTGTGGCGAGCAGCCGCTGGCCGGTACCGAAAATCACCTCTGGCAGCGGAAGCAGTGGCTGTGCCAGTCTTTCAGGCTGCTGGACTCGAGGGTGCCAGTTTGCCACTGGTTTACATACTTGAGGTAGTCACTTGGGAAGCAGGCAAACCAGCTCCTTAGTGGATTCATGTGTGCGGTGAGAGTGCTGCAGCATCTCATCCACCGTGGGACTGAACTTATGCCCTGGAGTGATCGGGTGCTTTGTCCCCGTCAGGCACACATGCCTGGGAAAGCCAAACCTGCCTGCTTAGACAACTGGAGCAGAATTTTGTTCACCAGGCACAGCTCACCTAGCTGTTGTGGTGAGGGCCTGTGGCTTATGGAAAGGGAATGCAGCAGCTGTGACTGGTGGGATAACAGGATACTGTTGTAGCTCCCTAACCTTGCGGTGAACGCCCTGGCTGAGTAGGCCTTGACATTGCTTGTTGGGCAGGCAGCGTCCTTGGACAGCAGAGCCAAATTAGGTGCCTGGATCAGGGCAGCAATGAACACCTCAGCTGGTGGAAAATGGGCCAGGCTCAGCTTTTGCACATCATGCACCCTGTATATGGTGTCTATCGAACGGGTCCCAGGAGGATTAGATTTCATGGAGGAAATCTGGGTAGGCTCTTCATCAAAGATGGATTGCCTTGTCTCCCCTGCTATAGGCAAGGGCACTCCTGAGTAGCAGCATGAGCTCTGCCATCAGCTCCAGTATGTCCTCCTGTGGCCAATCTGCGCTTGCAGCCCCATGGGGCCCAAGGTGGCAGGCTGTGCGAGGACTGTTCCTTGATGGGAAACAGCTGCCCATATTATCTTAATCTGCTCCGAGTCTGCCGATCGCCTGGAACGGCATCTCTTCTTCCTCTTCGGGGGGGAGGGGAAGGAGAGGCAGAGCTCGAGGAAGATGATGAAGATCGTGAAGACAGTTTTGAGCCTGGGCTACCTTCCCGGATGTGTCGTCTGCTCTCCCTTGGTGCAGAGCCATGGGGTGAGGATGCAGCAACCTATCTATGAGAGGGTGATGCAGAAGAGCACTGTCATGAAGTAAGAGACGCGGAGGGCTCTTTGGAGCGGCGGGACAACTTCATCTGCAGTGTGCGCTTGAAAAAAGGGGCCAAAAACCTGTAGAAACTGCAGTTCACTAGCGCCTTCTTGAAATGGTTGCAGCGGGACCTAACTAGCAACAGCCTAGTGCACACAAATATGCATATATAGAAAACTATTACAGCGATTCGTTTAAAAATCACATATCATTTGTGTAAAACACAAAAATGCAAAAAATACATACAGATAGAAGCAACAATGTACTTATCTGAACAAGGCTCTCCAATCATGTCAGTCTTGATGGCGAAAAATTGCGCTGAGATCTGTGAGTGCAGTGCTTTTCATCCATCGGGTCATGACTGCGTCACAGACTCAAAGAGCAGATTTGGTATACAATATTGAAGATTCAGGTCTTTAGGAGGTAAATACCCATTCAAAAATGGTTATATTTTGTACTTGAAAGGGAACATGCCGTGTATGATTTTATGTAACTAAGCATTTGTTTAGTGAGATTAAAAATGTTTTTTGTTTTCCTTACGTGTTGAGACACAGAAAATATGTACGTCTGAGATATCAGCATTCAAACAATCCCTGACTTAGATGAAGTGATTAAAGTTTCACAGTAGAATTAATACTCTTTTAGTCATTCTATTTGTATATTAAAATAGGGAGTGGATGAAAGCTGGATCAAGACAAATCTGCCCAAATAGGGCACTAAAACAATGCGAACCGTCTTGAAAATTATACCACACGATTACTTTGTCGCTATAGTCTGCATGTTAAAAATAATTATCACAATATGATTATCCATATTTTTTAATAAATTAAAATGCTTCTGGACCTAGACAAAATTACCTGAACAGAGCACTAAAAAAATCATGTAAAAATGATTAATCAAACTGCCCGGACAGGGCATTTTAGTGCAGTGTCCGGGCAGTTTGTCTTGGTCCAACTTTCAAGCACTTCCATTAAACATGCGTGCTGGTACAGCTTTATTGCTTTTAGATATCTGGAAGTCAAGGAACAAAACATGGCCAATCAAGAAGAGCCATCATTTGGACATTATTTTGCAGAAAATTCACTAAAAGTAAAAGAAAAAAAGATAGACTGACATCTTTTTCTGTTATTAAATGTTTTGTGTGTAAATATTTAACATTGGGTGGGTGCGTATTTGCACTATGGGAAAGTAAAAGGATTACAATATGTACAGTAACCCTATGTTGCATGTCATGAGACCCAACTTCTTGTAACCCTTTCTGTTAAAGTTTCTACTATTTTTGTTCTGGTATCTACAGGCTTATCCACTAAATGACGCACTGGCCATCTAATGTAGCCTATTTATTTAATCATATGTATTGTTTTACACGTGTAGCCTACTTAGCTAATCAGAAAATCCATTAATTGTTTGGTCATTACCGAATTCATCTCTCACTGTTACCTAAACAGAATCATATATAAAGGTCGGTTTGTGTTACATAAAACCTTCAGCAAAATTTCTATATGATATTTCATATAGGAATATGTAGCATTTTGGTCTATAAATATTAATAATTATAATAATTGTAACTGGAAATAACATACACTGTTAAAAAATGCAGTACAATTACAAAAAATGCTGCACGAAAAATAAATAGTAAAAAACAAACATGCCTGTACATCGTTGTGTAGTCAAATATGTTACAGTTTACTGCACGCAAAATTGTCAATAAAGTTTCGCTTTTTTTTTGTTGTTGTTGTTGTTGTTGTTGTTGTTGATGATGATTTGGTGGGTTTTGACTTGCTTCATTAGAGAAAATGCCCAGTTTTCAAGAGCAGAGAAATCACCAATGTTTTGGCATACAAGTAAGTTCAGGTGTTACATACGGTTGATTTCTGTACCCTATAGAATTCTGTACCCTTTATGATTCCACACCGACACAGCTGCATTTTTTCAAAGATCGCTGGACATGAGCGCTTGATGTTTCTGAACAGTATTTACATGTAATACAACGAAAAATGTGTTTTAAAAGAAAAAAAAAGTTGGATAAGGTTACTCTAATCAAAGTTTTGTGTATTGAGCAATGCAGGAGGCTGAGCGTACTGTATATCTAGAAAATCAGTGGTGTTAAATGTACTATTTTGTTTTATCACAGAAATAGTTTTGTCTTTTTTAATATTTGTTGCAAACTACAGCAGAACTCAATGGAGAACACAACGGGGCTCGAGCCCTTGGCACATGCCTAGTTTGCCTATGCGTTAATCCGGCCTTGACAATGACGCTTGTTGTGACTAAAGGGAAGGTTGAACGACCAGTAGCATTAAAAAGTGGCTTTACAGTGCAAATCTGGAGAATTACTGAACAGTCAATGTTCATATTTGCAACCAATCACAGAGAATGGTCTGAATCCTCACTCTCGCTGCCTGAAGGGGTTAGGCTACTGTAGTCTAACAAAAATGGCACATACAGGTACCATTGTATTGTGTTGGAATTATTCTCTTCATCAATTGCGAAAATCAACGCTGATTGATTTCACCGTGCTTGTTTACAATGCAGTGCACTGAAGCGTGTCGTGGTTTCTTCTTCTTCTTCTTCTTATTTATTGCTTAGCAGACGCTCTTATCCAGGGCGACTTACAATTGTTACAAGATATCACATTATTTTTACATACAATTACCCATTTATACAGCTGGGTTTTTACTGGAGCAATCTAGGTAAAGTACCTTGCTCAAGGGTACAGCAGCAGTGTCCTCCACCTGGGATTGAACCCACAACCCTCCAGTCAAGAGTCCAAAGCCCTAACCACTACTCCACACTGCTGCCCTTGTTTAAACCCTTTGTGCATCAAAATAGTCCATCACAACAATAGAAGGGGCTGTAAAATATGAAAAAAGTATTTGGAAACACATTTTCTATTGAAATAAGTCTATATTCACTTTCAGTTCACCACAGGTACCCTCCAAGAAACACATGTTAATGTTAAAGTTTCAGAATTTTTTTTTTATTTCTTTAAGTTTACATTTTATGTTGTTTTTAGCAATAATGAAATACTGTAGCTTCAGGTCTCCTGGTGCAAATTTCAGTTATTTAAAAACAAAATATTAACAGTACATTGATAGTTGAGTACTGTATACAAATAGTTTAAAACAATTACAAAAAAAGAATCTCGTCCTTGTTTCATTTTACGTTTCTTCTTTAAAAAAAAAAAAACCTAAATAAGCTGCCTTAGAGACAGGATAGATCTTTCTTTAATTTCGTGACCCCTTATGTTTATTTCTGTGTTAAATGTATTTTAGAAGAAGTATATTTTATAGTTTAAGGAAAAAAAAGAAAATACAGACAATGAAGTATTCAGATTTAAGATTAATGTTATCTGTTGCATGAGATAGCTATATAAGGTATTTTATAAGTATTTTACTTTATCACAGCTATTAGTTTAATAGAAGAAAAACAACACATTGATAAAAACATATGTTTTTCCTTCAGCAAAGAGGTAAAGGTCAGAGCTGGAATTACTGGGGGGGCTGGGGGTGGGGTTGATCCCTTTAAGTTTCTCCAAGTAGTTTTATTTCCAAATGTCCTTTTTAACATGTTTTAAGCCGACAGGTATCACTTTAAACAGAAAGGACCCTGTTAAAAACATGTTAATTGTATGGCATTAACGGCTTTGTCTATGCAGTTTCTCAGTACCAATCAATAATAATGAGTAAACTTCTCTGCACATTTTACATAGGCTAATACTTATGCTTATATTAAGGAAGATGTAATAGTATTAACTTTGTAAGTAAAGAAGTGACAACATTTAATTTTATCAGAAAAGGAATACGATTTAATCTTATTACACCTTGATCCATGTCTCAGCCTATACTGTTGACTCAAAAAAATTGACACGTCTTATTAAATGGTAAGAAATTAAATATTTTGAAAATAATAGATTCTATGAAGTAACCATTTAATAAATAGAAATATTGAGATACCGGTATGTAATTTTTTCATACAGGAAGGGCCTGGTTTGCAGGTTGGACACTGGAGGATAGCATAGAGATAGCAGGGCTTGAATTTCAGCGCGTGGTCGCAGGAATCGTGCATTTTCCAAGTTGCTCCCGCATATCTGCAACTTTCAGTGCGGGAAAATCCTGCAGAGATATTTTAAGACACCAAGCTACTGTATTTTCCACCCAAATGCCTGAAACGCTACAACAATCTCTAAGGAAGTGGGTGTCAGTGACAAAAGCCGCATTCTGAGTAGTTCAGGTTAAAATAGATAAATAAATAAAAGTAGTGCAGATATTTTAAGTGCCGCAAGACTTTATTCTCTTGTAAGTGATTCTCGGCCTATCTTTAAACATTATAGAAACTCAGTACACTGCAGTAAGTAAACAATTTTGCTTTGCAAGTGGTGACTTTCGCTTTAACTCTTAAAACTCAGTCCCATTCATTTTACGCACATCTTGTTTAAAAGTACAGACTCAGGGTTTTTCAAAGATGTATTCAGTGTGTGTATGAAGTACTCCTAGCTGGAAATACGGTCGCCTGAAGTTAAGCCTCTCATCATGTGACAGAGTTCACAGCTTAGGTTTTGTTTTGTGCCTATTGCTCTGTAGCAGCTAGACAGAAAGGGGCAGTATCGTTGGAAAGCTTAGAAGCTCAGCTCCAACGCACCCCTCCCCCCATGTTCATTTCATATTGAGGTTCAATGGTGCAGTGTTTTTTTTTTTTTTTTTTAGCCATCTATGATTACAATATATATATAAGAATATAAGAACATAAGAAAGCTTACAAACGAGAGGAGGCCATTCAGCCCATCTTGCTCGTTTGGTTGTTAGTAGCTTATTGAACCCAGAATCTCATCAAGCAGCTTCTTGAAGGATCCCAGGGTGTCAGCTTCAACATGTCATCTTCAACAACATAAATAAATAGCAGTAACCAAACATTCTTTTTTTGGAAAAGCGTTTTTTTTTTTTTTACATATATTTTCATCTTTACCACATAGTATGTCTGATCCTGTTGCAACTTACAGGAATGATGATGCACTATATATAGTTTTTTATATGAAAAAGTGCCATTTTTCGGAATCCTCCCCCATTGGCTAAAGCATAGGGGGGAAATCCCCCCAGCACACAAAAATGAAATTCAAGCTCTGGAGATTGAGATAGAGCAAGATGGAAAGTGGAAATCAAAAACAGAAGATGCTGTTTCTTAGGCAGAAAAAAGGGACTAGATTTGCAGCAGTAATCAGCAATAAAATAGAATCTCGGAATTCGATGTTATTGAATTGCTGCTGTGTAATGTAATAACTATAATTGTTGTGTAGAAATTAAATCAAAGACAATAAGATCATTTATTAAGAAAAACAAGTTTTTGAAAGTAAAAGATTCCACTCTGAATATCACAATGCGTCTCTGCATTCACTTTCAATATGATGTTAGATCAAACATTGCCAAAGTGAATATAAAAACCCTACAGCTTCCCCGTAGCTTGGAAGTTAGAAGTTATTCACAATATTTCCATACTGTCCCAGTTTAAGGACTTAAAAATCTGGTCACCTTAGGGTTAGATCATTTGCTGAAGAAGGCACTGCTATTAAGACAGAAATGGTATTAACACAAGACACAATGTCATGACTTGACACTTGCATCCCTAGCACTCTACAATTAAGTTATAATTTAACTGTAATTTAAAGAGTGATTTTTTTCATTTTTGCCTCAGTCACACTTTGCATGTCAACTGTATACAGTAATAGATCAAAGCATTAGAAGCTAGGCAACGTACAGTATAGTAGGAGATAATCAGGGCTGACGTAAGGATATGTGCAAAGTGATTTGCGGCTGCAAAATACCCACATTGTGGCCAAAATCTGTGTTTTGCAAGCGAAAACCGTGTTTAGCGGCCGTAAAGTAGGACTTTAGCAGCCACTAAAAATGCGGCATATATAATGAATGGGTTTCACCTAGCATTCACCTAACGTTTAGCACTTTGCCATCATTAATCCATTTAAATTATTTTGAAATGTATTCAAACGAAGAAAAGAACATGGAATTGGGTAGGGATCTGGAATACTATGCAGTTGCAAACAATGTAATGAGATGTAAGGATTGTGCCTTGCACTTGGGCAATTGCTGACCCTCTAAAAACTTTCCACCTTTGTATTTACGAGCTATATAAAACCACACACCTTCAGAGACCTGTCATTGACCTCAGGGTGGTTGCTGTGGTTCACTTCCTGACGCGGCAACGCTTGGCTCTTGTTGAGGACCTTCAAAGGACAAGGGCAAGACGGAGAAGACCCCACATATTCAAACCCAGGGTCACTTTGTTTGGGATGCCGGCAGTATACGCCGGTATGCATACAGGTAGGAAAAAAAAAACTGACGGTATGGCATACTGGCAAAAGAAAAAAAAAATGTAGGAGGAAAAAAATAATGTAAATGTCATACTACTGCAAAACGCCTTGCCTGGATCTCTTTAGCTTCGAACAAAAACACTTTGACTTTAGTGTCTCTGCATAGCGTTGGTATGTTTCACCTCAGGTCATGCACTTATTCTCAGGAAGCATTTCCCCTGTAGGTCACTGTACCCGCAAATTCTATGAATGACTTATGTGTGTTGGAAATTGGACCAGTCAAATCCTACTAATACGTTTCATGTTGAATTTCATCTGTTTTATTTTTGTGGACTAGTTTTATGATGTCAAAATGAGTTAAAAATGAGTGGCATGTAACAACATAGGAGTGAAAAACTAAAGCATTAAATAACAGATTGTGACAGGCTGGCTTTAGTGATGACCTCAGATCAGAAATGAACACACAGCACTGCGAGTGAAAATAATGAATGAAAGCGCTGTTGCGGTTTATTATAAATAAAAGGTTTAAACAAACAGAAGACAGGACACGGCACTTTAGCCAAAATAAACAGACAAACAAAACGAACAAACACTAACAAACAGGGACGAACAAACACGGTGAGTACAAACACCACTTCTTCTTATTATTATTCTTCTTTTTGTTTATTTTACCTCCACACCCGTTCTCCACTCACCGAACACACAACCCAGAGTGAGTAAAACGTGCATCTATATATACTGTTGTGCCGGGATTCAATTACTAATTAATTATTCACTTGAATCCCAGCACGTGAATTAATTATGTGCAACCTCGTGCTCACATATTAAATACTTTAAATGCACGTGAAGTGATAGTGCAATCCCGTGCCTAAATACAATTATACATTTTAAATAACTCGTGCTGCACACACCCATTTATATCCCGTGCAGCCATCTCTATTCACCAACATTAACACACCACATGCAACATACAACACAGAAACGCACACAGGGGCGGGGCACATTGCCACACAGATGAATAAAGAAAAACAAATAATTAAGGACTACTGTAGCTCTTAAACATTAAAAGTTTTGAAAGTTTTGAGCCATGCTTAAGATACAATGCTGCTGCAATCAGTATTGTTTATAGTGATGTATAAAATAAATGTGGAATTTCATGGAATTCAATTCTATTTCCTTTCATTCCAATTCAAATTCCAATTCTGTATCTTGAAGATTTTTTCAATTCAAATTCAAATTCCAATTCTTGAATTGAATTGGAGTTTACCAACACATTCAGAATTGACCCCAACCCTGGTGTGTGTACGACAGATGCCACCTTAAGTGTTATACAGTGCATAGCACAATGAACAAGCTCTGTGGTTAATCTACAAAAACGCTGTTTCATGTCAGTTTTGAACAATCCAGCAGCGTAACTGAGGTTGTATCTTTGTAAATGTGTATTTATTTGATGTTTTATAAAATTGAGGGTGGTAAATTTGGGCTGCGTCTTAAATTCAAAGGAATACGGTATATAGACCCTTTATGATGCGTAAATTAAAAGCAGTAAAACAAGTTTTATGTTTTCGTTGTATAACATTACAAACACTAACAAGCCTAACATATTGTAGATGGCATTTGAAAATGATTCATAATCTGTAGCTCTGGATGAATGTGGTAAAATCATCCAACCCCCCCACCCCCAACCCCCACCGCCACCCCCCACAAAAAAACCCCAAACGCTTTAAAGACTGGATGCCGGAGGATGCGGGGGTAACGCTTTAAACACTGGATGCCGGAGGATGCGGGGGTAACGCTTTAAACACTGGATGCTGGAGGATGCGGGGGTAACGCTTTAAACACTGGATGCCGGAGGATGCGGGGGTAAGGCATTATTGTCTCACCCCACAAGTTAACCTAGACCTAATTGCTGAATTTCACCTTTTCATCACCTGGTTGGCTGTCTTCCTGGTAACACTGACAGAATTGACTTTCTCCACTATAGCATATGGCCTCTTTGGTAGCATAATAGAAGTTGACTGAGGCTTTTCCAAATAACTCAATTTCATGCTGAGTGACCTCAGCTGTAAGGACTCTCAGGTCCTCCTTAAAAAACTTTTCTTTTCTTTTCCGTGCGCCAAGAGGACTTTGCTGCCCTTCCTCTGACATGTTTTTTTTTTTTTTGGTTTGATTTTTGTGCTCCACAAATATCAGCAGCTACTGACTCAGCTCACCTCTGGGCTGTAAGTACGGCCGTTAAATAGCCCAATGCACAGGCAGCGCTCATTATCTTAAGCTTACATAGGCCACAATGCAAAACAATTCCCTGGCCGCTAGGCAATTTGGATTTTGCAGTCGCAATTGTTTGCAGTACGCCTATCCTTACATTAGCCCCAATCCTATGTTAATTTCCTTTGGACAAATAAATAGCAATTGTATATTTCAACCCTTTCCATATGGCTTATTATCATAAGTTTACAAATTTTTATGACAAATTATAAACCTCCACCTATTTTGCAAAAAAAAAAAAAAAAACCCAAAAACAAAACCCTGTATTGCTTCATCGCACAGAAATGTACCTATTAATCGCCTCAACTCCGGATTTGTACAGTGTGTTCCAATTTATTTTTAATATCTACTTTGACGTGTGTATCCCAGAACCCCTTGAGATTCTCACAAGCATTGTTTGGTTTTCGCGTATCACCTAAGGGTGTAATAGAGAAAAACAAATTTAGTCTCCAAGGATGTCTAAAAGGTTAAAGTTTCTATCAAATTAAAATGCAGTGTTGCTGAAGATTCGAAGACACTATTCTTTGTAAAGCAGCCATGCAAATGTGCACAAATATGTGTTCTCCCAATGGAGTGTATTTTGAATCTCCACAGACTTCTCATGACTACCCGAGACCTCTTATAAACTCTAGATGTTCAAGAATGATTGGAGAAACACTGCAGTTAGCAGAGCTTGTTCTTATAGGGCATCAGTGTGGAGTAGTGGTTAGAGCTCTGGACTCTTGACCAGGGGCTGTGGGTTCAATCCCAGGTGGGGGACACTGCTGCTGTACCCTTGAGCAAAGTACTTTACCTAGATTGCTCCAGTAAAAACCCAACTGTATAAATGGGTAATTGTATGTAAAAAATAATGTAATTGTATGTAAAAATAATGTGATATCTAGTACCAGTTGTAAGTTGCCCTGGATAAGAGTGTCTGCTAATAAATAAACAAAAATAATATAGTGCTTTCAAAATGTTGGTTATGGTAAAGTACTTATAGAAAACAGCCCCAGGATGATAAGCTTTCAAGTTAGAAATAGTCTTACCTAAAACAACTGATAGACTAACTCAATGTTCTATTGTAAATGTAACATGCATAACAAATTCATTTTATTAAATATCAATCTTTTTAAAATACATTGCAAAGGGGATTTGTTTTAAAGAGCACTGTAAGTTGTACGTGATCTAAAAACAGAATAAACCATTTTACAAAACAAAACCAGCCAATTCTAATACAGACGTGTTCAAATTTGTTGGTACCCTTACAGCTCATTGAAATAATGCTTCATTCCTCCTCAAAAGTGATGAAATTAAAAGCTATTTTATCATGTATACTTGCATGCCTTTGGTATGTCATAGAATAAAGAAAAGAAGCTGTGAAAAGAGATGAATTATTGCTTATTCTACAAAGATATTCTAAAATGGCCTGGACACATTTGTTGGTACCCCTTAGAAAAGATAATAACTAATTGGATTATAGTGATATTTCAAACTAATTAGTTTCTTTAATTAGTAGCACACATGTCTCCAATCTTGTAATCAGTCATTCAGCCTATTTAAATGGAGAAAAGTAGTCACTGTGCTGTTTGGTATCATTGTGTGCACCACACTGAACATGGACCAGAGAAAGCAAAGGAGAGAGTTGTCTGAGGAGATCAGAAAGAAAATAATAGACAAGCATGGTAAAGGTAAAGGCTACAAGACCATCTCCAAGCAGCTTGATGTTCCTGTGACAACAGTTGCAAATATTATTAAGAAGTTTAAGGTCCATGGAACTGTAGCCAACCTCCCTGGGCGCGGCCGCAAGAGGAAAATCGACCCCAGATTGAACAGAAGGATAGTGCGAATGGTAGAAAAAGAACCAAGGATAACTGCCAAAGAGATACAAGCTGAACTCCAAGGTGAAGGTACATCAGTTTCTGATTGCACCATCCGTCGCTTTTTGAGTGAAAGTGGGCTCCATGGAAGAAGACCCAGGAGGACTCCACTTTTGACAGAAAAACATAAAAAAGCCAGACTGGAATTTGCTAAAATGCATATTGACAAGCCACAATCCTTCTGGAAGAATGTCCTTTGGACAGATGAGTCAAAACTGGAGCTTTTTGGCAAGTCACATCAGCTCTATGTTCACAGACGAAAAAATGAAGCTTTCAATGAAAAGAACACCATACCTACAGTGAAACATGGAGGAGGCTCGGTTATGTTTTGGGGCTACTTTGCTGCGCTTGGCACAGGGTGCCTTGAATCTGTGTAGGGCACAATGAAATCTCAAGACTATCAAGGCATTCTGGAGCGAAACGTACTGCCCAGTGTCAGAAAGTTCTGTCTCAGTCGCAGGTCATGGGTCCTCCAACAGGATAATGGCCCAAAACACACAGCTAAAAGCACCCAAGAATGGATAAGAACAAAACATTGGACTATTCTGAAGTGGCCTTCTATGAGTCCTGATCTGAATCCTATCGAACATCTATGGAAAGAGCTGAAACTTGCAGTCTGGAGAAGGCACCCATCAAACCTGAGACAGCTGGAGCAGTTTGCTCAGGAAGAGTGGGCCAAACTAACTCTTAACAGGTGCAGAAGTCTCATTGAGAGCTACAGAAAACATTTGATTGCAGTGATTGCCTCTAAAGGTTGTGCAACAAAATATTAGGTTAGCGGTCCCATCATTTTTGTCCATGCCATTTTCATTTGTTTTATTATTTACAATATTATGTTGAATAAAAAATAAAAAAGCAAAGTCTGATTTCTATTAAATATGGAATAAACAATGGTGGATGCCAATTACTTTTGTCAGTTTCAAGTTATTTCAGAGAAAATTGTGGATTCTTCATTTTTTGTGGAGGGGTACCAACAAATTTGAGCACGTCTGTATTAGCTTGCACTGCTTGGTGAAATACCCTGTAATTTTAGACTTTATATAATCACATTTAGGATTAGCTAAGCATAAAAGCCTAAACAAAAATAAATGTGTTTCAATCATTTTGGAGTTGTATGCCTAAATGTAGTCTATAGGTTTATTCTCACTAAAATTCCACAAATGAACAAAAAATATACCACTGAACAGCGTTCCAGAAATTGATTTGATCTGTAATGCCTTCACTGACAGTAAACCGTTTCTGTACTGAATTTAAATTTTAAATTTAAAGAACACATTTCATTTTAAACCCACTCCCAATGACTAGAGATGACAATTTAACTACAATCAGTATATGCATTTATTTAGCATTTACCTAATACAGCCTTTAACATGAAGTTGAAAGCACATATTGCATAGAAAACTAGAGATATATAATAATAATAATAATAATAATATAACTGTAAATTCTGATTAGATGTCTAAAATTACATTGCGTTTGTAAGCCTAGGGCTTGTTTCCATATTGCAAGATCCCTTAGGCCTAAAGCTAAGGGAATGTGAAGCCACTTTGTGGCTTGGAACTTGGTTTCAGGAGGTTTCAGGCAAATGCATTGCAGACCAGGTGAGACTTGGGGTTTGATACGGCAAAGTTGCCTCAAACTATTGTAGGTCTATTGGTCTCCTGGAGCCAGGTTTCAAGCCACTGTTTCTGAAAAAGTGGCTTTGTATTCCTTCAGCTTTATAAAGCACAGTGAGAAATTAACAGAGAGACAAGTACAGCATGTGCACAGAAATATTATATATTGGAGGAGAGAGCCATTTGAGATATATGTTTGGATTCCTAAAATGTATTTTATTTGAAACATGTTGCTGATGTTTATCAATAGTGAATTATTATAAAATATAACATATTGTATAAAATATATGAATGTAACAATATGTAAAATATAACATATTGTTAAATGAATCCCTATATTAATTAACACAACTATAGGTTAACATGTGTGAGGGGCGTTTGTTTTAGTACTGCACGCCATTTGTAGCTGGGCCATGACGTTGGTAATTAATTGGTGGAGATCATAGGTGTTACATTGCGGATCGCACACATAATGATATTTATTTAACAACATGCAAATACTGAATGTACTAATATTGATGCATATTGAAGGACACTAACTAGCGCAGCCAAATGGTAACCATAACAGATGGTCAACATATTGTAAATTTACATTAGGTGGTGTGATTCTATCAACCAAATCTAACAATCTAAATTAACAAATGAAATGTAATCTAACATAAATACATTTGGCAATGTTCTTTTATTGCCAAAGATTTGGGAATATTGCCTCTTTAAACAGTTTTTTTTTCTTGGTGCATTGCTGCACACAGCTTCCTCCATGAATGCTTGTCTCTTTTAACTTATGGACTCAATCACAACTTCCCATTTAGCCGGGTTGGAGTTGGTCATTTTATTTGCAAACACCGCTGGCATGTTCAAAATCACACAAGTTAACATGTAAATATGAACACGCTCCTATAGTCATTCTGACTCCAGAAGAGGGTGCACATGGTGGCCACAAAATTACATTAAAGCTCTTCAAAGAAAAAGAAAAATCAAGTGTTAAAACTGGCATTGTATAAATAAATAATACATTATTATTATTATTATTATTATTATTATTATTATTATTATTATTATTATTATTATTATTATTATTATTATTAAAACCTTTGAAAAACATTTCATATACCATCAGCAGGCAATTAGTCTAATCTACACCAAGTCAGGCTTGCGGGATCATTGTTTGGTATTTGCTTGGGCACAAGCTGTGTGTGCCCTGAAGGGGCGACCTTCTAATCATTATCTGTCTGTCTTATTACCCAGCCAAACTGGGCCCAGTTTTAAATAAAATATGCAAAGGTTTCTTAAATGATCACCCGGGGCAAGGCGGATTGCCTTTCGTGCTGTACATGTTGTTAATCTGTGAAATGCAAATTCCCTTCATCTTATAGTTGGGCTTTATTAACTTTTTTGAATTTAAAATTCCACGAACAATGAGTTCTGTCAGCTTCTGAAATTATATTTTCTCTCTTTTTTTGTACACGGAAGCGAGTTTAAAGCATGAAATTACCAGGGGAAATAAGAAGGGTTTCATCTCTCTTTCAGAATTTAATTGGCTGCTTTACAATTATTAGTTTTTGCTGTTAAAATCATTTTTTATTTCTGTAACTGTTTTTTTAAAGCAACAGTGCTCATTTTATTCTTGTGGGGTTATGGGGGAGGGGAAGGGGGAGGTTAATATATGATTTATCAAAGACATCTGTCATGGTGACTAATTACATGTGATTCAGCCACAAACAGATATCCAAAAGGATAATAAAAAATAAAGAAAAAAAAAATAGTCATATGCCTTACATACAATCAGACACACATAATAATGAAACTAATGTGATGTTGTATATTATAGATGTTTTCATAACCTAAATGGATACACAATGTCAATATTGTTTGCATATTGGTTTAGGAATGTCAGGTGCGTGGTTCTTTTTGGAAGTCAGTGCCACAGACGAAGGAGAATATTAACAAAAACTTTCCTGTGAAAATTTAAAACAACAAAAAAATCAATTTCAATTCAATTTGTTTTCCACAGCATTAATTTGTAAAATACAGACATCACTTTTAAAACGGTTCCTCGTGAAACATCACAGTCTTTCGAATCTGCGTCTGACTTGCAACAGGGAGCTCTAATGACAGGTGAATATTGGCAAGCCATCTGAAACTTTCCCCTAGTCTCCAACAGCTGAGTGGAAATGACTTCAGGAACCTCTACCTGGCCAAAGGTATAAAATAGTTATATAAATAGTTATATTCTCTAAATTATCTTTTGTTTGATTTTATGTAAACATCAATGTGTCCCTAGCCTGAAGCATGATGGACAGGATAGATTTCTGCTAGATTTTCCTCAAGGCCCATGAGATTCAGATCTAATATTCATGTTTTATTTATTTTTAACTTTGTTAACAGCACCCAGTTATTTTAATATTTTTTTCAAAAATTGAATTTAGAGATTTCACTGAAAATTCCTAATTATAGGATTTGGTTGTGATTAAGATTGACTGATTTGTTTACTAATCTGTGAGGTTAATGACTTGTCTCAAGGCAATGACATACATTTTTTACCACTGTTCTCATGGTATTCTGACTAATATTCAAGCATGGTGTACATTTGCCAGTTCTGGGAATCCAGCGCTAAAACAATATATACAAATTAATAGCATCTTATTAGCTAACAGAAAGTATTGGCAAGAAAAAAGTGTTATTTTGACATGAACTGAGAACATTCAACTAACCTCATTTAAACGAATTTATTTAGTTTCAGATATTAAATTAATTAGCAAGGCAAACTATTGCAAAATGTTCATGTTTGTATGAATAGTTGCTAAGGATAAAATTATATACAACAATTATTATAATGCTAGATGATTCAACATTTCTGGGTATACATTGACACACACTATTTTTTTGGTTGATTTAACTTACCGCATTAGTATTTATGTATGTATTTATGTATTTATTACCAAGATTATATTGTTCTGGTATTTTATTTAATTTTGCTTGCATGTTTTAAAAATCACCTGGTTAATGTATGCCTAGGGTCAGGACGATTTACGATAACTCGGTAATATCGTATCGAAAAGAAGTCACGATAAAAAAATTACATTATAAAAATAATTGCAGAGTTATCGGAAATGTACAATATTGATTAATTATGAAGATTTTTAATGACAGTTGAATTTTTTATGCTATTTTTTGCTTAATTATTCCACATGTAATTCCAAGTATTCCATCTTGGAGGCTGGATCTGAGGCCTGCTCCTGGATTTTCCAGCAGCAGCAGCACTGGGAGGCTGGATCTGAGGCCTGCTCTCCAGCATTTTCCACCGGCAGCAGTACTAAAGGTTGACTTACTGTTTACTTTACTTTTATTTTATTTTTTAATGAAAGGATATTGGTGACATTTAAATATTGCTCTAAGTATTACATGAAATCTATGCAATGTATATCATGCAATATGTTCATAGTCATTAGCTGCTCTGAGTTTGTGAGTACATTTTTATGTCAGAAATGTAAGGTAAATCAAGAGTTGACAGATAAAATATTCATCTACCCTTAGAGACATTAATGAGTCTGAGCAAATGAACGATTACAGCTTTAACCCTTTGCGGTCCTATGTCGGACCTGGTCTTTACAATTTTCCCTTTCCGCATCCAGCGCTCAAAAAATATAACAGACATTTGCAGAGCTTTTTGAGATGTTATAGTAATAAAATAATGACTTGGATCGCATTATTGAAGAGTTTGGTGATAAAACGAGTGATCAGGAGATGATTTGTCAGTATGCACGACTATGAAGAAGTATGTGAAAAACACAGCGAACAAGGGGTGGGGCAGGGCTGGAGATGCAGTACTGAGTGTCCTGTTGATATGCAGTGCCTTTTAAACCTGTTTTACTGTGAAAAAAAAATACTTTTAAACAGCGCGTGTAAAATAAACAGCGTGTGTGATTTCCATTACACGAGAGTAGATGTTAAAACTTTATGCTGATTTGAACTCGGCTCTCGCCAAGATAAGCACCAACTAAGATGTAACTTTACAGTAAACTAATGTGATCCATATTTGTCTCCATCCATTTATGTTTCCTTCCATATGATGATGTAGATATTCTTCTGTCTGGTGTTAATGGCTGAAGTGTAATGCTGGCTCCAGGGATCAGCTTATTTTGCCTCCCTGGTGCATCAGCACACACAACGGCTGTGATGCTGGCTCCGGGGATCAACCACAGTGCGGTCTCCCCAGCGCATCAGTATGACAACCATCTGGATTGAGCTAAGTAGGGTACATCTCTGGGGTCTTCAAGTGGGCACCTTCCATCCTCAGTGTTTCGTCGACTAGCCCACGACACCTCAAGAGAGCTTGATGGTGATTCTGGTGTCCCAGCATCACCCCCCTCCGTCCCCCACTCAACTCAGCCCAGCTTACCTGTACATCAGCGTTTCTTTCTTTCTATTGTGCTTGAGATCCCCAGCCAGAATCTTTCCGTCTCTGCTGCTTCGGATAAGTTCTTCACTGTGTGACGCAACTCTTGGCCACTGAATCCGACGTCTCTGAGAAACCGGGTTGTAGAGTGTGCCACAAATCCTCGACAACCCACCTCCACTGGGTAAACCCGGACTCTCCATCCTCAGTGGATAGTTGAGCATACCGCAGTTTCTTCCTCTCAGACCACAAGACAATATCTGGTCGAAGGTTAGTGGTGGCAATCTCAGGTGGAAAAATAAGCCGTTGACCAACATCTGCCAGCATTTTCCAGTCTCTAGCAGCTTCCAGTTGTCCTGGGCGAGGATTGGTTTTAACACCTTTTCTTGGTGATTGCTCTCCTGGGCGAAGGAATGTTGTCTTTTGTGTGTAATGTTTTGATGGAACAGGTGGCAACTTATTGGTCATGTTACACTTGTCTTCCAATGCTAAGGCCAAACATCGCAGCACCTGGTCATGGCGCCAAGTAAACCGTCCTTGGCTGAGCCACCTTACATCCTGTCAAAATGTGCCTTAATGTTGCAGGTGTCGAACACAAAGGACATGAGGGATCCTCTCCTACCCAGAGGTTTAGGTTCTGTGGTGATGGGAGAACATCATATATTGACCTGATGAGGAAACTGATCCTGCTCTGTTCCATTGACCATAGGTCTTGCCAGCCAATCTTGCATTGTTCCACACTCTCCCATCTCATCCATTCTCCCTGCTTGGCCTGGGAAATGGCCTTTATACACCTCATCCTCTCCTCCTGCTTTTGCACCTCATTGACTACCAGCTTCCTCCTTTGAGCTGGGGCTGCCTTGTGCCATGTAGAAGGAGCTGAACTGAGACTCTTCCATGCTGAACTTGCCCTATGATATCACCAATTCGAAGGGCAGCCTTTGCATCTTCCACAGCTTTCTTTGCCGCCCACTTTCTTCCAGTTTTCAACACAGGTGCTGCCTCCCTTACGGATTTGTCGCGTGACTCTACTAATGTAATTTCCAGTCTGACCTTGGCGCACTTAAACTCCTCGGTTAGAGCGGAGACTGGTAGCTGCAGTATTCCTTTACCATAAAGTCCCACTCTGCTGAGGCAGCGTGGAACTCCCAACCATTTCCTGATGTATGAACTGATTAAAGCTTCCAGCTTCTCTACTGTTGTCAAAGAAACCTCGTACACAGTCAGTGGCCACAGCAACCTCGGCAGTAGACAAAACTGAAAGCACCAGAGTTTTAGTTTGCCTGGTAGAGTGCAGCTGTCTATGCTCTTCAACCCTTCCACTGCTTGTTGTCTAACTTCTCCCACACGAACTGTGTCCTTTATATCCCCGTCGTACCATCTCCCAAGAGAAAATAAATTGGACTTGACGTGCTGAATAAATGGACTGCTAAGGGTTAACAATAGTACAACAACAGGGCCTGCTAATGGCACTAGAGGTTCTGCAGACAGTGTGATGGATTCAGAGACACCTATTTCACCTCTTGTTTTCCCACCTACACCCAGGGGGGGACCTGAACAAGGTGTCTATTCCTCACCCCCAGATCACGGGGCAGCTGTCAGAAGGGGAGCTAAGGCCAGGGTACTTTTATCTCTGTTTCCGAAACTTGCTATTACAAATAGATTTAATGCTCTCATTCATCAAAACAAACATGATACTACTTCTGACGAAGTGCTCTTAGTTGGCGACTCTATTGTTAGAAATATCAGCACTGTATTTAAATACAACCAGAACATTTCTGTTGAATGTTTCCCAGGTGCTAGAGTTCTTGATATTTCTGACCACATGGAAAGTGTTGTTGAAAATCATAACAAGTGTCCACTGTAATTGTCCATGTGGGCATTAATAACATTATACTCAGAGAATCTGAGACTCTCAAGATCCATTATAAATTACTTTGTCATAAAGTAAAACAATTAGGCAAGAATATTATTGTTTCAGGCCATCTACATGTCGTTTGGAGGGGATGTGAAGCTTTTACTAGACTGCTTTCTCTCAATAACTGGCTAGCATAGAATCTGGGTTTCATTGATAACTGGGATAGTTTTTGGGAGAAACCTGGATTTCATTGATAACTGGGATAGTTTTTGGGAGAGATGTGGGTCTGCACCCAAATAGGAGGGGTTCAATCAGATTTAACGGAAAACAGAGATAATTATGTTAAAAACCTTTGACTGAATTTATTACCAAGAGAAGTTATTCACACATTTGAGCCATATGATCAAACTTCACAATTGAATTGTTCTATTCAAGTAGTGTCTGTCCCCCACTGTCTATTTCCAGCTGCTTCCCGGGGCTCATATTCTGTGAATGTAATTAAAATCAAGACAGCGCCACTCTGTGACAATTTAAGTAGCACTGTAGCGACAACTATTTGTCTAGCTTTATTAAATACAAGATCTCTTGGTAATAAATCTGTCTTAATAAACGACTTCATCTTGGAATCAAATTGAGGTGTTTTAACTTTGGTTGAGACGTGGTTGAAACAGGATGAAAATGCCCCGCTAGTACAGGCTTCTCCGAATGGGTTCTCTTTTTATAATAAGGCGCGTCCTAGAGGACGAGGCAGTGGTATTGCTGCCATTTTTGGTCTAGAGTTTGCTCTTAAGCATAAGACTATGGACGGCAGAGTTGTAATGACTCGAGTCAGTGACTCAACTCAAGTCAGACTCAAGTCACAATTTTCAGTGACTCGACTAGTCATTGTCATCAAATCCCTGCAAGAAAACCTGACTCGACTTGAGTCTCTCCTCAAAAGACTCAACTCGACTCCACTTGACTCGAGTCATAGCCTTTATGATCAAATAAATGACACAATCAGTTTTGTTTTCAATAACCGCAGCCCTTCTTCTGATGCGTACAAGCCCTGCCTCTTTATGAGTGAGAGGAACACGTGACAACATAGAGACAGAGAGAAGCGTCAGCAGCATGGATGGTAAATCTGGAGAACCTGCGATCGTTGAGTTCGCAAAATCTTTGGAGTAGACAGGGAGAGAAATAAGCAGTCTGCATCCTGCCAGCACTGAGAAATGCCAAACTAAAATAAACTTAAGTTGTTTTTTGTCTTTTTTTATTATTTCTTACCAATCAATACCTATTTGGTGGGTCAATGAATAGGTTTCTATTTACGTAAGCTTAACATTTAAATGCGGTAGAAAGGGGATTTAGTGTTTGTTGTCTGGTTTAATGTATATTGATCTAATGTTATACTATGTTTTTAAAAAAAAAAAAAAAAATAGTTTTAGAAAACAAAAAATTGTAAGTTGTTTTTAAACAACTTTTAGACAAACTACCACTTGCGAATCCAAACTCATATACAAGCTTATAAACTTTAAGAAAAAAAGCTTGGTACACAAAATTTAACATAATAATACACTGTACAAGAAATGAACACTCAAACAAGCCTCTGGACCTTTAATAATTGTATTTATTCCCGTAACCTGTAGCCACTGGCAGTACGGTACAGATGATCAGTGAAGCTGTTGCACGGTTATCTTTGTTTTCCAGAATTCCCAGCATTTCATAGGCTGATAGAGTATACACATACATGCATACAAAGTTGAAATTCCTGCCTACTTGCCTGCCAAATTGAGTTAATCAGCTCTAGACGTGTTTGATTAATGTAATACATCAGGATTAGCATCATCAATGCGTTTGTGCTGTTTGTATGTCTGCGCATTTTAACTACATTGATGATTTTATTTTGACAAACAACTGGGATTTTATCATGCTAAGTATATGTGGTTAAATGATTTATGGTGCGATGTGTTCTTTGTGAAATATGTTCACTATTTTTATAAAAACGCATTAGTGACAACCCTTTTTATCTGAAAATAACGAGAATTACTTACCAGTATTTTGTAACGCACATTATTATGCTAAACTCTTAGCCTTTCAAGATACATTTTTGCTGTAATATTATGCAAATTAGGTTGATTTTATTGATTTTGAACTGGAGCATATATGTGCGATGGTTGCATTACTTGGACTGTTTTCCTTTGTAGCTGCTATGTTTTAAGTTTAGAAGCAAGATCTCTATATCAAATATCAAATTAAATGCCACAGCATTTCCATATGGTTAAGGTATCTGAAAAAAAATATCAGGGAGTTTCACTGTTGAGAAAAGGTGAAAAACACCCAGGCTGCCATGAGTAAAATTGTAAATAAATGGTTAAATGCATTCTTTTGTTTTGTGGTATCCATAGTCCCTGCCGATGAAAAGCATCCCCATAACATGATGCTGCCACCTCTATGCTTCACCGTGGGGATGATGTTCTCAGGGTGATGAGCAGTGTTGGCTTTGCGCCACACATAGCGTTTTGCGCTAAGGCCAAAAAGTTCAATTTTGGTCTCATCAGACCAGAGAACCTTTTTCCACATGTTTGCTGTGTCTCCCACGTGCCTTTTGGCAAAATCCAAATGGAATTTGATATGGGTTTTTTTTCAGCAATGGCTTTCTTCTCGCCACTCTTCCATAAAGCCCAGCTTTGTGGAACGTCCGGGTTATAGTTGTCCCATGGACGGTTTCTCCCATCTCAGCTGTGGATCTCTCCAGCTCCTTCAGAGTTACCATTGGCCTCTTGGTTGCTTCTCTGACTAATGCCCTCCTTACCTGGTCACTGAGTTTTGGTGGATGGTGTTCTCTAGGCAGTCACGGTTGTGCCATATTCTTTCCATTTTTAATAATGGATTTATCAGTGCTCCGGGAGGCGTTCAAAGTTTGCGATATTTTTTTATAACCCAACCCTGATTGGTGCTTCTCCAGAACTTTATCCTGGACTTGTTTTGATAGCTCCTTAGTCTTCATGATGCTGTTTGTTTAGATATGCTCTAACAATCTCTGGGGCCTTCCAGAAACAGGTGTATTTAATCTGAGATCATGTGACACTTTAATGGCACACAGGTGGACTCCATTCAACTAATTATGTGACTTCTGAAGGCAATTGGTTGCACCAGAGCTTATTTAGGGGTGTCACAGCAAAGGGGGTGAATACTTATGCAATCAAGACTTCTCAGTTTTTTATTTGTAAATAATTTTGAAAACTATGTAGATTTTTTTCCCCACTTCGACATTATGGACTATTTTGTGTAGATCAGTGACAAAAAATCCTAATTAAATCAATTTTAATTCCAGGTTGTAACACTACAAAATGTGGAAAAGTCCAAGGGGGTGGATACTTATGCAAGGCACTGTATATACTGCCTAAAGCAATATTTCTATGTACATTTATTTTTGAAACACAGACACATGGCAAACTATGTGTTTCTTACCTTGTCAAATACAGATCCAACTGGTTTTAACAAAATTCAGTTTGCTTGCTTTACATAACCCAATGGAAATATATAATTTCTAGAAATTTCTTGAAAACAAATAATTATAGGAAAAAATCTTTTGTAACAAAAGTTTTGCTTTTGTGGATGAGGACAAAAAGTTACATGAAATAGATGTGTCCAATTATTTATTTCAGTAAATCTTCTGCAAAACTCAAAAAATGCTAATTCAAAAGTATTCATACCCTGACAAGGAAAATAAAATTAATAGCAAGTTGAGGCACCTTTAGCAGTAATAACCTCTTTTAAACAATTAGGATATTTGACAATGAGCTTTTGGCATGATTCTTTAGTGATTTTTGACCATTCTTCAACACAAAATTGTTGCAGTTCATTCAAATTCCAAGGGCTTCTCTTGTGCACAACCTTCTTCAACTCATATAAAAAATTCTCAATTGTATTTAGATAGGGACCTTGACTAGGCCATTCCAGAACCTTGATTTTATTGTTCTTTAACCATTCTGAAGTAGATTTTGATGTGTGCTTTGGATCGTTGTCGTGTTGGAACGTCCAGATGCATTTTAAACCAAGTTTTGTAGCGGAGGGTTTCAGATGATTGGCCAATATCTTTTGGTATGCTATGGAATCCATTTTACCATTTATTGAAACAAAATGCTCTGTGCCATTAAAGGAAAAACAGCCCCATATAAGGATATTACCACCTCCATGCTTGACAGTCGGTATAGTGTTCTGTTCTTTGTACGCCCCACCAGACATTCTCCAAATGTAACGACTATCAGCATGACCAAATAGCTCGATTTTTGTTTCATCTCTTCACAAAACCTTTGACCAGAACTTATATCCATCATTCAAATTCTGTTTTGCAAACTTTAAGCAATTGTCCTTGTGGCGTTTTCTTAAGAGTGACTTTCTCTGGTCTGCAACCATTGAGACCTTGCAATACTCAACCTATGGTTGAAATGGAAACCCTAGTCCCACTTGTAGCCAATTCACTTTGAATATCTTTGGCAGTCAATCTTGGGTTGTTATTAACCATGCTCACAATTCTTCTACTTGTTCTTGGTGAAATAACCTTCTTTCTTCCAGACCGAGGGAGTGTTGTGACAGTACCATGAGTCTTGTACTCCTCGATAATTGAAACAATAGATGAAATTGGGATACTCAAATGCTTGGAAATCTTCTTTTATCCTTCTCCAGCTTTATGACAATAAATCATTTTCTGCCTAAGGTCTTCAGATAGCTCTTTACTTGACTTATTGGTAATGACAGCAATCATCCTATACCTAACCCTTTCATACTCTCTAAGAATGTTCACCTACAATCCAGCACTTTCTAGACTTTTCTAGAATTAGGTTCAGAATGATCATATAGAAATTTCTAGCATCAAAGGGTATGAATATTTTTTTAATTAGAATTTTTGGAGTTTTGCAAAAAAAAATGCTGAAATAAATATTTGTAGACATCTATTTTTCCTAAAGTTTGTTGTTTTTGAGAAATTTCTAGAAATTGGAAACGTGTTGTTTTTTCTGATAGGAGACACCCCCTACCAATTACATCATTATCCAACATCCTACAAATAGCATTCTATGCCTCAGTTTCATGTCATTCTCCATCAAACGGGAGTTCCAGGCTGGTGTCCTGGGCAAGACCGGAGCAAAATAAATATCAATCCTGGACCATTCCTCTGCTATTGAAAGCACTTTACACAAATAAAATATCTTACAATGCTAGCGCCTCCCACCAAGATCTCATCAATTTGCTGTAACAGATCAGATCTCTCCTCATCTGAACCCTCACTCCAGCACGAAACAACCTGCATCAATAATGTGTCCCCAGTTCAGTCACCCCTATCCGCTTCAGTATCCAACGATGCCAGCCCTTTCCGTCCAGATCCAGCTTGTGATACCTCCAGTCCGGCTATTTTGCAAGCCCTGCAAATCTACTATTTCTGGGATCGACAAGCATCTATCCTCCATAGAAAAACACCATAGTCTACCAGACCAGCCCCCGGGGTCCAATCCAAGCTCGGATGCTTTAGCTCCTTCTACTACAGCTCTTACATATACGTCAAATAAGTTTCCTGCTATTTCGTCTGCTCCCAGACAATCCTTCAACCTTTCCACGGCAGTATCTAGCTCTGATCCCAACATCTCTTCATCACTGCTGCCTTGGGCTCTGCTGGTCTCCAGCAAGGTAGGGACATTAACTTAATCCTCTTGCTTCTCTCTTCCTCAGAGATCTGCGATAACAGAGTGCTGGAATGCAGCGACATTTCAGTCATCCTGAAATCTAGAGATCTAAGGCTATTTAAAAAGTTAAAAAGTTAACTGACATTCTCTGTGACGCATTTCCTATGTGCCGCAAGGAATTGGATGCTTACCTGAGCCTTGATTGATCTGTCCATGAGATACGGAGGCTCAGCGTTTTATACCACAAGTCATTCTCAGCTAAAGCAGCAGCAATACTAGAACAGTACAATATCAGAGTCCATTGGGGAATGTTGGATAATTATATTCTGCCATCATTTCGCTGGTTTGAAAGTTTATTTATGCCAGATTTGCAACTCTGCTTCTCAAAAAACTTATGCCCATTATCGGTTCAGCCCTCTTTTCCTTTTTCTTCTGCTCCATCTACCTTTCAGTTTCAATCCCCTCGTTCTACTCAGCCTTCTCCCAACCCCTCTCAAGCCTTTGACAAACGAGGGAGACAGGTTATTTTCGCAGGGGGGAAACAAATATGCAATAATTTTAATGAAAACGTTTGTACTCTCCCCCTTTGCTCATTCTTGCATATCTGAAGTTCCTGCGGCGACGCACACAGTAAATGTGTCTGCCCAAGGTGTGATCGCAGCGCTGCTGCACAGAAATGACTAGGGCTACCCTCCACCCCTATTAATCCTGCATTATTAGCTGCTTTCTTAATCAACCACCCAGACAGGAGCTTCATTCAGCAACTCATCACAGGTCTAAATGACATTTTTTTCACAGGTATCGTTGACCCTCCATCAACCCATCAACCCCGAGTCAGTTGATTCGTTTCCAAAGGTTTCATGATTGGCCCGTTTCAGAACCTCCCTTTCTATAATTTCATATTAGTCCACTAGGGGGTCACCATTTGCAAATATTCTGGTAAGAAAAGGCTTATCATCGACTTATCCTCCCCACACATCAGCCCTATTTCCAGCATCAATGAATGAATTCCTTCAGAACCATTTTTTCTTCATTATGTCAGAATGAAGAGCAGGTCAAGATGCATGGCTTTCTAAGGCAGATATTTCAGATGCTTTTAAAGTTATGCCTATCCACCCTTCTCAGTGGTATTTTTTGGTGTCCAATGGAAAAATATTATATTATTTTGCAGTCTGCCTTACTTTTGGGTGCAGAAGCAGTCCTCACATATTTAACTCCCTGTCTGAGGCTCTGTGCTGGATTCTTTTAAACCTCTACAAACTACCATTCGTGCTTCACCTTTTAGATGACTTTCTATTAGTGGACTTCAAAAACCATCCCCCTGCCAGCTCCATTTGCACCTTAAAATCAGTTTTCCATGAAATAGGAGTCCCCTCTATCAAAAGAGAAAACCGCAGGTCTCACCACCTGTCTCGAATTCCTCGGGATCATGCTCGATTCAGAGAAAATGGAAACACGTCTCCCTCCAGATAAATTCAATCGCATTAAAGATTTCCTAAGATCTTCCTATTGTAGAAAATCTTGCACCAAACGCAAGCTTCTCTCCCTCCTAGGCCATCTCAATTTTGCTATTAGAATCATCCCTCAAGGCCGGTCTTTCATTTCATATCTGTTAAAGCAGCCTCGTCAGTGTCCGATTTGCAGCATCACGTTAATCTCAATGCTGAGTGCAGAGCTGACATCTCCCTTTGGTCCCGTCTGCTCTTTAACTGGAATGGCATCTCTTTTTTTCTATGATGACTGTATCTCTGATTCTCAGGCTGTACACTGATGCTGCCCCCTCTCTCGGGTATGGCGGCGTTTTAGCATCTAAATGGTTTCACGCGACCTGGCCCCCCAAGTTATCGGTCCTTCCTCCTTCAGAACAATCCCCAGCCTTATTCAAGTTGTACCCTATTGTTATTGCTGCCACCATATGGGGTCAACTATGATAAAAAAGTAGTTGCCTTTAACTACAATAATCTTAATACCGTGGATACAATTAACAAAGGCAGATCCTCATGCCCTACCATTATGAAATTCATGCGGAAACTCAGTGCTTGGCAATTTTAAAATCAAAGGCATCAGGCCTCAGGTTCAAAAAATCTAATAGCTGAATCTCTATCTCATTGTAATCTCCAGAGATTTTGTACACTGTGCCCAGCAGGAGATCCCCTGCCAATTCCTTGCCCGACGTTCAAATACCTTATTCTGTATTGAACCAACCTTCATTAGCTATTCCTGTTTCAGATCTGGCTCTCAATCTGATGGCTAATTCAGTCTCCTAAAGCACCAGGACATCCTATAAATCAGGATGGCAATCATTCACCAGATTCTGCATTCAACAGTATTCTCTCTTTTCCTTCCCTTCTGAATATTCCATCATATAATTTATTACATTTTGCTTTTCAAAATGTAACCTCTCCCTCTCCACTATACATCGGTACCTATCAGGTATTTAATACCACTGCCATTTAGCTGGATTTAACCTTCTCCCCATAACCACACTACCCCGGATCCAAATGCTGCTGCATGGCATGCAGCGATGTTCCCCCCCTTTCTCATCTAAATAACCCTCACCAAGGAAGTCTTGGAATCCCTGGTAATCACCCTCCGCTCCGGCTGCTTTTCCCCATACAAAGACTGTCTTCTGGAAGCAATGTTTGTCACAGCTTTCTGCGGATTCCTGCAGTGCAGCGAAATAACCTCCTGAAATTAACATTTTGACCCATCCTCCGACCTGTGCAAAGCTGTTCTCCAACTTCAATCTCAGGTCACATATTCTTTATATTTGAAACATTCTAAATCAGATCAGGACAAGAAGGGTGTCTATGTTTATTTATTCAAGACAGAACATACTATTTGACCATTCTCTGCTCTTTCTACCTACCTGTCAGTGTGTATATCCACAAAGAGCCTCTCTTCCTCACTCCAGAAGTTAAAGTCGCCTCCAGGACCTGGTTCAGCACGCAACTCCGGCTGTCTCTTCTCCGCGTCGGCTTCCCTCCCGACAATTACTATGGACACTCCTTCAGGATCGGAGCTGCTACTTCTGCCGCTTCTAGAAACGTTTCTTCACATCTGATCAAGGCAATGGGGCAATTGTCTTCAGGGGCATACAAACTATATATATGTATTTTCCTACTATATGGAAATTGTAGGTGCCCATAGGAAGGGTTACCCTCAGCCATGGATTCCCTAAGGTTTCCTCCAAACACCTCGACTGAGTAGGGTGTTTTTTCCTTACCTGAGTGCTGAGTGGTTAGTTCTGCAAGGTGGGGATCTATAATTAGGAGGTGGGCCCATCACAGTAATCACGAGCCCTGAGCACCCATCACAGTTATCACTGGGCCCTGAGCACCCATCACAGTATCACGGGCCCTGAGCACCCATCACAGTTATCACGAGCCCTGAGCACCCATCAAAGTTATCACGGGCCCTGAGCACCCATCACAGTTATCACGAGCCCTGAGCACCCATCACAGTTATCACGGGCCCTGAGCACCCATCAAAGTTATCACGGGCCCTGAGCACCCATCACAGTAATCACGGGCCCTGAGCACCCATCACAGTAATCACGAGCCCTGAGCACCCATCACAGTTATCACGAGCCCTGAGCACCCATCACAGTAACCACGGGCCCTGAGCACCCATCACAGTTATCACGAGCCCTGAGCACCCATCAAAGTTATCACGGGCCCTGAGCACCCATCACAGTTATCACGTGCCCTGAGCACCCATCACAGTTATCACGAGCCCTGAGCACCCATCACAGTTATCACGAGCCCTGAGCACCCATCACAGTTATCACGGGCCCTGAGCACCCATCACAGTATCACGGGCCCTGAACACCCATCACAGTTATCACGGGCCCTGAGCACCCATCACAGTTATCACGGGCCCTGAGCACCCATCACAGTAATCACGAGCCCTGAGCACCCATCACAGTAATCACGAGCCCTGAGCACCCATCACAGTTATCACGAGCCCTGAGCACCCATCAAAGTTATCACGGGCCCTGAGCACCCATCACAGTTATCACGGGCCCTGAGCACCCATCACAGTTATCACGAGCCCTGAGCACCCATCAAAGTTATCACGGGCCCTGAGCACCCATCACAGTTATCACGAGCCCTGAGCACCCATCACAGTTATCACGGGCCCTGAGCACCCATCACAGTATCACGGGCCCTGAACACCCATCACAGTTATCACGGGCCCTGAGCACCCATCACAGTTATCACTGGGCCCTGAGCACCCATCACAGTATCACGGGCCCTGAGCACCCATCACAGTTATCACGAGCCCTGAACACCCATCACAGTTATCACGGGCCCTGAGCACACATCACAGTTATCACGAGCCCTGAGCACCCATCACAGTAATTGCAAGCCCTGAGCGCCTATCACAGTTATCATGGGCCTTGAACACCCATCACAGTTATCACGGGCCCTGAGCGCCCACCTCAGTGATCACGGGCCCTGAGCGCCCACCTCAGTGATCACGGGCCCTGAGCGCCCACCTCAGTGATCACGGGCCCTGAGCGCCCACCTCAGTGATCACGGGCCCTGAGCGCCCACCTCAGTGATCACGGGCCCTGAGCGCCCACCTCAGTGATCATGGGCCCTGAGCGCCCACCTCAGTGATCACGGGCCCTGAGCGCCCACCTCAGTTATCTTGGGCCCTGAGTGCCCATCACAGTATCACAGGTCCTGAGCGCCTATCACAGTATCACCTTTCTGAATTATAAATTTCCATTGGGGTAATTTTTAGAACCCCAAAGTCTTTTCGTTTTTGGGGCGAGGTTGTCTTGCAAATGACCCCATCGCGATGCAGAACATTCACTTAACCCGAACACGATCTGAAGATTATCCGAAAACAAAAGGGTCAGCAATGCCATGTTGAAGAGACAGCAGCGCAAGGCAAAAACCAACAACACTTCCTCTGGGAGCACTCCTACCAACATATCCTGTCCAGTGTACCACAGAGTGTTTCGGGCTCAGATTGGCCTCATCAGCCATCTGCGCACTCACCGTACTCCTGAGACATCGTAATGTAAATATATATATATACACACACATACATTTTTAAGTAAATGCCTAAATCCCCCCAAAATTATTTTTATTATTTATAACAATCTATGATATGATAGGTGGTGCAGCAGGTGCTCCATGGTTGTTTACTGTAGAATGGTACAATTTCATAGAAGCGCTGTTTATATGCAGTAGCATCAAGTACAGATCCAACTGGATTTTGCAATATATATATATATATATATATATATATATATATATATATATATAGTGAACCGGCCGGCACTCACGGCCAGTCGTTCATTGCCCCTTTAAGAACAGATCCAAACACACAGGAATTGAAGTTTTCAAAATGCTGACACGCTATTTTTTTAATAAACACAACAAAATAAAACACAAAATAAACACCTAGCTCCTTTTTGGAGCGCTGACTAAACAAGCAGGTCCCTGACTCACCCGCAGGACGGCTAAGCCGTTTACCTACCAAACAAAATAAACAAACAAAACACACACAGGTTTTCCACACAACCAAAAAGGTTTCACACTACCTTTTCCACACTCACAAGCGGGCTCTTCCAACAGCAGCCTTGAGCAGACTGGCTGCTTTCTTTTTATACCTGGCAGCTGGCCTCAATTTACAATAACAAGGCCAACTGCCAGAACAATTAACAAATAAATTAAACAATTACAATAAAACAATTAAACTAAACAAAATGTGCCTACGCACATGTTTTCTGCAAGGAGGATTCAACCCCCTCCCTGCTGTCTTACAATATACATATATATATATATATATATATATATATATATATATATATATATATATATATATATATATATATATATTTAGCTCAAAGAGCCACCATATATATATATATATATATATATATATATATATATATATATATATATATATATATATATATATATATATATATAGTAGCTTCAAGCAAGCAGCAAACTAAACATTGCAACAGCTATCTTGTACTTCACAAGATAAGAAACACAGTTTGCCATTTGTCTGTTTAAAAAATAAAATTAATGTACGCATAATCTTGGTACAGTTTTGACATCACCAACTTCTCTTTGACATTTTTTACTTCTCCTCTCTTCCTTTTCCTGCAGTTTAGTGGTTTATTCAAATCTATTTTGTAGTGTACTTGTCCTTATCTACAGATTCTTGGGTTGCTTAAAATATTGGTTGGTAATAATACAACCTAAATAATGTTTAATGTTTCACAGACAAAATGTATACTGATTTCATGCATTTGCCAATGCTAGATATGATTTGGAAGAACACATCATCATTTGAACTTGTAGCTGTGACTACCACCAATACCTTAAAATGCTGCGTTAACCTTATTATTATATGTTCAGCCTGACTATTGGATGATTAGTTAACTTGCTATTTAATGGATTATTCAAGTGGCCCTTTTTGTAGTCTGGGATTGCCTACTTGCCTACTCTTTGCTGGACCAGTTCACAAAAGGCATTAGTGCTACAGTATACAGAATCCTTTGCAGAGTTATGGGTGGAATAAACAGTTGTTTAAGTAATGTACGATACTAGAATGTTTGAAATGATGCCGGTGACATTAAAAGTTGGAATGCATGCACTGATACTGTTGCTGCTTTGTTAATTACCATGGATTTTCTGTTTGATCCTGTTTTAAATGGACAAAACACCCCCTACCCTAAAGTACAGGAGGTAATTGCAAGCCAGGGCTATTGTGTTATTGGTTGCTTTAACTTTTTTTGACTAAACTGTGACAGCGTGCTGTCTTATCCTAATCATCTTTGCCTGTTGCCCACACCCCATTTAATAATCTCCTAAATGCACCATACCTGCTAATTTGGTCACAGGAATTGGGAAAGTAGAAAGTCAGTGACTGTTTAATTGGATTAGCTCTGTTTTCATACACACTTACAGGCACTTTCATGACAGCTTAGCCAACAAGATAATATGCAACAAAGGGATCTGGTATTTGCCAGGGCTTCACACCCTAGCCAGAGGGGATACACCTGGGAAGCCTGTCATTAGTAACAAAATAGAAGGCAACTGACAGAAGCGATGCATTTCTCTTGTTATTGTCACAGGCAGAGGTACCTTCATAAATTTTAACTGGAAACCAAACACAGGCCATAGTCATAAACATAGAACATTTCCCAGGCATGCTTGCCAACTGTGTTTCATTAATTGATGGTTTGTGAAATGTGTGGCATCACTGAAAATGAGCTAAACTGTAATTAAAGAAAAGAAAATCCACAAGCCAATTCTGTCGACATTCCTTTCTTATCTGTGTGCTCTAAAAGGCACATCAATCAGTGGTTATGTATCCCACCGTTTAATTGGATTGTGCCAATTTTAAAACTTTGGCACCTGTCAAACTGCAGTTTCTAAATTAACCTTTTCTTCTAGGATAAGAATTGTTCCAAAAATATAAGGTGAAAAGTAATTTCTATTGACAGCCAAAAAAAGCACCTTCTTTATCAGGAGTTACTGACTTCAGTCCTCCAGGTTATCATCATCAGTTCTGGCCATGAGTGCCCCCACCTGGTGTGTGAAAGAGTGAAAGTAAACTGCAATAGGGAGTGGAGGAGTGGAGTGAAAAGTGTTGCGGATGAAAAGCAACTGACTTCTTAAACTGGTACTGTTTCTGACTTCCCCTTTAATTTATGGTAAAATTATTATTATTATTATTATTATTATTATTATTATTATTATTATTAATAATAATTTTTTTCTGTTTATGCAGGGCAGAAAATAAAATAGACAAGAGCTGTTTCATGACAATAGTACCTGACATGATCTGCTCCTAATAAACAGTAGGCAATAGTTTTTCCTTGCGTGCCTGCTTTAATTTCCTGTGTGTTCTCTCTCATTTAATCACTAAAGACAGTGGTACCCACACTTGCCGCTACCAACACTACCTACATCGTTCTACAAATGCATGATTATGATTAGAGAGAAGTGTTTTAAAATAAGATGCCTGTGTTCAAGTGTCATTCATTTAAAAGCAAGAAGAAAAGAAAAAGGCTGCTCTCAGAATCTTGCTAAATGCACATTTTACATATATATTATTCTGCCATGATTCATTTGACAGTTGTATTATTATTTATTTAATACTTAAAACAAGCTGCAATCCCTTTAAATAACTGTCTGGGTGTCAAGCAATGTCTCTGTGTTACCCACAATATTAAGATAATGGAATTTAACATGATATGAACATCTACCTTGAACTGTTTTGAATAAATTGGTTTAGCCCTATTAGAGGCGGTGAAAGTTCACCTTGAATTACAGGGGGATCTTGGTGGTGGAGCAGCTTCTTCTTCTTCTTCTTCTTCTTCTTCGGTCCAATGCAAAAAGATGAAAGGACTGATATATATATATATATATATATATATATATATATATATATATATATATATATATATATATAATAAGCTGTTAAATTCCTATAGCGCCCTTTGGTTGTACATAATCATTGGCTTTAAATTATGTTGTTGTTGGCCTTCATATTATTTTGCCATTAATGCTATCACACAATACATACTGTCAAAACCAGATAGTTAGAATATTCATATTTTTCATTGAATTCTTTCCACCATAAATTCTGATTTTATATATATCGTAAATTGAATTGCTTACAATTGTTTTGCCTTTAAGAACACATTGAAGGTATCCTTCAGATTGTATTTCTTTGTATTTTATTATTTTTTTTTAATTTTAGACAGATAACTGACAGTTCATTTTACAATAAAAACTATGTAACTGGGTTAAAAAAAAATAAAAATAAGCATCCTGATGCCCAATGAGGTTTAAAGTTAGAGAAGAGGTCTGTTATATGTGATGTTTTGAAAAGTGCATGGTGTCAGTTCAATTCTTTAACCTATAACAAAGCCTAATTGTTACTAATTACATTATTAATTATTCATTTTTTTTTTTTTTCGTATCAGCATAGCAGAGATATGTCAGAGTATGAGATATGAGCAGTTTATGAATCTTCAGAAAATAGATTCCTAATAAATTAATAAAGGGGCTCTAGGGTTTCATTAAAAGGTGGCTGGAGGGGGTGGCAGCCGGTTTCCAGGGATACCACAGGTGGTTTGCTCTTTTTTAAACTTGTTTGGGCCAGATGATTTTTCACCCTGTGTTTGCTTCTGTTACCTCAGGCAGAAAGTTGGAAATTTTAATGAAACCCCTGTTGTCCTGGATATCACTTTGATCCCTTGTGGTCGTCCTCAGTGGATTAAGAATTGGGCAGTAGGGTTTGAGGTCTAACTGCAAACACTGATACCGAGAAAAATGAAAAGACAAAAAAAAGAAACCCATAATAGTAAACAATGAATCAACCAAAGACAGAAAAATTGTTGTACAGTATATTATATAGTGGCAAAGTCTCATATAAATATATATATATATATATATATATATATATATATATATATATATATATATATATATATATATATATATATATAAAGAAAAGAAAAAAAACACAATACAAATGTAATTCTGTGGAATAGGTCAGATTTCTTATTGAATCCATAGTAGTAAATATCAATTTAGTACATACTGAATGCTAACTTATATTGGAGCTATTTTGAAAATGGGTTTATACAGTATATAATGTAATATATGCGTAATTGTTTTAGTATCACATTGCTAAATAAAACATTTTGAATAAATTATATTGACTGTAGTAAAGGTTATCCCTGTGTCATTGTCAGGTACAAAGCACTTACTGTCAGGGAATCATCTCATTTATTTATTTCTGTGAAATTCTTTGGGTTCTCTATTCACAATTTGTTTGTACTACATATGTTGATATGCATTTCCATAAAGCATTTACTGCGTCATTTTCCAATTAAGGATTCTTTATTCAAAGATGAAGAGTCATGACTTTCTCGATCTTTTTGGAAGTGTTTTTATTATATATTGAGTGATGGATCCAGTACTCTAAAACTACCTAATCTACTGTAAATAATACTCACCTCCCATTTAAAGTTCATGACGGATACAGGGGTTTGTGGAGCCTACTTTCAGTAATAGCAGTTTTGACACATTACCCCCGTCAGATCTGCAAGATGCTGATAGGTTTTCCCTGGGGATTTATCTCCACTCTTTTATCATATAAGGAATGCAGGTGTCACCTGGTTAAGTGTTGAAGTTCATCCTTTTGATAGAACTGATATCTTCCTGCTTATTTCCTGGGGCAGAGTGAGACAAGAGGGCCAGAAACCACCCTTAAACCCATTAAGACCCCTGGAATACAATGCATAACAAGGTACCATACTGTAGCTCTGGGTAAAATGAGTTATGACAATGCTGTAACTTTGATTAAATCCAGACCTAAATGACAAACAATTTGGGGGAAATCAAATGACTCATCATTACAGCGAGGTACATTTAAAATAATACAAATACTTGTTTACACAATGTGTTTTACTATGCTGACCAAAATCAACATCATTGATTATGTGTGTAACCCCTGCCTGTGAAGCACCAGAGAAGCTGTAGAACATGGAGCTCCAGTTGCCTCACATATTGTATTTAATAAGACATTAAAAAATACATTTTCCAGGGAAACAGAGAGGGAAATAATTTTCCTCCAGCAGTAAAGTCACAGGAGTATGTGACCTTTCCTCAGGTTATTAATTTATTTCATATGTCTTGTCTGTTATTGAAAGTTAGATGCTTAACTACCTCAGGAAAGTAAATTAAACTGACAGCTTTTGACTCTAAATTAAACTGTTTACTTTGTATCCCCATGGCACTGAGATGGATTACAGCAATCATAACTATATCACAAACACATCTACCAAACATTTTAGCGATTACATTCAATTGCAGGATTTAGGTTTGTTGCATTCAGCTTTTAAGATTTTGTTTTTGACCTTAATACTTTGCCAAAATAAGATGTCGTCAAAAAGTTGCTTGTCTCTCTGGATCATTTATTTATTTATTTTAATTTTTAATTTAGTTTTTACCAAAGATGCCAGTATAGTGTGTAATACTATGCATTGTGTAGCTCTATGACTTCCCTCCTATGTATCCAACATTACAATTTAGAATTATAATTATTGCCTAGCAGGTAATTCCTTTTTGACTGTGGTAAAAGCAAAGTGAAACATGTGACAACTTCGTTAGGTCCAGTAAAGGCACTCCGCCCGGAGTGCAGGACGCGCCCTATAGCTTGGAGATTGCCAGTTTGAATCCAAGCTATGCCACTGCTGACCATGGACGGGAGTTACCAGGGGGCAGCGCACAATTGGCCAAGCGCTGCTTGGGCGGGATAGGGGCTATAGGTCGGCTGAGGAGTCTTTGGCTCACTGCACACCAGCGATCCCTGTGGCTGGCCGTGCGCCTGCAGGCCGGCCTGTATGCAATTCAGAACTGTGTGGTCCTCTGACACTGTAAGTTCTGGATATGGCTGCATGGCGGGCTTGCAAAGTGAAATAAGCAGACGGCTGACGGCACTCGTTACGGAGGACGCGAGTGCTCGTCTTCGGGGGTTGCAGCAGTGAGCCAGGTTGAATAATAATTGGACATTCCAAAATTGGGAGAAAATTGGGAAATTAATAAAAATAATTGTTCAAAATAAAAAAATGAAAACAACGGTAGATCAATGGGAAACTTTAAAGCATAGTAAAAGGTTGGTTATACCACAGAAAACCAGACACATCCTTTTTTTAAGCATAATACATTTTTGTCTAGAATGATGTCAACTAATATAAACGCATTTGTTAAGGTGTTTTATATATTTGTGGTGTTATTGTGATAGAACCCACTACAAGTTGGTACTGATTTTTGTTTTATTAAAATTTCCTACTCTAGGAGTTTTTAAGGTAACAAAAAAAAAGTATGAATCAAGCTCTTTGTTCGATCATCGTCTGTTTTTACATTTGCTTTGGTGAGGCCTTTTTACTTGGGCGATGGGTCCTTACTTTTCATCAGGCCCCTCCAGGCATGTCAAGATAATGCATTTATTTTAATACATATTAAAGAACAAAGCTCTTACATTTTCACTTCAAACTACATTAGAACAATTCCAATTACCTTGAAACATCATTATGTACAGTTTGATCACTGAATTTCAGAGATTTCTATCTTCATCCAAACAAACAATGATCTTTTTCCGTGTTCATTAGCAGAATTGACCAGGTTACACTGGGGATGGAATACTTTATGGTGTATATATTCACATGTTTTGAATTCCTCAGAGTTAGTTTGTTTCATCAACAAATTAATAAAAATAAATATGTATAACATTCCCTTATGGAACAAACACATATCTTTAATATATGGCAGAAAAGTATGATCCTTATATTTTTCATATATAGATTTTTTTATATATATATTTAAAAAATATGGGCTATATTTAAAATATATTTATGTCTGTAATCCATATATTCATTTTATATGGATTACAGACTAATGAAAATATATGGTGCACCATATATTTTCAACATAAATAAATACATAGATTACAGACTAAAATATATCCCATATATTTTAAATATATAAAAAAGGGGCCAATTTCTATATATGAAAAATACAAGGATCATACTTTTCTACCATATATTAAAAATATATGTTTTTTCCATAAGGGTTAATGTTTGGAATACATAACACTCATCAGTTTCCAGGTATTAAAAATAAATAAATAAATAAATACAGATTGCTTTCCAAGACTGCAACATTTTTTTGATATCTTCCGGTCCAGGTACACCTTTTGCAATATATTTAAAGAGCAAAGTCACATTTGTATTATTATTTTGCTTCCATGTCTAACCAAATGTCCTTCTAGGAATCCATTCTATTCTTTTGAAGTTTTCTTCATAGGAAGTTGTGAATATACCACGTGGTGTGCATGACTAAGATGATTATCTTTCTGTTGAAAGGGTATTGCATGTATTGTGATTATTGATCATGTTGCATTCACAACAGAACAGTGTGAAGATTATAATTTTGGTAGTATCAGCATTTTATTCTTCACAGTGCAGTCGTTGATATTCCTGATGTTAATAGATGAAAGAAATGTCTTCCAGACATTAAATGAAAAATACAATTTTTTTTTTTTCATTATAAATTAACAAAAAACATAAAAGCTAAATTCCAATTATATTCTGCTAAAACATTTTTAAAAATTACCAAAAAGAACATTAGCATATTGTTATAAACAAACTATGTTAACACTTTTTGTTTGTCAAAAAGTAAAAAAAAAGTAAAAAAAAAAAAAAAAAAAAGAAAAAGAAAAGAATAAAAACATGATTTAATTGTGCTTTAGCTAAGATTTTGGAAGAATAATAAAAACTGGCAAAAGAAAAAAAAATTACCCTTCTGATGATCCATGACAGAGATTATGTCACATGATACAAACATGTTTTTTACCCATTAAAAAAAGAGACATGTCATGATTGATCTCAAAGTTGTCTTTTTTTATTTTCCATAGTGGTCTGAATTCTTTTTATTACAAATATTAAACAGAGGAAAAAACCTTGCAGCTTACAAGTATGCGTGTACACTTTTTAGCAGACTTGTTTTGCCTGTGAATTAAGTACAGCTATTAAAATATCATACAGTATCAGTGATACTCCCTAGCATTAACTTCTGTGTATATTTTAGGGTTATGATTAAAATATGTTTTAATAGTCGCAATAATGACTAAACAAACCAGGAGCGCGCACAGAGGTACTGTGGAGTAATTGCATTTCTGTTACTATTTTGTTTTTCAGATAATATAATATTACCAACTAATGTTACCAAGAAGAGTTATTATGTTTAAACAAGCTATACATTTTCTGGTTTTAGTTATTTGGAATATGAACTTGCATGTTTAATAAGGATATAACTTTGCAATACAGTCCTTTCTGTTTTTCAAAATATTTCTATGAGAACATTTAACAAGTCATTTGTTCCCATGCATTCCTTGGACCTGAATGCTACATGGCGTGGAAAAGTTGCCCTGAATTTATTTCTAATAATAATCACTCCTCTTCTTGTTTTTATTATTAGTAATGGTCATGTTATTGGAAGCAGGAAAACCACACATCATTTGGTAAACTTTTTTTCCAAAACTAATTTAAAATATTTATTTTAATTCAGCTATTATACTATTGGTTGTAGCAATATTCAAAACTATGCCAGAAACTACCACCAGGTAAGGGGGTAGAGGGTAGGGAGTTGGGGGTACAAGAATAGTACTGCATGGCAGACATGGGGAGGGAATGAGTGGGAGGATAAAATAAGAATATGAATGGATGCTTGAATATTTGAGAGGTACAAAGCAATTACACTGATATAAAACTAGCAAGAAAAAAAAAAAAAACATTGTTGCATGAGCAACTACACACTTGATTCAAAATTGGACCTAGCGTGTAATACGTTAATGCAATTTTTATTTTTAATTCACACACTGTTCATAACATAAGTAGCTCACTTTGTAAGGTTTAAGTGACACATTAACTCTGTACTTCAGTAAGATTAGCAATGACTTAAACAGCTTACAATCAAATGCACCAGTTAATCCCTTAACATGTCACATCACATTATATATATATATATATATATATATATATATATATATATATATATAAAGCACTGTACAAATTCCATTCTTCAGTGTTAAGCACACGCTAATTATTGCTATGTAATCTTTCTTTAAAAGGCTTACAAGACAATGAAATCAATTTTGACCCCAGACTATTTTATAGGCTTGGCTGATGGTACTGATCATGTTGATAGCACAAACAATATGGGAAACCTGACTTAATGAATTATAAATGTTTACAAGTACTTTCATGTAAATCACTAGACAAACAGCAACTAAAGCCTATTTGTTATATGGAAACACATATGGTGCTGGTATAAAAAATGTATGAGCATACTGGAACCTCAACAGCTTGCACAAGGGCTTTCTTTTTTTTAACTTTTCTTTCAATGTCCCAGCAGCACATGTTAGTCGATAGAAAGTGTTTTATCTGCTTTAGAATTCATTAGTATAGAATTAAACTAAGACTACTTGCAACTAGATAAAGTATGACATTGAATGTATTCATGTTTTCACTTCAATAAAACTCTTTCACTTTGTTGTTACTGGTAAAACAGCTACTTTGTATTCCATGAGCTTCAGTTGAATTGTGTTTTCAAATTGAGATATTATTGTTAGCATATGGAAATCAGTTGTTCTTATTTAGCATTATATAAACACCGCTAAAAATATGATGTCATACATTCTACAAGCTGCTCGTGTTACAGGACTAGCATGGAACAACGATGGTGCACATAGGAGTATCAAAATGTACCTTTTGATTATTTTATTTGTTTAACATTGTTTAAAGAAAGAAAAAAGATATTGACTTATTGTGCTGATTTTATCAAGCTTGAGCTTCATTTCAAAGGATTCCTTAAGAGATCTGCATTTAAAACGTTTTTTAATATACATATATGCCTTGAAATTTTAGAAGAATGCCTCTATGAATTCCTTAATCTTTCCTCTCCTTTTGCCTAGTTATTATGCCAAGCCCACCCGCAATGTACTGTTGTTCATGCACCGAAGACAAAGATAATTTCCAGATTGTTCATGATGCCTTTCAGATCACCTAGGTAACCAGAGCTGTGGCCGATGACTGCCAAATCGGTTTCCTTCCCTATCCTGTTTCCCCCTAGAGAAGGGTTGGCCATGCTCCGGCTCTGGCTCCGGAGCCAGGAGCCGGAGCAGAGCTTGCCAGTTTTCAGAGCTGAGCTCCAGAGCCAGAGTGTAGCTGGAGCTGGGGATGATGGAGCCGGAGCAGAGCTGGAGCTGGGGATTCTGAAGCCGGAGCGGAGCTGGAGCTGGGGATGCTGGAGCTGGAGCGGAGCTGGGGATGCTGGAGCAGGAGCGGAGCTGGAGCTGGGGATGCTGGAGCCGGAGCAGAGCTGGAGCTGGGGATGCTGGAGCCGGAGTGGAGCTGGAGCTGGAGATGCTTGAGCCAGAACAGAGCTGGGGATGCTGGAGCCGGAGCGGAGCTGGAGTTGGGGATGCTGGAGCCAGAGCGGAGCTGGGGATGCTGGAGCCAGAGCGGAACTGGAGCTGGGGATGCTGGAGCCGGAGCGGAGCTGGAGCTGGGGATGCTGGAGCCGGAGCGGAGCTGGAGCTGGGGATGCTGGAGCAGGAGCGGAGCTGGAGCTGGGGATGCTGGAGCCGGAGCGGTGCTGGAGCTGGGGATGCTGGAGCCGGAGCGGAGCTGGAGCTGGGGATGCTGGAGCAGGAGCGGAGCTGGAGCTGGGGATGCTGGAGCCGGAGCGGAGCTGGAGCTGGGGATGCTGGAGCCGGAGCGGAGCTGAGGATGCTGGAGCCGGAGCGGAACTGGAGCTGGGTATGCTGGAGCCGGAGCGGAGCTGGAACTGGGGATGCTGGAGCCGGAGCGGAGCTGGAGCTGAGGATGTTGGAGCAGGAGCGGAGCTGGAGCTGGGGATGCTGGAGCCGGAGCGGAGCTGGGGATGCTGGAGCCGGAGCGGATCTGGAGCTGGGGATGTTGGTGCCGGAGTGGAGCTGGAGCTGGGGATGTTGGAGCCGGAGCGGAGCTGGAGCTGGGGATGCTGGAGCCAGAGCGGAGCTGGAGCTGGGGATGCTGGAGCCGGAGCGGAGCTGGAGCTGGGGTTGTTGGAGCAGGAGAGGAGCTGGAGCTGGGGATGCTGGAGCCGGAGCGGAGCTGGAGCTGGGGATGCTGGAGCCGGAGCGGAGCTGGAGCTGGGGATGCTGGAGCAGGAGCGGAGCTGGAGCTGGGGATGCTGGAGCCGGAGCGGTGCTGGAGCTGGGGATGCTGGAGCCGGAGCGGAGCTGGAGCTGGGGATGCTGGAGCAGGAGCGGAGCTGGAGCTGGGGATGCTGGAGCCGGAGCGGAGCTGGAGCTGGGGATGCTGGAGCCGGAGCGGAGCTGAGGATGCTGGAGCCGGAGCGGAACTGGAGCTGGGGATGCTGGAGCCGGAGCGGAGCTGGAACTGGGGATGCTGGAGCCGGAGCGGAGCTGGAGCTGGGGATGTTGGAGCAGGAGCGGAGCTGGAGCTGGGGATGCTGGAGCCGGAGCGGAGCTGGGGATGCTGGAGCCGGAGCGGATCTGGAGCTGGGGATGTTGGTGCCGGAGTGGAGCTGGAGCTGGGGATGTTGGAGCCGGAGCGGAGCTGGAGCTGGGGATGCTGGAGCCAGAGCGGAGCTGGAGCTGGGGATGCTGGAGCCGGAGCGGAGCTGGAGCTGGGGTTGTTGGAGCAGGAGAGGAGCTGGAGCTGGGGATGCTGGAGCCGGAGCGGAGCTGGGGATGCTGGAGCCGGAGCGGAGCTGGAGCTGGGGATGCTGGAGCCGGAGCGGAGCTGGAGCTGGGGATGTTGGAGCAGGAGCGGAGCTGGAGCTGGGGATGCTGGAGCCGGAGCGGAGCTGGGGATGCTGGAGCCGGAGAGGAACTGGAGCTGGGGATGCTGGAGCCGGAGCGGAGCTGGAGCTGGGGATGCTGGAGCCGGAGCGGAGCTGGAGCTGGGGATGTTGGAGCAGGAGCGGAGCTGGAGCTGGGGATGCTGGAGCCAGAGTGGAGCTGGAGCTGGGGATGCTGGAGCCGGAGTGGAGCTGGAGCTGGGGATGCTGGAGCCGAAGTGGAGCTGGAGCTGGGAATGCTGGAGCCGAAGTGGAGCTGGGTTACAAGAGCGGAGCTGGAGCTAAGTTTCCGGAGCAGCTCCACTATTTCCTACCATTCACATTTTAAAAAATCCTTCCTGAATTATTCAAACATTTAAATTAACAAAATAAATACATATATACAATACCTAAATGCAAATTCACAAGTACTTTATTTACATAATATTTCTATTGATATAAAGGGTCATCCACAATTATCAACTAGAATCATGGATTCCAGTATCTGCAGCCATTACCTTTTATAAAAACCAATGCAGGCATTAAGAGAGGGTCCTCATAATCACACAGTTAGAGGACAGTGAGTGGAAGATTAGTCAAATGCAATCCGAAACATACATAGGAGGCTAGGATTGAATAATAAAATAAAAGCTTGAAGATTGGTACAAAATAAAGGCAGTTATCATGTTCACAATGTAGTGTGTGACAGACAGACCATTACATTAAATGTATAATGTATATTATAGTAATGAGGTGTACTAGGTACTGTACTTTATAAAACACTGATTCTATACATGTAACATACATTTATTATACTACTGGAATGAACATGGTATTTTCACGTTCAGATATCTGTTCAGAATTCAGATATGTATTTGAATATTTGTTCATTTGCAAAACGTTATTAAAGTCATTATATATATGTAACATTAAAAGTAGAAAAATATCCCAGAATTAAGAATAACCTTACTTTACCTTTTTGAATTAATTACAAAACAAAGGATGCCGTACAGTAGTTCTGGTTAAATGCATTTCAGGTAAAAACAAAGTAGACAATGCATATATTTTAATAATCCCTGCCATTGCAACTTCACGTGTGTAGACCATTAAATATTTGGCAGCTAGTATTGCATGCACAGCCTAATCTGGACTCATTTTATTGACAGCCAGAAGAAGAAAATAGGGGAACAAGAGTGGCTGTGTTGATCTTCTGTTATATATATACAGAAATCCCACACAGTGCTATCTTTCCTATTGCTAATTTTAGAAACTGTTGCCAACTTCTGCAAGGTGGTAAATCAGTGCGAGGCAAAACAGGTTGTGATACTTATTTCTCATTTCTGTTAACTGTGTAATTTATGACTGACACAGACATTTCTTGTTCCCTTTCAAATACATGTAAAACATTATTAGTCCCAGCACTCAATTATTACATATATTTTTTTTTTCTTATTGAAATGTATTTTACTGTACAGTTAACTGCATTGTATATTGTTATTATACCAAGACTGAGACTTGACCATACAAAAACTGTAATAATAATAATACAGGTCTGAATGTTACAACCCTCCTAAAATTATTAGGAAGCCTGCATTTTTCTTTATTGGTCTGCATGCGTACTTGCATACCAGTTATGTGAACCCCAGCCTATGCAGTATACAGTACAGTAATAAAATCAAATGAATACCTAGCACACTTTCTTTTTTTTTTTTTTTTTTTTTTTTTACTTTAGCCTACTGGTAACACAAAATAAATCATGCTGCTTCATTGTACACATTGGTGTACAATGCAAAATATATATATACAAAAACCATTTTAAATTGAAACTAAATGATTATTGTTTTTATTTTATTTTATTTTATTTTATTTTGTTTAAATTATTATTATTTTTAACTTGGTCTACTTAGTAGCCTAGACAATTAACACAATAGATCATGGTCCTATGCAGATGCTCAGAATGAGCTGGAGGGGTTAGTGGCACATGTGTGCAGTCTATTGCTCCCAACAAGCTGGGAAAACCAGAAACGTCATAGAAATTTGTTTTCAAGGCTTGTAAGTACACCCTGACTTTAGTGAAAATTAGGTACTTGGGGTGTTCGCCTCAAAAATGCATTGAGCACAACTGGCAACACACGAGAAAAAGCAGACTGGGAAATGCCAGCAACAATTGCGACTGTTTAAAAAGTGCTTTCAAAAGTTCTTAACAAATTGATGCAATTGTAAGTGTTGCAATTGTCAGCAGCTTTAGTACATCTCATTATAATATTTGAGAATCCTGATTTGCACTATCTCCACACCCTTTTTTGCGAATTTATGCAGGAACGCGCAGAATTGCATATTCATGGCTAAAGTGTAAATAAGAACTGCAGCTGCAAAGCATTTGCTAAAATGATGCTAACAGCGTTGCGTTTGTTTAGTACATTTCACGCTACACTTCTGACTGGTATGCATGTGGTTTGCAAAGATTCTGACAGACGCAAGACTTTAGTACATCTACCCCAAAGTGTTTTCATAATGAATTCCTGCCCAATATATGTTAATCCTTAACAGGTCATTGTTTTGATTGGTTTTGGTTCTTGGTCAATGGCACACTGAGAGAGGTGAAAACAGAGGTTATTTTGACCTATTTGCGATTAATGGATTTACTTCAAACGTAATAGGAACCAAGTTCGTACCTAGCTGATTTATCTAAATCCGATCATTGGTTATACTGCTGTCTTGAAAAAGTCAAAAAGAGAGAATCAGCTTGGTATTCTATGACGTTGACTTAGAGGTCAAAAATCAAAGGCTTCCCACAATCCTTGTATGTGCCTTAAATCAACCTGTGTTACAATGTCCTCCAAAACCTACTTAGTGAGTTATGGAGTGTGAAAAATGAAAGCATAATTGTAGTATCCACTCCCCACTGCAGGCTGCAGAAAATTGTAGGAAGCGTCACACTGTGATCTTTTTTCTTGTAGGCCTAGTTAGTAGAGGTTATATTTTGCCAACTATAAATTACAAGAAATAAATCATGTTTTCTAAGTTGATTTCGCAATGAAACTGAGTATTGCGTGACGGACAGGATTTTCCAATCTTGCTGTATTTCTTTTTTTTTTTGTTTGTTTAAAAAAGCTTTTTTGTATAATATGGTGTACGGAATTAGAAAGGAATTTGATAGGCCCAAGAAAGGTTTTGAATATACACACAGAGAAAAAACTCTGGGGCTTGCTGACGCTCCATGAACAATTTCATTTGAAACCACACACATAGCCCAAACACCTCCTTGCAATTCTCAATAGAAGATTACATCCCTCCACCATGTCAATGTGACCTAGACGGGACAAACCTAATAATGCATGTGCACATTAGGCCTTAAAGCTAGTTGGCTTTTTTATTGCTAGTAGAAATAACCAGCCCTACCATCAAGTGTTGTTAGTCTTGCTTTATCACTCATTTGCACATCATTCAGGACAGCTCTGCTTGTGGTGATTCAGTACCTCACATGTCATTGTTTACATGTCAGCTCTCAGTATCATGTCCTAGAGATCTCTCCTGTCAGCTCCCATTCATCCTGATAGGTCAGCCTTGCACCTGCAAGCTGGAGCAGTGCCAGCCGAACAGGATCTGTCACTATTCAGCAATCAGTGCGCTCGTTGAGGTAGCAAACATAGGGTCAGTGTTCTCCTTTCAAAACACAAAACAAAAAACAACAGTGCTATATTATTATTGTTTGTTTATTTAGCAGATGCCTTTATCCAAGGCAACTTACAGAGACTAGGGTGTGTGAACTATGCATCAGCTGCAGAGTCACTTACAACTACGTCTCACCTGAAAGGCGGAGCACAAGGAGGTTAAGTGGCTTGCTCAGGGTCACACAATGAATCAGTGACTGAGGTGGGATTTGAACTGGGGACCTCCTGGTTACAAGCCCTTTTCTTTAACCACTGGACCACACACCCACCAATAACCAGTGAAAACAGTGGATTGTGTATCAAAACAATTCTGTTTCTTTCTAGTATATTGCCACAGTCGCTATAGTGATTATCAAAAGGGTATTTTAAGATGATTACTTATTTAAAGACGTTACTAAGAAACACCCAGAGACCAACTTTTACATGGCTGTCCTCGAGCCACAAGACAGTACAATTATAAAATAGTTAAAAACATCAATAAGTTTAATAACATTAAAAATAAGTCATATCCGATAGCAGGGATAGAAAAACGTACTTATGTTTTATTCAATAACTGTTTAACAAGGTTAAGATTATAGTTTAAATAAAACTCTACATAAGGTTATACCACACACACCTAACCCACATTGTTTTTTGATAATGCTGTTATGAATCTACTTGTATTTCTTGGGTCTCCTTGTTGAAAACTGGTAAAAATAAATAAATATCAAAAAATGATAATAAGAATCTTGTTGTATGGATCTCTTTTTTTTGTATTGAATCCTCTCCATTCTCTACCATACGCAGCTTTCTTAATACCTGTATTTAGATCTTTTAGGAATTTCTGTACAACACATGCATATATTTCATAAAGCTGATTTCACTTTTGTGTATACATCTAAAAAAAACTAACAAAACAAAAAAATATATATATAAAAAGAATACTGAAAAGATAAAAGCTGAATTCCTGACTGTTTGGCTCGTTATACAAGTTGAAATTTGTTTAAGACCTGACCTTGCACTCTCTGCAGGTGTGTAATGCTTAAGGACAATTTGCTGACATGTTGATTTAATGATTGCTTTTTCCAGCAAGTATATTTGTAATTGTTTTACTGCTTGGTATTCACTTTGACATGGAACCACCTGACTATATATATATATATATATATATATATATATATATATATATATATATATGTAATTGATAGTCCTCAAATCTTAAAACAGTGATTTCATCTAGTGTGTTTTTACTCTGGTCTTTAATTAAACCCTGTTTTTTGATGAGGTGAAATTCCATACTAATGTTACAAAACTTTTCCTTTTATCTTTACAAAACATAAGACATGAGTAAACACTATAAAATATACCTCTTAGCTTACTGTTTAAGTTTTACATTCTTATTAAGGTACATTGCTAAGAATGTGATAATAATGGAATTTAATCATCCAAAATGAGTTCTATCTTATTTGCCTCAATCTTTAAATTAATTGTTGAAAACAAACAACCCTGCTTTACCTGTCAATCACCTTCAGAGCTGTAAAAATAATGATCCATCCATCCGCTTAATCCTATAGAGGGTCATGGTGAGCCAGAGCCTAACCCGGCAGACACAGGGCGCAAGGCAGGACTACACCCTGGACAGGATGCCAGTCCATCGCAGTAAAAATAATGATGATAAAGAAATATCCACAGTTTAAAAAGTAATCTTTTAATACCATATATAATTATTTAATCAGAATCAGAATAACAACAGGTTACTAAAGTGATAACTGAGGAACCATCTAAGATGATATAATAGTACAATTTAAAAAACAAAGAATGACAGGTAGGTACACTAACACAGGGGTTTACTGTTTTGCTGAGTTGTTTTGCTGTTTTTCCAGTTGATTTGATTGTTATCAGCCAATTAAAGAGACATTATCAGCACTGTCATCCTATTCATATGGGCCAGTAGGTACATATTTGCTAGCATGTACAGTACCGTAATTCTCTTATTGCAATGCGCACACTTTGTATTGCATGCACCCTGTACATTGTGCGCATGACTGAGCAGTTTCATTTATAATCCCTCCTTGTTAAACACTCTTCTCTGGTATGCAAAGAATAAGACTTTAAATTGAGTTTATATTTACAATATTATCAATGTATAAATTAAGCAGAAACTGTACACTCTTATAAAGTTGTCACAAGGTGTCCAAGTCAATTTAGAACAGATGGGTTTTGTTTATATACCTCACGAATAAATGTTTTTTTTTAATGTATTACAATTATGATTAGTAGCACTTTTCTTTTACTGCGTTTTTTTATTTACTGTGTGTTTATTTTTTTCTTGTGATTTTAGTATTATTATGGCACGGTTTGATTTAGTACACTAGATTTGTATGTTTTGTTGTTGCACGAGTATTAGTAAATGACACACCTTGCTGGACTGGATGGTTACTGCCAGCTGAGACCTATTGTAAACTAAAGGAAATTAGATGGAACTGGACCAGTGATTGGACTAACGTGGTCAAGTGGGCGCAGTATTTTTAGTATTTTTAGGAAGTAGCAGTGGACAAAAAAAATTAAATAAATGGAGAGTCTCCTCGAAAAGGAGAAAGGACAACGGGAGACTCATTTGTAAGAAAGACAGAAGGGACAATGGATAACGGCTAACGAAACAAAACCGAAACCAAGAGGCGTGGAAGAGATACAGCAGGACGTAGGTGACACAGAGATACAGATGGAGGGAGAGGGCAAGAGAACAGCTACACTGGACGTTGGAAAAAGACGGTCAGGAAATGGGCCATTGGAAGGTTACATCAGAAAGATATGGATAAGAGTTGCAGTCACTACAGTGGGACGAGAGAGCGAGTACACATCCGGCTGGGCCAGAGAGTGTAAACAACGCTACATGTTGGCTTTGAGATAAATGTTCACTTATTAATTTTATGCTTGGTATAATTGGGTTTACAACTATAATACCTTATAGTCTTGTTCAATCTTGCTTATTTGCATTTTAAGTGTTTGGCACGTACTGTCCAGGTGATTTGTATAAGTATTTATTACAGAGAAGTATGTTAGGATTGTAAATGCAGCAATGTGTCCGCTTTGAATTAAGTGTTCACTGGGAATTATATGCTCGGCATAAAGGGGTTTATCACCACGTGTTCGCTTTGAGCTAAGTGTCCACTTTATGGGTTTTATGTTTTATAAATAGTTCATAATTCTGATGCTCATAATTCCATAGTCCAGCGAAGATTTTGTGGGGGAGGTGTTACTGAGAAATGAGGAATTTATACCTGGTTGTAGTATTAAGTAGTGCAATATATTTCTTAATAGTGACCAACTGTTACATAGCTTTTGAAGGATACTATGTTGTCAGTAGGATAGGGCACAGTTTATGCATTTGTATGGTGTATTACAAATTTATGAGCACATGGAACATGCTAATTGAAAGATTATGTACAAAAGACAGTAACTGTTGAGACTGAAGGAGGTGGTCGCATGTTATTATTATTATTATTATTATTATTTATTTATTTATTTCTTAGCAGATGCCCTTATCCAGGGCGACTTACAATTGTTACAAGGTATCACATTATTTTTACATATTTATACAGTTGGGTTTTTACTGAAGCAATCTAGGTAAAGTACCTACTGGGGATTGAACCCACAACCCTCCGGTCAAGAGTCCAGAGCCCTAACCACTACTCCACACTGCTGCCAGTACTATTACTATGTTACTATTTAAAGCAATACTGACTGTGTCATTTTTCTCTTTTGTCTTCTCTATACCTTTTTTTTAGAGCAGTACTACAATGAAGGGGCTGTCAAAAGCATTGGACACTGATTATTGTATACGCATCCACGTCTCCTATTGGAGGGACTGAACTGTGTTGTGGCCTATCTTTACAACTGGGATCCTGCGTGGTGTCATATTACAAGCTGCTGAACATCTCTACTGCTTGGTCCTCTTGCAATGTCCTGTATTGTTTATGAAGTTTAACTAACTAAATAATTTAGTGTGTTTTTTTTGTATAACAGGCCAGTTTTTATTGATTATTGTATAGTGATTGCAGGGTAACTAAGGGCTGAGGTCCACGGGGGTCATCAGAGTCACGTCTCCTGGAGGGGGGTGGCGGGGGTATGATTTGGTCACCTGGTGTTCTCTTGTTTGTGAATACTTTTCCAAATTGTGGGAACAGGAAGCACTGGGACTTGGACACTGGTAGTCCCCAGACGGTAAGGTAAGCAGTCACAGATTTTAGAGGTTTTGTACTGTAAACTCGAATACATTTTATGGTATAGTGTTGTGTGGCCGAAACCAAATGTGGAGGGGAAGGGCTTTTTAAATAAAGACTATAAAATATGAAATCTGGTCTGTGTCCTTGTCCTGGGTGTATGGTGGGTTGGAGGGTGGACTCCCTTGCATGATAATTGACAAACCTGTGTAGCTTATAGTCTGATTAGAAATCTTGACATTCAGAAATACTCAAGAACTGAGTGTATGTTAAGCTTTTTTTTTATTTTGTACAAGGTAATACTTGTACTGGCGTAGTTGGCACTACAAATTAGAATATCAGGCCCAGAATAAGAGATTTTGATAAAGTCACACAATACCAATTGAAAATATTTGGTTTTACGGTAGTTGTATGTGTTTCTCAAACATAAATAAAGGCTTTATTGTAACATCAGCTTTTGCTGACAGCTGTAGTGGTGACGTATCATACACATGTAAGCTCCACTCAAGAATTCTCTTATAGGGAATGAAACTTAGCAGCACCAAATGATGGGCAACAATATTCTAGTATGATCCTCAGCAACCCGTATCTGACAACTGTGAGAGTCATAGCATATTATTGAGGGCATAATTAAAGAGTTCCATAGTTAAGATTATTTTAAAATGTTAAGACATTTTAAAATATATAATTGCCATGGTGACACAATAAAAGGCCTTCTAATTTTATAATCACCCTGCTGTACATACATAGATATACAAATGCAGGCTGTCGCAGTACTTGGTGTTTTGAAAAGGACTTCTGGTGAAGGAAGAAAGCACTCCAGTTTTAATGAAGGCTTATCTGATGCCCCTGCACTTAGTTCACACTTACTGTTTGACCAGGACCACCCCATCAACATTCTTTACAGAAGACTTATTACCTCCCACGCCATAACTCAAACCTCCTCAAGCATGCCACAATGAACTCAAATTACTTTTCAAATAAAAAAAAATCAAAATTCTGAAGCTGCACACTCTAATTACAAATCACCACCTGTGGTAATATTATTAAAAAAAAAACAGATGAGTGTCTTGTGTGAGCAATAGCCTTAAAACAAGTAGCAGTTCCAGCTGCCATTGTGATGTATCGGCGCGATGGAGGGCAGATGAGCGATTAATTAGGTCTGTCCTAAAATACTGCCAGGGGAGCACTTCTGTACTAGTGATTGAGAACAAGAAAGAGTGGCATTAGTCTTCATTGTTGGTTAACGGCAAAAAAATAAAGCTGCAATTGATTTGACAGAGCTTCAAGGTATGTGGCTGAATCATTTGGTAGTGTCAAAAGGCTCAAACCCAAATTTATTAGCTGAAGTGCCATAATTAATTCTTCAGCCTTATTTCAAGGTTTTTTTTTTACATATCACAACAAATAGCGCATGTCTGTTTTTGCAAACAGTTTTAAAGAGAAAAATCTTCCGAAGCCTGGTTATATAAAAAGTTATGACTTATTCAAAGGCTCTGTGGTTTTTGCAGGGTATTTAAAAGATTTGCAGATCTGTTATTTCACATTGTGAACTGTCAGATTATTCAGGCTGAGACATGTGTCAATTTCATAACTCCTACCTGTAAAACAGAATGGCAGCTCTTGTGGGACAAGCAGTTTAATTAAAGTTTTAATTTATATAACACTTGCTCCTTTATGAAATCACAACGGAGGACCCATATCCCTCTGGAATCAACACACACATTCAGTGTGGTTACATGCACACACATAGTATGTGAGTTTTTGTATCATTTAGTAAAACAAAGGTTAAAGATGTTCAAATCAGTTCAGAAGCCAAATGATTATCACTGGCTATTATATGCATGACTGTTTTTCTGTTGCGTCCCTTTGGTAAGTCATCTCTCTGGTATAACACAACCTGTGTATAACCCACATCCTAATTACACTGTTAGTTACTAAGTAGTTACAATGCAACTATGTGTTTTACTGGTGTGCAATTTTAAATATTACTATTTGTTACTATTTGTTTTTTATTCTTTTTTTCTAAATAAGTAAAGGTACAGTTATCTTATGGATTTCTTTGTTGGAGTACAATGCAATGTGATATATCTGAGTTTTCACTGTACTTCCACAACTGCTTTCCAAATTAGTCTTATGTTTAAATACCTACACCTACAAATGTGTAAGAATGAATTAACACAAAAGCTGAAAATAAAATAGGTTTGGCCAGGACATTTGGGGTAAAACACAGCGTATACTATAAATGCTGGCTGAGAGTAAAATAATGTATTTGTGTCCTGTCTGCATTCTTTGTCTACCAGTTGAATTGCGTGACTGTTCTAAAAGCTCCTCCTCTTTTTCAAAATATTAAGGTGTTGAGCCTCCTCCTCTAGTGTTTTAAAACATGAAAGGGCTCAACTTAATTGTATTGTTTGTTTTAGTTTTCTATTAGTTGCTGTTTAATACAATATATATTTTACCATTCTCACACACCATTTTTGCTTGTATTCGTTTTCAAGTCAGGTATTGTTTTGAAGTAACTCAGCAAGGTTATCGTAATGAATGTTTTAGTACAAAACCTGTTTGACAGCTGCTTTCCGATGCAGTATGTTATGGAGAACAGAGCTGTTATTAGCTGCTGTCTTTCTGCCTGCTGGACCACATACAATGCCCTGAATGTCATCAGTCAGTGTGACAGTTATCATTTTAAAGATTTATATTAACCTTGCTGCTATATAAAAAAAAAAAAAAAAACATTAAAAAAAAAAAAAGGCCAAGTCCTGTTTCTATGATACTCAGGCATGTCTTTCATATCTAAACAAATGAAGCAAAACTCTTCTGGAATATGTAAGTTATTTTGAACCAGACACATTATTAATCAAAAATACTATTCTGGACTATTGACAATCCTCTGACTACACCCCTCTTCACACACATATCTCCAACAACAACCTAAACAAAGATATTATATTTTTTAATGTATGGTTTACCAATGTCAAATCATTTTCAATAAATAAACAAAAAAAAAGGCGGGAATCGGAGGAGTGAGGAGAAAAGCAAATACAAAAGACAGGGAGAAGGTCTGGTGTGAATATATATATATATATATATATATATATATATATACAGTATATATACGGCCATTTCGTATTTTACACTGGTGGTGGCAGACCATTGACAAGCTGCGGTTATGTTTGTTGCTTCAGCCATGATGTACATTGTGGCAAAAAGGAGAAATCTTCAGTCACGCCACAACAGAACTGGCTTTTGTTCATTTACATACAGTATGTTTGTTTGTTTTTTTCCCTACAGGTGCCTAGCACAGAGGACAAGTGGCTACACATTGGCAACCAATTCAAAGAAAGCTGTAACTTCAACCACTGCATTGGTCCCCTAGATATACTAGTCCAACCTCTCACGGGCAGTGGATCTGTTTATTAACTACAAACACACGTTTAGTGTGGTCTTGCTGGCACTTGTAGATGCAGACTACAAATTCATCTACATAGATGTAGGGTGCAATGGCCGCATCCATAGGCGGCGCGTGAGACTTTTGTTTGGGGAGGCTATTCCACACTTTTCCACCTGCATTTATTGAACCCAGCGATGTACAGTAAGAGACACACACCCATTATAATTAAAAAAAATATATATATATATATATATATATATATATAATGTATACTGTATATAAATATATACTGTATATAAAATTAAGACTTGCATTATTATTTTTTTTATTACTCTGTTACAAGTGAATCTGAATACTAAGTTTCATTCCTTGTGTTGAGTTTGAAAAATAGTCGGACTGACAGACACAAATAAAAGCTGTAAACTGGATTCATTCTCCTGCGTCTTTTTGAGAACTTGACACACAAAACAGACCCCGAAACCACTCATGAATGCTACATATTAGTTTTTTTTTTTTTCCCCCAACATAAGGCGGCCAAATAAATGAAGGTTAACATAGCACTAGCTTGTACTTTAAAACATGTTATGCCTATTTAAGCAAATTAGAAAAACAGTCAGGATAACAAGCTGCACTGTTTTTTTTCTTGTTTTTTTTTAAACCTTTAAATCTGTTAACCTGGTCTGCAGTCCTACAGTACCTACACCAATTTTGAACACCATTTCCATCACTTCACACCAATTTAAATCAATTATTAATACTGTCTATTAAGCTTCTAAACACGCACTTACTATCATACTTATAATAAAGGGGCATTCAATGGATTTCATAAGGTATATTTGCAAAAAAAATAACTGCACTCTTACCGTAAACTTTCGACTATCTATATGGGGCTCAGATCAGCGGGAAGAATGGACGTTAAACCTGCCAAGCATTGTCTCCTTGAATGACATTGAAATGCAACTAAATCCTGTATTTTGGACCTTGGTGATCTTGGTGCAACATGGCTGTCATAGCCTTGTTTACCTGTGTATCTGAAAACTGTCATTAATTTTTATCAGAATATTAAAATACGTTTTCATATTTAGAATACAGTAAGCAGGCAGATGTGGTTTTCTGCTTTCCTTGCAGACACTTTTTCAGAAGTTATAAAGACCCCGCTTTCACTGAAAATGGATTGAAGAACTGGAAAAATCTAAAGAAAAAACATCAGAAACAGTCATAATCTGGCACCACAAACAGTCTTCTGAAATGTGGCATTTGTTCAAACAGTCGAAGGAAGTATGTTCTGACTGTAGTGTCACAGTTATCAAATTTTGCGTGAAAACAGATATGCTACAATTGTGAAGAGGATGTTCCAGGCATGGGATTGAGTGAAAAGGATTCAGAGTTTTTGTCGGCTGAGGTATGGGGGGCTAAGATCGGCGGGAAGAATTGACGTTAAACCAGCATTGTCTCCTCCAGTGACATTGAAATGCAAGTAAATCCTGTATCTCAGTCTACAGTGTTGATTTTGATATCCCACCTGCCCTAGCGGTCTGGAGGTTGCGCAGTAGGAAAACAAGAAATATGTTTGTTAGACCTGCTTTGCGCGCTTGCGGGAAAAAAAACAAACGATCTTCTCTCACAAATATTTTTGTGTTGGCCAGAACAATTTCTTGTGAGGGTTTGGGCAATTTATTTAAGCCTCTTATATGCATCGCCTATGCCTGCTTCTCTGATGGAGGCGTTTTTAAAAACTCCTCCCTATATAAAGCCCTTGAAAAGGGCACTGTAAACCTCCCTGGACCAACATCGCTGCCAGTAAGCAAAATATCTGTTCCTTACATGCTGGTAGCCTTTGCTGCAAAGGAATATGTGCTGAAGCCTTATGGGGGTAACAGATATTATCTCTTGGAGCAAAGAACATGCAAGATGAATTTTGCTATATAAACCAGGTACAGAACAGTCTTATTCTGGTTAGTGGTGCTAAACTTTATGGTGCGCGATAATTGCAATTAGTGTGCATGTTAATGATTTCCATATTTAATATTGGGGATGCCAGTTCGCCATCGCCTGGGGATTCCTGCCTTGCACCGCTCAGGGATGCCTGCCTCGCACCGCCCAGGGATGTCTGCCTCGCACCGCCCAGGGATGCCTGCCTCGCACCGCCGAGGGATGCCTGCCTCGCACCGCCCAAGGATGCCTGCCTCGCACCGCCCAAGGATGCTTGCCTCGCACCGCCCAAGGATGCCTGCCTCGCACCGCCCAGGGATGCCACGCCCGCTCCGCTCAGGGATGCCACGCCTGGGGCTGCCTGTTGCTCCGCATCGCCTGGGGCTGCCTGCTGCTCCGCATCGCCTTGGGGCTGCCTGCTGCTTCGCATTGCCTGGGGCTGCCTGCTGCTCCGCAATGCCTGGGGCTGCCTGCTGCTCCGCATCGCCTGGGGCTGCCTGCTGCTCCGCAACGCCTGGGGCTGCCTGTTGCTCCGCACAGGGTACAGGATACGAGGGAGAAGTGGAGCTCCTGCTGTCGCCTCCATGGCCCCCCTCCCGAGTTCGCCTCCGGAGGGTTCACTGCTGCTGCCGTCGCCTCCTGAGGGTCCGCTGCTGCTGCCGTCACCTCCCGAGGGGCCGCTGCTGCTGCCGTCGCCTCCCGAGGGTCCGCTGCTGCTGCCATCGCCTACCGAGGGTCCGCTGCTGCTGCCGTCGCCTGGGGTCGTCAAGGGTCCTGCTTCGCCTGGGGCCGTCGAGGGTCCTGCTTCGCCTGGGGTCGTCAAGGGTCCTGCTTCGCCTGGGGTCATCAAGGGTCCTGCTTCGCCTGGGGTTGCCGGGGGCTCTGCTTCGCCTGGGGTCGCTACCAGTCCCTACGGCAGAAAATAATGTGGCTGGAGCCCCATGAACGGGAGCTGCCGACCTCGAAGAAGGGGGGGGGGGGGGGGGGAAGGTCAGGAGACCAGCTACCCCAGCCGCACTTTCGAGGCAGGAGAAATTGTGGTCGGAGCCCCTCGGAGGGGAGCTGCCGGCCACGAAGAAGGGGGGGGAAGGTCAGGAGACCAGCTCCCCCAGCCGCACTTTCGAGGCAGGAGAAATTGTGGTCAGAGCCCCACGGAGGGGAGCTGCTGGCCATGAAGAAGGGGGGGGGGGGGGGGGTCTGGAGACCACCCCAAAAATTTCCTTGGCCGGAGGAGCCGGCCTGTGTGCAGTTGTTTGGATGCAAGGAGGACATCCCGCCATGGCCGCCCCTGGAGACACCTTGCTTCCCCTGTTCCTAGGCTGGGACTGTTAGCCGGGACTTTGGGACTAAGGGAGGAGGTGGCTAAAAATGTTGTAATCTTCTGTGTTCCGCCTCCACCTTTCACTTCTGTGACATCTCCAACTGCTTTCTGGCTACTGCTTTTAAATTTTTCACAAAGTAAAATAAATAGTTTAAACAAGCCATCGCTTCGCTATCCTAATCAAAATTATGTGTTTTGTGCTGTTCTGTGTAATGGATCTTGTGTGTTATTTGATTGGCTATTTTACTACAGCTGTGAGCTTGATTGGCTTAATGGGAATGTCACTCATGTACATACACACTCACTTATGCACTTTAAAACCCTAATGCCTGCTGGTGCTACAGTTACCCAGTATTTCATTTTTCCTGGATTAAACTGGCCTTTATTGGAATGTTTTCATGGCATTTGATAGCACCTTTGACTCCAAAATATCCTTGAACATGGAACAATCCTATCACACATCACATCTTTTCTACTCCCCTGAAGATAAACAACCCCTAAGGAATACACCAACACCATCACATTTCACAGCAGACACCATACAGTTATCTTTATGACTCTACATTTGTTTTTTTACCAAAATACTGACTTTTACATTATTTTCACAAATTAGTCTCATCCCTCAGCTGATAGCTCTGGATTTAGTATCAAGAACATATAATTAATGACTTTCACTGGCTTTCCAAATTGTTTATTATACTGGTGTTGGAATACAAGTGCACTGCACTATTCTAAGAGGGTATACAATACACTCCGCAAGCTGTTCACATTTGTATGCAAATTAGGTCTCATCACTTTAGATGTGTCGATGTTGTTTGTCTTTGAAGTCATACAGCTGACAAATCTATTATACTGCCCTCAAACTACCGTGTCTACCTGATGAAAGGCCCAGATGGACAACAAGCAAACGGCAAAGTGTAAGCAAAGCACCTGCCAGTAATCAGGTGCACACTCATTTCTGGTGTTTACAAAAATCTCACTGTTGCAGCACTCAATGAAGTCAACCTATTGGAAGAATAATTTAGTAATTGGATAAATGTATGTGGTAAGAAGTTCCCTACAGTTTAATAAATAAATAAATAAATGAATGAATGTTTAATTACATTTTAGGAGGTAATAAATACAAGTGAATTGACAAGGCTACAATACATGACTAAATTGACTATTATTGAACAAATCTGAATGAGTCTGATAAAAAATTTTTTTAAAAATCACATACTGAAATGTGAAGTCTATGCCATTTTTAATCACCTATGTACTGTATGACAAATATATTTAAAGGACACATGAGGTGTTCAGTTGTATGCAATAAATGATGTCATCACAAGCTGCCATGTTATGATGTCACTTTTGGATTAAAAGGATTATTTCCGGCTGCCATTATCTGTTATACAAATTGATAATTCAACTAAAGCTAATAAACAACTAATCATGTTCAACTCAACTTCTGTATTGTAAACATGGTGCAGACATTATATTGAAAACAAGGAAAAAGAAGCGCTTTGTCTTTATTTCAACATTTACCCAAGCAAAATAATGTAGGTATGACTAGCAGGAGAGTATTAACTGTTAGTCTTCTGCGCTTCACTGGGACTGAATACATTTCTATTAAGAGACCTAGGATCAACACTATCCTTGTCATAATTCTTGCTTGCTCACAGGAATTTAGCTGCAGGTCTCTGTCTGTCGCTAAAATTGACAACTGCCTTTGGCTCTGCACTACTGAAACGCACATCTTGAATTTCACATTCTTATCCAAATAAAATGTATCTGCCAAAGGGGACTGGTACTACATAGCTATAGCACTGTGGCACCAGTTGTCTGATTAACATATTTTGTCTGATACACTGTAAGCCATTTTTGTCTGAGTTTCCAGAGGGAGCTGTACCATCAGTCATTGACTGTAAGACCATATCATTTCTAATTACAAAGTATCAGCTTCTAGTAGAACAGAAATTCAGACTACTAAATAATGTCAAATGTAGCATGTCCAAAATGTTTCAATGTACAGTATGTGTTTTCTACCAAAATGAAATAAGCCTCACCTAGTCCTAATCTTGAGGCAGCAGAAAATGAGTTGTGATTTAACTGCAAAACATACGTATTGTTTAAACAGTACTGACTATTGTTTTGGCTGGCTCTTATATTTATTTTCCAAATCGATAATGTTACTACTATTAGATAATTACTTAGTTGCTTTGCATTCTTTAATTTGTCAGTTCAAAATAACTAATTGCAAACTAAAATAAAATAAAACAAAACAAATCCCATCTGTACTGTCAGCTCTCAACAAGACTTTCTATTTTCTGTCACTGATTTAAAAACATATGTTGTACTGTAGGCATACATTAGAAGTAATGAGCTGTGTTGTCTATTATAGGAATGGTATAGTTATACTTACAAAAAAAAAAGAAAATGTGTAAGAATGATGTATATTAAGTTATCATGCAGAGGTTAGAGAACAAAGGTGGACTATAATAATAATATGACTACTACGACTAATAATTACAATAATAAAAAAATAATGATAATATGTGTTTGTAATTCAGTACTGTATGGTGCAATACAGCTAAAGATGTATATGTAAATGGATCCGTCTGCACTTTTGGTTAAAATGATTGCTTGGTTGATATCCATAGTTAATAGTTTTTGCAGTCGCATGGAGATAAACAGTAAATAAAACAAAGAAAAATGTATGGTGTGCATAAAACATGTTACATCTCTCCAATGTAGGTTGATCATTGATCATTTTTTTATTACAATTGTGTTGAAAAATAAAAAAACACACACACTGCCTAATGACATACAAGCCAAAAAAAAATAAATACATGGTAAATACCCTAGCTTGTGCATCTTGGATATAGGAAAATGTGAAATCTACTGTACAAAGGGATGTTAGTACTTATTAGGTAAGATTTACTAAACAAAAATTGTTGTATGTCCTTTAGTGACACACATCGTAATAGTTGCAAGGCAGATCATTGTGGTATTTTAAATAGCCTACTTTGTTTTCAAGCATTTTCATTAAAGCAAACTCAGCAAACTGATAGTCTGTAATTGTATGTTATTTTATGAACAAATGATGCTCTAGAACAGGGGTGGGCATTTCCGGTCCTCGAGGGCCGATGTCCCTCCTGGTTTTTGTTCCAACTGTGCTCTAAATTACTTAATTAGACCAATAATTGGTCCAATTAAGTAATTTAGGGCAAAGTTGGAACAAAAGCCAGGAGGGACACCGGCCCTCCAGGACCAGAATTGCCCACCCCTGCTCTAAAAGTAAAGCCAGGTCCATACCTGAGCGATCAGTTGCGCAACCAAATCGCTCTCGAAACTTTATCGCCTGCAACTGTTTTGTCCGCACCTGAGCAACTAGTTGAGCAACAAGTTTCCTGTGTTTAGAAGTGTGTGTATTTTTGTTTTGTTCTGGCGATTATGCTAATCCTGCTGGTGCTGTCAGTTCTTTCCTTCATCTGTCATTATCTTTAGTAAATGATGGCTTCATTAATTACCGATGAAGAACTGGCTTTTATAGTCATCTCAACTGTAGTTATTTAAATTCGATATTAAAAGCAGAAGAGAAGCCACGTAAATGCTGGACAAGACCTTGGCTGAGGACGCAGCTGTTATCTTTTTAAATAGTTGACATATTTTTAAATGTACCTCCTCTTTACCACAGGAAAGTAAACAATAGTCACAAGATTGTAACAACCAATCATATTTCACAACCGTGCGAGTGATAAAAAAAGAAATGTCACTACTAATCGCTCAGCAGATCACTTGAAAGCAGAGCTTGTCTCTACTGTAAGCAAACAGTTGCGCAACTGCTTGCAACTGGTTGCAGAAACGTTCACATATAAGCGATTCAGTTGCACGCAACCAAGTTGCGCAGCTGATCGCTCAGGTGTGGACCCGGATTATTATGTCAATATGTATGTTTTGTAGGTTACCTTTACCAGTGGGGGTAAATTCTACTCCATGCAAAGTGCCAGACAGGGATTCAAAACTACAATCTTCCTTAACCTGCTGAGCTCTTGTGACAGGCTAGCTGCAGTGATGACGTCAGACCAGAAAGAATCATACACAGAGGCTGTAGTGATGAGTGAAACTGAGTTGCAATGGCTGCGCTCGTTTATTAAACAAAATAAAAGGTTTAAACAGAAAACAGGACACTGCACTTGAGGCCAAAATAAATAGACAAACAAAACGGATTAACACTAAACAAACTGGACGAACAGACAAACAAACACAGTGAGTCTAAACACTTAATATTTTAGTTTTTTTTACCTCCTCTCCACACCCGTTCTCCACTCACCGAACACACAACCCTGAGTGAGTGAAACGTGCATCTATATATATACAATTGTCCTGGGATTCAATTACCAATTAATCATTCACTTGAATCCCAGCACATGAACTAAATCTGTGCAACCCCGTGCTCACATATTATTAACTACTTTAAATGCACGTGAAGTGAAGTGCAATCCCCGTGCCTAAATACAATTATACATTTTAAATACTCGTGCTCATTACCCACATTATATCCTGTGTACCAACTACAATACACCAACATTAACACACGTAACATACAACATAAAACACAAAAATACACACAGGGGCGGGGCACATTGCCACAGCTCTCCATTAATGTAATTGTTTCTCTTTAAAATACACACATGAATGAAACACTGAAGATAATGTTTTATTCATCTGTGAGCAGAAATTGTTTTATATCAACCTCTACTGGAAAAGCTTTCAATAATTATTATTTTTTTCACTTTCACCAATTAACACCAGATTTTTGGCAACAAACACATACTTAATTGAAGCATTTAATTACCATTAAAACTAGCAGTAATTAACACCTTTCTCCTTTTAACTCCAAGCTATGATGGAAAAATCTATTAAGGGTTTAAAGCTTTTCTTGTCTGCTAGGCCTTTATTTAGATCCTTTAAGCAGACTGAAGCCTAGCAGCAGCCGCAGAAAACAGCCCCCAGGTAAGTTAGCACAATGATCCTGTGTGGATTTTCAAACCAAGGCCGGGCCTTGCAGGCAGAGCAAAACCTTCCACAGGGAATCTTCTCCTGAGTGCTTGCATTGCATCTCCTGGATTATCCCCACAACACCAACATATCATCTGGCTTTAAACTTCACCCCTCTGGCTAAACCCACATGCTACATTCTCTGTTTCTCTTATACTCTAGTTTAGTCTTCCTGCCCAGTCTCTTAGCAGCCACTGGCCGAGGCCTACATCTCTCTGTAAAGCATCGTCCTAGATTAGCTGCAAGCCAATAGCTGGGGGTCAGGATTAAGAGGACAGCCTGCACTTTAATGCTGCCTGCCTATAATTAATGGTATTATTAATAGCCTTCCTAAAAAATTCATTAAAAAATCCATTAAAAATAAATGTGTTTTACTTAAGACTTTGCCCCAGGTAATAAAAACATAGAAAGATAAGGAAAAATTGATTGTTAGCTTTCAGGTCACCAAAAGACAAGGCCATGGTTCAAACTTTTTAAATTAAAAACTACTAAATGCACACATCAATACATTTGAAATTAAAAAAAAATAATAATAATACAATAAATGCACAAAGGTAGATTTCAATAATCATTTTCACAATTTAACATCTGTAGAGTTTGTCATCCATATTTTAGGGATTGACATGTCAAATATTGCCACAAATCTTGACCCTGAACGTTGTTTTATTTTATATACAGTATATATAAAACAACAACAACAACAACAACAACAACAACAGCAACAAATCATTTTTTGACAGAGCTATTACTATTATGCCAATAGTGTGGGCATAAGTAATATGTGCTATGGTACAACTGTTGCAGGGCAACCAAGTCCTTTATTGTATATTTTTTGTAATCACTTTGTTTGATTTGATGAATCATTTGGACATTTTTATTTTTTATAATGTTATTTGCACATTGTGTATATATGTTCACTGGTTTCGTTGTGTGTTTTTTTATGATTTGTACTAATTAATGTGTGTTGAGCACAAGGACTTGGGTTGCTGATAACTGCCCACAGCTGCGGGATGGACAGTTTATTGTTGTGCAGCTGTTTAAAAGACCGGGGGAGGAAGAGAGATGAGAGAGACCAGGGAAGAGACGAAAGAGACCGGATTAGGAAGTAGGAAATGAAAGGAGCAGTGCTGGAGTGCAGAGGCGAGAGGGTAAAGATAAACACAACAGATTAAGCTGGATAGCAGCATGAGAACGTGGTAGCTAAACATTGTTCCTGGGAGCTGATCGAGTCCAGATTGGGAAAGCTAAGTGTATTTTATTGCTGTGGGCTAAGGCAATAGTAACGATGAGAGGACGCCGTATTTAAATACATTGCTTGTCTGAGACGTGTACTGTGTATTTTATTCTACTCTATTCTTATCTTGATTATACCCGGTTTTGGTTGTTTGTAATTTAGTATTTTAACAGGGTTTTAGTGACCATTGTGGGGGTGTTTATTTGTGCAGAGGAGTTTTAATTGTGTGGTGCTTTTTTTATTTTATTGCTGTTACTGCTCAGTTTTATCTTATCATTTTACAGGTCAACATACTATTCATACTGTCTGACGGGTCCAGCTGCGAGTGTCTGTCTGTCCTACATAAACAAATCAAGACCTCTCTGGACCTGGACTGAACCTGGAGAACTGAATTTGATTATTATGTAAATAGTTTTATTTGTGACCTGTTATTGCTTTTATCCATTTAAATTTGGGTAAGAGCTGTGTTGGGTGTGACCACTTGTGGGCGCCTACAGGGGGGCTATTGACATGTTAAATTGGGGTAAGGTGCCGAACGCTTGCTACGCAAGCCAGGTGAGGTCAACGGTATATGGTCTTTATTGGTTTCTTTTTTATGCCTCAGAGTGCATGCCTGTTTTATTTTGTCTTTTAAAACATTGTCTATTTGCACAACTAAAGTACTGTTTCTTTGTGCAATCGGTGTGACATTAAGAAACTTATATTATATTTAATTGTGGTGTTGTCCCAGTGCATGCTGTTGGTCCTATTGTTGCTGCTCCCCCGTCCAAGTTCCCTTTGCAATTGAGTCCCTATATTAGGGTGGTGTATCACGACTACAGCAGGGTTGTTAAGCATTTCTAATTGCACTATCCCTGTTCTTTTACTACTTGGCGAAAGATTCCCCCTGCCTGTTACACTACAACAATGTTTAGTAGTCTTGTCTATAAAGTTAATTAATCATAATTGTAATGGGTGTATACTAACACAGAAGGAATGTATTTTTAGCTTTTTCGTCTAAAGCTCAAAAGTATAAAACATGAATTATCTACAAAATGGCATTTGCTTGTTGAAAACCCAGTAATAAGTTTGGCAATAATAGTCTCTTACATAGCAATGGAAGTCAGCTGAGCCAAATGGTCTCCCTTTAAGTTATTACACCCGTTATATTAAAGTATTTTAAAATTTCATTCAATCATTAAGCCCCTCTAACTTGTCTGTGCACACATGATAAGAATTACTCATAAGGAAATTCATAACTATCGGATCCTCAGGGCTTTCTCTGTACATGAAGGCCTCAGCAACATCTTGTCATTTAAATTATAATAATTTTAATAGAGGTTGCCATTTAAAAAGGTAATATTTAATTAATTCCCCATCATTTGTAAAGGAGAGTTTTAATGAAAGATAATTAACAATCAGCAAAGTACCTCTAGCATTTGCAGGTGCCACATCGCTGCTGGTTCCAACTCAGACAGGGACTTCATCACAGTTAGCTTTTGAGTATACCATTTTTTTTTTTTTTTTATCTGAACAATAACTTTTGAATCTACAGATAGTGTAAGTTTTCACTCTCAGATAATTTTCTAAATGGGCTCTTTTGAGGATGAAGTTCAACAGGCTTGGTAACACTAATGATTGATTTAAAATACATACCAAGATTAACTATTACCTTGTTTCCATGGACAGCCAACTCAGGTCGACTCAAGTGCGCTCGAATTGGCCTGAATTCTCCCATAACTCTAGTTGATGGGTAACTCGAGTTGGTGAAAAGGAGGTGTTTCCATGTTTTTCTGAGTTACCAGAGTTATCACTTGAGTTGGGCAGGAAATACTACCGATTTTCCCCAGAAATACTTGCTTGTTAAAGGTCAAGACGTGAACTCGTTACAGGCGGTATTATAGTGAAATTGTCAATGATTTAAAAGATAAATCTATCTAGATATTTTGTGCATTTGTTTAATGCACTACACATACATACATAGCACTACATAATCAAATATATATATATATATATATATATATATATATATTTATTATATATATATATATATATATATATATATATATATATATATATATATATATATATATATATATATATATATAATTGCACATGACAAAGAAAAGCCTTATACTTGTTATGGCAGGGTGCCCCACACCTGGGCTATGTAGCAATGTATATTTGTATTTAGGCATGGGGATTGCACAATCACTTCACATGCAGATAAAATGTGTATTAGTATTTGGGCATGGGTGTGTCACAAAGTTGTTCACGTACAGACTTTGTTCCGCACAGCAACAACACACCACATACAACATAAAACACAAAATACGCACAGGTACGGGGCACCCCACCACACTTGTATTAATGTTTTCAATTTTTTTTATTCAGTAAAAATGACGTTCACAAACCTGGATGTATAGTTATATTCCTGCCCCCTACAACTTTTTTGATTGACATTTATTAATGTAATTTCCTCCCAGCCCGGATACAGACCGAGGAGTGAGGTCGGACCAGAGAATTCGGGCTCCTGATGAATTGGGAGTCAACTCGAGTAATTTAAAAACATGGAAACAGAGGGGGGGTGGGGGGTGGGGGGGGGTGCAACTCGAGCATGTACCCAAATTCTATGGTCCATAGAAACGTGGTTTAACTTTCTTTATTTTAAACAATAGGACATCACTCTCAGAAAAGCCATAAGTCGTAAATAATACATAACGAATAAGGCCAGTATTCTGGAAATCTGCATTTCAAATTTTTAAGTTTGGATTTTCTATTTTTTTCATTCAATTTGATCTTCAGAAATTTTTTAAATATTATACTGTCCTTGATAACAGCTAGTTTAACATTGTGCCCCTTAAATAAAGCATGATCAGATTTTTATCAAGTCAATGTATTTTTATTTCTTTTTTAGTATCTGTATCAGTTTCCTAAATATGCAATGGTTGATCCATAACTACAAAAGTAATACAAATGTAGTCCTAGTAATGATAAAAGAAAACATTAAGAACTACTTTTAGTGCTGTCAGATGATTTCACTAATTTACTTTTAGTAGTACATGTAATACTATATAAATATAAAGGTTCCTTACTCAGAAACATACTGTGAATGATGCAGTTGTTATTCCTGGAAAGGTTAATGCTTACATTGAAATGTGTTCAAATGTACAAACACTGCATGTATTAACCCTTCTGGTCACAAGATTAACACATGTTTTGTTGATGTTTCACCAGATATAAAATGTGCCCTGCAACGTTTATGACATGAAGAGCACATTGCCGTGCTTGATGACAGGAATTTTGTGGAATGGGAGAGATACTATCAGTTCTTAAGATGGGATGTTCCATGACTTGAAGCAATGGCTTATTGGCAAAATATGAGAAGTACATCCCACTGAATGTATGAATAAATAATATAATGGCTGGATATGTGGAAATCAAACAAAATACATACATGCATACATACATACATACATACATACATACATACATACATACATACATACATACATACCGTGGCTCTCAAAAGTATTCACCCCCCTTGGACATTTCCACATTTTATTGTGTTACAAAATGGAATCAAAATAGATTTAATTAGGAGTTTTTGCCACTGATCAACACAAAAAAGAAAATAATTGATTGCATAAGTATTCACCCCCTTTTCTATGCCACACCTAAATAAGCTCTGGTGCAACCAATTGTCTTTAGAAGTCACATAATTAGTTGAATGGAGTCCACCTTTGTTCAATTAAGGTGTTTCACATGATTTCAGGTTAAATACACCTGTCTCTGGGAGGTACCACAGTTGGTTAGTACATTTCCTAACAAAAACTACATCATGAAGAAGAAGGAACATTCAAAGCAAATCCGGAATAAGGTTCTTCAAAAGCACCAATCAGGGGTAGGATATAAGAACATTTCCAAGGCATTGAATATCAGTAAAGTCCATTATTAAGAAATGGAGAGAATATGGCACAACTGTGAATCTGTCTAGAACAGGCCGTCCTCAAAAACTGAGTATCCGGGTGAGAAGGACACTAGTCAGGGAGACCACCAAGAGGCCTATGGCAACTCTAAAGGAGTTACAGTCTTCCACGGCTGAGCTGGGAGACACTGCGCATATGGCAACAATAGCCCAGGTGTTTCACAAAACTGGCCTAAATGGGAGAGTGGCAAAAAGAAAGCCATTGTTGAAAAAAACAGAAGGCATGTTTGCCAGAAGGCATGTGGGAGACTGAGACCAAGTGGAAGAAGATTCTATGGTCTGATGAGACCAAAATAGAGCTTTTTGGCCTCAACGCTAAGCGCTATGTTTGGCGCAAGCCTAACACCACACATCATCCTGAGAATACCATCACTATCGTGAAGCATGGTGGTGGCAGCATCATGCTATGGGGACGCTTCTCTGCGTCAGGGCCTGGAAAGCTCGTGAAGATAGAGGGCAAAATGGATGCAGCAAAGTACCGAGAAATCCTGGAGGAAAACCTGCTGAAGTCTGCAAGAGACCTGGGACTTGGGAGAAGATTCATCTTCCAGCAGGACAATGACCCCAAACATACAGCCAAAGCCACATTGGAGTGGCTTAAAAACAAAAAGGTCAATGTCCTGGAGTGGCCCAGTCAATCCAATTGAGAATATGTGGAAAGAGTTGAAAATTGCTGTTCACCAAAGGTCCCCATCCAACTTGAAGGAGCTTGAGCACTTTTTATTAAGACAAAATAGTTGCCTTGACTGTGGAGGTGGCATCGCGTGCGTACAGACCGGGATGTTGACAGTGTTTGTTTATATTATCTTTTTTGGGGGGGGGGGGGGTCCAGGTTCGTTATAGCCAAAGGTTCGTATAATGAAGGCTGTAATAGCGAGGGTGTACTTTACATACATACATACAGACATACAATTTTAAATGTTAGAATACAATTTTAAAAAGTAATACATAACTACATATATATATACAGTCACCTCCAAAATTATTGACAACCTTGATAAGACTGTATAAAATAAATAATACCAGTACTGAGCTATATTGAATTTATTAATGATTGAATGGAATCAACCAAAATTACACATTTCTCAAATTATACATTTATTTCCAAAAAAAATGAAGTGTCACAATTATTGGCACCCTTGTTTTCAGTACTTTGTGCACCCTTTCCTTGCAAGGATAACGGCACTTTATGGAGTCTTTTTCTATAATGTTTAGTGAGATTGGAGAACACATTGGGATGGATCTTAGACCATTCCTCCATACAGAATCTTTCCAGATCCTTGATATCCTTTGGTCTGCGCTTATGGACTGCCCTGTTCAATTGAAACCACAGGTTTTCAATGGGGTTCAAGTCCGGAGACTGAGATGGCCATTGCAAAATGTTGATTTTGTGGTCAATTAACCATTTCTTTGTGGATTTTGATGTGTGCTTGGGGTCATTGTCTTGCTGGAAGATCCACTTGCAGCCAAGTTTCAGCCTCCTGGCAGAGGCAACCAGGTTTCTGGCTAAAATGTCCTGGTACTGGGTAGAGTTCATGATGCCGTTGACCTTACCAAGGGCCCCAGAACCAGTGGAAGCAAAACAGCCCCATAACATCAAAGGTCCACCACCATATTTTACAGTAGGTATGAGGTTCTTTTTTGCGCACACATCCTTCTTTCGAAGCCAAACCCACCGCTGGTGTGCGTGGCCAAAGAGCTCTATTTTCATCTCATCTGACCATAGCACTCGGTTCCAATCGAAGTGCCAATGCCGTTTAGCAAACTCCAGGCGCTTACATTTGTAAGGCTTTTTTCTGGCAACCCTTCCAAATAGCCTGTTGGCATGGAAGTGGCGTCTAATTGTAGATTTGGTGACTTGCTGACCGTAAGATGCAACCAAGTTCTGTAATTCTCCAACTGTGGCCCTTGGATTTCCCTTTGCCTCCCGAACCATCTGCCTCACTGTGCATGGGGGCAAGATACAGCGTCCTCTACCAGGCACGTTTACCACTGTTCCAGTGGTTTTGAACTTCTTAATTATTGCCCTAATAGTGGTAAGTGGTATATTTAGTTTTTTAGCTATTGTTTTGTACCCATTGCCTGATTTATGAAGGTCAACAAACATTTGTCTCTTTTCATTTGTGAGTTCTTTGCCTTTCCTCATGGTGATGGATGACAAATGGATTTCATATGCGTGTTACCTCATTTTTATACCCCAGTGAACCAGGAAGCCATGGAAGACCACAATACAGTTCCTTAAGACTGAGAAGAACTTAAAGAAGTAGAATGTTAATGCAGATTTAATTTTGTTTGATTTTATTTATAAGAATCTTTAGGGGTGCCAATAATTCTGACACCTATCTTTTTGAGAAAAAATGTTATTACTTGTTAATAATATATATATATATATATATATATATATATATATATATATATATATATATATATATATATATATATATATATATACACACACACACACATATGTAGTTATGTATTACTTTGGGAACAACACACAACATGCTGACTATATGACATGAAGAAAATAATTAATCTTGCTATATTGTGTGTCCAAGCCCATTTAGACATTTGGAGGCCTACAGGGCTTCGCCAATGAGTCAGTTCATTACCATGGTCTGTTTTCATACGATGAATAACATATAACTCTGTGAGTATGTTATTATGTAGACGTGTTACTTTGGTTGTTGTGTTTTACCCCTCTGAGATGGCAAAACATAATACATATTGTTGCCAACACTTAGAAGACATATTTTAAGGTCACTTTTAGGATGCAGTCATCTAGCAGTTTCCAATCTTTGATTATTACTTGTAGAAGAGACTACTGGATTCCTCCTGAACATGTAATGCTAATCTAAAAATACAATAGATTGGGATCAAATGCCTTTTTTCTATAGCTCTAGTTGAGATTTTACTTTATTGCTTGAATGTTAAAAATAGAACTTTGCTAAGCTTTTGAACATCAAAAAAGGTGTACAGGTATATGGCAATGTTCCATATGTTTTTCGTTAGATTTTTCAAAATGGGAAGGTATGATACATAATACTGCTGCTTCCTCTCTATTGCTTTTATTACAGTCTAGATCTTTCTTTTTCCCTGTCTTTGTTCTCCTCGACAGTACTTTCTATCTTTGCTTCCCATCTTGAATTTATCAGCAGTGGCATTGTCTTTTTTTTTTTTTTTAAATCCCAAATTCAACGTTACTCAAGTCACGCACAAGTACAACATACATGCACTGTCCATGCTGCGTTCTCTTCTGGGACAATTATTTAGCACCTGCATCAGTTCACAGTCTAGTCATTTTTGATTAGCATAATTTTCACCCATTGTTTTATGTTTTCAGATTTTAAATCCAATGTATTTGCTATACTATTCCAATTAAATCAACCCAAATACCAGTTCCATGCTGGGGGGCATACAGTGTTTTTACCATTTTAAAAGCCAGTGTCTATCAAATGGATTACTCAAATAGATTTAAAAAAAAAATCCATGTTTTTCGTAATTTCATAACTATTAGTATCATATTTCTAAAAGTATGTTATCCATCAAGACAGTTTAAATGGTACTCTAATCACTCCCTTACCATATATTTTTTATACGCCTTCTTTTTATTAGTAAATCATTATTGTAAAGAATTAAAAGCCATCAGAGATGATTTAATTGGTACATATGACAGGAATGTTATCCCAATATACATGGAAAATAAGCTACATCCTAAGGCCCCCCACACTGTGAAGACATCTGCCTAAGTCCCACATGCTTTGTTCATACTGAGAACCGGGACAAATGGCCCTGTTCATATTGCTGTTAATCAGCCGTAACCCATGTGCTACCCGGTCTGCCCTTCCTTACTGTTTTCCTGTGAACACTGACAGTCACAAGCCGTTCAGATGGGAGCACATGTGACTACTCCCACCCTTCCCTGAACCTACACTGTACTATATCTAGCTATTTTATAGTCATAGTTTACAATTACTTACTCTGAATCTTAAGTACTAATAAATTAAAGGTTTATATTTTAAATTTCTAGACCAACAATGATTGCTTTGGCCACAGACTTCTTGAGTTTGATCCCAGGTCAACACTTACAAAAGTTTACTGAAATCAGTGGATGTGCTTTCCTGTGGTAATTTGATATATTTCTCTATGCTTTACCGTGTTATTATTGAGTTGTTCTGTTCCTTACGATATATCTACAGCACCAGGCTTGGCTATTCCTTATCAGTAGTCATCTTTTACAAGTGTGAGGCAAATGTATCAGATAAGTTCAGGCTGGTTTATGGAAATACAACAGTTTGTGCATTGAAATGCCATTATTTTTAACCAAATCTGTTATTTTGTGTACTCTTACGTTTTAGTTTAAAAAAAAAAAAAAAACTCTGAAAGAGAAAGACATGCTAATGCTGGTGGATTTCTGAAATCCCAGCTTGTGCTTACATTTGTGTGTCTAAATATGCACTCAGAGGCTGGGCGCAGATCGTTTTTATTGCTTGGCGCTGAATGTATGAAATAATTTGCCTGTTCACCTGAGGCAGGATGTATCTTTATGAAAATATGAAAGTGAATTGAAGGCATATTTTTATCTGCTTAATGCTTGTGGCTGTTAGTATATGCTACTGATTGTAAGATGTCAGTGTGTACTACTGTATGCAGGTTTTGTGTCTTTTTGTTATAAGTGTACTGTAACCCTGCCTACTTGCCCCTGGGACACTCCTGAAAATTGTCAATGCCTCATGGGACCTTTACCCAGTAAATAAATAAATACAAATGCTCTGGTTAGACAAATAAGTAAATAAATAATGGGTATACAAGTTTTCTGACAATCCTGCATGGGGAAAGATGGGTTCCTCCAGCACATTATTGTATATCTGTAGAAACTGAATTGATTCAGAAACAAATAATCTCACTGTTTCTCCAGTTCCCCTACCCCTGTAAATAGATTAAAATTGTTTGTCCTTTGAATACACAGATTCTGATTGAAATGTACTGTGCACATGGCAGCTAAAATTGGTCTTTTATAGGGCCTGGTCATTTAGATGCAATCCCTGCTCACCGATTCTGTATCAATTCTGTATGAATAACATGTCTTAAACCAATAGGTGGGAGACGTTTTAGGAGGAAATGTAGAATAAGGGGACCTGTTTCCTTGGTATTTTAGGCACTTTTTTTGTACAATTGCACCAGTAAGTCAGAAATAGTTAATATTTATTCTAATAAAATGTATTAAAGGTCAAATATATCTAGATAAACACCTTTTGTGATTAATTATAACCTAAAATCAGGAGTATTGTCTTGTACTAAAGTTCTATCATTGTACAGTATCTGGATTTATCTAAACGTAGCATGTTCAGGCTTTTTGCACAAATCTTGGTGCTATCTGTTATGCCACACATCTCAAACAGATCCGTTTTAAATACTCAAGTACTGAAGACTTCTTTAACAAACTTCTTCAAGTCGATACAGCAATGCTTGATTTGATTCAGCTCTGTAGTCTGTTCTAAGGACCTACAGTAGTGCAATTGCTGTCATTCTCTAAAATGTCTTGCAATCATTTGAATAGATTCTGTCTTAACTTATTAGTGTGAGATCAGTTACAATGTTCAGGAAATATATTAAATGATTGCAAACAACTGAAGGATAAGGTGCATATCAGGAGTATTTTTAGTGTGGTTCACTAATCTGGAAGAGCAAAACTATATTATTTACAGGCATGGACTATTTTCACAGTACTTATAAATAAAATGAATACATATTAACATTTGCCAGTAATACCAGTCACAGTCAATACTAGTTCATGAGACTCTTTTAAGCACCTTGGAATACAATGCATAATATTGAAAGAAACCTCAGACATATTGGCAAACAAAATTGTTAATTGGTTATGCACCGTTTGCCCTATTTAATATAGAATAATACACCATATTGTTTTGTGTTGCCTTTGGCTGTTTTATAATTCACATAATTACTTACATTCAAATCGGTTTGGAAAATTAATGAAAATTGATTCCTTAATATGTGTTTTGGTAGAAAAAGAAAATTGTGCATTTATAAGTGCAAGCCTCAGTCTTGGAAATACAAAAGCTATCAATGAAAGTCTTATTACTGCCCCCACCCAATGTAATACAATTCTTAAGGCAACTGTGTAATTACAGTGATAGTGTCTGGATTGTTACTCAGCTGAAGTAACAGTTTGTTATTAATTACAACATTGATAATATCATTTTTTTTGTCTGGGAATGTTCAGAGCATCAAAAAAGAATAACCTATGTTTTAAAAAAAAACGAAATGGTATGCTGTTGTCGTTCTTTTACAATACAATTCATATTTCAATGTACCTGTTTTTTAAAGAGGGTTTACAACAAACTTGTCTGAGGCCTGAGGCAGGCATCATTGTTTTTTAATTGAGGTGTTCAAGGAAAGTTAAAATTAAAAATACATCTGGGACGTAGAGTATAGCCTACTATAAGGATTCAGTTCAATGGAGTGATGTGTGTATATACTGTATATTTAGCCCATTACTGTTTTTTTGTTAATACAAATTTATCTCAGAGGCAGATCTCTCACTCACTATTAAAGTCTTCTATTTCACTATTGAAAATGTTTTTTCGGGGAGCATTCTGAAGCCGTGGCATTTGTAAGCTACAGCCTACTCCATAGTACAGTGCTACCCTGTTATAACACATCATGTTATAGTGCAGAATCGTTTATAACACTGCCCGTTAATGTTACAAAACAAGTAAGAAACAATACATGTGTATATAAACGTCCTTGGATTCTGTGTTAAGGACATAAGGACATAAGAAAGGTTCAGCCCATCTTGCTCGTTTGGTTGTTAGTAGCTTATTGATCCCAGAATCTCATCAAGCAGCTGCTTGAAAGATCCCAGGGTGTCAGCTTCAACAGCATTAATGGGCAGTTGGTTCCAGACTCCCACAATTCTCTGTGTAAAAAAGTATTTTCTGTTCTGAATGCCCCTTTTCTATGCTCTACTTGTGAACCCTGGTCCTTGTTTCTTTTTTCAGGTCGAAAAAGTCCCCTGGGTCGACACTGTCAATACCTTTTAGAATTTTTAATGCTTGAATCAGATCGCTGCGTAGTCTTCTTTGTTCAAGACTGAATAGATTCAATTATTTTAGCCTGTCTGCACATGAATGATTCAGGTCGCTCTTCTTTGCACTCTTTCTAGAGCAGCAATATCCTTTTTGTAGCGAGGTGACCAGAACTGAAAACAATATTCTACATGAGTTATTACTAATGCATTGTAAAGTTTTAACATTACTTCCCTTGATTTAAATTCAACACTTTTCACTATATAGCCAAGCATTTTGTTGGCCTTTTTTATAAGCTTCCCCACATTGTCTAGATGAAGACATTTCTGAGTCAACATAAACTCCTAGCTCTTTTTCATAGATTCCTTCTTCAATTTCAGTATCTCCCATATGGTATTTATAATGCACATTTGTATTGCCTGTGTGCAGTACCTTACACTTTTCTCTATTAAATGTCGTTTGCCATGTATCTGCCCAGTTCTGAATGCTGTCTAGATCATTTTGAATGACCTTTGCTGCTGCTACGGTGTTTGCCACTCCTCCTATTTTTGTGTTGTCTGCAAATTTAACAAGTTTGCTTACTATACGAGAATCTAAGTCATTAATGTAGATTAGGAAGAGCAGAGGATCTAATATTGTTCCCTGTGGTACTCCACTGGTTACCTCGCTCCATTTTGAGGTTTCTCCTCTAATCAGTACTTTCTGTTTTCTACAGAATTTGTAAACTTACAGTATAAAAAAATATACAATTTAAATAAGAGTGGTGTAAACTTTAAACTGGTGGAATAGCAGTTTCTATTACACTGTATATATTGTAACAACCCGGGATTTATACTGTTGCAGGACTGATCTACGGACCCTGTTGTTTGTGTGCGTTTGTGTGTGTGTGTGTGTGTGTGTGTTTGTTAGCTGGGAAGTGGTTATCTTACTTCAGCTGGGATTGGTGAGTGGCGTCCAGAGAGGGGGGGACATGAAAGCATATAGTGGGGTGCCCACATCAGCACGGGGCATAGTCGAGTGAGACAAGCTGCTCTGTGAATGTGCTAATGTGAGAGTGCAAGACTGTTTGTTGCTTTTAATGTGGCTCAGGGAAGACCGCAGACGTAGTGGCGGAGCTGATGCACCCCCGCCAACAACTCCCGGCGATTCACGCAGTAGCGGGTTTCCGCCTTGGTTAAACCCCGACTGTAGTAGGCCACTACCCACTCTCCTTCTGGTCCCTGTTGGGAGAGGACCGCCCGATCACCAGGTTGCTTGCATCAGTGTCCAACAAGAATGGCGATCCTGGGTCGGGGGGAAGAAGTACCGGGGTGTTGGTCAAGGCCACCTTTAACTCCTCAAAAGCAGCCTGACAGTCGGGGCTCCAGTAGAACAACTAGCCCTTTTTAAGGAGATGGTTCAAGGGAGCTGCCTTGTCCACAAAGTTGGCTATGAACCGCCGATAGTAAGAGGCTAATCCCTGGAAGGCCCTCATTTATCGTTGGTTATCAGGGGTAGGCCAGATCTTGTCTGCCTCGGTGCTGATGCCCTGACCCCCTACCTGGTGTCTAGGTGACCTCCTTTCTCAAGAAACAACACTTATCCAGGTTCAGCTTAAGACCCACTGCCTCCAAGTATTGCAGCATCTGTTGCAGGGATGCGAGGGCCTCTTTAAAGCTGGGTCCATGCACCAGCAGGTCGTCCAGGTATACAAGGCAGCACTGCTGGGGGTTCCAAGTTAGGACTCGCTCCATAAGCCGCTCGAAAGTAGCAGGAGCATTGCAAAGTCCAAACGGCATCACCCGGAACTGCCATAGTTCCTGCCTGGTTCAGGGGTGAGGGCTACCTGCCAGTAGCCACTCCTTAGGTGAACCACGAGGAACCAGCTACCAAGTTCAGGGATTCGTCTATGCGGGGAAGCGGGTAAGAGTCCTTTCTAGTGACCTCGTTTAACCGCCTGAAATCCACGCAAAACCTCCATTCTCTGTTCTTTTTAGGGACCATGACTACCAGGGCCGTCTAGGGACTTTCAGAAGGCTCCACCAGACCTGCATGCAGCATTCCCCGCAAGATTTTCTCCGCCTCCGGCTGATGAGCCAGTGGAACACGGCGGGGTCTCAGTTTAATCAGTACGGCGCACCCCGTGTCAATTTTGCGCTTCCTCAGCCTTAGCAATGAAGCTGTGATGGTATCTCAACAACAGCTTCCTCAGCTGGCCTTGTTGCTCCGGGCAAAGCCCCTCGCAATTACGCTGCCAGACTGCGATTGTTGTGTCATGAGCAGTTTCCTCCACACATGATCAAGGACAGACTCTTGGCCGCTGGCTCGGGGACCTGGAGGAAGTGGTGGTGATTGGCAGAGAGCACTGTTCAGACAGCTCCTCTGGTCGACGTGGATGGAAATGGCCCCCCCTTTTCTAACGAGACTGACCTGGCGGGCGAGTTCTCCTCTTCCGCCCAGACGTAACAGGAGTGGGGTTCAGCTGTAGTTGATGACTGACTGGGTGACCCGGGGAAGGGGGTTTCTATATTTCCTGTCTCCCTGGGGCCAACACCGGTGCCCTGGGTCCGGCCAGGACAAGAGCTGGTTCTCCAGGGACACGGAGTACCCCCCCCAGACAAGTCAAGCTGGCCGCCGATACGGCAGAGGAAATCCAGCCCAAGGGTCTAGGACTGGGGCAATCCACACTGGGTGTTTCAACACCTGTCCCCCAATGTGGATGGTCAATGTCCCCTTTTCCCTCGTCAGCGCCAGCTCCCCCGTCACTGTCCGCAACTGGACAGTGGTCGCCTCTACTGGAGCCGGCTCCCACTGGCTTTGTTGTAGGATGTCCGGCCACACAAGTGTGACCGTTGAGCCTGTATCAACCAGTGCAGAGCAGGGCACCACTTCGATACAGATTGGAACATGACAGTAGTCGCCCACCGAAGTCCTCCCGACCACCATCACCGGGTTGATCGGCTCTGCCGCGACATGGGTCTGCCTTCTCCTGTTCAAGCGGACCCCTGGGAATTATCCGGCGTCGGGCGGGGGCTGTTAGCTCCCTCAGGATGGCACCTCATCAGGCATTCAGTGCGGCAATGACCAGGCTGCCCACAGCCCCAGCAAAGGATAGGTTTCCATGGACTGGCTCCCAGGTCATGGGCCGCTACCGCTCTGAGAAGAGCGACGACCTCTGGGAGCCATGCCGTCTCAATCTGTGTCATCCGGACTGCTGGTCAGCTTCATCCTGCCGAGCCCTGTAGCCCAGACCACCTCCCTCTCATGTGCTAGCTCCACGGCCTCCCTGGAGGCTCTGGTCCCGGAGTAGGGATTAGGCATAAATAATACTTCAAGAAGAGGCCATGTTAAGCTTATTGTGTGTTTTTTGCACTGGAACACAGAACAGTAGTCCAGCTTTTAAAAGATAAAAAGTTATGTGGGACACAACATAAAAACTTAATTTCCTTGTAGCTGCCAAAATTGTTATTGTAATGTTCTATTTAATATATATATATTGTAAGAAAGAGCGGTGTCGCCTTTAAGAAATGGCGACGCCATTTGAAAGACTACACAACCCAGGAACCTTAGCACTAATAGGCAAGGCGGGGTTTCTGGGTATAAAGGGAAGTGGAGTGGGACAGCAGGGGGTGATTGTGGGGAGCACCGCCGGTTTGTCCTGCTGAATAGTTCCCAGAAGGTTGAGAGTGCATTACGTAGTATTGTAAGGTAAAGTGAACGTTTGGTTTCTTTTTTGAACAAAAGTTGTGGTTTGTTTATACCGTGAGCGTTTATCCTCTTGGTGAGGTAGTCTTTTGTTTTGATAAAGTTTAATTTATTTTACGAAACGTTGGTAGAGAAACGCTGCTTCTCAGTAATTAATTTAAAACAGTTCTGCAGTTTCCGTGCTGATTGGGAACCGTCACAACTGCCGTCTATTTCTGTATGTGTGTTTGAATCGGGACTCGGAGGGAAAGCGCACATTCATGCGCTGCAGGAACAGCGGGCTGTAACAGAGAGAACTAAGGCAACAGTCTGGTTTCCTGGACATGGTTTATTGTAACACACATGAACAACAGTACCCACAGGTGGTGTGGACAGTATGGATATTGTGCTTGAACTCTGAGACACTCCCGTGTCCGAGAATGACTGGGACATTAGCTGCAGGGGTCCTTCCCCACAGCCTGGATACAATTCTTTATCAAAAGAGCCCGTCTTCTGGGAGGGCCCATTCCATACTTGCTGATCCTTGCCTGTGTTGCAGAGATACTCCAGCAGAGGGTGTCTTCTTTGTTCTAATCTGTGTTGCAGCAAGATTCCAGCAGAGGGAGTCTGCGCTACCCTGACCTGTGTTGCAGAGAGACTCCAGCAGAGGGAGTCCACGCTTTCCTTACCTGTGTTGCAAAGATACTCCAGCAGAGGGTGTCTGCGCTATCCTTACCTGTGTTGCAGAGAGACTCCAGCAGAGGGAGTCTGTTCCACACTTACCAGTGTTGTAGAAATACTCCACGGGGAAAGGACTTGCACAGGCCTCGGCCTGCAGAACTCGGTATTCTGAAATAGTTAGAGAGGGGTGAAGAAGTGAGCCAGTTAGTGACCCGTACAGGGCAATAATCTATGCAAAGAAAGTGTTGACTTGTGTAAATATTGTAAATAAAAGTTACTTGCCTGAACGTTCTTCGTGTCTGTGCCAGTCGGTGGAAGCAGTAATAGAGTATCACGCAGGGGTACTCTACCGGTTTGTTACACTATATATATATATATATATATATATATATATATATATATATATATATATATATATATATATATATATATATATGAGCTAGCCATTTGTGTTTTAAAATTGTTAAGGCTCTAAAGGCCTCATTTGAAAAAGGGCACTAAACATTATGTTGCACCATAATTGCAAGTAGTGTGCACATCCATGATTTCCGTATTTACTATTACAATTTTATTCATTATCGTGAACATTATATTATCGCTCACAATAGATATAGTCTGCATGCTATGTTATGTAAATTAGCCAAATAGTACATTTAGAGATTTATGGTGCACGTTACAGCTACATGTAGTGCCCTTTGTAAATGAGGCCCTATGTCACTAAAGTTGACTGTGGGGTGTTGTCACTTGTTGCCGGATCAGTTGGCTTTGCTCTCCACCCCAAAAGAGGACAAATTATATGAGTAAACTTTATTTTTACAGCCCCAGAATGACATTGATTTGATGACAACCATGAAGAAGCCTGAGGCTTTTTTCCAACTATTGTTGGGCAGGGCTGAGTTCTGTTTTGGTTCTCACAAAAGATATGTTTTGTGATAGTGAAATTCTGTGAAAATGTAATTTAACAGAAACATTTAAAGGGAAGCATACAAAAAATCATGTATAATAACAGGTGGTATGTGTACTTGAATTGACTTCAGAGTATGTACGTGTGTATTTTGTGTTAAATACTAATGCTTTGATATAGAAGTGCAAATTATAAACCTCACTGATTGATCATCTAAATCAGTGTTTCCCAAACTGTGGTACGTGAGACGTGTTTATGGGGTACGTGGGACAAATTTTGTAATGGCGAACATTTTATGCTTTAAAACACATTGGGAATTCCTTTTCATTTCTGGCGTGAAATGGCACGTGATGCTAGTTCGTTTCAGAAACGAACTAGCATCACGTGGGTTCACCGCTCTGGTGCGCACATTTATTGCAAACCTCCAAGAGGTACCAATGAGAATAAAGATACACAGAGACAATGACGTACAGAGCCATCACCAGCAACCACTGTACAGCACAAATTATAGGCATTACTTCTGTTTTTTGTTTTTTATTAATTACATTTTTCGCTTATTTTGCTTATTTTAGCTATTTCCGAGTTTTATGTAAATAATTATTTTTCAGGGCTTTCACTTTTTATATACTGTATGAAATTACTGTTTTTCGGTTACTTTCCAAAATGCTTGGGTGTTTTTTTCTGTCAATATGTATAATAACTCAACAGTACTTACACACTTAAAGTTGTACCTTCTTTCTTTCCAACGAAGTCCTTATGGTCACGGGCACATTCTTCTGGGGTTTTTTTTTGTGTGTAGGCGTTTTTTTTTTACATTTTGCCACAATTTGCAATTCTGTTTTAAATCCTCTGTATCTTAAATGTAACACAGCTTTAAATCCTGCAAACAAGCCTCCATCCTAATTGTAATCTCGTTTTAAATCTTGCAAGCGGAGTCTCCAATAGAAATGTAGGAATTTGCTGCCACTCAGTTGCTGGGGTTTGTTTACAGTATTCAGAACGAATCAATGATAGATACAAGTTAGAAAGAAGGGACATTGCCCAGCTGCATTGGGAAAGGTAGTTTATTTTTTTTTTTTTAATTGTAAAGTGGTGATGAAGTCAACGTAAATTGAGTAACAATTTCCAGTGTTTTTCTGGTGATTATTGGCTATACATTGATTTCATTGTTTTTTTTTTTTGTTTGTATCAGGGGTGTTTTATTGTTTTTTATCGGTTAAAACCGAAAATCAGAAGTCCTAATTATGTTATTATAGTCACTTTGTATGTATTATATTGTGTATGTGTAGAAATATGTGTATTATGAAAGCATATATTACAAATAACATTAAAATATAAACCTGTATGATAAGGGTACGCAGACAGTTGATAGGTCTGGAAGGGTGTACGTGACAATCAAAAGTTTAGGAACCGCTGGTCTAAATCAGTCAAGTTCCAAGTAGACTACAAACATAACATTGCAACTGCATAATCAATGCTTGACAACAAAATAATAGCATGAAAACTGTGAACGTAATACATGCTAATCTGGAAATGTAATATCATGTCAAATGCATATATAAGCACAGCTAACTACAAATGTGTCTGTAAACTAATCAAAAGCCACTCTGGTTTCTGGTCTCTTCACTCTAATAATCCATATTTTAGGCAGGCTGATACAGCAACCCCACCTTTTAAAACAGCGAGTTCAGTTACTGATGACCCACAGCAACAACACAAAAAGTGCATAGAGCTTGAGTTTAATTCTCAGATGGAGTCCTCATATACAAATAACACTGGAAGTGAATTTGCTGTGATGTGGCAGAAAAAAAAATAAAACATTAGGACAGAACAACTGAATGTAATTAGCATACACTCTGGTTATAATAGTAAGCAGGTCACTAATATAAACAGAAGGGACAGAACCCAAAAACTCAATTTATATTGCCAGTGCCTTACTGTATGATGGTCCATTCTGACGGGAGATGTTGCACAAAGTACTGTAAAAAGCTTTTGTGAGATAAAAAAAAATCCAAGATCCATAATCAACGGAAGAAATTGTTTTGTTTAAATCCAACACAGCCACGTGTGTTGTTGCTTGCTAAGACACGCAACATAACCATTACCAAACTATTCCAGCACATCTCAAATACCAGGCGATACATTCAAATAGAGGATAAGCAAGCATTCAAGAACAGCAGGCTGTAGACGTGTTTAGTTTTGTTTTTTTTCTTCATTTGTGGGATTACTGGTAGAGATGTCGGTTTTATCAAAGTCCCCTTCTTTTAATGATTTAAACACTGACAGTATTCAGATCTGCCAGTTAGTTAAGTTATTGATTTGACATTACTAGGTGTAATAAAAAACAATACCATTCTTAAATACACATAATGCAGTTCTCTACATTCTATACATGATGCAAAGTTGTTGATAAATAGCAACACAGTTTATATTATGCATTTAATATTTGTAAAGAAGCCTATGCTGTACAATCTAAACAGAAATGTGCAACATAATATAGAAATTGATTTTAAAATACAGTCTCTATTTGATCACTACCAACATAGTTGTCTTATTTAAAAAAAAATGGTAACCGCACTTACACTCCTGCAATATAAAAACAAGGTCCAAATTGCTTGCCACATTTGTTTATTTTGACCATAGTTGATTTCTAAAAAGGTTAAAGCTATTTGAATACTGGTAATTCTGTAAATATTACTTACTTTGCAATTCTACTTGCTATGCAGATCTCATATGTGTAGTTTTGAAAATGCATATTATAACAAATATGCATCATTAGGGGAAGCAGCTGGTTGGTTAATGACACGAAAAGAAGGTTTTTAAGGATCATGGAGAATTTGACTCTCCAGGTAAAATGAGACTACCGCAAAGTAACGCATGCAAACTGGGTGCATTCTTAAAATAAGAAACCAGAGATTAAAAATGTAAATGGCATGCTTAGTCTAACATGTCTTCTTCTTTGAAACATGTACATGCACATGTGAAATCCACCTAGCAAATAGTAGCTTGCAATTAATGGAATTGTTTCATGAGCAATAACCCATTTAAGTTAATTTGACACTATGCAAGATAGAAGAAAATAATGAATGAGGCACTTCGGTGAGTATTTGCATATTAATGAAAGCGCTGGTGAGAAATCACCATGCACATGCCAGCTTTGCAAAGTCTTTGGAAAAGTATTGCAGACACATTTAATAGTCAACACAGCCTATTTAGTTAATTTGTTGTGTAAACTCCATTAGTAAAAAACAATGCAGCGTATTGCTTAAAAAAACGGATGTGCGCACAAGTATGTAACTTAGTAAATATGCCCCAAAGCATTTAGCAAATGATAACTTTTTTTAAGATACAAATTGTCTGCATTTTAATAGGAGATTCAGGCAACATATGTTGTAAATGTCTGTTCAAAAGGTTTCATTCATCTGGGATCTGAAATTACAGATGGCTTCCAATAGTGTCAGGATAAATAAGAGATGTTATAATAAAAAATACTTTAAAACACCATAATCATTTAAATAATTTACACCCATAACATTTTCAGCACTGTCAAAATAATCTCTTATCGGAAATCTTACGTTTTACAATAAAATCATATAATCATGCAGGCAGCTTATTCTAGCTAGTTTAAACATGGATGACCAGGTGCTCTGTTTGTGCTAGATTGAAGATAAGTAAATAACTGCATCCCTTAAAATGATCCCAGTTTTAATCTGTATTTTTTTTTTTCTTTTACTGAACTAACCATGTGATCACTCCTTAGTCCACGCCAATGCATACAATACTGTTACCAAGTTAGGATATACCTTTTATATTACCTTTACCCTAACCAGAACTGTACGGTATATTGTATTAACAGGATAAAAATAGAAAATGTGATTGCCTTAAAGTAACCCATTATGAATACAGACTCATAGTGTAATTCCAGTTTCCAAAAATAATTTAGATGCTACAGAATTAGTAATTCTTGCATTTTTGTATTTCATTTAAAAAACAAGGGGCTAACACAAGTGATACAAGCTGAGACCCTGAACCAAAACAGAGCTTAATCTTAGGATGGGAGAGTGCTACTGCACCCTGGTGTTCTGTACAGTGAACACGAACATGCAGGGGGAACAGGGCCATCACAACACAATGTAGTAGAGGGAACAACAATGGACCGGGAGAAGAGGGGAGATGATGTCACCAGCCGTTCTGTTGTGTCCAGACTTCAGCCTGGTGTAGAAGCTGTAAGCAGACACTGGAAGGTTAGTGTTTCCTTATTATGTAAAGCGAGCATTGTGCTCCGCAATCAGATTGGTCACGCATTCTATTGCTGCTTCCTGGCTGGCAGAGAGCTGCCTGGTTGGAACACCTGCCCAGTATATTGTTTAGAGAGACTGGAAACTGTTACCTCAGCTTTACCTCTCACAGGGGCTAATCTGTCCCCTTACACAGCTTGTTTAAGGACTGGGGCGACATGGGTTACAGACAAGAAATTGAGACAATGCCCAGTGTTTATTAGGGTTGTTGTACAGAAAGGAGTCACTGATTTTAGTATTCTTATTAAAACCCTGTACATCAAATTTTTCACTTGAACAGCATTGTGTTTTGAAAAAATAGTTCCACCAGGACAGCATTTTAACATAATCAGAAATTAGAAATGTCTACTACTGTGTGTGTGTGTGTGTGTGTGTGTATACTGTGTATATATATATATATATATATATATATATATATATATATATATATATATATATATATATATATATATTTAGCTCAAAGAGCCAGCTGCCCTATATATATATATATATATATATATATATATATATTCCATTTAAGGTGTGTAACTTGGGCACTACTAACAACACAGAATACAGCTGATTTATGGTACACACAATAAAAAACAAGCACACACAAAATCACCAGATATTTTCAAATATAATTGATTTTTAATGTAAGATTTGCTGCAAACCCTACATTTATGGAATAGGAAAAAAAGATACACTATATCTGTCTCTGTCATCAGTAAGTATGGTAGGTTGGAGACACGCTTTCTAAAAAACTTTGAAAAATGACTTATGAGATGCATAATTTTCTGCATTTTAATATATTAAAAATCTTCTGGGCAAGGAAATTGAAATTATTGCATGAAACAAAGATGAACACATATCGTATGCAATGTGTATTTCTAGTAGAAAATTACTTTTAATTGAAAAGGGTTCACCCTAGTGGAGGTAGATAAATACAGGCTTTGAGGTAACTTAATAATTAGGCATTAATACAGTATCTGGTCATAATGATCAGGCAAATTAGTTTAGAGCCAGACAACTTCATAATTCTCTATTGGGATAACACCCATATGGGGCATGTTCTAACAATTATCGCTGTAACTGCCTATATGGGACACAGGAGGTGATATAGAATGCAATTAAGTGGAGGCAACACACATCTCAGAATTAAAACAGTGTATAAATGAAAATCCCAACACTCATTTTAATTAGGAGGTTACAGTATGTTTTTTTTTCATGAGTTTCAAGAGTACACCTACATAAACTCATCTCAACTTGTAATAGAGTGAAGAGGTAAACAGTTAGCATGCTACAATTATTAGTCATCTGCTTAGAGCCTCATGCAAACTAGTTTGTTAAAGTGGTTGTAAAATAATTTTCTCCTTATGTCTTATGACGTGAGAATTTTTTTTTTAAAGTGAAAAATCTCGGGGAAAATATTTTCAAGCCTTGTTGCTTACCATACAAAAAGTTACATTTGAAACATTCCTTTAACCTCAGTGATGTGGCTATTTCAGTTGTGCAATAAAAGAAAGAAAGAAAGAAAGAAAGAAAGAAAGAAAGAAAGAAAGAACTATTCCAACACTTGTATGATTCACAAGTTCCGATTAAGCAACCGTTAAGAAAGTGAGACACGTGCCTTTACAATTATCAGTTCAATTAAAAGTTTAGTTAAATAATTGAATGCTCAGTTGGAATGAAAACCACAAAAAGCCACAAAGAGGAGTTATAAGACAAGAGGCTTTTATACTATCAGCTAAGAAGTCATTCAAAGCCACCACCATCGGCTCTGAAGTCGAAGCAGGTCGCTGCTGTGAAGTGCAATCCAACAAAAGAATCAAGTCAAAATATCATTAGGTGGCATTCTGACACATTTAAACATTATTAAAGAGAGAATTCATTTCACAGCTTGTTTTTTTATTTTTTTTTTAAATGTTATTCAAAAGGACATTTTCCTGTGCAATCGTCACAAAACCCTTTTCTCCCCTCAAAGCATTGTGTTTATTTGTCCCCATTAGACAGAGCTGACAGCTGCCTCTTCACAAATACTGTTGTACTTCTGATTTATTGAGTCTTATTTGAAGTGGCTTCTCCTTTTAGTACAAGAAAATAACTTATACAGCCTATGTATTCATGTATTAATATTAATGTTTAAATCATGTTGGTTAACGTTAAAAATAGTGGTCTTAGATGACACAATAAAACAAGTTAAAATGGTAACTATATGTAGGTATTGCTGAATAGATTTTATATTTGTCTTTGTTTCTTGTGTTAACTGAATGTTATGGTTTAAAAACAGTTCATTGTATTTAGTAAGTTACATTTTGTTATGCAGAATTGAATGCATCCTATACCATTTCCTCCTAGTGTTATATATACTATAAATAAATCACCAAAGCTGTTACAAAAATAGACGCCTGAGTTCTGTAAGATTGCCTTTTGATTTCAGACTACTGAGGTGTATTTTAAATACAGTTCTCACTAATTCTTTGTTTCCATCTGCCACTGGGAACAAGCTGAAAGCAATTGGAAATCGTTCCTTTTAGTTTCTACTTGCAGCAGAGCAATATCAGCGTGGTCAGAACTGGGACTCTAACCGTTCGGGCCCTATTTAGAAACAAGTGCAAGGGATATAGGTACATTTCCTTACATTATATAAACAATTAATTGTAGCTCAGAGCAGGTGTTATGGTTGTGTTAAGAGGTGAAGGCGCATGTAGGCCCATAAAAGCAGTCAGACGCTCAGAAATTCGTCAGCTGCTTCAACTAAACTACTACTCTGTTCTCTGTGTGCAGCGTGGGGGAGGAGATACGCTAGCATTTGGGAGTGGTTTTAAACATAACACCTTAAGGGGGCAGTACAGCTTAACATAGGGGATCATTACACAGGTAATACATTTTTCTGAGCAATTCCTTGCCAGCTGTTTACTGTCAAAATTGTTTTGTTCCTTGCACTCGTTGCTAAAGATGGCCCTGTAACTTGGACTATTGACTGACAGAATTCGCTGTGATGGAAAAAGAGACATAGGTGTCCATATGCAAAATATGCAAAGTGACATATGGCAAGACTCAATGGAGTTTTGTGTATGGTGTTATATTTTCTATATTTATAAATTGTGCCTTAGTCATTTTTGTGGGATTGGGGGCAAGCTGAGTACTCCCATAAGGCCATTGGTGTAAATGTGCTGACTGAGCAATCCCAATATGGCCACAAATCCAGGCATTTGGAAATAAGGCATAGATGATTATAGAATTATTTCTCAACAGAAAAGTGATACAACAGTTGATAATTTTGTCAATTAATTTTAAAATATTTCAATTAATGGTAGTCATTTCCACACAAATCCACCAAAAGGACTCAGTAGATTTACTTTTGCAACCAATACAGCAGCAAGGTGCAATATGTAAAATTACCGACATGAATATATACCTTAACGCATTAAAAAAAAAAAAAACATGACCAGTGATTTTCAACAAATACCTTGTATGAAAGTCAAAACAGAATGCAACAAAAGTAAGAATTTTAGAAATTCTAAAAGCAACTTTATAAATTCGGGGGGCCAAACATTTTGACATGCACTAAAACATCTGCTTTTTGCATTTACTATTCATGCCCACATTGTGCAGGGCAGTAGTTCACAACAAGTTCTTTTTTACTCAGTCTTCTCACACATCACTCATGTCATTGCACATCCTGTATTCACAGCATCACAACTCTCTAATTGTCCCATGTAGGAAAATAGGCCTGAAATATTCTACCATTCAGTTTTTCTCATTGCCAGAAGCTTGCCTGGAGGCTACATTCAAATTTCTAATAAGCAGTCCTCCTTTCAGTACCTTTTAGTACTTCTCTCACACAGCTGCCCCTTGTTTAGCATTCTGTAATAGGATTTGGCTTTCGTGGGGCACAGTTGTAAGCATTTAGCACACCCAGAGAGCTCACTGATTGATCTGTCATTGATTTTACTGGCTGACAATAAATCAGTACAATACCTATTTTCTATTGACAGGTAATTTCATTTTAATCAATGTGGCAGATAACCAATTGTATAAGTTAATCTAATGGCCATCTAATTGGCCGATATTGCACTATTGATAAAGACTTTGCTTAGCTGTCCTAAATCTTTAATTATAATTATTTAGTGAAATAATGTCATAGAGCAGTAGTCTGCACAAATTAGCTTTGTTTTCACGATATTGTGTCCGAATCACTAATGCTTTTTTGACCAGTATGAATTTAACCCATGTTTTCTGCTGGATGTTTGTAACACTGTCTTAATATTTGAGAGTGAGGGACAGTGCTTTTACACAACAAGTTATAAGTTGCTGCATCCCCGCCCCCCCAACCTCTGTAGTTGATATCTGAAAATTAAGAACTTGCATTTTGATTGGCAAATGCAAAGGCAGAATCTTGTTTATTTTCCACCCATGGTTAAAGCCCTGTGAAAATCGCAGATTATTATTATTATTTTTTTTTTAATTCACGGCAGTGTCACAGGTAAAGTTTCATATTTCACGGAATATGCACAGAACTATTTTATAAATTGTGTGTACAGTTTTTTTTTTTTTTTTTAAAAACAACAAAGATGAATAATTCGAATTCTTACCTTGGACATCATTTGCAGATTGCGCTGATCTCCACTTAAAAGTATAGATGTACAGTGGCCAAAATTAAAAAATAAAAATGACTTTACAGCTAAACTCTGCAGTAAACACAAACATATACATTCCAATAGCTTGTGAAACTGTGTTGTAATTGCAGCCTGTAGGCAAAGTGTATCTGTGAGGACAGCTTTCAGTTCTACGTCAGATGCATGTTCACCATTAAGGCCTTGCAAAACAAATAAAATGTGTAACACATACTGAGCTTGGGCATCAGTTGACTCATCAGTGACCACTGACAAGCAACCAGACTGTTTTACTAATTCCATAATCTCCTGCTAGTGATACTTGACAACTTTAGATAAGTATTCATGTCTCAGCTGGGCTGATGAAGGAATTGCTCCACCATTTGCTACATTCAGTCTGAAGAATTTACATAACTTTTCGTAAAATTTTACAAGAGGGATATTTGTGAAAACAAACGCTTCTGGCAAGTCAAAATTTCATGTGTTTCGTGCTTCACGGTTTTCAGTAGACTTTTGAAACACGGAAGTCACCCTTTTTTTTGTTTCTTTGCAAAAAAAAAGTTGAGGTACTGCTCAGGATTTCCACCTTTCTCTTTGGTTGAATACTTGAATGTAAATGACTGTCAATAAACGATGTTCAGTAGTGATCTACAGTAATGTTGCAGGACGTACAGAAGAGCTTACCTCCATTGCTGTGTAAAACTCCTGCTGGATACTGCTTTACACAATCAACTGCAGACACATTTTTAGAGACATCCATTTTCTTGTTTACAGTGTGTAGTATTTTAATTTCCCACCTAGACTGAGTATAGTCATGTAACAGGCTGCTGGCATGTGGGTGCGTGCATTTGCTGTTGAGTGACAGGCAGGAGATCGAGACAGAGGTTGTAGTTGACACGCCCCGCAGGCACACATACAGGAACCCCATGTGACACTACCAGAAATGATAGCTCAGGTGGAACATTTGGCCCAGTGGCCAAAAGGCAAAATAAAACACTGAACAAAAACTAAAAAATAAAAGTTGCAGTGAAAACGGCGTGCGCTACTCCCTAAGGCAGTGGTTCTCTAACTTTTTTCTTCGTGGACCACTTGAAAATTGTGGAGGTCTCGGTGGACCACTTAATTAACTTTTTTTGTTTTCTACAAATCAAAGCACATAACTCATATTTTAATAACCATAGTCTTACCTTTTTAATGCGATGGATGTGCCTGTTTTTGTGAGCAAAGTTCTGTGAAGTCGGATGTAATGTTTGTCAGCTTTAGCCTCAGGTCAGGTTCAGCACGCATCCTGCTTCTGTATTTGGACTTGAGGGCGGCAAGAGACGAAAATCCCGTCTCGCACAGGTACCTAGTAGCAAATGGCATCAGCAAATGCACTGCTTTGTCTGCAAGTTCTGGGTACTCACCATTTCTCTGAATCCAAAACTCCAATAGGGAATGTCTTTTAAATTCTGACCTTAAAGTTTTGTCGCAAGAAAGCGCCAACAAGCACTCTTGTGTCTTAGTGGAGAAACCAGTGGGCAGCTCACTGATTTCAATGCCGAATGGGTTACAAATCCAGTTGGTTTCGGCTTCAACTGGAAAGTAATCTTCAAACTGTTTCTTGAGAGCAACAAGATGTTCTTCAATGTCATTTTTTGTTTTGTTGTCAAGAACCAGTTCATTTTCAGACAGAAAACCTTCCAATGTTGGAAATGCTCTTAAGTCATCCTTCTTTACGCGACTTGCAATCAAGTCAAGTTTCTTGATCATTGCATTGATTTTGTCTCGCACTTCCAATATAGTCACTGAAACTCCCTGCAGCCCCACGTTCAGCTCATTTAGGCGTGTGAATATATCGCAGAGGTAAGCCAATCGCGAGAGCCAGGATGAATCTTCAAAACAGCTTGTGAATTGGAATGGATGGTCTGTTAAAAATAGTTGTATTTCTGAACGTAGCTCAAACAAACGAGTAAGTACTTTGCCTCTTGACAACCACCGTACTTCTGTATGAAGAAGAAGTTGGACATGGGCACTACCCATTTCATTGCACAGTATGCTAAAAATTCGAGAATTCATAGGTCGTGCTTTTATGAAATTAACAGTCTTCACAGCAGAGTCCAAAACGGCCTTCATTTCCACTGGCATTTTCTTGACAGCTAGTGCCTCTCAATGAATGCTACAGTGCACCCATTTCGCATTAGGTGCCACTTCGTAGATATGAGCCATTACCCCACTATGTCTTCCCATCATTGCTCATGCACTGTCAGTACATACTCCAACACAACGTTGCTAATCAATACCGTGTTCCTTCACAAACTCATCTAATAACTGAAAAATACGTTCTGCGGTTGTTCTTGTTGGTAGCGAACGACAAAACAAAATGTCTTCCAGTACTTTCCCTTCCCACTCATACCTGATGTAAGCAAGAAGATTTGCAAGGTTAGTGACATCAGTGGTCTCATCCAGCTGCAATGCAAAATACCTACTACTGCAGTTAACACGTTTCACAAGAATGTCTTTAACATTAGCTGCCATATCATGAATTCTGCGTGACACAGTGTCATTTGAAAGAGGCACACAATCTAACTGCTTTGCTGTCTTTTGTCCGCACATTATAGACACAAGCTCTTTAGCTGCAGGAAGAATAAGTTCTTCCCAATAATAATTGGCTTCCCTGCTTTGGCAATTCGAAGGCTGGCACAATATGAAGCTTCCAGGGCCTTTAAATTTACTGTTGCATTAGCAAACAAACTTGCTTTCCCTTGTTTCAACTCGGTGAGTTTGCGCAGACGGTTTATCTTTGAAAGCAGCATGTTTTGTCTCCAAATGACGATGGAGATTGACAGGCTTCAAACTTTCATTAGCCAATACTTCGTAGCATAACACACATTGCGGCCTTGGTTCATCTTGTTCACCAGTCCACGTGAAGCCCAAATTAATATAGCTCGAGTCGTATTTTCTTACCGTTTTTCGGCGTTTCGATCTATTTTCATTACCGGTACTCCACTTGTACTGGTACACACAGACCTGCACTCAAATCCTCTGTAGATGTATGTCCAATTTCTGTAGTCGCATGTTTGACTTCGGACTTTTCACTGGTATCACTATTATCACTGGTTTGATTATTTGTTGTTTTCTTTTTAAAAGATCCCGTTTTCAGCCACAAATTCATTTCTGGAGATTTAACGACTGCTACTAGCCTGTTGCACTACGTTTTTAGAAAACGCACTGGATTTTGGTACAGTTCTGTAACGGTGAGTGCCTGTGTTGTGCTACTGCGCGCGAGACTGACAGCTGAGTCTCAGTCAGGAATGTTCTGTTGTTAGGCAGACTGGACCGGCAGCGCGGCGCTAGGAGCCTTTATCCTAGAAAGGACGCTCACAGAATTGTCCATGTTAAGTGCACGGTCGGTTCTGTGAGTGTTCACGTGGACAGGGAATGACAGGGGAAATAACTGTTTGGTGGAGTGTGGTTAAGGGTGCTAAATTAAGGGGTTAAATAAAGGTATCGTTTGTGTTGTTTGGGCTTATAAAAGGGGAGCCTGCGTGTTCATACGGGGTGGGTGTTTTCAGAGTGCTACAGAACTGTGCTGCCGTGTTAACATATTGTTATTGTGTCCTGACGATAATTTGAAACTGTTTACTGCCTGTCTGCGTCGTCACTCCGCCCATTAAGCTACAGTACTTTCCACATGACAATGATGGAAACCAAGTCATGTGAGCTCAGAATCAGTTACCGTATGCTACGAGAATAATTATGAGTAATATAGTTCATAATAACATGTAGTATTGATTCCAACACTATACGTTACAATAGTTCTCACGGTATACTTAATCATCAGCTATCTGTATGTAAAATTCTATACTGTATATAGGATCTATAAACTCGCTGCCGCTTCCTTTCCATAATTATGCAACCTTTCCGCGGACCACCTGAATGGAGCTTGCGGACCACAGTTTGAGAACCTCTGCCCTAAGGCATTGAGGTCCCGCTTCTTCACCTCGCTTTTTATACATGAGTGGGACCTACAATCCCTGAACTAATCTTCTCTGTTCAATACTTAAACAAACCCCGACTCCGGCTACTCGCTTGGCCGTCGGCGGTTTTCGGGTTCTTTACGTTCTGGGTCACTCTCACAGTTATCAGTAGGGTGGGCAAACAGAGCGTGATCATGTTATCCTCTATGGGAAGGACTGTGTGGGCTGCAGCAGTTTTGAAATCGATGTAAAATGATCTCAGTAATCATCAATCGAAAAACATATACGTATGTTAATATAACTTTTTGTCCACTACAAGTCTGTCTTAAAATATTGAAGTATGTTTGAGTAGTTTTACGTTTACAGAGCTCTAAAGTCACTACATATCGCAAGACAATGAAACCTGTTGTATTAAATTATAATAATTCTGAAAATATTATATAAAGCTCACAAAATATAATTCTTTGAATTACAATTCACCTAAATTACATTCGGCACAAAATAGCATACTTTTCTAAGTGGATTTTATTGTATAACAGCTTGTTTTTAAGACAAGGGGCAATGGCATTTCCAGACTTAGCCATGGCGCCATGTCTGTGGCGCACTCATTTGCGGGTTACTTATTTTCAAAAAAATCCACACCGACTTCATTATACTACACACACAAACAGCATTAAAATAAATAAATAAACACAATTTGACGTGTCATTATTAACATATGGGGTGATGCATGAGAGCTATACATTTGCCACAAGCAGTAACAAGACAGAACGATATGTAACTCTTGCAGTTTATAACATCTGTTTACTGTATTCTTTATTTTGCTCTTACTTGAATGTGATCTTATTGTACTCTCATAACTGCTCATATCTGTATTATGATATTATGTTATGAGATATTTTACAATGAGATAACTTGTAATGAGGCAAATAACAGCAAAGCTGTACAGTTTAGTTAATATGACTTTTAAATTTATTTTTATTTCTTAAGAATATTGAAAAAAACACGGGATTGGGCTAATTTGACGATATTCACGCAGTCCGCGAAATCTGCGATTGCACAGGGCCTTACCCATGGTAAATGCTTATCAATTACCTCACAAGGAGTAAATTATATCTATCTATCTATATAATGGTAAAAGATTGTAAAGTTTTTTTTTGCACAATAATTATATATCCTTCTAATACTTATTATGTTCCCCACACTATAAAAAACTTTGTAGTTTCATCTTTCCTCAAAACTTTGCTACTATACTGGACTTACAATCAAACTTTAAACACACTGGTACTTGTGATTGTATGTCTAAAATGGTTTTTAAAATGTCTGGCCTTGCAAATGGAAATGAAAGCAAACAAACCTTACATATGCGAAGACTTCCAGCCAACCTGGGCCCTCTTTATCATTTACCTTTAGGAGCTGGAACAAACATAGGCCACACAACAGGAAACTTCACGAGAACACAGAGGAACAGAAAAGAACAAAAGAAAATAATAAAGATTGCACCTCTAGTCTGGTGAAAATGTAGAAATGAACTAATTTATTAGTAAAATCACATCAGAGGCAGTAATTCCATGTTAGTGAATTTACATGTAATAACATCAGGCTTGAAGCCTCCATATCATCACACCATGGCCCGTCTCGATGATGAATGAGCTGCCTAAAGAAAGATGATAGTTTGATTGTTTTGCAGCAAACGGATCAGCATTTTAATTTCTTTCCTCTGTGTTTATTGCTTATTTGGCCCCTTGCTTAGCTTGTAAGGACTTGGCTAAATGGAAATGAATAAATGTAATTACTGTGGGTGACAGTGGTAATCTGTGTGGGTTTTCATATCGGCTTTGCCAGCATTAATCTAATCACATATGAATTCATGTCACTGTGTGAATGTACTGACACAAACCAGAGTCCATGGCTAAGTTGGTAGCATGAAACTTTTTAGGAATGTAGCTAAAAAAAAAAAAAAAGAAAAACCCATCAACAAAAAGACAATCCAGATAAAATATGTTGTCTTCCTGGACATAGCGATAGTATATAAATCAATATTATTAAATAGATATTAAGTGAAAGATATCAGGGCCAGTTGAATGTGATTATTATTTGTGGAATAAACAAATAACATCAAACAACCAAAAAATATATATCCACCTAAAGCTCAACATAATCTAAATTACATTGCATACATAATATCAGTTCACCGACACCAACCCAAGATGGATCTCGTTTCAGGACAAGATCTATTGATCAAGTGATCATCATCGCGACAGAAACTGGGCCCAGTTCTCAAACTAAGTGAAACACAAAATGAGTCCCCATTACATTTGGAATTCATACAATGACATAAAATCATGCTTAATTGTATCCTAATGGGGTGACATATACAACAACACATGATAGCACATATTCTGTTAAAATAACTAAATAGTTATTTTAACTAAAATAACTAAATAATATGTTAATCACTACCTGCATGTACTGTCATATTAGCAAACAGTACGTGTATTACATGCACATACTATTTGTTAAGATTTTGCCTTTCCCATCACGCTCATTTAAAATGTATCTTTGCAAACCCACATCTACAAGCAAATTGATAAGGTTGACAAGTTAGAAGTAAGGCTGCCACATTTTTTGTAAACCTGTAAACCACCTACAGTAAACTGAACAGCAACATTTAAATGATAGACTGGGCCTTCTCAAGCAAATACATATTCCATTTATTGGGCAGTACATAAAACACAGATCTTTATTTTTTTTGTTTTTTAAATCAGAAAGTATTAGCAAGTTTACATAGGGAACAACACCAGCACACACCAGCTGGGGCTTTTACTATCATTTACTGTTTTGTAAATCTACAGGTAACTTACACAAGCAAATTACAATACATTTAAGCACAATTTCATCAAAAATAACTGCTTTAGATATATTATTATTGCTATTATCATGGAGGTTGTTGACAACTGCATCATACTTAACAAGCAAGACCAGAAGTGAGGATCAGGGTACTGACTGGGCAGGAAGCTGTGTGCATTGTGCAAGCTGTAGTTTCTTAGCAAGCCCTTGTGAACCAGGAAGACTTGTCAGCTGCATGTAGCTTATGAATTTTCTAAACATTAGTTAGTAGTAAACTAAACAGAGGCATTTCCATGTGGCAGCCTAATGAGTTTGTGAATTGGATGTGAGTGCTTAATTAGTTGATTAACATATTGGTAAACAGTACACACATATAGTATTTGTTATTGTTTTTACTTAACATTAATCAGGTGTCTGAGAATTAGACCTCCTGATTTACGTTCCAATTTGGCAAAAATCATAATGCTAACATAGTTCATTAGAAATAGTTTTAGAATCAAGACCTGTACCTCTGAAATAGAATATAGGAGGACACCTATTTTGTTGCAGTAATGAGAGTGATAACCCTGGAGATGATCATCACACAAAAGAAAATGGAAGGGGATGTAGGAAGACACACATTTTTTGTGAACATGACCTCTGTAAATACATCATACGTGGGAATGAAAAGCTAGCCACGTTTCAGGCAGGTAACTCGATGGGTAAGTTTAAATTTTCCTTTAAAATGTTCCTTAAAATGGTGTGCTCGTCCAGGGGTTGGCAGTCAAAGTCTCTGTCTATCTCACAGTGCCAGCTGAGAGATGACAATAATGACAAGCGCTGAGGCAACACAGAGTGCCTGTAAAAGCAAGGCCAAACACTTAACAAAGCAAGTAAAAATGCTATATGTTAATCACAAGAAATGTCCTGCGTGGCTATATGAGTTTAGTATATGTGTAATAAAAAACCTGGAATGTACAAGCACAGATATTTTCAGTAACATTTCTACTGACTCATGTAATTTGTATAAATAAAAAAAGTATAACAGTTAACATACAAACTAATATTTATGTTCTACATGTATGTATGTATGTATGTATGTATGTATGTATGTATACAAAAAATAAACGATAACACATTATGCATTTTGTACAAACACTTATTATAAATATATTTTTTCTTGCTTGAGCAATCCCATTTTTCATGTCTCTTTCATCCTTTAAAAACAGCTCCATCAAATGTTATTAAGTACTTTAATGAGATAGAACATGTGTCGACTCCTTTGACAGCAGTTTTCTCACCATGAAAATTTATATTTTCTCAGCTATATTTGGTAATGATTCTTATTAGAAGATTACATTTAGCTATGTATATCTCACATTTCTACATATCCCAACCCCATTTCAGTCAATTTTCCAGTTTCTGCTTTTCTCATCTCCTCCGAGGGTATACTTGTGCTGTATTTATGCAAATTTTATGCTCCCTGAGTTGTGTCTGTTATTCAATGCAGTTGAAGCTGTTATTGCTGGTAATCTTATTTTCCTAAGTGGCCTGAGGGCAGAGTAGGCCTCAAATCAGCCCCGCAGACCCTGCTAACAGTACTATGGCCTTCTGGTAAATGGCAGTCCTCTCCAAGGAATGCGATATCAGTTACTTCACAAATGCTGTAATAAAATGAAACAAATCAAATTTCCAGGTAAATAAACTAGACTATACTGACAGTGGTCAGAACAACTTGATTTTAATCAGTGATAAAAAGAAAATATGAACGTGCTTGGAGCCACAATATACCTGTTTTAATTCAGGATTGTGACAGGAGAAATCATGCCAAACATCAACACCTTTGCTTGTTAATCAGGAGTAATATGTTCACTACTGAATATAATACCAGGCAGGTCCGGTTCACAATGATGTATTATAGGTGATGCTTTAGAAATGTCAGTGTTTTATTCGTTTATTTTATAATAAAAGCATTACTTTCTTGTGACATCTATTTTATGATTGTTGTTCCATGCTGACATCGGCCCTGTGTATTGCTACAAAACCGTAACAATGTTGTATACCCCTAACCCTGTTTTATTTTATATCAAAACTGCAGTGATAAAATAAGTCTTTATTTTTTTACATAAAATAAACAATGTTCAGTATTGCTTCCAGCAGTGTCTTAACATGTTAAATGTGTGTGCTGGTTTACCTCAATCCCCACTGAACATTAGCCCTTGACTGAATAGTGATTCAGTCCTGAATATTTTCATGCACAAATTATTATTATTTTTTTTCAATGTTGCATATATTGAGCACAGTGGTCAAAACCTCTCACACATATTTCTTTATTCAAAACAAAAATTTATAAAATATCTGAATGGTTATACATGACTGACTTTTGATGAGTTGAATTTAAGTCAATAGAGTGTATTCAACAGATCAACTATATTAACGTATAAAAATCTTACTACTATGATTACTACGTCTACAATAATAATAATAATAATAATAATAATAACAATAATAATGATGATGGATTGCAGCAAAGTGGCTTGCAGTGCGCAGGTGTAGAGGTGATGCAGTGCTCAAACAATGACAACAAACAACAGAGTTCACGGTCCAAACAGTTTCTTTTATTTGTTTTCACGGTTTGGCACCATTAAATAATAATGCTGGCAACTACACAGCAATGTGTAATTGCACAGACAAACAATACAGGATTTCAGTCCCGAACTAATAATACACAAAGGCAGTGTTCCCGTGCTGGTGGAGAAAACACAATTAAGTGTGACTGGTGCAGTGTTTGTAATCCAGGTTGGATGCTGGTTTAACAGCGACAGCTCCCGGATTGCTTAGCCGTCTAATAATTACAATTAAACAGTTAATAACAAACACAAATACAAAACACATGGTTGCTTTCAGTTTTGCTCGTCCTTTACAAGTCTTTCCATAACCGTAACAAAGGAATAGATCGCTAGGCCACACACCCTGATATACCTTCAGTCATGCCCCCTTTGGTAGCGAGTGCAATCACGTCTCCTCCAATCCATGACTGACACACCGCCTACTGCAGTAAGGCGCTGACTTCTAGTGTTGTGGCTTTGCCACCTTTTTGTATGGCAGACGTCCAACTGACCCTGGAATGAACTGTCAAACCGTCCAGTCCGGGGCACACTGTTCCTGTTGTACAGTGCCCTCACAGGTCAGGAGGGAGATTGCTGACTCTGATTAATTTGCTCTCTGTCACATATCCCACCGCTCAGAGAGGAGCTGAAGCTGAATCTACTTTCCCCATTACACCCCCCTCCCTGGAAATGTAATCCGCGGTGTGTCATAAAATATATGAACGGTTGCAGCGCCAGATACCCCGAGTTGCTATACTTCATCTTGCTTAATCATCTGAGTGGGGCGTGGTCAGTGATGAGATTGAATGAATGTTCCAATAGGTAGTAGCGCAAAGTCTGAGTGCCCATTTAATGGCCAGACATTCCTTCTCAATGACGGAGTAGTTGCGCTCCCGGGGGAGCATTTTTTTTTACTTATGTAGAGGATGGGGTGTTCTACTCTGTTAACCTGCTGGGACAAGACCCCCCCCAGACCAACATCCGAAGTGTCGGTGGGGAGGATGATTTCCTTATCAAAATCTGGTGTGATAAGGGTGGGGGCTTGGCAGAGTCTCTGCTTAATGGTTACCAGCATCGACGCCTAGTGGACCGCCGCAGCGGTGAACCATAGGGGGCAGTGAGTTGTCTCTGCCGTGGGAAAGAGATCAACTTGTGCCCTCCCGAACCGTTCCCAAATGTGTTCTACTACCTGAAGGTGGAGTTGCCATTCTGACAGGTGAGGACCCTCCCTCGAGAGTATGTCCACTAACCAATACATTACTCCAGGGAGATGAACATCCCGGAGGAATAACAGATTCCTCTTTGCCCAGGTAAATAGCTGGAAGGCTATGCAGTGCAACCCTGAGGACTGAAGACCTCCCTGGCGGTTGACATATGCTACTACAGACATGTTGTCCGTGCTGACAAGGACATGTCTTCTCTGGAGCACTGGAAGAAAATGCTGGAGAGTGAGGTAGACCGCTCGCAGTTCCAGTGAATTTATGTGCAGGGATGTCAAGTGACCCGACCAGGACCCACGGACTCCATCTACCTGCCCAACCCCAACCCAAGTTGGATACGTCTGTCGTCACCACCTGACAGCTGTGGATCAGCCTTTCATGCAAGTGAGAGGCTTGCCTCCACCAGCGCAGGGCTTCCCAGCATACACGAGACATGGTCAGCTGATGGTGTCTGTCGTATTTGGGGTGTAGCCGGAAGGCATTGAGCCACGATTGAATTGGGCGCATGTGGAGTAACCCTAGCTGGATGGCTGATGAAGCTGCGGCCGTCAGACCCAATAGTTTCTGGTAGAACACCAATTGTACTGTGGATCCCTGTTGAAACAGGGTTAGACAGTTGTGAATGGCGGCCACTCTGTTGTCCAACAGGTAGGCTCACATTGTGAGGGAATCCAGCCGGAGCCTCATGTAAACCATACTTTGCACCGTTATTAATTGGCTTTTGGCCTCATTGAGGGTGAGATCCAGTCTCGCCAAATGCTCCGTCACGATCACTGTGTGGGCTACTGCTCCTTCCTGCGACTGGGAACAAATCAACCAAGTCATCCAGGTAGGTCAACACCCTGATTCCTTGCAGCTGCAAGGGGACTAGGATGGCATCCACACACTTTGAGAATGTGCAGGGGGATAAGGAGAGGCTGAATGACTGCACGGAAAACTTGAAGACGCTTCCCTTTATATATTTCCTGCTCTCCCTCAAGAACCCATTGAGGTGTCTTAGGTCTACGATGGGGTGAAGGCCACTGTCCTTTTTTGGGACTCGAAAGTATCTCGAGTAGAACCCCTCCTCTTGAGAGGTGTATTCTACGAGGCAGATGGCTTGTTTAAGAAGTAATGTTTTTAATTCTTGCCTGAGGGCCAAGACCTGGAGAGGGTCGCTCATGGATGTAACCCTGATCCCTCGAAAGGAAGGAGGGCCCACTCGTAACCAGTGTGTACGTTGGCAAGCACCCAAGAGTCTGAGGTCCAATTGTGCCAGGATTGCAGCTGGTGTTGTGAGAAGGGGTGGGTCTCAGGCCGCAAGCCTTCAGGGCCCCTGTTGGGGCTGCTAAGGTTGGGTTGGAGACTGTCTTGAAGGCTGCCTATGGCAGTTTCATTGGAACTGCCTCCTGGAGCGCTGTTGTGCTGGGGCCCAACGTCCAGCATTCCCCCATCCTTGCGGGAGGTCCCAGATTATAGCTGCCATGGAAGCCTGAAGGCGATGCCTCAGGTCGCCACAAGACGCAGTGGGGATTGGAACCATCCGGGTCACCGTCTGCTTCACAGGTGGATGCCAGCACCTCATCTTCTCCCGTACTGGAGCATGGAAAGGGAGTATTGCAGCCACCTGTCGAGACACCTCCCACTCTCATGGGAGCGTTGCAGTATCTCCTCCACTGCTGGCCTGAAAGTATGGCCAGGGGAGATAGGCGCGTCCAGTAAGGCTGAACATGATCTCCGCGGAGTGACTACTTATTCCCTCGGTAGGAAGGACCGAGGACGTCACTCCCCAGAGGGGCCTATCAGCAGCTGTGACATAAAATGCTCAGTAAATACCTGACCCGTGGCAGGCATATCCCAAAAGTATTGGTTGTTGGTTGTCTTCAAATTGAAAGGGAACTAGAATCAAACAGCTACATTACATATTTCAAGTTCTCTTCAGCATTCTCAAGGCGTTTGTTCATCATTTTGTAACATTAACATTATATTTTCCTCCTATCAGAAATGGGAGTTAATTAAAGACAAGTAAACGTTTTAAAAATATCACCCTCCAAGTCTTTTTGCTTGACTTGTAAAGCTGCTTTACTAACACCAAGAGTTTACAGATGAAGCAGTATTTCTTCTCTCTTGGTGACTGTTTATAAACTGCATACTAAATAAAATGCTGTTTCAAGCCAAGGTAAGGTAAAATATAAATCAATGTATTAAAATCTTAACAAGTCTACCTGCTTTTCAAAATGACTGCAAGATGAAAGTGGGGCCTCATTTAAGAAGACCCAGTGGAACAGCTCTGCATTTATACAACTTATCAAAAACAATTCATTTAGAGATCAAATAGAGTGACAGATAGGACAAGCTAGGGATCATTGCTGCCTTCAGGCAGCCTAGAGGAAATCTACTTCCCTAGTTCATTCAGATTGTGGGCCCAGTAAAACTCTGTAGATAATGTTATATTGTAGGTAATGTTAGATTGTAGGTGTTCTGCAGACATGGATATACAGTATGTTACATTTTGTGCAACCTATATTACCGTAAGTTTCCAATATAGCCATACACCGGTGCAAAACAAGTTCCGGTGCATTCCACACATTTTTTGTCATTCCTGTAATGAGTTTGTTGTATTACACACTCCTATGGATGACATGCACTGTTTCCTCCACCCCAGTATCAGCTCTTAACACTACATTCCTCTGCATGCTTCACATAGCATCAAATAGTATACAGTAGGCTATTAACTCTGCCTTAATGCAAGAAACAAAAACAGATTGTGGCAGGATGGCAGAGGATACTGGTGTTCTCAAGACTCAGAGGCAGAGTATTTTAGAAATGGGGGTTTATTTTTAATAAACCAAAACATAAATGAAACAAAGAAATGCCACACGGCAAAATAAAGGGCACAATGGCCAAAACAAAGATTTAAACAAAACAGAAATATCTTAAACTAAACATACAAAACTCACAGTCATGAAAACAGCAAACACACAGCCCCCATCACTTCAGTGTTTCTCCTTTGTTCTCCCTCTCGGGTGCTGCAGCATGGCCAGCTTTATATTGTCCAGCTGGGCCAATTAAACAATTAATAATATAATCCCCCAATTTGGTGATTGGGATCATGTGTTTAATTGGCGGCCATTCAAGCTCTGGTCTGTAGCTCCACTCCAGAGCCAGAATGGTCGCCAATCACGTGACCCCTTCCATTAAAGGGGCAGGACAACTTTGTCCTGCCACACAGATCAAGTTCAAATTCTGTAACACACTATGGGGCAATAGAAATATTACGGGGTCTGTGAAACAAGTTTTTTAAAGCACTCAAAAGCAATGCTATAGAAAAGAAAATAGCATATTGTATACAATTATAGTTACAACAATAATGTTAAGTGCCACTCAGGACTTGCCACCAGGGAGTGTAAAATAATCTGGCAGCACATCTGTGACTATGTCAGTGGTACACAGCATTATATGGCTGATTGCCAAAAAAGTTGGCAGAAGGGAAGCATCAGATGTGTTCCCTTGATTGGAGGTGAATTCACATGGGTATTAACTCCTGACTTCTCAGAATATTGGCCACCCTTGATGAATTTATTGGGGCCAGTCTGGAAGTCCTATTTTTTTTTTTATTTATTATGTCAGGCAGTAAGACTTACACCCAATTACCACATGCATGACCATTCTTATGATAAAAGTTAAAGCTGATAAAATCATAATAAAAAAACAAGATAAAACAAGAAAAACAGCTTCAAACGAGGGGGAAAAATGGCAGCGTCTGCCAGTTTCTTTCCACCACTGCCACTATATTGTATGTTATTGCCTGCAATTTCTCGAAAACAAATAATTATAGGAAAAAAGGAAAAAAGAGGAAAAAAGTTACAAGAAATAGATGTCACACACCAAAGTCTGTAAGTTGCCTTGGATAAATAAACAAATAATAAACAAATAACTTGGAGGAAATGAGTCTCCTCTCCTTTTTACTGTATGTCTGACTGCTGGTGCCAGTACACCTCAACTCACAGCAACTTGCACTGAACCCATGTGCATGTATGGTTTCACTCATGTTTTCAATACTGCTTCCTGCAATATACATCTGTCAACCACAGTTTTATAGTGGGATGAACGATTGCAGGGGTCTAAAATGATGTTTGAGAACAGGGCTATGACACTAAAAGAACAATTAAGTTACTGGGATTGTTGAATGATCTTTGGGGGTCTTTTGGAATGAAACAGATAGAAGATAATCATAGTTTTCAATCTCTAGTGTAAAGTACATGATATCATTGTGCCTTTAAAATAGGTATTTAAAATAAATCCAATGGCCCATGATTGAAATAGGTTTTCTCTTTTCAATTTCCATTCGCTTAACAAAAATATTCACTTCGAGAAAAAAAAAAATTGTGTTAGGAAGAAAAATCTTTTGCAATTTAGCCCCAAGCCTGGCTGAGACAGGGCTTGATTTGCTATGTTGGGTTAGGAACTGGATTGATATATGGGACTGATGGGGATATTTAATAAAATGTACAATTCATTTCTCAAACAGACACCAATCTTGTCAGTCATTAACTGAAATGGTGTTTTTGGTTTTGTAACATACTGTAAGCAATAATACAAAATCCCCCTTTGTGGCAGGATGGCTTGGTGCTGATGTCACAGACCAGGAAGAGACAGACCAGTACTGTGGGTTGAAGCGCTGTGCACGTACTTATTAAATAAAACAAAATAACTGAACAAACAAAACCAAAACACTATATAAAAACAAAATGTCAATTACAAGATTTTGTCAAAAGTCCTGGCAAACCATATCTCTGGCAGGTCGATTTTTGACAACATCTTTTAAATTCGAGACCTATTGGCAGCCTCGAAGCTTTTTGGCTTCAACTTCTGTCTGATCTCCTTGGACCAGGAGAAAGCTTTCGACCACCACGATTTGTTTAAGGTGTTAGAGGTTTTAGGGGTCGGCCAGCGCTTCATAGAGCTTGTCCAGTTGTTGTACTGCCACATTTTCAGTATATTGAAGATTAATGGTGGCCTGAGTGAACCCATTTCAGTACAGAGAAGTATCAGGCAGGGCTGCCCCCTGTCTGGTATGCTATACTCCCTCTCTATTGAAGCCGTCCTGCATAGCATGAGGCAGTTGTTGTCTGGCATCCCGATCCCAGCCAACCCTTCCCAGGCTGTCAAGGTCTCTGCTTATGCAGATTACCTGTCAGTGTTTGTGTCCAGTAGGCAGGATATGGAGATTCTGTGTGACTGTCAACGTCAGTTTGAGAAAGTCTCCTCTGCTAAGGTGGGGTAGTGGAGTGACGCTCGCCCCCCCCCCTGACCTCCCAGCAGGGCTACAGTGGAGTGGCTCAGGTCCCAAGGCCCTGGGGGTGTTCCTGGGCGAGGAGAAGGATCTCTAAAAAAACTGGGAGGAACTGATAGAGAAGGTGAGGGGAAGGTTACAGGCCTGGCACTGTCTCCTGCCACAGCTGTCATTCAGAGGAAGGGCCGAGGTTATTAATAACCTGGTGGCCTCAATGCTGTGGCACAGATTGTCTTGATCCCCCGCCCATGCTCATTAAAGAAATACAGAAAATGCTGCTGCAGTTCTTCTGGGATGGGATGGCTTGTACCTGCCAGTACAGGAGGGGGGGGGCAGAGGAGGCCGCCCAGAGGTTCCTGTACCCCCCCCCCCCCCGAGCCCCCTCTGCCCTGGATGCTATTTGAAGCAGCCATCTTGCAGTGCGTGGGAAGACTAGGGTACGACAGATACCTGTTTGTTTTACACACGCTGAGTCTGAGTCTGGACCTGACTCTGCTCACTTGGTTTAATAGGACTATTTTTAGTATTTGGCAGCTTTTAAAGGTTTCTAGAAGTGTTAATTATTTTAATTGGTTTTGGTTTTTAGAGGAGCCAGGTGTTTAATCATAATTTTAGAATATAGCTTCTAAATTCTTAATAAATTAATAAATTAATAAGTACTTAAATAAGTTTTATTTTTCTACTAATTAAGTCAGGTTTTAGAAAGGTGAGGGATTTTAGTGATTTTCATATTTTTTGCTGGATAAGTGCAGACACTGTAACTACTTGT